>NC_080468.1:24667168-25315606 GCF_030265055.1 Doryrhamphus excisus | reverse complement strand
ATGAAGAAATATGACAGCTATTGTGCTCCCTAACAAATAATATAGTCAATATTGAGGATCCAATAAGTAAAGAGAGTTTATCCCAGGTTTAGATAATGAATCCTGTGAGCATTTTCACTGGATTTGCAAATAAAACGATCTTAATTAGTAAGCACGGTGGCCAGGATTACATAGCATAAGGGAAGTGATACATACAAACAACTTGTCCGGGAATGAGGGGAAACAATTATCTTTCAATAAACTAGATTTTATAGTGCTATAATAAGCTATTGAATGATTCTCGATTCTCTTTTTAAGGACCTACTGCAACACGAGCCAAAGATGCTCTTCATGACAACAGTGCTACTGTTTTGAAAGACCTACTGCAAAAAGGCAAGTCAAAGATCCTTTATGTGACAAGAGCAAAAATGGCATTGAGGAGTTCGTTTTGAGCAGACAGTCCAAACAGTGTCTCAGCATGAGAAACGTAGGGCTAGTGTACTCTACTGAGGCTCACAGTGAGAATATTATAATTCATACACTCCTTTCGCAGGAGCGGTGAACCGGTGTGGGCGGTGTATTCACAAATGTCAGCATAAATTTGCAAAATAATAAAAAAACACTCAGCAGGGTGCAGGAACAGGAACAATAAGAGTCTCTGCTGTGTGCGAGCTTATAGTAATTGCTTATTCACTTTTTTTTTTTTTTTTTTTTGGTACCGATCAATCTAATCCCAAAGAAAGATGCACAAAGCGTCCCCGATGCCTTCAGGAGAACGAAGGCCGTCAAACTGCATGAGCGACAGAGCTCGGCGACGCGTGATCGCATGCTTGCAGAATGTCCACACACACTATCTTGGTAAGGCTCTAAAGCCTTGGCATTTGCTTTTACTAGCTGCAAAGCCCACAACCTTTTACTTCCAATCCGTGGGCTTTGATTTGGGCTGGCATGAAGCCCAAACCTCGCCTTCTCTGCCCATCTGTCCTCATGTCTGTCTGTCTATCTCATCATGGACACGAGTCCTGGGACACCTGGCTATGACACGAATTTGCCCTGGCACTAGGCAGCAAGCTACCTTAGACCAGGAAGACGATCATTCCTCTTATTGCAATGGTATAAATCACAAATATCTTTGTTTTTGCAGGAACTGAAGCTACGGAACTCATCTTCCTTTTTCTAGACAAGTCATACGGCTCAATCATTGCTGCCTAACGTCAACATTTCCATACACTCGGCTGCTTTAATGATTAACGGGCCCTGGACCAAGAGTCAGCAGGAATAAGAACGTAGAGTGAAATAATTACTCTTGATTCTTCGGGGCTCTACATTAAAAACAAAAATTACTTGCCCATGGGGAATCCTTAAGGTGAGAACTATTTGCCCGAACTTGCTGATAATTCATCAGATAATAGTACTGATGCATTGTATTTGGAGGAATGTCTGAAATGTATGTTAACATGGCATGCCATACTACCTTACACAGCGTAGTCGTAGTAAGCAGTGATATTTATACGTTGTGCACCACAATGAAACATTACTGAATAGACACATTTGTGTACTAGTAAAGTGTTTTTAATCCAGAAAAAAAAATGCTCAATGGTCAAACAATAATTTGTGAAGCAAAGGTGAGAAAAATACACAGAGAAATGGAAGCGCTAGATTTTGTAGCTTGTGCAAAATCAGCACTTGGTATTGGATCTAATCGGTGGTGTTTCATTGTGACCACTTGTGATTCACTCACCTGTGCCATCATTTGATTTGCTGCCACTAATAAAATACTCATTTAGGAGGCACTGTTTCATCACTTTTTGCTGTTTTCCTTCAGAAGTTGTTGAAGTATTAGATGATATTGGCAGGGACGCCATGATAGATGTTTTCATAGTCAAACGATCGCTGATTGGTTGATCGCGAACAAGAACGGGTTTTGGGTAAAACGCGAACTGCGGACTGCGGTCTAAATAAACGATTCTGATTGGTCCATTCCAAGATTTGCAAGGATTGGTTTGCAAATTACCACCAGAATTACGCAGTCTGTGTTTTACCAACACCCAACAAGAACCGCTTTTAAAAAAACTCTTGGCAGTATGGCATACCAAAGTGCACTTGCCCGATGGGAATATCACTGATTGGATTTACTTGCCCGAATTTTGTTTTAACTTGCCCCGGGCCATCGGTACATCGTTATTGTCGAGCCCTGATTCTTGTTCATGGTGAAGTTCATAGGGCTCAATCATAGTTGCTCAATGACAAAATAAGCACATACTGGACTGTTTGAATGACAAACTAACCCTAGAGAAAGACAATCAGCAGGAACAGGAACCAACATAATTACTCTTGATACTTGTTCCTGTAGTAAGGCAGAACTCTTAGGATTCAATCATTGCTGCCCAATGACAAAACTGCCATTTGCAAGTAGGTTTTAATGACTGACTAACTCGAGACAGAGAGTCGGCAGGAACAAGAACAGAGACCAACATAATTACTCTTGATTCTTGTTTCTGCTGTTGCCAGGCGTAGCTGATTGGGCTCCATCATAGCTGCCCAATGACAGAATTACCATGTCAGTTAGTTTAAATGACGGACTGACTCGAGACAGAGAGTCAGCAGAAACAGTAACACTGACCAACTTTGGTCCGTGTTGTTGCCAGGTGTTTTTTACACGAGCGCATGTAATTTCCATCTCAACATGGTTGCCACTTTTACAAGTTCTCATCTGCTACCACATGCAGAGGGGAGCAGTCACATTAATTAAACGATAAGTCTGTATTGCGTTACAGTCAAACTACACTCGACTACTCTTGATTCATGTTCCTGTCATTGCCGGGCAGAGTTCACCGGGTTCAATCATCACGGCCAAAGGACTCAATTATCATACTATGACTAAAAAGTCAGCTGCCATTGGAACGTAGAGCAATAAAGCTGCTCCTGATTCCTTGTTATTTCCAAGCATCATTCATCGAGCTCTCATTACTGGCCAACATCAAACCGAGAAAGAGTCCATATAAGAACTGGAGGGTTGTTGCTGGGCAGAGTTCATAGGGGTCTATCGTAACTGCCAATGACAAAATTGCCACAAGAAAACACACACTAAAATAATAACTGCAATGACATGGAAAGGTTTTGTTTTGCATTAAATAAAAATGATTAACATAGCATCCTCTACTAGATTGATAGCATACAAATGCATAGCTGGTTGAAGCATAAGCCCATCTCATAACTGATTGATTAAATGATCAATTCAGAGGTGTGTCCTAATACTTGTGCCCACACACACACACACACACACACACACATGATTCCACTGTAGTTCTCCGCCATCAATCAAAAAGTTTAAGCCAAGCATGAAATCCGAGTCGAGATCTGGCAGGTTAAAAAGACATTGGGTCAACGCTGCCATGCTGTTATCTTTGGCAGTACATCAGGAACTTCATTGCACCAAGCGTCCCCCTTAACAACTGACGCCCAAAATAGAGCGCCGACATTCGCGGTCAGTGCTCCTTTTTTTTTTTTTTTTTTTAAGAGGAGATGTTGGTCGCGAGTGAGGTGAGGTGGTTAGGGTCTACATTCGCTACATTTTGTGTCAGGGGACAGTTGGGAACAGCGCAAAAGGCCAGCCAGGGGACAGCCTGGGATAGCCTGAGGCTCAGGGTGGCAGCCATGTTGCTCAGGGCAAGCCTTCTTTTGCATCGTGACGATCAGCTTTTTTTATCGTGATGATGCGCATTGATTGCCTGCTTTCGCCTTGTGCAGAGGCTAATTAGGAAATACATCCGCAACCCCCCGCCCACCCCACCCCCCCAGCGCTTTAATCCTTGCCAAGAGGCAAACTTTCCCCTGTCAGATTAAAAGGGATTAGCCGGGTCCTGCTGTATGAAGAACTGGCCACTTCATATGGTGACTTTAAACTTTTCCAAAGATGGGGAGGAGGTTGCATAAACACAACCCTGATACACACACACACACACACACACACACCTCACTGTTAAGTGCAACACAATAGCTGCTGGCCCAAAACATCATCATGCGTAGCTGCCAGTGTACAATATTCAGGCAGAACACATGCGCTGAATTCAAAGGGACACATATGGGTGATTCTCCTGAAAGGGGCTCCAGAGACACACCGACTACGGTGATATGAAGCTATAACCGTATAAAAACACATTGATTAAACATTATTGTCTGTTGTGTATAAAACAAGATCTGATGTCAGTTGCACCTTTTTGTGAAATAAATAATACAAAACGGTGGAATTTACATTTCAGCTCAACAACACCTCATTGTGCACCAAACACATTATGCTGCATACAAAACCTGCACAATGACCAACTACCCTAAACAGCATCGTCTGCACACACTGTAACTACATTTTAATTGAGGACGACTATATGCAAATGAGCTGACCTCAGCTGCCTTGACACACAATATGAACTACAGAGTACATCCCTCGCTCCACGCTCCATCGCAGTTCGAACATTGCTCCCTCACTCTGCGTTTTTCTTCATAAATTATTCGACAAATAAATAATTGCTGTTTTATGGTTTACTGCGATCTATTATTATTAAGCATTTTCAAACATAAATATGTTCTAAATGAACTAAAATACAAATAAATACAAAGACGTTGATGAATTGTAGTCTGCTGGCCACTGGGTGTCACTAGTAACACGCACCAGACTTCAGCACCAATAGTAACATAACAATAATAATTGTCATCATCATCATCATCATGATAACACGGGCTACTGGCCGTACTCCTGCGAAACTTCAACTGGGAATCCCTGATATCACGATGATTTCACAGACGGAATCACAGAAATGAGCAATAAAAGTGGAATTTACTATTTAACACAGAATGTCGCGGGAATTGACATAATTTGAAAGAATGTTGTTGTCATGAGGAGGATCAGTTGTGACAGATACAAACACTAAACAGCCCCCTCCACACCTCAACAGGTAAAATAGGCAATAAACACAGGCGAAGGTTGGCCGAATGTCCTCTTATGGAGCGGGGGGTTAACTTCGTTAGACTCGGGCTAGATGAGTATATTTTCACCACGTTGTGTTTTACTTAAACATAAGGAGTGTTGTACAATGCCTGATGATGACATTGGACTTGAACGATTTTTGACCAGGAGAGCATATCGCGGAAATTCATTCTGGTCTGAATTTCGTTGAATCACCGCTACAAAATAATATAAACATGGGACAAACTAAATAAAACGATGAGGCAGCTGGTAATCCCACTTAAAATTTGGGGGTCACAGGGATATGCTGGAGCCTATCCCAGCTGTCTTCAGGAGAGAGGCGGGATACACCCTGGACTGGTCGCCAGCCAATCACAGGGCACATATAGACAAACAATCATTCACACTCACATTCATACCTATGGACAATTTGGAGTCGCCAATTAACCTAGCATGTTTTTGGAATGTGGGAGGAAACCGGAGTACCCGGAGAAAACCCACTCACTCACAGGGAAAACATGCAAACTCCAGAAAGCGATTCCCAAGCGGAGATCCGAACCCAGATCTTTCCGATCTCCTAACTGTGTGCACCGTGCAGTGCAAAATTAGCAAATAAAATTTAATCATTTTCATGTAAATGTTACATTTGAGAATTCAGTAAACAGTCCCCTGCTGCCATGAAATATCCCCAAATATGATATTTTCTTGCATTTTTTTCTTCATAAACTGACACAGAACAATGTATGTTTTTTTCATATGCAAATTGGCTACAAAATAAGAAAAAATGTCTTCAAATTTTTCTTGCTATACCACACTTTTGGTACCCCTTTCAGGAGACTGATCCATTTTCAAGATGTTTCCACGCACATCCAAACAACATGTCAGGGGGAAATATAGTGGTACAGTAACTATTTTACTACAAGTACTACAAGTACAAAAGTGATGCATTTGAGCGTACTGCAAAAGTGCATGAACAAAATCCTCCAATATGTCGTTTAGAAATCTGCTGATAAAACTGCTGGGCTGGTTTGATGTCATTAATGTGCCAGATTTGGGCCAAATGCATCTAGTTGACTACGCCTATAAGACTAATAAGCTTTGTTACAAGTCATTACAGACCAGTAAATAGTGCTGGCTTTAACTCATTGGTATTTTTACTCTTGCATATCACTGCTTGGCGGCAGACGGTCACACCAGCAACCACTTAGACCACTCTGTGTTTAGGGGGCCAGGGGTTATGTTAAAGGTGACTTCTTTGCGGAGGTTAAACAGGGAAAGAATTCCGCCTGTTATCAAGCTGCAAACGTGAGCGAGCACATGACACGGACTGCCGGCAGGTGACATTTTAGCCCCCTTGAGGCGAGGCCATGCCATCCAATCCCTGTCTTTCTTCCTTTGCTGGTCTATCTACGGTACTGATAACTTCTTCTAATGAACTCATGGGGAGGGAGTGCGAGACTGATGGCTTTATGGCCCCCGGGCTGGATCATCGACCTTGTTGGCAGGTTCCACAGAAAAGCGGACAGGATGAAAAGTTTTACAATCTTTTCAGGCGTGTTTTTTTTTTTTTTTTATGACGTGAAGTCCACAGTTTGCCTTCAGATGTAGGCCGCGTAAACACCTTTGATAAGGAAGCCCACCACTGTCAGGACCCAATATGGGGACAAATAATAGGGACCCTGCTGGGCCCGTCAGGACTGCCTATTACTAATCAACAATCCTCCATATGACAGAGCACTTGAATGTTCTACTGCAAAAACACTAGTCAAAGATCCTCTATGTGACAGGAGAGCTCTGCCATCAAAAGCCTCCTGCAAAAAAAAAAAACAGTCGGGACCCAAATAAGGGGACAAAGGTCCTGTTGGTCTTATCAGGCATCCCCTTATCTCCCTAACGCTCTTTTTGTTGCCGTGTTTTCTTTGCAAGATGCCCCTGCAGCAGTCGCCGTGGTGACTTACCTCAAAAAGATTGGAGACCTCGTTGCCATACTGAGTGGAAATGATCTCTGATTGGTCGCTGTACCACTTCAGGCCGCCTAGGAAGCCGTCGGCGTCCAGGTCGCTGACGTCCAGCTCAGAGAGGTCAAGTTCGGGGAGGTCCGGGCAGAGGGGCTGGTCTTCGCCAACTAAGGCAGCACACTGTGGTAGGGACAGAAGACAGAAAAAGACAGTTGTGTTGGCTTGTAGTTGACTTTATCTTATAAATGAGGGCCTGTGTTGTGAAAACAAGCAGAAAGCAGCAAGTGTGTGTGTGTGTGTGTGTGTGTGTGTGTCTCAATTCACACACTATTTCTTACAAGTGCGTTCACATTGAGAAGTACGACAAAATACGGTGCCTTGTCCGTACCCAGATGTTGCACTCAAAAAGACCAAAATGATGAGTGTGCATTGATGGACACTTACCACCCTCAATAGCCGCCATCTTGGCTACGTAGCAGAAGGGGAGGGACTAACATTACTATAATAATTGAAGTGTACTGACAGAAGTATACAATTTGAGACACAGCCCAATTTTTTCTGATTTTCTTTGGACATCTCAAGACAGCCAAAGGAAATGTTGGCTTTTTTTAAATGATTGTAGGTAAATTATTTACAGTTTAGTATTGTCTCTGTTGCTTAAATTAGCCTAAAATTGCCACATTACACACACATCACACGTGTTCCTCACAACAAAAAAAACGTTACATTGAAATTGCTATTTTTGAGTTGTTGAGGAACATAAACAATCCCCCCAAAAAACAATACTGGCTTGGAATGTTTTCATTTGTCCACAGGAGGGTGCTATTTTTTCCCCTTCAAAGCATACTGCAAAAATTATTATTGATTTCTGTTTTCTGCTAGGGTGCTATGCTGCAGAGATGATAAGTGGGTGTCACAATGATGTCCATGCAAAATTAAGTAATAACTGATGTAACCGTAGTGGTCCTTCAAAGCGTTAACCTGAAAAGTGCCAGTCGGTTTACATAAAATATATAATAGCTATATTTGCTTATTATTACTAACAGTAAGATATAGGGCAATGACAGTAATATTGATTTTTTTATAGTGTCAGATTAGTGTGAAAAAATATTAATATATAATAGTATACTGCAGTTTTTGGGAATATTTTTGCCACTCTGCAAGTTTTAAGTATATACTGCAAAAACACTACTTAAAGATGATCTATTTGATATCTGCTGTTTTTAAGAGCTACTGTAAAAACCGCTAGTCAGCTATCATCCATATGACAGGAGCACTGTGCTGTTTTTAAGGACCGCCTTCAAAAACATAAGTCAAAGATTCTCTAAATGATGGGAGCGTCTGCCGTTTTTAAGAACCTTTTACAAAAACACAACTAAAAAAAAAACCCTTATAACATCTGCTGTACCGACAGCAATAAGACTAGTCAGGACCCAAATAAGAGGACAAGGGTCCAAGTGGGCTTATCAGGCGTCATCTTATAATGGAATAATAAGACAGAAGACAAGTAGTGCATCTAAAACGAATGAAGGGCAATTGGGAGCTGTTCGGTGCAAAATATTTATAGTTTTGCACCACTCGACTCCAGGAAAAATACCTGCAGCGCTGATAAATGCTGTGAATGCAAATGGAGCGATTATGATAAATATAGACAAGTCGTTGATGCTTTTAAGTGCTAATCATCAAGGGGTCCGTGCGTAAAAAGAAAAAAAATGTCAAAATCACCGCTTCCGTGGTACCCGAACGCACCAAAGTGCACCGATACATCCGACTGCAAGCGAAGGAGTCTCCCCGTAAGCATGGAAATAAAGGCTTTTTTAAAAAAAAACAAGATAGTTGTCCTATTGTGCATCCCATTCTCTCCCAATTACGCACCAGCTAGTGGGGGTCCAAAAAGCCGAGAAGAGACAAGTCCACCACATACAAAACACAACGATGTCTCACCTCTAATTCTCTCCACACCGAGTCCTGCTGGTTACACCTGTCCCACGCCATCCAGCCACTGAATGACGCTTCGGAAAAAGGACAAAATACAACCCTCCGTGCACACGCTGCGAACAAAATGCGTAAAATGACACAAAAAAGAATGCAAGTAAAAAAAAAAGAAAAAGAAAAAAAAGAGAGAGGCAAATCCACACACGCTTTAGTTCCCCACTGGCGAAGAAAAACTGCAGCTCCCCTCGCCGAGAATGAACCGAGGGCACCTGTCTTCTTACAACTGCTTTCTATCACATGACAAAGCTATTAAAAGTAGGCTCGGGGAGTGACTATCAACCTCCACGCTACTCAGCCAAGCCGGTGACGCGCACAGAGCAGGCGGAGTCTGCAGGCATGCATGCAGGCTCTGCATGCACACATACGTAGTAAAAAAAAAAAAAAAAAAATCAACAACATCCACCATTCGACCAAAAAATAACCGTGCATGCTTTTAAGTGCACTTTTAACGCACACAAAACAGCAAATAATCATTTTAAAACTGCAAATATGACTCCAGTGTGAACAAACATGACATCTAAACACGAGGATGAAGATAAAGAATGAACTAGAATCATAACTCCATATGGAATGTGATTAAAACCTCCCTAAAGACTATTTGGCAGAAATATGACGAAAACAACACATCTTTATCAAAATATGCACAGTGGAAATTGGGTTATTTTTGTCAAAATTCAACAGATTTTGAGTTTTAGAATTAGAATTTTGAAATAATAGTTACCATAACATACACAAGGATGTAAATAGACTATAGAACCATAACTTAGTGGAGTAGAATCTTCCCAAATGCCAATTCCGGCATAAATATGTATTTGAAAGATGACTAAAATCAACACATCTTCTATCAAAACATACACCAACAATAGGATTGTACTTATTTTTGTTGCAATGCAACAATGAAGGAATTAAATTCTCGACAGAAACTTGAACATACATTTGACCTTTACTTAAACATGCATAAGAATGAATGACTATATAACCATAAATACAGGAACTATCCAGAAACTCATCAAAATATGCACTAAAAGAGTGAATTAAGGTGATTAAAACACATCCAAAACATTGAACATCACAAACAATTATTATCTAAACATAAGGATGAATATAGAAAACTGGCTTGATGTAGAATGTGATTAAAACTTCCCCTAAAGAACGATTCAGGCAGAAATATGGCCCAAAATGACGAAAACCAGCAGAACGGTGCAAAATCATCCAGAATGTTGAACAACATTAAATAAAAACAGTTAGCATAAGGATGAATATAGAACCATAACTTCGAGAAGAGCCTCCAGCCTCCCCCAAAGCATTCATTTCAAATGTAATGGTTTCTTCACTAGATGACAGGACTGAAATGTGTTTGAAAAATTAGTACTGTGAACCAAATGAAAGAGTAAGTAGTTTTTATATAACCCTGCCAGCTAATCGTTGTTGGTGACAAATTGTACTGTAACAGCAAAACAATTGTTATTTCATCACCATTATTAGATCTGTTTTAAGGCTGTAAATGCCTTCAAAATTCACTTTGTACACTTTTTGTAGAAAGGCATTAACATTTTCTCACACATTAAACACTCTCAAAGTTCAATTCAATTTGAATTTTGATGATCAATCTACCAGATTGGACACAATAACTTATTTAGTGACTGTGGTTCATCCTGGCGCTGTTCGACTGTAGCGTTTTTGTATCCTTGTCAAAACATATCCCTCTGCCCTCGTCCTCCTCCTTGTCCTACTCGTTGAACCAAAGATTCATTTAACTAAATTAACTGGTGCTTCTTATTTGGCTATTGTTTACTGCTGATTAACAAGCAGCTGATACAGTAACGTAGTTTTGCTAGCGATAACACATTGATCGACAATGGTCTACAGCCAATCAGGATGCAGAATGGGCACGTTTAGCCAATAAGGACTGTTATGGCTCTATATTTGTCTGGCTATTTTCTGCTGTGGTTTCCTAATATGCTTGAGGCATGTAAACACACAGACGGCGTAACTACACACATCTTCAGCATGAGTATACAGCACTCTCTACTGGTAGAAGTAGCAAATATAATAACAAAACACATGCAACAGAGCACAAATAGATCCCTCTAATACACTACGAGGACATAGAACACAATGCAGGTTCACATGTTGTTAAAAAATTATATGCAAAATTTCACTTAGAAAACCAGCAGCAACTTTTATCTGTTCCAATGTTATATTTCCATTAAACATATTCAAATGCTGCTCATTGTGACCCTAAGATAGCCGTGTTTCGTGTTTAACATGTTTTGTGGCGACCTTTTTCAATTCTTCCATCTTATAATTAAGTGTTTTATTGCAGTGTTTATTCCTCCAGCATATATTTTGATATAAGAAAACGGGCTGAGCACTCACGCAAGGACTCCTGTGACATTACATCAGCTAACATTGGCCTAATTAATATTTGTTTGTTTGTTTGTTTTTCAATCTTGTTACTAACAACGAACAAAAACTGTCGGAAATTGCCAAACAAAACAGAACTTAATGAAAACCGGTAACGTGCATACAATCTGTATCTTTTGTGTAATTTCTCGAAACAAACCACCATTCTGTATTGCCTTTAGAATGAAATAGTTTCTTTGGTAGCCCATGTACGACACCTACAAACATAGTTTTTGTGTAATCTGGCTAACAAACAAACAAGAAAAAAAATGATGAACAGTAGAAATGAATTGAGTGGTTGTATTTGTACCTAACGAAGACTAAAACATTATTTAGGAGTCCACACTCAACAGAACCACTGACAGAGACAGAGATATCGGATTTCTTTAGGGATCAAATTGCATCTCACAAGTTGGAAATCCGCATGCTTTGTAATTCCTCCTTTTTTTCCGAAGCGTTTCTTTGTGCATTGGGAGGCAGTAAAAAGGACAGGTGGTGGTATCAAACGTGTATACAGTGTCAACACAACGTGTATAGGCAACACCAAGCTGCCTTCAATAAAAACAAAGAGCAGTGTGGACATTTGACACAAAGATGCTTTTGTCGCTCCTACAAACTGAGGAGGAATTTACTTACACTAAAGAAAGTTTTTTTTTTCAAGGCTTCCGCAAGCCCCTATGGTGTTTTAAAAGCCTATTAAGGCATCAACATGTAGTAATTTGACCTTAAAAAAAATCATTTCCGTAATACTATGGCTTGTATTCAATAGAAATAGTGTCTCAACCCGGTAACCAAGTATATTAACAAGGATGGACCAGCGAAGGGAAGTCTTTTCTCATTTTAGCAATAGCCTGTTTCGATCGATTAGACCTCCCATTAAAAAGGAAAATGTTCAGGATAACCAGAAATGGCGGAACCAAAGACCGCCAAAGATTGCAAGCCAGAGCTATGCGCAGGGGCCCGTTAATTGCCATTTTAACAGGAATGGAATCTACTGTTAAATGGGGAATCAGGGGGATCAGATGGCTCTTTTTAGATTTTTAAAAAATAAATTAATAAGATAAAAACATAACTATGGGAAAAAGACCCAAATTTGGTAAGAAATTGAAGAAATTTTTGCATTAAACTCCATTTTGTCATAAATGATATAAATTGTGTATTGTATGTACCCCTTAAAGCAAATGCTGTATATACATTTTCCCTGTCCGATTTGTAATATTACCTTTTAAACCCAAGGATACGTCAATGGAAAGTTTGAAGAACCCACAAAACAGGCTATACATGCGAAAATGTTCCCACTACATGTAGCACTAAATCTATAGAGTACATCTGCTCGCCATATATAGACGCCACCTAGGAGGGCCCGATGTGAGCAGGTGGCATGTGTAGTGACCTCATGGAGCCCAGATGGACCTGGTACCGCCCAGATTTGGCGAAAGGAGTTGGACAGTAAAAAAGAGATCAGGGACTTAAAGTACCCACTGGTTAAAAACATCCTGATGGCGTTAACGGCGCCGCCATATGCACACCTTAAAGGGAACTACACGGTGTGTCCTCTCTGGTTAAAAGGAAGTGATGTGAGTCACAATCTCAAGGCTTATCTGATTGTACCTTCATGCACATTAAGAACTAAATATAGTTCCAGTGTTGCGTTTACAGCTCTTTATTGGAATGGTGTTGAAAGGAGAATCAGGGAAAATTGGAATTCAAAGGAGGGAAGGTGGGTGATCATCATGGGAGAGCTACTCCATTATCATTGCCAATGAAAACCATGCATGTCCCAATTAACAAAAAATCCCAACATAAATACTGTAATTAAATATATATGTAAATATGACTATAATATAATAATAACAATAATATCAGAAAAAAATTAATCAAAGAAATCAGAAAAAAAGAAAAAAGTTACTAATTAAAAAACATGTTCCACTACTTGATATTGCTTTATTATTTCAAATACAAAATTAAAATGTACATTAAGAAATTAAATGGTGACAGATGCAAGAAACACTGGTATCCCCCAATTAAAAATATTAAATTATTGATTTGAGTTATGTTTTGGATTAAGAAAGGAAACAAAAGAAAAAAATATGAAAAATAAATTGGAAAAATACATAAAAGGAAAAAAAAAGAAAAATGGAAGATACATGTATTTGCAAATCGGTCAAACAAGGAAGCAAAAAAAAATCCCCTTCAACATTATCTATGCCACTTATCCTCATTAGGGCCGGGGGTTATGCTGGAGTCTATCCCAGCTGACTGGGTTACACCCTGGACCGGTCACCAGCCAATCAGACAGGAAGACAGTTCATGCTGTGCATTGATTAAATGTGTAAATGCTTTATAGAACAACAGTGAAAAGAGTGAGACCTCTAGTCAGTCAGACAGTTGCTTTGGCTGTAGGAGGAGGTGGGGCCACTAGCATACACACACAGGAAAAGAGTGGAGCTTGGTGAAAAGCAGTGCAAGGTAGCTTGGTAGAAGTTGGGATGGAAAATATGCTAGCATAGCCCCCGTGTGGGAATATCTATGAGCAACATAAAATGACAATAATAAAAATGACCATAATAATTAACAATACAAATATACGCTCTGTATTTGTACTGCACATGGCATCCTTTAATGACTTTAGAGCACTAACCTCAGCCCCTGTGGCCTCCATACAATGCATGTCCTACTACCATACTGTACATTAAATAATACAGGCGTCTGAAAATGGCCATGAGGGGTTTTGCGTTCGCACTTCTCTTACATTTAACCTTTGCTATAGCGACTATGTATATCTCCAGTGTGAAAAGTAGTTGACACCCTATCTGAAGCATCATAGCACATACACAGTGGTGTGAAAAAAATGTTTGTCCCCTTCCTGTTATCGTTTTGTTTGCATGTTTGTGACACTTAGATGTTTAAGATCACCGAACAAATTGAAAAATTAGTCAAGGAAAACACAATTCATTCATTCATTCATTGATGCACCCTGGACTGGTCGCCAACCAATCACAGGGCACATATAGACAAACAACCATTCACACTCACATTCATACCTATGGACAATTTAAGTCGCCAATTAACCTAGCATGTTTTTGGAATGTGGGAGGAAACCGTAGTACCCGGAGAAAACCCACGCATGCACGGGGAGAACATGCAAACTCCACACAGAGATGGCCGTGGGTGGAATTGAACTCGGGTCTCCTAGCTGTGAGGCCTGTGTGTTAACCACTCATCCGCCAAAAAATGCAGTTCTTAAATGACCTTATGATTAAGGGAGAAAAATCCAAACCCTACGTACATGACAGACGCGCCTCTTGGCGTTAAATATTGCATACGGCGGCATTTACAAATACACTTCAAAAAGCAGCTTTAAAAAAACATACTTTCAAACAACCACCATGGTTTAATTGCTAAATGGCTCAGATGTTAGGATAAAATATATCTCTTTTTCTGAGCCGGTGGCATGCCGGGTGCGCCAAGATCCGACCCCGGCAGTTCACAGAGCGCAAGAGGTCTTAATGATTAAACAATCTCTCCCAAGAGTCCGCTTGACAAGTGGAAGTGGCCCAGCCAAAATGAGGCTAATCCACGGATAATTATCTTTGTTTGAATATTCAACATGGTCTGCCTGACTGGCTGACTGACACGGAGGATCTCATTTGCATTTCAGGTCTCGGAGAGCTCCACGTTAAAGCTACAATAAGTGACAAATGGTTTGAATTGCTCCCATTAGAGCATTTTAGGTCTATTTGTTTTATCCTAACGCCGAACCGTCTACAATAAAAGAGAGTTGGTGTATAGGAGTGGTCTGTCACATAGAAGATCTTTGACTGGGATTTTTGCAGCAGATCATTCCGGCTATGTAGATCTTTGACTCACATAGGTTCCTAAAAACAGCAGAGACCTCCTGTCATATAAAGTATCTTTGACTTGTTTTTTTTTAACTCCTCAAAAACCAGCATAGAGGATCTTTGACAACCGCTTTTGCAGTATGTAGGTCCTTAAAAACAGCACTCCTTATTCCGGAGGGTGGGGGAAACATGAATAATATCATGGTCACGGAGAGTTCCATGTTGTCCAGGTTTCTTATTGACTTATTTAAAAATCACCAAGTCATACAAGATTCATGCGGTTAGAAAAGAGGTTGGTGCTGGAGTTGAAGGGATGGACTGTGCTAAACTGGCGCTCCAGGCTGGGAATTGTGCTGCACTTTACTTGGATATGGCACTCAAGACTGTGAATATTAAAACTGATGGTCCAGAAGAGCAGGTAAACAAGACTGAAAAACATTCCAAAAGATACAACATGTCTGGTGGCAGCTGAGTGCTATACTATAGCTTGAGTGAGCAATGCTAATTCGGACAAAATGCACTCCGTAATGTGAAAAATTCATTGAGATCTCATTGCTGGCTTCAAGGCAAAGCAAAGCAAAAAAAAAAAAAAACCCTCCTGTGAGTCAGGAGGAGGCCCCCCAAAGCACAACAGATGTTGCTTGAGTTCCAAAAAGAAAGCGAGAGCGGCAGGGATGGATACCTTGACGGAGCTTTCCTTGTGATGCTCAGCACTTTGAAAGAGCGCCAGGGAGGAATTAGGTTAGGTGGAGTGCAGCGAGTGCCCTGTGGAATGCCGTGTTTGGAAGAAGAAGAAAAAAATAATCATCAGAGGAAATGGCAGGTAAAAATGTTCCCTGAGACGGGAATGCTGGGAAGAAAAACCTTACGGCACAATAAAACTGATGGTATCATCACCTTTTTTCCCCTCACCTTTTCGAAGAGGAGTCAATAGGCACGGGAAGAGGCAAAAAGGAGGACATGTGACAGGTGAGAATAAAGCCAGAAAAAGCACATACACTGTATGGGGTGGAGTGTGAAGACGCGGAGCAAAGATATCAACGGCTAGCTTTGCTATGGAATGCTGATCAGGGTTTTATGCTGCCCATACCAATCCCGATACTCCATAAATAAAAGTGGCCGATAACAATACCAATACTGATCACATACGTAGATGCAGTGTCAATACTTAAATGTACTACTGGCTTTTTTATAGTGTAATTCAAGCCAAACAAATCCAAACTATTTCTATTCTTCTCCCATTATTGTCTGAAAACCCAAATGAAAAGCAAGTTTGACCGCCTCTGCTGGGCCTCTGCAGCCGCATCCGCTGCCTTTTGAACCGCAGATGCAGCCGACTCCCTCTTTTGTGGCCACGGCATCCCAGAGACGAGACAAAATGCCGACACCACTGCTGAAATCTGTGTGCACAACGCACGTTTCAAGCGTGCCGCAAGCGTGTCGCAAACGCTCGCTCGTCACGATCCAGTGCGCTTCAGTGCATCTGGTGAAAATGTAAAATTACACCGTTTTGGTAGCAGGATTTTATGATTTTGAAGCGATACTGTCTATAAAATGTGTTTTGTGTTTTCTGGAACGGGTGAATTGGATTTACATTATTTTCTATGGAAAATTTGCTTTGACTGGAGACCGTTTGACCTTCTGGAACAAATTAATGACACCACTGTACTTGGTTTTTATGAGTACATTTTGTAATAGTTCTGTCAAGTGTTGTGAAATAATATAATTTTCATAATTCACCAGAGATTAAACCCATTTTGATATTTACGTTAACGGATAGTATAACTTGCAATGGCAATGTTGGCCAGTCAATGTTAAATATGCCACCGTTCCAGTATGATCATGTGACATAATAGCTATTAAAAACATACTTCTGACAACATTTACGAAGATTATTGAACAATTTCCGTCAAGGTGAGTGATTATGCTGACCACCCAATTACATTTTTGGAAATATTTTATTTCCATCAACCTTTGCCCTCACATCCCTTTTTTGTCAGAGTCCGTCGGGAGCACCGCCATCACTGCAACAATAAAGTGGATTAATCAGCGCTAGCCACTTTGGTCCAGATGACGCGTGTAATTAAGGAGTAATTAGCGTGTCATCAGTACATGAGGAAATATGACACACACTATTCATGAAAGCCAGAGAGCTTGCCGCCGTGTCCTCTGAGATAACTTCTTTTTGCTGACACTTGGACGTTTATTTGCATGCACTTTAAGGATAACTTATTTATGTATTCATCTGCTTCATTCATTGTATTATGAAGTTCACCAAGAGCTGAAAAAAACTGTATAAATTAAAAAAAAATGTTCAGAATTGCTGACAATTTGAATGCAAAAACGTTTTATTTTTGGCATGCTGTCAAAAACTAGCCTTAAGTGATCCTTGATTCCTACCATCCACAGTCGTATGGTACATGAATCAAGATTCATGTACAGTGGAACTAATTTAAATTCATGAAATTAAGTCATTATTATTGGACAAAGAACTTCCGTGTTGTGATGCACTACAAGATATGTACCAGATGTCCGCATACTGCGATTTATGGAACCATAACATAGCAAAATATTTTTACCGAGTTTAATTTGAACAAAAACAATCTGTTTAATTATTCCAATTTTTGCTGACACTACATCACTTGTTTATTTACATGCTAACACACTTTAAAGCTAACTTATTTATGTATTTACATGCTAACCCACTTACAGGCACTTGCATTCAGCAACTTCCCGGTGGTTCATTATATTAGAACATTAATTAAGAGCTCCTCCTTTTCCCGGGATAGCACACTATGTAGTGTGGCTGTACACAATGGGAGATGGCCGAGATGCCCTTTTATGTTCCGGGTCGACCGGGCGGCAACAATAGGTCTGAACTGGCCTTATCTCTACTTGTAAAGCTTCGGGATAAGTCCGAGCCTCGTTTCTGGGCTCTTGTGGGAGATGTCGGGATGAATACAAGCAAACGGATCGTCTTCCTCTTTGCCCTTGGAGGTAATGAAGAGGAGACTTTAGGATGACGCGCCGACTCACAGCATATTTATCATTAGTTTGTAGTTACTTAAAAGAATACCCCGTCGTTTTTCACAAGTGGCACTGTCCTATAAATCCCATTGCCGTCAAAGATTATTAAAGGTGTGCTGCTGGTTTTTGAATTATACATGCTTCCAGAAAGAGCATCCTGGGAGATACAAGGTTGGGAATAAGACCTCAGACACCATAGAGTGACTAATAGATACTGGGGTTGTCTGATATATTGGAATTTGGGAAGATTATCCAACAATGTTGCCATCTTTCTCACAAAATAACATACTTTTGCACAAATATTTGGTTAATTCCATCTGATTAAAGTCAGGAAAAGTTTAATGTTGCTATATTGCTAAGTCTAATGTTAACTTTGTGGATAAAACTATACCACACATGCATAAAGAAGAAAATGGGTCATATATTACTTAATCAAGCTTTTTCCAACATTCAACATTGTATAAAATAAGTAATAAAAGCATGTATCTCGCTCATGTCGACAAAGCTGCAATATCAGTACAGAGAATTTGTATTGGGACACATAAATTAAAACAGACGATTATGAGAGTATGATTCAGGATTCATTACTTAAGTCAATAAATTTGTATATACATTAGTAAGGCACAGGAAATAAGTAAAAAAAATGCATATAAGTAACTAAAAACGACAATGAGAACGAGACAAGATTTTGTCATACTTTTAAGAAAAGTGCAATGAAAAAGTATGAAAATTATGACAAAATATAGCAATCTACTAATTTAATTTCTACTACGTACACACTTCTGTGTGCTTTTTTGGGGGAATTTTCTTCAATTAAAATTTCCTTTACTAATGAATTTCCTATTATCTGCTGCATTGCTACCATCCTGTTTCTCGCTCTGCATGCGGTACATCCAACATGTCCGCCAACAGCCCGTAATCCATCCATAATTTATCCCGCTTGAACGCCTGTCGGGAATATTAATTTCTTCCACCTCCTCCGTCGGCATTATGAATGTTTTGGACTATTTGCAGTGATGTCGTTGTGATGCCGTTACATCAGAGGAAGTTCATTTCTCCAGTCGTTAATGAATGTCTCCGTTCTTGGCGGGAGTAATAAAAATGCTATTAGGTAAAATAGCTGTATCATTAAGCTAACTTTGTTAATATGGCTAGCAGTGGGGCTCAATAAGCAAAGCTTCACACAAGGGGGGGAGGGCGCGGGGATTAAACATACATTAATTATCCTAAATGGAACATTCCGGACTCTTCAGGAAACTTTTCTCACTTGGAACAGTATGTCTTATTTTGCTTATCAACTTCCTGCATTATCTGCATACATCAATGTCGAGCCGCTTGTTTTACAACCAGTAGTTCAACGAGTGCTAATAAACGTTCCGAACTTTTGAAAGGCAGCAATGACGCAAGGTTCCATAAAAAAAAGTGTTTGGTTGAGGAGTCATAAAGTAATTGTCTGGTTAAATATGTGCCGTGTCAGCTTGGATAAACACAGATAACAAAACAGAGAGAATAATAGAAACCGGCTTTGGAATTCCGTGGATGATATTGGGTATTTTTCCAAGCTTGTTTGAGCGACAATTTTGTAATTTACTGATTTTTTTTTTCCAAGCTCAAAAGGAACTCGCTTTTTTTGATGGCCAAATTGTCAAAAAAAAATATTCCCAGATGAATTTGTCACTGTAGCATAGCGTTGGGAATTTTTTTATTCCATAGCACAATATTCACAAAAATATTGGAAAATTAAATCCTGAATTTTGACATTATTGAACAAACCCGGATCCAATGTTTTCAATAACTAAAATTAAAAAAAAAGTTATCCTCCTATTCTGTGTGGAAGTGGTACATGTTTGTTTACCTTTTCTCCTCCACTCTCTTTGAAACACTTTCTTACATTCAGAATACGTAAATTGGACTGGCTAACTAGTTAGCTCAGTAGCTTGCTATGCTAGCGGTAAACATCCCTGTAAACAAATAATAATAGAAGCGTAAAAGTGACTATAGGGGTGTTACATGAGATCTACAGGACTTTAATAATGTTAAACAAGATATTCAGAAAACTCTAAACAAGTTTTCTATGCTCTGTGAAAATATTCTGTTTATTAATATTGAATCCTACTTTGCGAAAATTCACTTATTGTGGTTGAGTATGGAACTAATTGATAAATGAAGGACAACTGTACTTACTTAAATATTCCAACAATAATTATAATGATAAAAATAATATCACATTGCAACATTTATAAAAAACTTTCCTTCCAAAAGCTCCCAAAATAAGCTTTTAAAAACACAATAATGTGTCGGTGTTATTACATACCGTCTTAAAACACAAAGTCTCTCGCAATATCAAAAATGAATATGCTCCTTGGTCACCGTGGCGAAGCTAAAGATGCTATCTCCTCATTAAAGGGACCAGCATCCGCCTCACAATGCTTATTTTATTTTAAGCCTTGTTGCTACGGGAAGAAGGCGATGCCAGCTATTCTGCGCAGAGCATCATCAAAGTGGTGCACGGTGGGAAGCATGTGATGTTTTAACCTACTCGGGTTGCAGTTTGAAAGCATGCTTCAGTGGCTCGCCGCGTCTCCTTGACCCCCCCCTCCCCCCAACATCCACTGTTCCCTCGTCACCCCTCCCTGATTATAAGGAGAGCGCAGTGAAGTCGTAATGATGTCATGTAGTTTATGTGGTTAGCATAAAATTTCAAGGTGCTATGCTAAATATGTCGCTGTTATCGCTGCAAATACGCACAATGGCATTTACTTACTGGTGCCGCTGCTGATGCTTCACTGACCTGCTGACCTATGACCCGCAAGATGGCTGCCTACTGCTACTCAACAGGATAGATTAAATGCTACAAGCTAGCACTTTTTGAAAGTTTTGGTCCAATACTGAATTTAATCAGTGGTGGCATGTACAGCAACTAACCAAAAGGATAGGCACCATCTTTTTTTTGTCCAATTCAGAAGTTAAGTTAAGCAAATTACACAATTTAGCTGTGTTAGCAAGTGCTAATACGTAAAGCACCTAACCAGAGCTAGAGGCCTGGCTAGTAGCTACCTACATTTTGATGGCTCAAAGCACATTTTTCACATTTTTTTATGGAAATTTAAAATTTTAGGACAATTAATCCATCCATTTTCTGTAGCGCTTATCCCCATGAGGGTCGCGGGGCATGCTGGAGCCCATCAGAGCTGTCCCACCTTGCCTCCATTGCTGCCCACACTAGTGTATGAATGGGAATTAATTGTTTGATGGTGGGCAGAGAGACCGTATGCTCAAATTGGCAGCCACATTTCATCAGTCTACGCCACCAGTGCGTGAATGAATAATGGGTTCACTTCACTGTGAAGAGGTTTGGGTACCTTGGAAAGTGCTATATAAAATCCAATCATTTTGTATTATTATTATCGCTAGTAGTAATCCATGTTTTTTTCCACAATTGCAATAATAAAGTGTAAAAAGAAGTTAACCGCTAACAGTGACACACTCAACGTTTGATCACAAGAGATCTGGAGCTCTTTTGTGACCTTTGACAATTATTTCCAGATTGTATGTCGACAGTTGCAGCCCAAAATGGAGCAAAGAGGACCATGCATCAGTGTTGTTCAGCTCATCTATGTGACACGGTGCTCTTTCACCCCTTTCTTCCTGGACGCACTATGTCACATGGCATGAAACTTTGAGAATGCTGTCAAAAAAAAACATTCACGGACAACGCCCCGTACAGAAAAACCGCAAGCGAGTGCTCGTGCCACTCGTGCTGCTTGGCTAGTTTGTGATTTTTCCACGCACACGAGTGCACCTGTTGTCACCTCAACCACATACTGTATGCAGTAGTACAAGTAGTAGTAGCAGCTGTAGTATTTATTTGCATTCCAGGATCATATTCCCACTCAGTGCTTTTATCTCTCCTGCTTTTATTGCACATGTTTTGTTTGTGTGGATTATTTTTGACATTTCTTATTTAGAGTTGAAATGGCACCTTTAGCCCCGTTCCCGTCTTGCATTCATCACTTTGCACACGGCAAAGTAGTCAACGCTGTTGTACTGTCGCTTTTTTAATGGCAGATTAGCTTCAAATGCAAGCTTAAAAGATTAAAAACGCAGTTCCGTTTGTGCTCCCTCGCTACCAAATATCATCTTTATTTGTGTTTGCACTACCTTGGAAATCAAGACGGATTCATTCATTCATTACATTGTCGACATTTTGGAGAATTCTATGCTGATTCCCAAAGTAAAAAAGTCAAAGACAGGGTTTGATAAGTTTGGCATGGAAAACATGGAATCAATTGGAAACAAAAAGGTGAGAAATGAGTGATGAAAATAAATACATGACTGAAATAGTAAACCAGAAACTATATAAGCAAAATTATATGTAGTTTATAGTGACATCATCAAAATATTAAGACCACAAAAAATTTCAAGAATTTACATTTTGTGCTCTCGAATCTCAAGGAGGTTCTAAGTAGAGCTTCATAATGCAAAAAGAAGAATTGGAAGTGAAAGAACTGAAGCAGATGTGGCTGAAGCAGATCCAGCAGATGTGGCTGGAGGGGCCCAGCAGAGGTGGAAAAACTGCTTTTCATTCACTTTTTCAGTTCATCATGTAAGAAGACTATAAATAAATGCATTGTGAAATACAAAACATGAGTTTTGGATTTTTTTAGACCTGTCCAGCCATTGGGGCAGATATTATTTATTTTATTAATTTGTTCCAGAAGGTCCAAGTCTAACCGAAGCGGAAGTCAACCAAATCCAGATAGAATGCAAATGTAATTAATCCGTTGCAGAAAGCCAGAATGTTAACACAAAGCCAAATTAATATTTAAGTTTACTTTTGCTTTTGTGAAGATGTGATGACTTTTCCCAAAGACACGATGTGGCAACGAGATCAACCGCCACCACGTGCCTGTTTTTACATGAGTTATTTCTACAATTCAGTAGTCCTGGCTAGTGAATGGTAACCAAAGCATTCATTCACAAAACGGTGTCATAAATTTGACATTTAATGAAAAACACACCAGCCGAGATACATACATAGACACACAGTGCACAGGACAAAAACATAAATGTATAAATGACTGCAGTAAATATACTGTTCTATATATATATACTATATGTAAATATACTTCTAGACTATATTACATAAATTGAATTATTTCTGGCAGACTCCCATCAGTTGGTAAATAAAAGGCATGATCTCAAGTGCTGGGTTATCAGTTTTCATGGCTTTAGGAGCTTCTCAACTCGTTAGCTCCACTTTCTCCTCTGAGTCTAAGCATGTCGGGGACTTCTCACTGGTAGCAAAAGAACATTTGAACCCTTTTCCAAGGCTGCCGGCACACGCCAACTAGCGCACGCTCTCTAAATTTGACCGCTGCAACCTGCATAATTATTCCCAATGAACATCTTACATGCATACACAGTATTTTTGGATCTAATGGGATTTTTTGAGAGGCGAAAGAGTATGAGTAGAATTATGTGCAAAGAAGTAGAAAAAAATTGCTGTTGTCAGAAATTACAATCTTAATATTTCTTTTAATCCTACTGAAATATTTTTCAACATTATTTTCATTCATTCATTCATTTTCTACCGCTTTTCCTCACGAGGGTCACGGAGGGTGCTGGAGCCTATCCCAGCTGTCTTCGGGCGTATGGCGGGATACACCCTAGACTGGTCGCCAGCCAATCACAGGGCACATATAGACAAACAACCATTCACACTCACATTCATACCTATGGACAATTTGGAGTCACCAATTAACCTAGCATGTTTTTGGAATGTGGGAGGAAACCGGAGTACCCGGAGAAAACCCACGCATGCACAGGGAGAACATGCAAACTCCACACAGAGATGGCCGAGGGTGGAATTGAACCCTGGTCTCCTAGCTGTGAGGTCTGCGTGCTAACCACTCGACCACCGTGCCGCCCAACATTATTTTTAAAATGTAATATATTTTCATTATTTGTATAAATATTCACAAGTGTTTCTAAGTGTGTTGCAAAACTGAGAATAGAATTTGACTTAGACGGCCTGAATCTGCAATGCAGCAAAAGCAAGCCAATATGGTTCAGCACACAAAAAAGACCACAAAACCATGAGTAAAAACCTTAAATGAGCCTCCAAGTTGGCCAGGTGCATCATAGCCCTTCCAGGACGTATTTTTTGCTACAATTAAGCTTCTGCGACATGCTCTAGAGTTTAGGAAAAAAATGTCTGGGAGCAGCATTTTGTGGCGGTATAACAAAGACCAAACAGTTGTTTTGAGCCCGTTATGGCCTGCATGTCTTTAGGGAGCTCAAAGCGCACTGCCTAGACAAGACGAGGTCCAACTATACGCACCGCCTCGCCTACGAATGGATTGATTCCGATCTTCTTTTTTTTGTGTCTTGGCTCTTTGTCTCCATTGTGAAGACTCAGGGAAAAGACAGAGAGAACGAGGATGGAGGGAAGAAAAAACAAGTTTGACCGAAGCCCAGTCAATTATCTCCCAGGTGTTTGACTGATTGTAAGCGATCGCGGTGGCGGGTTCCCACGAGCCTGGATGATGAATTCACTGGGAACAAAACCCAATTCAGCAGAAGTGAAGGGACAGCAGTTTTGAATAAGACCCCGGCAGACAAGAAAAAGACTCGGCTAGGCCAAGATAAAGTTTTGCTGTCTCCATTCCCCCTTGTTACCCACATCCTATCACATGGACCAGGCTTTTAAACACGGCTGGGATTGTGTCCGCGCGACTGCCAATAGGCCGCATTGTGTGCAGGGTTAATTACTGGCAAGGCGGGAAACGACAAAGTAAGTTAAGATAGCTGGGAAACCACATTTCTAGGTCCGTATCACGTAACCATGTTTCATGTTCCCTACAAAAGACAATATTCCCACTTGCAAATTAGCTCCCTGCCTCCCGCTGTGTGGCTATGTTGACTGTTCACAGCCATTTTTCTTTTTTTTTTTACATTACTGTACTGCAATCCTGGAAAAGGAGTGTGAACTTGGTCCTGGCAATTGTTGCTATACAACAAGTATTTTATACTTCACACCAGACACTGGCACTGACATCGACTAATTCTCTGATTGCAGGATTCCATGTCTTTCAATAAACATGAACATAGTTCCTCCAATTTCCTGTCTTACAGGGTTCTGTGTGAAATGCACTGAACATGTGTAATTGACTTAGGATCTTTGTGTGAAAAGGTCATGACCATCATTAATACTTTTGAATTCAATTGAGTTTAATATATGTCGGATTAGCGGCACGGCGGTTGAGTGGTTAGCGTGCAGACCTCACAGCTAGGAGACCAGGGTTCAATTCCACCTCGGCCATCTGTGTGTGGAGTTTGCATGTTCTCCCCGTGCATGCAAGACTTTTTCTCCGGTTACTCCGGTTTCCTCCGTGTCTCCAAATTGTCCATAGGTATGAATGTGAGTGTGAATGGTTGTTTGTCTATATGTGCCCTGTGATTGGCTGGCGACCAGTCCAGGGTGTACCCCGCCTCTCGCCCGAAGACAGCTGGGATAAGCTCCAGCAGCCCCCGCGACCCTCGTGAGGAAAAGCGGCAGAAAATGAATGAATATGTCAAATCACCTTTGCGATATCGCTGCATCAAAGGAACTGGATTGCATTTTCTAGTGTCTAAAACATCGTTCTCAAACATGCGGCCCGCGGGCCAAGTGTGGCCCGCAGGACACTAGTTTGAGGCTCCCGTCTTGATTTAAGTTTAATGTTAGTGCGGCCCGCGCAAGTTTGATATGGATGCTGTATGGTATCATATACCCAGAAAAAATTATTACATTTGATTAATGTTCATGTTAAAGGTTAAATAACTGTTACTAGTTATCCTCCCTAACCGTGTGGAAGTGGTAAGTTTTTGGCTATTTAAGTTTAAAGGAAAGAACTTGAAGGCTACGGTTTAGGTCGCTAGCGCTCTAGTTTGCGAGTTAGCATGTGTCTCAAGACCCTGCAGTTGTGCAATATGTTGTAAATAAAGAGTATAAATGTGACTATAGTCGTGTTTTGTCATGTCTACAGGGCTCTAGTAATACTTTGTTAATTATAATTTGAAAAAAAAATGTCTACCCACCAATATATGTGGTTTCTTAAGTTTTTCTTGTAGAAAATCGTAACCAAAGCATTTTTTTTTAATAAATGCGTTTTTTTTTTTTGGAAAACCTGATGCGGCCCAGTCTCACCCAGACCCTAGCTCCAGTGGCCCCCAAGTAAATTGAGTTTGAGACCCCTGGTCTAAAACCATACTGCTAACTACAGAATGACTTTTGTGTCATTGTCATGTGTCTTGTCAATTCAAGCAAAAGACCTTGGTGGTCTCCATTTGTCCTGCAGCTGCATGAATGTAGGTTGCAGGCAACAACACTTTGGCCTGCTAACAGAGTGAGACATCCTGCAAGGACCAACGGTTCTTTCTCCTTTAATGACCCTCTCACATGCAAACTAGTCCATCATCAAGCTCATTTGTGGCGTCGCCTTCTCGCCTCTGCGCTGACCTCTTTCACACCTTTGCTTCTAAGTAGCTGCAAACGACTCGCTGCTGTCTTCACCATCTATCTAGTCCATGTCTGCGGCACAAAGCACTGAACATGAATATACAGCAGTTTTTTAGGAATTAACTGGTAATTTGTGGTAATATATACAGTACTACTACTGCAGACAACAAACTCCCACATGGTCCAACCTAGCACCTCTCCATCCAAGCCTGTTTGTAACAACTGCCTGCTTCCATCACACATTCCCTTTTAACTCCTTTATTACTCCTCTCCTTGCAATTGATCTCCTCGCCCTTTTCCGCCAGCGGCCATTGAGCACAGACTAGGCTTTTGTGTTGCGAATGAGTGGTCGGATAATAGCTGCTGAGCAGTTATCGCCTCTCCATACCTGGCTCATTAATTAGGCTTAATGGTCAAAGATAGAAGGACGCTCTTGTGCCACCATGATGTTTATGAGCGGACACTTGTTGTCTTTTATTATGTGGATGCTTTCGGGGTGGGGGTGGGGGAGATGCTGGAGGGGACAGGACGCTTTTTTATAACAACACTGACTTGTAGGATTAACAAAGGAGCCTGAAACAATAGCGCTAAAGTAGTAGATGGTTATTCGGGACACTTTCTAGTCAAAAACTTGAAATGGTACAAGGCGGCTGTGCTGTGTTTAAGGTCCAACTGCAAAAAAAAAACACAATTCAAAGATTCTCTGGTGTTTATGAGGACCCAAAGATTCTCGAAATAACAGAAGCACTGTTCTGTTTTTAAGGACCAATTTAAAAATAATCCTTTCTCATTTATTTTTTAAGATCAATATGCTAGTCAAAGATCTTCGATGTGACAGGAGTCCTGTGCTGTTTCAAGGTCCGACACATATTTTATACTGTTTTTGAGGACCAACTGCAAAAACATTTGTCAAAGATCCTCTAAATGACAAGAGAAAAATGCTGTCAAAGATCATCTATATAACAGGAGCATTCTTCTGATGTAACTTGTCCTTGCTTGCAGTACTTTATCACATCTTCATTCTTTTTGTTTGCTTGGACGGTGAAATGAAAATGGTAAAGATAAGCTTATCACCTCCCCAAAGGCTTACGAGCTGCAGCTCAATTTCCCCTTTTGCTCCCATTTCCATATTTTCTCATAGATGTCCTTTTGTGTCCATTTAAAGCAATGGTAAGGGATAATTAGGGTTAACGCACACACTGAAATTCAGCACTGGACTGAGCACGGCCATTGCCATGGCAACATTGAATTGTTAACTTTAATGCATTGTTCATGGACCAGCCAGGACGCATTGATTAACTTATTTTTATACCTCCATGACCACTGCAAAGAAACTGCAAAATTCCCT
The DNA here is from genome assembly GCF_030265055.1 of Doryrhamphus excisus. Taxonomy (NCBI): domain Eukaryota; kingdom Metazoa; phylum Chordata; class Actinopteri; order Syngnathiformes; family Syngnathidae; genus Doryrhamphus; species Doryrhamphus excisus. The sequence goes on along the minus strand of NC_080468.1, from coordinate 25,287,585 downwards.
TTGAAAAATGCCTTTACAGTAGTTTATTTTGTTTAGTTTACTATATTCACTGTCGTTAACTTATTTTTACACTTACGTGGCAATAAGAATGCTAAAAACTGAAAAGATTTTTGTCAAGGAAAATGCAAAATCAAATGCAAATTTCCTATATCGATAGGGGATAAAGGGGACCTAATATGCTCATTGTTTGGCCCTTTGTATTGAATTGGCTACACATAGCTACAAACCATAACCAGCACAGAAAGCTTTCTAGATATTACAGAATCTGCACCTATTCCACCTATTCTGTAGATAATAAAAATGTATTTATCTTTTTAAACATACAACCATATGTGTTGGATTCTCATGAAAAGAGGTTTCTTCAATACATCTCTCAATGGTAAATAGCTTTAGCATTTTAACGGTTTTCTACATCATCAGTAACATCTAATGTTTTTTGCGGGACTACTAGTGTTTCTAGTGTCACTTCAACAAAATAAACATAGTTAGGACACTGATAAATTGTTACTTACTGTTTGGTCTTTTGACACGACCAAGTAACGTTGGAAAGGTGTCGGGCTTCAGCAAGTTTGTCGGCTAGATCGCAAAAGAACAGTTTTGCAAGGCCCTCTGAAACTGAGCGTTTTGAGCCATCTCAAACTTTTTTCAGGGCTCACAAAAGTGGAAAAAGCATAATAGGTCCACTTTTTTTTACACTGTATTACTGTTGAAAAAGCTATGCAAGTTGCGCAAAAGTAAAATACATGCTCACCATTGCAAATTGTCTTTACAGTATTTCACATATATTACCACTAGTGTTTATTTTTTCTTCACTATATTGCTGGAGTGCATGCATGCTTGACTTTATTCAAATTCTGTAGAAAGCATCATCAGTATTCGTCAGAAAGGGTATCCAGAATATAAGTGCTCAAGCCAAAAATCAGCATGCGGATCAAAAAGATCTGCTGCAGCGACTCTTAAATCAGGAAAAAGTCGAAAGAAACAAACAAAAAACTTGTATGACCATTGAGAATGATGAAACCATTTTCGTTACACATGATCACCAAACTTATCTTCGCATTATCCCTTTATGATTGTTTTTATATTTGTCATATTAACAGTGCTTGACTTATTTTTACACTTACATAGTGTGACAAATTTAACCCCACTTATTTGGCCTGGGATACACGCTTTTGACATTTTGCAAGAAATGACCAAAAGTCTGTAGGTGCTGCTTCAGTCAATAATATTAACAATATGAAATGTCTTTAGTGCACTTTTAGTCAGTCCAACGAGCATCATACAGCAAATTGGTGCTGATGAATGCTAGCTGTCAGCCAGTGCAAAACTGCAATAAGTTGTAATATCATTTGACATGGGGTAAAAAAAAGTGGCATGAATACATTCTAATGACATCTCCTGTCTAATATGAAGTCCTAATTGATGCAGTGGGGGGTCATCTTATAGAAGCTTAAAGAATCATGGCAAGGAGATAACATACATTTTACAAAGGTCATATAGAACAACGGAGACGTCTGTGTTGAAGACAAAATAACAGTTCGGTGACTTGAGTGGAATATTCTAGTTTATGAGGCGGACAGCTGTGTCCTAAGTGGAAAGGTCAAAGCTGAGACAGTTTGGGAGGGGGCATTGGGGTCCAGAGAAAGAAGCTGAACGCCGCTTGTAATCACGCTCCACTCCGGATGTCATGGTGAGAGCGGTGAGTATAAATACAAACAAAGACGCAAATATGACAACATGTGTTAAAGGTTGCACGCTCGCCCGGACTAAGATAGCCTGGAGACCACCTGGGTGTTCACACCTCAATTGTCTGTTTGAGACATTTTAGTTGCTTAACATTGACAAATCAGTACAGCTTTAATTCTTGGTAAGTGTGGAAAAACCCTGTAAATACATCAAAATAATGTGACATAAATGGAACCATCATTAGAGTGCATGATTGACATATAGTACAGAACTTGGTGTACTTAGGGTAGTCCAGAACTATCAATGATATAGTCCAGCTCTGGGGGGCTAAATTCCAAGATTACTAGAGTGCAGGAATGATCTTGGTGACTTAATTGTGACATTGCTAAAATCCATGAATGATTATTGCAACATTGCTTGAGTGCATGAACGTCATAATCCAGCGATGGGGGGGCTAAATTGCAAGATTACTAGAGTGCATGAATGACTATTGTGATATTGCTAGAGTGCAAAACTGCAACACTGCAAGAGTGTATGAATGACATATAATATAATAGAGAAAATGTTATACTTTTCCATGTCTTCTAGTAAATCAAGGGTGGGGGGACGGAGGGATGTGGTTGGTGGGGGTGAAGCAGAGGGGAGCGGTCGTCTAAATCTGTGAGAAAAGTCCTAATCCCTGGATTGCTGAATCTTCGGAAATCCTGGAAATAGATTAGGAGGCTTGGCTGGGCCCAGTCGGGTCTTTAATAAGAAAGGGCCCCCGTTTGGCTCCAAAGTCATGGCGCAGCACTTGCATAATGTGCCGAGCTGCCACTTCTTCTAATTATCCTTTCCCCCTATTTGGGAAAATGATTCAATCAACACTGATCGGACGCGCCCGCCGCATACTGACAAGCGAAGTCTGGTTTGTCCGTCTAATCCAAATATGAGCGGGGGGGTTAATCGAATGAGCACTGTCCGCATCGACAGGAAACTTTTACAACTTTTACACCATAATGACACAAAGCTTGAAATTAACAAAAATATATGTGAGAAACTGCTGAAAGCCGACTAAATCCGTGCGATGCTATAACGTTTTTCTGCCTTTTACCCCGTCCAGCTACAGTTCTGCTAATGTCTTTCAACATCAATAGAACATTCATTCATTCATTCATTTTCTACCGCTTTTCCTCACGAGGGTCGCAGGGGTGCTAGAGCCTATCCCAGCTGTCTTCGGGCGAGAGGCGGGGTACACCCTGGACTGGTCGCCAGCCAATCACAGGGCACATATAGACAAACAACCATTCACACTCACATTCATACCTATGGACAATTTGGAGTCACCAATTAACCTAGCATGTTTTTGGAATGTGGGAGGAAACCGGAAAACCCGGAGAAAACCCACGCATGCACGGGGAGAACATCCAAACTCCACACAGAGATGACTGAGTTTGGAATTGAACTCTGGTCTCCTAGCTGTGAGGTCTGTGCGCTAACCACTCGACCGCCGTGCCGCCTCATCATTACCACATCATCACATACAACAAGAAATAATCAACAATCAATAAAAAACTGAAACTGCCACCTAAAACCAGTTAGCTGACTCTGCTTTATTTTAAGATGTGTAGCGAAGCCTGGTTTCCACGGGGCAGGCTCATCTACATAGGGTTGGATCTGAGGCACGCTCATGTACAGGAGGAAGGAGGTTTGACCCTCCATGACCTAAGGAATAAAACAAATGTTTAGCAAAGCCTATCCCGAACTTCAAAAGCAAAATGGCGCCTTAGGGACAGATATTACTGTGGTCACTTTTGCATAACACAATGTTCAAGTTTTGAATATTTGCTGAAATAACGCCAATAACTACTGTCATGCTTTTTTTTTTTGCACCCTGAAAGAGTACATTTCAGTATCTCCAAATGATCCTATTACCAGAAGAGAGCTCCTTGGATGCTTGTCACTATCGCTCGGAATCCATTCTCATTTATTGACACTCCTGAAGCTCCAGTGGACAGCGCTACGTTGCCATAATGGATGTGTCAAAATGACAAATATTAGCTCTGCTCACCCTCAATCAATTAAGAAAAGCAGTCAATGAGGGGCGCTCATCGATGAGAAGAAGATTCCAGGAGCCTGCCTCTGAGTTTTGGGAGCGTTTTTCCCCAACAAAAGGAGGCTAATGTGCTATAAATGGTATCCCATATTTCACACCTTCTGGGCCGAGCAGCTGTCCATATCATAGCAAACATGTTATTGGCTAAAGCGTGAGGCGCCACGGGGAAAGGAGGGGGTGGAGTTGAGACTCAAATAAACGCCCCTAGGGCCGTGCAATATGGAATTTTCTGCATTAAATTAAAAAAAAAAAAAAACTTCAGCAACATTGCATAAATGTAGAAAAAACATGAGCCTCCATTAACACAATCTTAGTTAAGTAAAAACAATTGTTTTCAATTGTTTCAATCGCTTTCAATTGTGACGATAATGAGGCATTTTAGCGCATCCATTTTTCATTAATTTATTGTTTTATTATGTTGTTTTAACCATATAAATGCTGGTTAATGTCTTCTTACATTTCAATGACCATACAAAATTTTTAAGCCATGTTTACAAGTACTTTTTCATTGTTTTATTGCTTTTTATGTTTTTATATATAAAAATAATTAATAATAATACATATATAAAAAATAAATTTATAAATAATATATTTACATAACCACCCTATCTCTGTGTGGAGTTTGCATGTTCTCCCCGTGCATGCGTGGGTTTTCGGGTCTCCGGTTCCCTCCCACATTCCAAAAACATACTAGGTTAATTGGCCACTCCAAATTGCCCATAGGTATGAATGTGAGTGTGAATGGTTGTTTGTCTATATGTGCCCTGTGATTGGCTGGCGACCAGTCCAGGGTGTACCCCGCCTCTCGTCCGAAGACAGCTGGGATAGGCTCCCGCGACCCTCGTGAGGATAAGCGGTAGAAAATGAATGAATAAATGAATATTTACATAAAATAAATTAATAAATTAAATGAAAATAAACAACAATAATACACATAATTATAATAAATAAATAAGTAAAATAAAAATAAATAAATACTGTATTTGACTCACCTTTTCGTTAGAATTTTCTTAGTGTGCAATGTTTAAAGAGCAATATTTTTACACATGTAAGAACTGTAAGAACGTTATAACTACTACTACTACTCACAACATGTTAGGTATAGTATTTTAAGTATTGAATATATTGTTCAAAATTATAGAAGCTCAAATGCAGTTCACCTGTAACGTTTATACAGTAATACTGAAATCTGAACTATCCCGACGTTCTTGTGAGTAGTATAAAAATAAGCCATAAGTCATAATGATGACTTGGGAGCAGTTCATTTGCACTTCTATTATTCACTTACGGGAAAAAAATGTCAAAATGTTTTTGAAATGTGAACTACGGTAATCTGAGGTCAAACAACCTAAATTCCTTCATGTTTGTGCTGTTTACATACAACAGTGCAGGGATTTACAGTAGTGAGTTGTGTGCACACACTTTTTAAATAAGGTCGGGGGCCCAGCCTGGACTGCAAAAACGCTACAAAAGCTCCAAATCCTGGATGTAGCGTTAAATCCGCCAATATCACAGCCACTCAGACTCACCCACTGCCCTCACTCCCTTAAAAAAAAATAAAAAAGAAAAAGATATCCTTTCACTTTCCCTGTGAAACTTCCAATAAAAGTCTCCCACCACCAAGCTTAAACGCTGCTGCCATAACAGCAGTGAGGTGTACAGCTTCGGGGCGCAATTTTCCATACTCTTGCACTATATTGCTGCATGGAAATGGTATGGAATGTTATTGTAGGAATAATCATGGAAGGCAGGCAGGCAGGTGGAGGAAGGGGGGGAGGTTGGTACTACTCCTACTACTATTGCATTCATGTCACGCAGCCATGAAATCTCACACATCTGCAGAAAGCCTCAGTGTGTGTATGCGTTACAGCCCAAAATGCCAATGACAAGACAGGAAAGACAATCAGTTCATTTGCATGGGCGGAGTTCCCTCCAAAAAGTCAAAAAAAGAAAATAAAATAATTATCAGTTCTATAGTTATCAAGCCAATATGAGAAATTCTGACATCATACCAATAAATCAGAAAACATTAAAGAATAGCTCAAATAAAAAAAGACACAATGATGTGAGATTCCGCCTTTCTGTGTTGTAGGTGGGTTAGCGCGACACATCAAGCTCTGTGATTCGATTGTGGCATTGATCGTGTGGGACGTCTCGCTGTTTCAGAGGAAGACATTTCGGCATATGTTCCAAATGCTTTGCAAACATTCCGCAATGAGGGAAAAAACAACGACCTTCAACAAACCAAACCTTATCAGCCACTTGAAAGGCCAGCATTGCTACAACGCCCGGGGCTTGTTCCTATCAGCGCAGGGTTTGAAAAGTGCAAAAAGAGTTTACAAACGACGAGAGATACAACAAGCTATGATTTCATTGTGGAAATGATGGCGCTGGACTCGTCTAACAAGTAATTAAATATACATTTTTGAAATATTATTTATAATATAATTTATGTTTAGGTGCATACATTTTTCATTATTTTATATATTTTTTTCATCTAAATGCTGGTTAATGTCTTCTTACACTTGAATGACCAGACAAAATTTTTATATTAGATTTACATTGTACTTTTTCATTGTTTTATTGCTTGTTTTTATTGTGTTTTTATATATAAATAATAATAATAATAATAATAAAACATAATAAATTTTATTTGAAATGAATAAAATAATAACCAATAATATATTAATATAAATAATAGTAATTGTAATGAATAATGATAATAAAGGACTTACAATGCCCAGGGTTTGTTCCTATCAACGCAGGGTTTGAAAAGTGTAAAAAGGTTCACAAGCTATGATTTCATTGTGGAAATGATGGCGCTGGACTCGTCTAACAAGTACATTAAATATACATTTTTGAAATATTATTTATGTTATAATTTATGTTTAGGCGCATACATTTTTCATTATTTTATAGTTTTAAATGCTGGTTAATGTCTTCTTACACTTGAATGACCAGACAAAATTTTGAATTTTTGCCATGTTTACGAGTGACTCACCTTAGGTTTACATTGTATTTTTCATTGTTTTATTGATTTTTATGTTTTTTTATATAAATAATAATAATAATAAAACATAATAAAATATATTTTTAATAAATAAAATAACAATACTACAATAATATAAATAATTGTAATGAATAATGATAATAAAGGACTTACAACACCCAGGGTTTGTTCCTATCAGCGCAGGGTTTGAAAAGTGTAAAAAGGTTTACAAGCGACGAGCGATAAAGCAAGCTATGATTTCATCATGGAAATGATGACGCTGGACTTAAGTCAATTTTTAAAATATTATTTATGATATAATTTATTTTTCACCATGAATAAGATCATCGGTGAAACACTGCAATTGCTAAAATGCCAACAAGAAACACGTTTCTGTCCTTGGGCCTGATACTGTTCAAAAACAACAGAACTCTTACTTGGATGATTATTTCCGGAATTTCTGATGAAACTATAATTGCTAGCATGGAGACTAAAGCCATGCAATAAGACAAGCCTCTCATCCTTCAACGCTGCTCATTCAAAAAACGAACAGTCAATACCCGCGCTGACTCTGGCTCAAAATCAATAGCTAAATAAGACATAGAATCATTTAGCCACAGGAATCTGGACTATGTGTCATTCATGCTCACGGCCTATATGTCATTCATGCACTCCAGCAAAAGAGACTTTTTTTTTTTTTAGCACTACCAAGAGGAGTCACTTGACATTCCAGTCACACGCTCCCATTTTTAAAGAAGTGCACGGTCACTTAAGCGTCTAGTGACTCAGTAGAAAAGTCCAATAAGAGTCAGAAGACAATTTCTTCCATTTTCTTTCCTTTGCCCTTGTCCCATCAAAGTTGTGCACCTGCACGGTCCATCTCCTTTTAAGCCAAACGTGATCTTCAAGTCCTGTCTGACAACCCCTGCAGTGTGACGGAAGGGTCAGCGGGGTCCACGATCCCAACCCAGAGTCTTTAAGTGGCTTTGAGATGGGAGAAGTGATAGAGGCTAAGCCCTTAATAGCCATTTCTCTGTAATCTTTGCTATGAAAGGCTAAACTACGGCGCTATTGATTTGTTTGAAGAAGGAAAGAAAAAAAAAGTAGTCCCCATCAGGTCGGGGCATCTTGAAATGTGACAAAGCCATTGGCCGACAAATTGGGCTTATTTTTGTCTGATAAATTTGCCGGGAGTGAGCAAAACAAAGGTAAACAAAGTCGTCACTTTTTCTTTGCACCTTCACTTCCATCTCCTGTTTGTCCGTTGTCTTGAATAACTGCCAAGAGGAGGAAGCTGGGAAGGGAATGAAGAGTAGCCGTCCTCTTTGTACCGGCAATACAAATAAATCATCATTTACAGTTTACATACATTCATCATGAGAATGAATATTATATTTATTTTGAGCCTTTAAATGAGCTGTATGGGTTTTTTTATTTTTGCCATGTTTACGAGTGACTCACCTTAGGTTTACATTGTTTTATTGCTTTTTAAGTTTTTATATATAAATAATAATAATAATAAAACATAATAAAATATATTTTGGCAGCACGGCGGTCTAGTGGTTAGCGCGCAGACCTCACAGCTAGGAGACCAGGGTTCAATTCCACCCTCGGCCATCTGTGTGTGGAGTTTGCATGTTCTCCCCGTGCATGCGTGGGTTTTCTCCGGGTACTCCGGTTTCCTCCCACATTCCAAAAACATGCTAGGTTAATTGGCGACTCCAAATTGTCCATAGGTATGAATGTGAGTGTGAATGGTTGTTTGTCTATATGTGCCCTGTGATTGGCTGGCCACCAGTCCAGGGTGTACCCCGCCTTTTGCATGAAGACAGCTGGGAAGGCTCCAGCACCCCCGCGACCCTCGTGAGGATAAGCGGAAGAAAATGAATGAATGAAAATAAATTTTAAATAAATAAAACAACAATAATATAATAATATAAATAATAATAATTGTAATGAATAATGATAATAAAGGACTTACAACGCCTAGGGTTTGTTCCTATCAGCACAGGGTTTGAAAAGTGTAAAAAGGTTTACAAGCGGTGAGCGATAAAGCAAGCTACGATTTCGAAGTCAATGTATAACGTCAGATGTTACGTATGTACTCAAAAGAGGAAAATTCTCACGGTACGTTGCCGTATAATCAAGGCTAACAGATTCTTTCATCATTTATCTGGAACATTTTTTCCAGGTTTGTATTTCTCTAATTGACAAAGGGCCAAAAAAGTACATAGAGATTCAAATATAAACTCACAAATTCACAAATGTTCTACTGAGTTGAGGTCAGCTGGCTTTGTACCTTCAGTCCAGGGCTGTGTGTCAATTTGCGGATAGTTACACAATTATGGAAGTGCCCAAATTGAGACACTCCCGTCTGGCCGTAGACTGGAAAAACTGCAAGGAAGAAGCTAGGAAGGGAATGTCAGCAGGGACCGTCCTGTTTGTACTGGCGTTATTTCCATGAGTGCACACGCCAGCGCACATCCCCCCATAGATATGGCCCTGAAGGGTATGCTAATGGAGCTATTATTAGATATGACAGTGATACAATTGTTCTCTTTGTAGTCCCTATCGATGCATATTCAACTCTTTGACGCATTAAAGGGAACACACATTGCACCCTTTACGCTAATTTAACAACCTGCAGTCTTGCATTTTTTTTTAATTTTTCAAATTTTCCCAAAAGAAATAATAGAAAAACACAAACAAATACTGTATATCAAGTTCAACATGAAAACGCATTTACAAGTAGTCAGACGCATGCAGAAACAGGACAGCCATTTTAGGTAGTTGGAAGTCCAAAGAAAGACATTTTTCCGTAAAAGCCAAAACTACCAATGAATATTCATTCATTCATTCATTCATTTTCTACCGCTTTTTCCTCACGAGGGTCGCGGGGGGTGCTGGAGCCTATCCCAGCTGTCTTTGGGCGAGAGGCGGGGTACACCCTGGATTGGTCGCCAGCCAATCACAGGGCACATATAGACAAACAACCATTCACATTCACATTCCAATGAATATTAAGTTTTAAAAAAATATTAAATAAATCCCTGATATATACAAAGTAAATATAATTGTGAACAATGTTGGCAAAAAAAGCAGGGAATATAAACATCAACAATGATGAAAGTGCAAGTGGTGTGCAGTCAGGGCCTGCAAAGCCTCCTCTGCTGGCCTAAACACTATCAGACACACTAACTTACATTTACAACTTTAATTCTAATACAATGGAACCTGTCCGCCCTGGTTAGTATGTTTTTTGGTTAACATTGAAAATTTCCCTTGGTTTGCATGCATTCTCCAGTTAGTGTACAATATGGTTCACGTCTTGTTATGTTATTAATAAACTCCATAAGTCCATCTGTATTTGAAACAGTTTTATCAGTAAATGGCCTTCCTTGTTGGCATCCTATTAGCTTGTGAACAAAATGGCAAACGGAACCGGAAGTTGTGTCAGCTGTCTTATGACACCATCACCAGTTGACCTGAACACAAACACCTTTTTATAGTTTTATAATGATCATTTTACATGCATAAATGATTCAAATTTTTTATAAATGACAGATGAATGGACCTTTAAGTTACTTTTATTTTCGTTGAAGACTACTCTTTTCGAAGACACAATTTGGCAGACACCACAAAGGAAAAAATAGTCCTGTTTTGTCATGAATTATTTCTTGAATTCAATAGTGTTCTCACACTTGTTTCACCCAGGTGGCCTGAGTTTGACTCCCAGTATGGAACGCTATTTCGGAAATTTCCCCTTGAGGGACTAAAAAAAAGGCACATTTTATTTTTACCATTAGTATGTATTTTAAATAGTTTTCTGCATCTCCAACCATTGTTTGTTTATTTTGGCATTTTCCTGATTACGGAGTCGCCATATCAGATCTTTTTGATCCATATACTGATTTTTGGCTTGGGCCCATTAAATTCCAGATGCCCTTCCTGACGAATACCGTTGATGCATACTAGTGGAGATTTACTAGCTACAAAGTCCAGAACGCTATCCACTACCCTACAGCGGGCCCTGTTTGCGGCATCTCCAACTATAATGATAAAACTATAAAATGTGTTTTGTTAATATGTTTTGGGCTTTCTGGAACAGATTAATTGTTTTTAGATGATTTCTTATGGGTAAAATTATTTTGGTTAGAGTCAAATATCCTGGAATGCATTAATTCCACTAACCATGGTTCCGCTACGTCCGCTACATTTACCCCCAAATATTGTATTCATTTACACCAACAGTCAAGTATTTTTTTTGTAGCATGTCTATTGACTGCACCAGTATTATTGCTTCCAATAATGAATATGTATGAAAGATTTAGTTGTCCAATCAGATTTCAGCTTCTATGTGTTGCCATGTCCATCACATCTTCCCAGGCCTTCAGAATCAGGAGTGCAGGCTGATATCACTTCAACATGACTGGCAATTAGCAATTCATACCCATAACATCCGGACTGTGACTCCATGATTCATCCTCAATACATGGAATGCCTCTCTCGCTCTTTCTCTATATATTGCAACGGCATGTTATATTGCATTTTTGGATATTAATGATGGTTTGGATAATTGGGAGTGGCAATGGTAGTGGTATTAACATTAAGTTGGTTAAGTCTCCACTGAATGCAGAGGTATCAAATGCACTGCAGGCCATTGCCTAAAAGTGTAGTCTAAAGAAGCCCAAAGGGGAAGAACATTTTATTTTAACCCAACAAACTTGATGAGGAACAAGAAATATTTGTTGTGACGCTAGTGTTGCCAGCAAGAAGAGGTGCCCATGTTGGTCCACCAACAATAAAAACAACAAAAAGCACCGGTTTTCGATCTAAATGACGCCATCATCTTAAAGTCCACTTGTCACAAAGTGTTGCTTTAAGGGCAATCCACGTCATGCTTAATTTGGCAGCGAAATAGCCAAATGCTACAGGAGTGTTTGTTGTAGTTGGTTCATCTGTCGCCTCAGGGGGATGCCAGGTGGGTTTGGCCTTATTTCTGGGCTTCAAACTGTTCCTTCCTGGCCAAAAAAACACTTCACATGGCACCTCCGCCATAATTAAGACAGCCGCTCTTCACACCCGCCTCGCTGTGCTCCGGGGGGACCTGTTTATGAGCCTAAAAAAAAAAAAATCTGAGGAAAATCTACCAGAAGAATGCAACAGAAAAACTTTTCCGACTCTGAGGACCACATTTGCCTTACTGCCTTGCCAGTCATTAACCTTTGTGTTGAGTTTATCTAACACAAACACACAGTTCTTGACCCCTTGACTGCTCAGTTACTCAATCCCACACGTGTGTACGGAAGGGATTGTCTATCCGAGCAGTAGACTGAGACGAGAGGCGTCATTAAGGCCCCCATTGAGTGGCCTTAAAGGGAGGGATTAGTAATTATCATTTACAGTTTACATACACTCATCATGGGACTGAACGGAATAATGTGGAGCCTTTAATGCTGTTTTTGCAGGGTTGCATTTTCTCTAATTAATCGTATCTGCATAGACGTTCAAATACTGTACACGCTGTACATACCCCCAGCCCCCATCCAGGACATAAGGACTATTTTTAACATGCCGATGATTCCATGTTTTCCACAACAAATACATTCTCTCTCTGTGACAAGTTATTCATTTATCGAAGCTTCAAACCATTCAAACATCAAAGAGTCAGCATATTTATAACATGTTTGCTTTCACATTGCAGAAATCATTACTTTTTCCATAGTTCCACATGGCAAATATTTCTGCTTTTCCCGTAATTCCACATTTCCTGTGTCCTAAATTTCATTTGAAATTGAGAATTTAGACAAGTTTCCCACTTAGAACCCTGGCGGATTCAGTTCTTGGAAGATTCCAGGCATTTCCAACATTTGATTCCATATTTTTGCATCAGTGAATTTTTTTTAGGCAAGTTTCCCACTTAGAACCCTGGCAGATTAAGTTCTTGGAAGATTCCAGGAATTTCCAACATTTGATTCCATATTTTTGCATCAGTGAAAATTTTTTTAGACAAGTTTCCCACTTAGAACCCTGGCAGATTAAGTTCTTGGAAGATTCCAGGAATTTCCAACATTTGATTCCATATTTTTGCATCAGTGAAAATTTTCCCGAAAAAGGAAAATGTTGACTCGTTCCACATTTCTCAACCAATTCAAATGTTTTAAGCTCATTTTGAACATGTTGGGTATTCACTTCAATCCAAAACAAGTCCTGATTTTTCTGTATTCCCAGATTTTCCATGAGAAAAAATTCCACTGCAATGAAGCATTCACATGCAATGTCTTCAGAAACTGCAAAAAGACAATGCATGTCATTAAATCCCCCGTGTAGCAATTTGGAACTCCAAACTCTGATGAATACAAAGTGGTTGTCACAGTTTATTCCCAATACTCATCAAACATAAAAGTATAGATGTTTTTTTTGTTTTTTTTTTCTTTGAGGGCAGCGGGTGTTCTCATTTATGCAGAGTCATGTTTTCATGGGTGGTCAGAAGTCCACAGTGGCCACAGTCGCAGGGACTTATTGGCTAACAGGCTGTTTGGCGTCACTGGAAGCGGGCCTATGCAAACACCATAGTGAAGTGATGAGCACACACACTCTGAGGCGGAGGAACAGCAGCCAATTACACATGGCGCTGGACGTGAGGGGGAAGACAAGCATTCCAGCTCATCTACCGTCCTCCTCCTCTCGCTTGCTCGTCACATCAGAAATTTCATCTGGCACAAGCCTTGACGCATCGACACGAGAAGAAGAGCGGGCGGGCGAAATCAATACTGATCACAGGCCCAGCTGTTTAGGAGCGATCACTCCATTGTCACGGCACCTGATTTGCACTCCCACGCCTTTTTATTCTCCCCCACCACTTCCTAACCTCTCCTTTCCCAGGGTTCGAGGTTATGGAAATGACACAGTGCAGAAAGGGTTTGTCAGAATCTGCATCATTTTCAAATTCATGTGTTGTTTATAGGAAAGAAGCAGGATACTTACAAACCCACTGGACTGTAAAGACAACAAAGCTGCAATATGCATGTCAGGCCACTAGTGTAGCGTCCACTGTTCATCATCAAATAATCATAAAAAGGACAAATTATGCTTACTACTAACACTATAACGACTATGCCTAATAATAATAAACATAATATATTCGGCTGCATGGTGGACCAGTGGTTAGAACACAGCCACACAGCTAAGAGACTCGGGTTCAATTCCCCAGTTGGGCATCTCTGTGTGGAGTTTGCATGTTGACTCCAAATTGTCCATAGGTATGAATGTGAGTGTGAATGGTTGTTTGTCTATATGCGCCCTGTGATTGGCTGGCGACCAGTCCAGGGTGTACACCGCCTTTCGCCCAAAGACAGCTGGGATAGGCTCCAGCATGCCCCCCAACCAAGTGGTATAATGAGCGGTATAATGAATGAATGAATAATATATTGGACTAGAGAAGTGCTGTATACAGTCATCAATCGTTACATTGCAGTTTGAACATCGCTTTGTCATGTTTTTTTCAAAAATGAATTAATAAATGGTTGCTTTTTTGTGGTTGATTATGGCCCATTATTAGTAAAAACAAATATTGAAAGGCAAGTCATTGGTAGTATTGTGGTCATTAGGCATTAGTAATGTTACATTGATTTGACAGGACATTATATTACATTACCACCATGGCATTATAGAATGAAAAAAAGTTTTTCTCTCATTCCATGTGGAAGTGGTACAATTTTATTTTTATTTTTTTGCTTTTACTTTTTCTCTTATGTCTGCAGTGATCCGGTCGCCTGTGCATTAGAGTTAAAAAATGGATAATATGAGGGTAAAGGTGACTATGGGGGGTTCTGTCTATAGTTAAGGGATGTTTTCAGTTTAGTTCGATTTATTTCAAACATGCATACAATAGTACATTGAAATACATCATATTTTCACAGGAGCAGGTAGTAGTAGAGCTTATTAAATCCTACCCCGTCTCATATCACAGCAGTCACTCATTCAGTTATAGCTCTGTTGACTCTGTGTCCATATACACTAATCACAAAAAGGTGGAGACATCAGGTCCTCTGCATACAGAGTTCTAATAATGGAAGAAACATTTTTTAGAAGGTTATACACCGGTTTTCTGTAACTACAAAAATATTCTGTTCATTAATAGATGGATACTACTTTGGGGAAATTCACTCTTAATTAACTGCAATAATTAATCACTTAATTAACTGCAATAAACGGGGGACGACTGTGTATGCCAGGCAATGAGTTGGCAATGAAAGATAATTTAGTTAATAAGTTAGTAATAAGTAATTAATCAAAAAAGGATACAAGTTTTGCTTCTCTTACTAAGTGTGAGACTACTACTACTACTACTACTAGCAACATTGCTAATATATTACAATTGAAAAACAAAAACTGGGGTGTTTGAATAGCAAGTTTTGACCGTAACTGTAATAATAATAACAATAATGAGGTGATTTTGTCTTTTAGAAACAGGGATGTGCTGTGCACATTTTGCCCTGTTCATTAGCATTTTGTATTCATGGAGGGGGAAAAAAACAAGGCTTTAATGTGAAAATGAGCACTTAAATGACAAAGTGGCGTCTGACAGATTGGCTGTGCAACATGCAGTACATCTCCACTTCAATTACACCAGTTCATAAGTCCATTTCCAACACAACACTTTCATTCTGTGCCTCCGCATTGATCTCAAGCTGACGCCATGCCATGCACCTCACTGATTTGCCGTCACTAATCTGGCATCAAAAGTCCGGACCGGCGCGTTCGGGAGTCCTGCGAGGCGGCTTATGTTCTCTCAACATGCTTCTGGATCCCTCTCTCCCCCCTTTTTTTTCATTGCCACAAAATAAAGCGAGGCCATAAACGCTTGCATTGTTCCTCCAAACTAATTACAAGATAGAAAATCACGTTTGGAAAAACACGACAATACAAAAGGGAGTTAATTAGGACATAAGAGCCATGAATTGAGAGAGGGGGGGGGGTGACTAAGACAAAAACGCGCACATCAAATCCATCTGCATAAAAAGGTCAGCCAATGAAGAAAGTTGGCGCCATCCTGATTCACAAAATATGATATCATCGACGGCTGGATTGGACCATTTTTTGGTGTAAAAACCCCAAAAAACAGAATCAATTATCTTGCAGGCTGCTACCTGGTTCACTGGTGACAGGATACCATACGATGACAGGACTGTACCATTGCCGTCCAGCTGCAGGGGGAAGAGTTCAAGCTTGTCATTCACAGACAAGTATCTCATCTTCTCCTCCAATAAAAAACAAAAAAAGAGAATCAATTTTTGCAGGCTTGTACCTGGTTCACCGGCGACAGGATACCATACGACGACAGGACTGTACCATTGCCGTCCAGCTGCAGGGGGAAGAGTTCAAGCTTGTCATTCACAGACAAGCATCTCATCTTCTCCACCCGAACAGTTAATTTGGCTCGGCTATCTCACCAATTTAATCTCCCTCTCACTCCTACAAGTCTCCTAATTGATTGGCTTCTTTAAGATGTTAATCCATATGCATAATTCATCAAGGCGTCACATGACCATCCTAAAAAAAAAAGGGCAAAGCAAAGGCCTCATGTTTGCGCGTGTCAATTATTCAGGCTGACAAATAGCTACAGGCCGCTTGGTGTTTTGGGCCAATTACAAACGGGCACACCGCGGGGCTAAACAGGGAGCTTTTCTCCTCTGACCGGGGCACTCCTCACACTCAGTGTCAAGTCAAGAGCAGTGGCCACAGGTGATTGCAGCCAGAAATGGACCCAAACATTTTCCTTCCTTATGTTTTCTTCCTCTATACCTGATATTTTGGCCATGTCATGACATTTTCACCAGCGTTGCTCCAGGCCTTTATTTACAGCAGCTGCCTGGTGCGGGTAACAAGACAACAGGCGCGTCTGACATTCTCATGCACAATAACGCCAGGCTTCCATTTCACACACACACACACACACACACACTCCACCCCCCCCAGGAGAAAAGAAAAGCACGTTCCATTTCATCGAATGGGCGAGTCACGTCTGACGCTGTTGTAAAACATGCCATAAAACCTTTGACCACATAATAGCTGGTGTAAATATCAATGCATCTGTGCTGCTTTAAGTGTGCTAATCATTTTAATACAAAAGCTACTCGTAAATAATGCATCTTTTTTTCACCTTTCTATTTACACAAGGCCACACGTGATGATAGCATGCATTTTCTGATCGTATTCATTTTACAACACAACACTAATTTGGATGTTTTCGGGAAAACTTTGCAAAAATGTACACGTTTTTGCTCATTTTGCTGTCCTTGTGGTAACAACAAAGCCACAGTAGTCCCGTTAAAGTCCTGTTAAAACCTCCTTAACACTGACAGAAATGCTAGCAATGCACAAAAAGGCATTACATGCATTCCTAGTTGTCTATTTGATCTGTTTTTATATCTTTAGAATGTACAAAAAAAAAGAAAGACATGTGTTCATGTCTCATATGTCTCACAATTGTTTAAAAAAGTGCACTTTTTCTTTAAGGAATCTGGCCACGAAAGACTTGAGTTTTGCTTTGTTATGAAGTGTCTTGCCTCTGTCATAACACAGTTCGAATCCACCGACATTTGTTTGTATATGGAGTGCTGCACTGCAGCATTTCATTGATAACATGGGAAGAAGCTTGGTGAGTAAGAATTGCAATGCAAACATTCATTCATTCATTCATTTTCTACCGCTTATCCTCACGAGGGTCGCGGGGGTGCTGGAGCCTATCCCAGCTGTCTTCAGGCGAGAGGCGGGGTACATGTAATATAATATAATATAACACAGTAAACGTCTTTTTTCACTTTCATATCCATATGTATGAATGTGAGTGTTTGTCTATATGTGCCCTGTGATTGGCTGGCGACCAGTCCAGGGTGTACCCCGCCTCTCGCCCGAAGACAGCTGGGATAGGCTCCAGCATGCCTGTGACACTCGTGAGGATAAGCAGTAGAAAATGAATGAATGAATCAGTATAGTCGTATCGTAATGTTTTGAGTCACGACATATCCCCTGCTGCAGAATCAATATGGTACAGTCCTGTCGTCTTACATTATCCTCCATAACGCAGGAAATAGTTCACCAACCAGCAACTATATGGTTAGGAATGGAACAGAGATATTTCTCGTGCCACAATTTTATAGCTTTTGTTTGAAACCTCTGTTTTACTTGTTTTTGCCATTTGAGACAAGATGTACGATTTAACACAAAATAAAGTAAATCGCTAACTATCAACGCATAGATTAATATATTGTTTCAAGATGATCACTTTTGTTACAGGAATCTATTTTCTCTTTTTGTATTTAGAGGCACAATTTTCACATTTCTGGAATAAAAATGGTACAATCCAGGAACTAATCTGCTATGTAACAAATCCACAGGCCAACACTTGACTCCATCATTTTGTCCTTTCTGTTCAAAAGTCACTATGCTCCCCTTGCCCCAAAATAGCAATGGTGGGATCCTGTCCTCTTATGACATCCTAAAACCAGGAAGCAGTCTGACAACTAACACAACTCAGTTTTTCTCTTTTGCCCCAGAATAAAAATGGTACACTCCAGTCATCATCTCAGTCTTACTGCTAGTAAGTTGAATGCTATTGAGTAAATGGATGCACAAATACAAAAATAGGGCACTCAAGATGTTTTTCTCTCTTCCCAGGTCTTCTGTGTAGTTGGACCCAAGAAGACACCAAAAGAGTCAAAAAGCCTTGCAGCAGGCACCTGATAATCGGAACTGCTTTAGCCCGCCGTTACCCTGCCCCACTGCTCTCTGCACCCACTGGCATTCCAATCTGGTGCCAAATGTTGTCATCGCTTGCCCGGCATGTGTTGCCAAACATTTATGCGAGGGCATGCCGGGAGGGTCAAGGTATTCATTCCGATGCTTTTGCTGTCTTGTCCTCTTTCTTCCTCATATCTGCAAGTGACAGTTCAGCTGAAGGGCAAAGTAACTTTACAGCAGTAAGTACGTGTCTCCTTAGAATCTTCTAATTGACCCCCCTGCACCCTTTCTGTCCACACACACATACAGTATATATGTAGGGTTTTTTTTAAATCTGATTCCATTCCACCAAAGCTGGTGTTGACAGCACAGAGCGCTTTATGGGAACAGCACGTCCATTCTTTCTAACACCTCCTAATCACTGCCACTGCCGCTGGCTGCTAACCCTGAGAGGGGAGGAATGAATGGGGGTAGTGGTAGTGGGGGCAATCCAGCAGCATGGAACCACATCAAAAGGGCAAAGCAAAAATTGAGCTGAGTGACAGGGAATAGCTCCAAAAAGAAAGGAGCTGTAGGCCTTGTCCACACTGGAACGCTCCTGGGATTTTTTTGCATCCACACAATGCCAGATTAGTAAATAGTTCCATCCAGACGGGAACGGATCACTGAGTGAAAACGATGTAATACAAAAGGCACATCTACGTGTGGCGCTGTGAACAGACATGCAGACACAACCATGTGACACACCAAACCGTAGAAGAAGAAAGAACCAAAGAGAGAAGATGGCTCATCTAGAGTGATGGAAGTGAAATTTTTTCTTTGAGTCATTATGGAGTATTCATTCATTCATTTTCTACCGCTGCTGGAGCCTATCCCAGCTGTCTTCGGGGGAGAGGCGGGGTACACCCTGGACTGGTGGCCAGCCAATCACAGGGCACATATAGACAAACAACCATTCACACTCACATTCATACCTATGGACAATTTGGAGTCGCCAATTAACCTAGCATGTTTTTGGAATGTGGGAGGAAACCGCAGGTACCCGCAGAAAACCCACACATGCATGGGGAGAACTTGCAAACTCCACACAGAGATGGCCGAGGGTGGAATCGAACCCTGGTCCTCCTAGCTGTGAGGTCTGCGTGCTAACCACTCGACCACCGTGCCGCCCATTAAGGAGTATAAAATATTAGGAGAGTCATGCCATTTGAAATAGTCACATATTATATTGGCTTGTTGGGACGGTGATTGTTGTGATTGTTGACGGTGTTGGTTGTTTTCGTGTTGGCTGAAAAACTATAAGTTTTCAGATTTTCCAAATCCAGAAGCCGATTTATAAATTCCAGGTCACCAAGTATGTAGTTTTCCGGTAAAATACTTTGCTGTTTTGACCTGAAAACATTTCCGTGTGGGTAGCCCCATAGAAAATGACCAGTTTGCAACAAGTCACAACATTTGGCAACCCAGCAACATAGAATTTTCACTTGTGTCTTTTACACAGCCTAAACAGTGTGTGTTTTCATACATAATCCAGTTAGATGGGCGAGAACAGTATGGTGACTGTTAAAATAACTGTCAAACAGTGACAATTGATAGAACTTGTGAGCTGATGTACCATCCTGCCGCTGTTTTGGCTATAATACTACATACAAAGCTGGGTCAACTTTGTCAGTCCACTTTCGCATATCCACACCACTTATCCAGGTCCGGGGATAGCAGTCTCCCCACCAGCAAAGTGACGTTCCATGTCCCAAGAACCGGATTTTGCAGCCAAAGACCAGGTCACCCAGGTGCCGCCCAATGCACATTGCACTGGACCCATATGCTTGCCTTTGCAGGTGGTGTGTCTCCAGGGGGAAAATCTGGGGCCTGGCTTCAACGTGTCACCCCACTGTCCCACATCTGGGGGCCATCCCTCTTTTCGTTCTGGTTCATCAGGTTTTCTGAATTACACTTTTCTGAATCTGCCGGCCCGTCACCAAGGACCTGTTTGCAGAGGGATACCCTATCGGACAACATAACTCCCAGGGTCACTTGGCCACTCAACATAGAAAAACACTGTCCATTTCAGGAGGAGTGAAATGTCCCTTCTTACCTATTATGCAGCAAAATTGCCAGGTGGACATTGGGAAAAAAGTTGGGAAATAGTCAGCCTTTACAGCCTGCGGGAAAGGTGCTACACAGCTCTGACACTAAGCACAACGCTGGGTCCATTTTTTTCAACCCACATTCTGTTTCATTACTGTTTATACACAACAGCGACACGGGAACAAGGCAGGAAAAAACACAAATGTACACAAGCAGCGTATTGCCTTTAGTTAAACTCTGATACTACTTCCAATGACGGAAAATAGCCTGGTCAACTTCAACTCAATGGGGTAAAAAGCCTCAAAAAAGCCAGCTTTTCTGTTCATTAGCCGTGTCAAGTAGAACTAAACTGTACTGCGTGGTAAACGAGAATAGGGTTTGTTTGGAATAGCGTTCATAATATTGAAGGAGTGGGATTGCAAGACTCATCCATCAATCATCCAGAGCAGAGAGGTAAAGCAGGGCCACCAGTCAATCCAAAGCGCTAGCTGCAGGCTACGACAATGCACGGAGGAAAACACACAAAAGTAGGCCGAGATCGAGACAAGGCGCCAGGGAGGGCTGCTGCGAATTGCAAATGATGCAGCATGAATGCTGATGTGCAGACACCACGAGGAAAGGCAGGAAACACACATTTTCTTTGTTTTCTACTTTTCCTGGTTTGTACTATGGAAAATAATCACTATCACACAGCCTACTTTTAGCACTTGCTCACACTACCTGGGTCTGTTGTTGACAGAAGGGGGGAGCCTATGATCAAAATAACCATAAACAATTGCCCATAATAAATAGCTATTAATTGACCCATCACTTTTTTTGACTTTTTTTTTGCAGTATATCCTGCAGATGGTAGAGTGCTCCTATCATATAGACCAGTGATTCCCAAACTTTTCCCAACTGACTAAAAGTCATGTACCTCCTACTCCTGCACACTTAAAAAGCATTCACCACACAATGACATGTTTGATAAATATGCATTATCAGTGATGGTTGTTTGTCTATATATGTGTCCTGTGATTGGCTGGCGACCAGTCCAGAGTGTACCCCGCCTCTCGCCCAAAGACAGCTGGGATAGGCTCCAGCACCCCCGCGACCCTCATAAGGATAAGCGGTAGAAAAAGAATGAGTGAATGAACATTATCATTGTCTCATTTGTGCTCACCTATGTGAATTTGCAAACAGCATTAACATTTGTAAACAACGACGAAAGGCTGGTGAAAGGCAACGCACACAACATTAATTATTTTGAAATATCTTCAAGATGAAACAATTTTAATGCACGTCATCATCTTACATATACAGAACAATAAACCACTTCATGTTGTCACCTTTCCTCTACACTGCACTGCCTGCTGTGGTTGTTCACGTGATGCGTTCAACCACCATCCATCCATTTTTATACCGCTTATCATCACTAGGGTCAGTTGTATGCTGGAGACTATCCCAGCTGTCTTTGGCCGAGAGGCGGGGTACACCCTGGACTGGTCGTAGTTCAAACTCATTATGTAAATCTCAGTGTTCAGAACTAATACAGTCAATGCATTTTTAATTTTTATTCACATACTCCCTACGGCAATCTAGTTGTACGTGGACCCCACTTTGGGACCCGAGGATATAGAGGATCTATAACTTCATGCAATCAATGCTAGCTCTTTTAGACATGAAAGAAAAGTGACACACTGTTCATTTTATTCAGACGTTGGCTTTTGACCAAGGAGGCTGAATTATGCATGCGTGGCAATGTGAAAACATGCCGTGTCATAAGAGTTACAATTAAAAAGACAGCATTCTCTGAATCTATGCATTATTTATATGCGCAGTGATGCTTTAGGGCCAAACAATCAAAGCCTTGCAGGCAAAGCCATAAGATGATGATGATGCTGGTGGGTTTGACTGTTAATAGATTGATGTTCAATTTTTAAATAAAATAAATGTTCATGGTTTTATACTCCAAATAAAGATTTGTGTTGTTTTTTGTAAAAAAAAAAAAAAAGAAGTAACATAAAATGAAGAATACACAATATGTATTCATTGTCTATGATACAAACGTATGGTGATAAACAAGCAGCAACATAAAGAGACAGGATTGCATTTTAGGACCCGGCTGTTTTGCTCATGGGGGCAAATGTTGACTTTTATTTTTTAGGCAGCAGATTGTTTTGAAAGAAGTTTGCAAGCAAATGCCATAAAAAGTCAGCAACTTGTTCCTTAGCAGAAGAAACAATGTACAAAATTGAAGACCTGAAACATTTAAATTTAAATACAGAAATGTAAGTATGTGTGTCACCTTTTTTTAATTGGGGTATAGTAGTGAATAGGCCGCTACTTTTTTGTCACACCATGCAACTTGTACAGTGATGCAGCTAATTAATGTCTAAACAATACTTCTCCCATGATGCTTAGAGTGCAGATCAGGAAGAAGTGGCGTGAACAAGTGAAGTTTTAAAGCCTTATGCAGCAATTGTGTTTTTTTTGATCTGGCAAATCTTAAAGTAAGTGTGATCATAACGTTGATAAAGTTGTTAAATACATCTTCTCTTTTCAAATGAACCAGTCATGATGTGCTATATATATCACAATATTGACAGTTACTATGGTACCCATTATGTCATTGTATGGCCATATCACCTCGTACTTCAGTACGAGGTGCATTATTAAAAAAAAAACAAAAAAAAACCCTTAAACTGTATTATGGAAAGCAGGAAGTGAACAAATGTAACAGTTACTGATTGTAAAAGTACCAGATGGAGGGGTAGGATTTAATAAGCTTTGCTTCTTCCTACTCCTTTTGGACATGTGGAACTGGGAACTGATTATGTGATGCATTCAATTGTAATCTGATGCATGTTCAAATGAAATAAAACCATTACCATTACCAAGTGTAGAACTACTATCATTTTTGGGGGGATAGTTTGACACCGACAAAGTGAAAAAATTCTGAGGTTGCTCAATTCTGATGCTGAAGAAGACAACTTTAGTGGTTTTACTTTCCAGGAGGAGGATGGCGATTAATGACTTTTCTCGTAAGATACATTTTAACCAACCATTTTACATACACTGTTTGGCACTGTGCAGAGTAGTTAGTGCGCCGGCCACACAGCTAGGAGTTTCATTCCCCGCTCGGGCATGTTTGCATGTTCTCCCCGTGTGTGGGTTTTCTGGTTTCCGCCCACATTCCAAAAACATGTTAGGTTAATGTTAGGTTATGAATGTGAGTGTGAATGGTTGTTTGTCTGTATGTGCCTTGTGATTGGCTGGCGACCAGTCCAGGGTGTACCCCGCGACCGCGACCCGAGTGAGGATAAGCGGTACAGAAAATGGATGGATGGATGTTTGGCGAAAAAACATTCATTTAAACTAAACTTTTTATGTACTAAAGGTCCCATGTTACGACGTGGAAAAATGTGACTTATAAACAGGTATGGCCTATATATGTACAAATATTATATATAGTATATATACTTATAACTATTACAGGTGATTCAATGTGACCTTCTGTAAACGTTTGAATGCACATGTTGAACTCAATGTTTCCATACTTTTTGCACAACTTTGAGTTTAAATCGGATGTGTAATCCATGAATCGACTAGTATTTTTATTGGTTAAATTAATATTTGTATTGAAACAGTCCTCTGCTGTTCACATTCGAGACCACATCTAATAATTCATCAACATTACCTCACCTATGCAAGGCTTCTAACAGAGTGTCACCAGCAAGTTGCAACAGAGATACAGGGAGACTCAAAGAGTCAGAATTTTGCCTTTCAGTTTTGACCTGTAAAGGTTATAGTGTATTTTAGCGTCGTCGTTAAAAATCTTGAAACTTTTACAGAGTCGTGTATAAAAATCATATCAAGTTTTAAGTAGATCTAGACATCACTATTTAACAATAACCAGCTTTTATAGCATCTAAAGAGGAGCATCAGTTCAATTTTTAAAGCTGCTTTCCCTCATTTGCTCCCCACTTTATATTAGAGATGTGTAGAGTAGCTCCGCCGCCTTCGCCTCTCATTTAAAAGCACACGTCTGCCCGCTAAGTGGCCTAAACTGGCCGCAACTCCAAAACTTCTCATTTGCAGGGATCACACGTCAGCTACTTAAGAAGAAAATCAGGGCGAAGCATCGGAATATCAAAGAGGCTGACATTTACTGTGAATGTAGTCGTGCATGTGAGCTGTGTGTGTGTGTGTTTTTAGCGTCTACTTCATCATTCCGTACATGGAGCGCCTGTGGTTTAAAGTCTTCTTATAGCGACAAATGCTGCACAGGTCCTCCTATTTACGGCATTTAAATGCATCCAAATGGCGGCGGTAAGAAGGGAGCGAGAAAGAGCGGCTATTCCTCTCATGCTGACTGAGTGGCGTGTCAAAGCGAGACTGAAAAGCGGCGGCGCCATGAAAGATTGAATGCTCGGCGAGACTCCATGTTCCACATAGCAGGAAAGGAGTGACAGGAATAGACAGGGAAGAAAGGGCGGGAGTCAGGAAGACAAAAGGGGACGTTTAGCAGGGCTGGAGCCTGAATAAAATAGAAAACTACACAATGTGATGAATATCAATATCACTGAGGGCTGGCCTGCAAATTCTAACAAAACCAAGGTTTGGATACATTGGTTTTCTGTGATATTTTTGAAAAAATTAAATGGGAACCCAGTCATTCATAATTAGTGAGCTCTTCTTCACAAACTTCACAAATGCTCCAAAATTTGAAACATTTCCACTACTAAATTGCATTTATTATTATTATTTATTATTAATTTTCTACTGCTTTTCCTCACGAGGGTCGTAAGGATGCTGGAGCCTATCCCAGCTGTCTTCGCGCAAGAGGCGGGGTACACCCTGGACTGGTCGCCAGCCAATCACAGGGCACATATATAGACAAACAACCATTCACACTCACATTCATACCTATGGACAATTTTGAGTCGCCAATTAACCTAGCATGTTTTTGGAACGTGGGAGGAAACCGGAGTACCCGGAGAAAACCCACGCATAACACGGGGAGAACAGGTGGCCGAGGGTGGAATTGAACCCTGGTCTCCTAGCTGTGAGGTCTGCGCGCTAACCACTCGACCGCCGTGCCGCGTGCATTTATTAATATTATTTATTATTCATTCATTCATTTTCTACCGCTTATCCTCATAAGGGTCGCGGGGATGCTGGAGCCTATCCCAGTTGTCTTCGTGCGAGAGGCGGGGTACACCCTGGACTGGTGGCCAGCCAATCACAGGGCACATATAGACAAACAACCATTCACACTCACATTCATACCTATGAACAATGTCGCCAATTAGCATGTTTTTGGAATGTACCCGGAGAAAACCCACACATGCAAGGGGAGAACATGCAAACTCCACACAGAGATGGCCGAGAGTGGAATCGAGGGTGTGGCCTGCGTGCAAACCACTCGTCCGCCATGCAGCCACTATTATTTATTATAATAATTGTAATTCTTGAAAGTCACAAAGGAGGTGAACAACATTGTATTTTACGGGTGTCACAATCTTAATTAATTAATTAATCAACCAAAAATGGAAATGATCATTTTGCCGGCCTCAATATATCGCCGTGACCGTGTGTGTCTTTTTTCCTCATCTCTTGCCTCCACACAGCAGGAATTGAGCTCACTCTGTGCATTGCTTTCAACACCTTGGCACCTTTGCTCCATAGAACAAACCTGTGAATATTCCCATTCATCTAAGTCATGCCCTGGGTTCTCAGGGCATTTAATGGACTGCCGCTGGACTGTGCAGGTTGTCTCACAAGACTTCTCAACCAATCAGGGTTCATAGACAAGAGCTGTCCTATCTAGTCTGACTGGTATGTGCCCCACCTAGTCTTTGAGCATGAACTGATGAAGCCAACTCGAAACGTTTAAGCCCAATACTCATGCATCCATCCATCCGTTTTCTATGCCGCTTGTCCTCATTAGAGTCCCATAAAAGCAATCAAGTAGTTATGACTCATGAGTAGTATCAGAGTTCTGTCTTCCATGTGTTGTTGTTCCATATAAAAAACACCGACATGTAATGAAGTTACATTTTATAGCTTTGGAATTAGTGTGTAGCCCCTTTCGCTCTATAAAATAAAAAATAAAAAATAAAAGCCAGCTTTGTTTTCCATGTCGCTCTTCTGTATAAACAGCACTAGACAATTTTTCAGAGTGCCTATTAAAGCCGAATTTTTACCAAATGGACTGACCTCATTCAAAAGACTCTTCCTGTTGTCAAAAAAAAAAAAAAAACGGGTGGTCATTCCAAGTGTGAATCATGCCCTACTTGGGCTCGCTCTGTTGGGAACCGAGACAAGGTTTTTTAATGGATAGGCTTGTTCTGTGTGGATGGGGACCTTTGCACTCATATGGACCTGCTGGACATTGCCTGTCAGAATTCCTATTATTATTCCAAGATTGGATTCTTGTGGTTTACAATTGAGCCTTAGGGGATCCCACGTATACTGTAGATATATATTCCATTCTGGTTCCTGTCAGTAGATCTCTGTTTAGTGTTTCATGATACAAACACGCCAGTTGACACTCACGCCAAAAGAGCACGCACCTATAAATCATTTAGTCGTTTAAAAACAGCCCACCTGCACATCGTATGGATCAGCCGTGTATCATAAGGAATAGAAGGGAAAGAGGTTTGCCCTGAGGCGTCCATCCCAGATGGTCCTGATTTGTATCGTCTATATCAGTGTCCACAAACCCGCATATAGAACAAAATGAACGTTGTGGAGGCCACTTTTTTTTGCATATTTTTTGCATTTTAATTCATGAGACACGCTAAAGCTAATCCAGTGTTAGTTTATTATATTCAGATATTTAGAAAAAAACAGCTTAAATATCAACTTCCTCAAAGAAGTTGTCGCGGTTTCTTATTCTTTACTGTTCTTATTATATTATTACTGCAACTAAACAAAACAACATTCATTCATTCTTTACAATGAGTGTTGCAGAAAAAAATACTAAAATTAGAGGAAGAACACAGCTGTACATACTGTATATAAGATGCACTGTCTGACTATAAGTGTTATAAAATGGAATATTGTGGCATACACAAGTCCAGGCAGCTCTTTATTTGACAGAGGCCAGTCATGAACTATGGAAAAAAACTCATGATGAACATTTCCAATTGGAAATTGTAGAACACTAAACTCATCATACAGCAACTTAACACACAGAGATGGCCGAAGGTGGAACAATTATTATTAATTCATTAATTTTCAGCATGACAAATGTATACTATTTCTCTGATTTCTGTGTAATATTCTAAACCAAGAATTGTTCATTGTTATTTTTAGAATATGCCACAAAAAAAAAATATCTGTGAGCCCCATTTTGGACACCCCTGGCCTATAGGCTTCCAATATACTGTATGTATGTATGTATGCGCACAATGCATAATGCAGCAGACATTCAAGGCGGGTGCAATTAGCAGTGCTTACACGCAACCAGTGCACGCATCAAGCTCAGCGGCTACAGGCTAGTGGCATGAGAAGCTCCTCTCTACCCTCCATCCATCCATCCATCCATCCATCCCCCACCCCGACGAAAGCTCCATGTTGTCAGAATGGACATGAGATAGAGAAGGCATTCTCACTCTTCTGATAGGAGGGTTATTTTTTACAATTTATTAATTTTTTATATAAACAATGAGTCAGCTCATGTTGACACAGAAGTGTTCAAATGCTTAACTATTATTATTGTATAGTTAATAGTTTGTTATAGTCAAACTATTAATTAATAATTAATAGTTATAGAGAGTCGCTGTAACAGCAATATAAAGGAGTATATATACATCAATAAATAAAACATAAATACATGTTCGGTATTATAAGGAATCAAAAATTCTACAGCCGGTAAGCATAGTATTATGAATATACTGACCAATGTAATCTAAACAGAGCCTTTGTAATTAAAGCGCTAGAAAGGTCGCTGTCACATACACAGTAGCAAGAGGGCAGTTTTTTTGTTTTGTTTTGTTTTTTTAGATTTCTTATTCCTCCATCCAGCTTGAAGGCCCCCAGTTCTGATTGATTGATCGGTGCAAAGAGGCATCCCCCTGTACCGATTGCATGTTTGCACTGAGGAGAAATCTGTGGTAGGTAAATGTATTTTGCCTAAAAGGTTTTCTATTTTTGTCACGCTGTGAGAGAAATATTGATTGTGAACGGCTTCAGATGATGTTTTAGCGTATATGTATGGAGTCATCTGAACCTTTAATCCCCAAGCCGGTCTATTTATGCTCGTCACTTTTGGCCGAGTGCCATGTTTACAAGCACCGGTGGACTAGTGAAATCCTATATTTTCCATCTTCTTAACTCACACTGCTGTCTTTTTGCAGAAAGCCTGTATGAAGTCCAGTGCATTTGGCATAGTGGGGACTTAACCGGACAGAATTTTTTTTTCAGCAGACACTAATTTTAAAATATATGTCTATAATAAAATGTGCCATGCTGAGGTTGCAAACCCGTGCCATGCTGGCAGAGACAATGTGAGGGAACTCCAACACAATTAGTGTCTGCCAGATCCCTGCAATACCAATACTGTATCACTAATAGTCCTCTTATCTTCTAATAGATGACCAATAAGCCTGACCTACATTACCGCGTGTACTTTTGAGCTTGTAATTCATTCCCACAGGTGAGCAACGGTATACTGATGCTTGTAAAGTTGGTGCTCAACCTAACGTAAGGACCTTGAATACAACGTCTTGAAACATCTACACCTTAGGTTCTCTAATGAAGGTTCTCGTGAGGGTACGCGCCTCGCACTCACAATTACGAGTGCACTTGAACCGCTCGTAATGTGAGGAAACCAGAGTCGGAAGTAAATTTGAATTATTATTTTATTTATTAAGAGTGTTTCTTGAAGATTTCATTTGAATTACTGTTCATATTAATCCCTGCATGGCACAGTGGTGGAAAGTGGTGGCCAGGATTTATCGTTGTATGTATTTTATGTACTTTGGACACTATTAAGAATGAGGAAGTGCTTCTTTTTCAAGCTGGGAAACCATAGAACGATTCCGGTCAGATAATGGACACTTCATACTCAACTAGCAGGATCAACCCTAGCAAACTGCTATCAGCGCTGAGCGAGCTTTTCTAAGAATGCCTCCGGGACAAGTTGCTGCTGCATTCACAGACATAAGAAAAAATAACACGATGTTTATAAAACCAACCACTCATAATAAGAGTAATACATGACAAATGAATGTGCAGAATTAAACCATAGCCATCGTGAATGGACAAAAAAATGAAAACATAAAAGTGACAGAGTGGAATAAAAGATATGTAGGATGATTACTTATCTATTTATCAGTGCTCGTGTCAAACTTTACCTAATGTTGCCACGCAAAAATGTTCCCACACACATTTTTCCACCCAGAATTACTATAAAAGAAGTGAACCAATGAATTATATTGAATATCTCAAGTTAATTAAGGCCAGCAGAGAAGGCTTTGCTGGCCCTAAGTGAACACCACTGATGAAGTCACATCAACCTTAATGGCATTCTGTCGTAATAAAGCAGTCACACATTCGACAGTATTTATAATTAAGATAAAACTAGCCCTCCTCATGGCTAACGTTATGTTAGTAAAGTAAATTGATTTGCGCTATGTTAATTTTGCCTTGTGTTGGCTCATCCACTCCATTCTGGTTGCCACAACATCAAAAATGTACTGCAGTGGTATGTAAGTGACACATTACAATGGATACATGTTACAGTGTTCAACTTGCTGTTTACCCTAAAATGTTCCCATACTTTTGACATTTTCTGTTTTTTCATCTTTTCTCTTTCGTTCTATTCCCTCACCTCTTCCGCCTTCCCGCTCCTTCAACCAAACATTCACTTCTTCCTCTGTGTGAGTGACAGAGGCTTAAGAAAAATGCCCTTGGTCATTTTGTTATAATCAAACAACAACCAGTAAACAACACAAAGTATGGATTGATTTTTGGTCTAGAAGCAATGAAATCTGTAAAATTAAATAATTAAAAAAAAATCAAAATCAAAAAATTGTTAACTATAATGATGAAAATGGTAATATTAATGATGATTATAATGATGGTAATAATGATAAAGATTATAACAACAATGATAATGATAACAATAATAATAACAATATTACAATGATAATAATAACAGGGGAAACAAGACAGTGGCATGAACATGATTATATCTTGCAAAAAGGGGTAGGCATTTATAAGCTTGTTATCAGATAGTTGAATACAAATGTAAATAATGGAAAGTTATATTTTGATTGATGTGGGAAATGCACGGTAATGTTTCATATATTTGCCCAAATAAAGGGAAAAAAAAAAACTTATTTCTTGGATATATTGGATATGTTTCATGTTAGATTTCCATCTTTTTTGTCGTCTAACATACATAACCCTTTACCCTGTACCACATATACATTTGAAAGACATGACATGTAACTGTTCTGGCCTGTGTCCAACTACATCCGTCGTCATCTTATTGAGGAAGGGAATTCCGAACAAATATTTACGATCACCTCCAGCTGCTTGACCTGCGTCCCCTCTTGACAGCTAGAATAGCAAACGGCTTGTGTCTGTTTATAAAGACGCGAGGTGCATAATGTCACATATGGTCATTAAGTGCCAAGGGTAGACCTCCAGAGAGACGACGACAGGTTTAAGAAGAAAAAAAAAAAAAAAAAAAGAAAGGCAACTCAAAGTTCTCCTGCAGATCTCTGCCTTTGCTTTTTAAAATCCCCTTCAAATGCCATTTTCCACCACAACCTTTGCACATGTCACCCAGGGAAGGCTCATAATAAACGACGAAGATATACATCTTAAATGAGCTACTTCCATGTGTACACGGCCAAGTGATCCAAATCATCCATCTATTCGCTACCTTGCCCGAGGGTGCCGCCATGCTTAGTATCCTTTGGGGCCATTTGGAGTCACCTTTTCCTAAAAACGTTCCTTCCCCTCCAAATTCCTTCCATGCTGCAAATACACACTACTAAAGGCTTACAGGGTCAAGAAGACAAGAAATAAACAACACATTTTATCTGTACATCAAACTGCAGCTTTAAAAATCTCCTTTAGGGCCACTTTGGGGTAGGGGGTGAGGAAAAGGGACAGCCAGGTAAGCGATAAGGACTCTATAAGGGATGGAAGAAGGCAAGGACGAGCGATGGGAGACAAGGGTAGGCTGGAGATGACTGCCTGAGCCGAGGAAGACGATATGATCGGTCAGTGAGAACTGGAGGAGGTCAGAGTTGGATTAACCTGCCCAAGGATTTAGATAGCTCTGCAAGGTGGAGCCTAAGGCACCTGTTAGCAACATGTTGGGTGCGGAGCTAATTGGACTGTTTTTAAGGAAAAAAAGACAGTCATAGATCATTGATGTGACAGGAGCGCTTCCTGTTTTAAAGTTAAGGGTTCAGGTGTGTTTTTTTTTTTTTTAATCTAGTGATATCTATGAGTTAGGGCGGCACGGCGGAGTGGTTAGCGCGCAGACCTCACAGCTAGGAGACAAGGGTTCAATTCCTCCCACATTCCAAAAACATGCTAGGTTAATTGCCGACTCCAAATTGTCCATAGGTATGAATGTGAGTGTGAATGGTTGTTTGTCTATATGTGCCCTGTGATTGGCTGGCGACCAGTCCAGGGTGTACCCCGCCTCTCGCCCAAAGACAGCTGGGATAGGCTCCAGCACCCCCGCGACCCTCGTGAGGGTAAGCAGTAAAAAATGAATGAATATCTTTTTAATAACAGAGCCTTGCATTAACATTGTTTACAAAATAAGAATAATAAACGGACACCTTAAATATACGTGCACATTCCCAATATTCCTCTTATTAAAATAGTCCAAGCTGACTTTACAGCAAGGTGCTTTGATTCTTTTTTTTTTTAAACCTGAATCATTTAAAAGATAAGACTTTTACTTTCTTATGTGTCTCTTTTTTTATGTGTGTGTGTGTCCTTTTTTTTTTGTTCCCAAATCCCGTTAATGGAGTAAAACCAATAATGTGCTAATCTGACTCTCATTATTTGAACTCCCCATGACTGCAGCCCCAAGCCAATTATTGCCAAGTAGATGTAGATCTTCTCTTTCATCCTGGGGGTGTTATAGTTACACTCTCAAAACCTGGTATGGCCTTAAAGGATGGCAGAAATAGTACTTTGGTACTGATTAGTACTGTGTTTTTGTGTTGTATAGTCATAGATAAGATATTCATAAGATATGTATCCTTGTTACCAAATTCTGGACTTTCACCAAATTGTGTTGGTACTACCGAACACCGATTCACCTAAAATCAAAAAGAGTGTGGAGTGTCATGGCCGGGTTTCCTCAAAGCATTTAAGCCTCGTAAAACAAAAATAAGAAAACTGTATGTAATATTGTATATATCTTGTATATATTGTATATATCTTGTATATATCTTGTTAAATTGTCTTTTTTACTCTACTTTTATATACTTTTTTTTAACTTGACTACTGCACTGAAAGAAGCTCTCCAATCTCATTGTACATCTTGTATAATGACAATAATGGCCATTCCATTCAATTCCATAATATAGGTATAATAACTGTATACAGTATATATAATAATACATTATATGTTATTTTTTTTAAAGCCTTAATAATGGTTTGTGCTGCATGAGGAAGTGGAAAGGAAAATGTCGCTCACTTTGAGCACATGTTACTTAAGTACAGTAAACCTCGGATATATCGGACTCGGATATATCGGAAATTCGCTCACAACGGACAGATAAAAAAGAACCGATTTTTCTGTAATGCATTTCCAATAAAAATTCATTGCATATATCGGATTTTCTTATAACTATTTCGGACAAAATCTCCAGTCCCGTTCCAATGCATTTCCATTAAATTTCCCTCGCATATATCGGATGGCCGCATCGTGGCGCTCCGATTCGCCGAATCGTGACAGGCCGCTATACGACGTCATTTGCAGCGTTTGCAGCGTTGCCTGCGCGTCCAGGTACATTGGAAACATAGTCAAGGAAGTGCCTTTTTATAACGGATAAAATCCGATTTACGCATATACCGGATATAAATCCGATATATGCGTAAAACGGACATTTTCCGGTATACGCATATAACAGATTTCGCTTATATCGGACAAAACCAGTGGGAACAATTGAATCCGATATATCCGAGGTTTACTGTATATAAGTATATATAAGTTAAGTATATTGATACAACACAGCAGCAACAGAACCAATGTTGTAATAGCAGTATTGTGTTGATAAGTTGACTGACTGCTGACTCACAATAATAACTGAGTTGTGATATTGAAAGATGCTTATGGTCCAGAACTAGACCATACGAACTGGACCATAAGAGTTGAGAAAGCATTGGAGTGGAGCAGAAGTTCCTCCACCAGAACCTGGAAGAACTGCAGTCTAACACAGGAATTATGCCTTTCAATGTTATTTTTCACTGTGTAAATAACAAGATTAACATGTGTTTTGGTGTCATGAGCACTTTGAAGAACCTGCCGCTAGTAAAAGATCCAGTATGTGCCAGGAGCGCTCTGCCGTGTCCATGTATTTTATTGGTGTTTTGGCTCAGTAGCAGCATTTCTAAGCACCTCCTTGCAATTCTATTAAAACTATTAAACTACACTTTTCAGCTCTTTTTAACACATTTCGTCCAGATGTGGTTTATTTGGGTCCATACTGCAGGCCGAGGGGCTTTTTTTTTCCCCCCAGCAGTGGCGAGGTGAAATCAATAGTTCAAGTCAGTTTAGTTTGTGTCAGTAAACAACGGTGCTCGCCGTTTACCACTGAGATATGTGATCAATTCCTGTCTGGCTCCGCCCGCTACTCTGTAAATACATTCAGTGGCGATTATAGCCAGAAGAGGCGAGGAGAAAGACCAAGAGTTAAGGCCAGGAATTGGAATTATGTGGCAATGAAAAGACATAGAATCATCGAAATGTTACATCTATAATGCAGTAGGTCTTGCAAAGCCTTTGAAATGTTCACAAATGTTAACCTTGTAGTGACCAGATATCGTCTTTTTGGACCCATACAAACAATTGGATTCTAATGAAGTCCTGCCACACTGCAATGTCTAATTGTATCATCATTGGCAAGGTATTGAGTCATCAAGGTTAAGCTAAAGGTCGGAGGGTTGGAGAATGCTTGGTGTCAAAGGTCTCACTTAGTATGTAGTATCTGTTGGGTTTAATGAACAGGCACAAACAACCAAAAAAAACCTGTTGAAATTATTCTTGCATTTAATCACCTGTGATGTTTAGTCGAAAGTAACACAGAAAGTGGAATTACTTTTAAATGTATTGCGTAACCTTTAACAATGGTTTTCTCAAAGGGGTCAGGGTTGGGTATTCGGTTGTCAAGGTTAAGATAAAGGTGGAGGGTTTCAGAATGTATGGGGTCAAGGGTCTCACAGTATTTACTGACTGTAACGTGAGTCCAATTCAGGATGTGTATTTTACATTTCTTAACACAATAACATTTATTTATTTATTTATTGCTGACATTTTGAAGTAAACCATTACGGAAATCACAGTATTAAAAATAATCCATCCATCCATTTTCAATGTGTTGGGTGGCCAGTGTTGATGCCAGCTGTCCGATATTTTCAGTCAGACACCAAAACTCAATTATTACTGAATAATACATCAGCCAACCTTTCCGATAAAGAAGATGGTGAAAAGAAAGAATGATATGGAGTATGGTGCAAAACCATGCAGCACCAGAAGTTGTAATAACCGCTCCATCGTGGTTCACTTTTTGCAGATTTGCTTCTTTGCTGAATTTTTTAATGCCATTTTAGTGCTTCTTTTTAAAAAATAAACTATTTTACAGCAAACGAACGCCGTTACAGGCTGAGTTTAGTCTTTTAAGAACAATTGTGTGTTGTAAGTATATAAGTGTTGTAGTCTTCTGTCCTAAGTCCCAAGACTGTCTTCCTGTTGTGGTCCTGGCGAGCTACTAAACAGTTAGCAACTACTAGCTACATGTTTTGGCGGCCAGCTGTTGCTTAAATAATTGTCAACCGTGCGATTCTGAAAGCTGCACCACTGGCAAAACGCTCTGCATTATTACACAACGTCAAATGCAACACACTTCAACAAGAACACATAAACGCTACAGCCGAATGGCGAAAAGCCACAGTCAGGTTGTTCATTACAATTCTAAAGAAATGTTAACTTTGAGAGTGTTTAAAAACGATACAAAATGCGAGGACATGTTAGAGCCTGTCTGAGAACTAAGTGATGAGGGTTCTTACAGCCTTAAAACATATATAATAATGGTAAACAAATAGTTAGCTTCTTTGTGGCTTTCACTTATTACGGGTTATTTTGGGAACCCATCTCCCGCGATAAATGAGGGAACACTCATGTACTATCAGATAGCTTCAGTATAACTCTCACCGACACACATTTAAAAATACTTGCGTTTCATGGGTCTCTTAGCCAAAAAGGTTCCCGACCCCTGTCCTACATACATCACATTCTATCTTTGGCAAGCACCCCTTAAATATTATTAGTGGCTAATTATAGCACATACATGTTACGTGTCATGGTGGTGGATACTGGTGAGTTAATATGTGGCGACAATGTTACAACACCCTGAAACCCCCACCCCTTGTCCATGAGCAGGGGGTCATGTAAACTTACACTCATCACTGACTGGCAAGCTAAAATAGCAGCAAGGCATCATGGCTTTTAAGAACAGTACTTAATTAGTACTAATAATTGAATTGTATGGTTTTTGTATGGTTTTATCAAACAAACAATAGGTCCTCAAAAATCAAAATTTCCTAATCGTATTAAGAATGAATCACACTATACATCATGAACAATTGGAGGATGTCTGCTGGCATACATTGTGGTTGTCTATGACTATGAACTTCCAGTTTAATATCCTTTCCTGGACATCCTAATTTCCTATTTTCCTACTTGCCTACTGTTGTGCTCACTCCCCATCACAGTTGAGGCAAAACAGAGAGTGAACTCTCACCCTAATATCGAAGCGATCCAAGATAAACAACAGGATTGAGTTGACAAACTTTTCAGGCTGTGATAAAAACTCTTTATCTCAACATCACCGAGTTGGAATTCTCACATTCTGGCATCACCATCATCATCATCATTCTGGATGATAGCTCCCTCCCACTCTCCTCCCCGCTCCCCTCATCCCCGCCTGCTTGAGACATCCAAGTTAGCCTGCAGGCTAATTCCGCTAATACAGATTAGCTCCCTCGGGAACTGCCATATCGATCGGACAACAAAGGCTCGGAGGACAAACGCTCCAACATTCAATTATCCACACCGATAGACATAATGCCATTCTGCTGCTCCTCTTCCTCATCCTCCTTCTTTCTCTTCCCTTTCTTTCCTCTTGACTCCTCATTCCTGGTTTTAGCCTTCAAATCCTTAAACGTCTTTTTTTACATCGTTAAAATCATGCATAGCAATTACCATGTATTAGCATGCACAGGGAATATGTTTAGGCTAGTCAAAGATCCTCTATGTCAAGGATGTCCAAACTGGCATAGGTAAAAAATGAAAGGGCCACGTTGATATTTTGTAAAGCAACATGCTAAGAAGTGATATAATTTCCCCCCCAAAAATTACGATATACAGTAGGTGAAAAACTTCACTCTTTGCTCTTTTTTCCCATTTTTGCTGTTGTTTTTTTTTTTTGCCCCAAAACATTTATTTTCTTTTCTTAATACTATGAATTTATTCCCATAATATTATTGTCCCTCAATCAACTTTTACCAAAATGACAACTTTGTTTGTTTTTCATTACAACTCATATCACGACTGAAAAATAATATATTCTTTAGGTCTCATTTTATAATAAGGTAGACAAAAATACAGTAATTACTGAGGGAATAATGAAGACCTAATGAGGAATAAATAAGTACTGGTTAGGGTTAGGTAGGTTCATCCCTCAGTAACTACTGTCATTTCGTGTACCTTATTGTCACAGCTGTATGCTGGTAAAATGACATTATTTTTCCTAATAATAAGACAAGTTTATTCTTGTAAAATTGCATTTTTTTTCTTGTTAGAATATGACTGTTTCCTTGTAATATTTGGTTTTTGTTCTTGTAAAGTTGCTTCTGTTTTATCAATTTCTTATGTAGGTGTTTTTTTTAATATTTCAACTTTATGGTATTAAAATCATGTTAATTTATTACATAATAGTACATTGTTCTTGTAAAGTTAGAGCTTTTTCTTGTCAGATTAGACTTTTTTCTATTGATACAATATTTAGATTTTATTCCTGTAAAATGACTCCAGATTTTCCCATTTTTGCTGTTTTTTTTCTTGTTAAATCTTTCTTACCACCACTTTGGTCACGACACCATAGCTTTGCATCACCTAGCACCCACATAGAAATGAACCTTGATTAAAACAGTCTAAGTTGCCATGAAGGAAGAAAGTTGTTGACTCTCCACTTAAATGCTACACACGTTTGTTTTGCAATGCTTTAAAATCCACAGCGACTCGGCGCTCTCACAGGTCTCTCATTTGCTTCCATGTTAACTGATGGCCTCCCCTTCAGTCAGCCGCTCCATCGGGATGCGGGAGGCTTCTCATTTCCCGCGTCCAATGACACGTGAAGGCAGGCCCAGGTGTACCAGATGCCATTCCAGCCAGAGTGGCTGCTTGCGTGGTCATCGCCATTAGCGCGCTAGAAAGCTCCAGTAAACGACTCGCCATTCCTGGAGAATTATTCGCTAATGGCTGCAGCAAGGGTGGGGATCTCTGAGGAGGGGAAAAAAAAAAAAAAACGGAGGTAGAGGTGGGCTGAGGAAGAATGCACATGTGGTTCAGCCTCACCGGATTCGGTCATGGCTGTCACTTCATGTGAAGCATCATCAGGCGGCTAAAGGCTTTTCCTGAAATAGATTCATTCTACCTGGTGATGCCGATAGGGGCTCAGCTGGAGGAAAAAAAATCACCTAATACGATCACCACTTGATCATGTTCATGTTTTCTGTTTGTTTGGTGGATTGGATCATTGAAACAAGACATATGGCGTTAGCGAGTCTGCAAATATTTTTGTGCTGGTGATTCTAACACAGGCGAGTGGTTAGCACGCAGACCTCACAGGTAGGAGGACCAGGGTTCAATTTCACCCTCGGCCATCTCTGTGTGGAGTTTGCATGTTCTCCCCGTGCATGCGTGGGTTTTCTCCGGGTACTCCGGTTTCCTCCCACATTCCAAAAACATGCTAGGTTAATTAGCGACTCCAAATTGTCCATAGGTATGAATGTGAGTGTGAATGGTTGTTTGTCTATATGTGCCCTGTGATTGGCTGGCGACCAGTCCAGGGTGTACCCCGCCTCTCGCCAGAAGACAGCTGGGATAGGCTCCAGCACCCCCGCGACCCTCGTGAGGAAAAAATGAATGAATGAATGATTCTAACACAGGCAGCATGGCCACGTGTTTTTTTTTATGTGTGTGTTTTTTTTGTTTTTGTTTCAGCAGTTTGAAAAAAAAAATGACATCCACACATTGACAATTCAGTAAATAACCCCTCACCATGAGAACGCATTACCGGGTGAAAAAGATGTAATACATAAACCACACCTCCATGCGGCCCTCTGAAGCACAGACAGAGCAATGTGGACACACTTAAACAACAGAAGAAGAGAGACAAAGTAGCAGATTGTCCATATGGCAACGGCGAGATTTTCGCACACTGAGAGCATTTTTCAAAAATTCAATTTCAGCGCATCCAAAAGGCCATTTCCGTGAGGATGAAATGCTGAGACAATAAAATACTTCACCATTTGATAACATTCCTGTATGGGTAGTCCCTAAGATGATCCCACAGTTGGATAATTATTTCTACTCCCAAACTCAGAGGATAGTCTCTGATGAAAACCACCCTGTGAGATGTCATATTGGGAATGGAGTTTAGTTCGGAGCTTAAGTAGTGGAGTGTGGAAGACAGCCTGGCCACACACTGCTGTGGGATGGCAAGCAAGCCAAGGTAATCATGTTGGGGACTCTAGTACAAAGGGGGCGCCTAAACTGATCCCTAAGTTATGGTAATGGTAATGGTTTGATTTCATTTGAACATGCATCAGATTACAATTGAATGCATCACATAATCAGTTCACAGTTCCACATGTCCAAAAGGAGTAGGAAGAAGCAAAGCTTATTAAATCCTACCCCTCCATCTGGTACTTTTACAATCAGTAACTGTTACATTTGTTCACTTCCTGCTTTCCATAATACCGTTTAAGGTTGTTGTTTTTTTTAAAATAATGCACCTTGTGCAGCACGGCGGTCTAGTGGTTAGAGCGCAGACCTCACAGCTAGGAGACCAGGGTTCAATTCCACCCTCAACTCCACACAGAGATGGAGTTTGCATGTTCTCCCCGTGCATGCGTGGGTTTTCTCCGGGTACTCCGGTTTCCTCCCACATTCAAAAAACATGCTAGATTAATTGGCCACTCCAAATTGTCCATAGGTATGAATGTGAGTGTGAATGGTTGTTTGTCTATATGTGCCCTGTGATTGGCTGGCAACTAGTCCAGGGTGTAACCCGCCTCAAGCCCATAGACAGCTGGGCCCGCTGTCTATGGACCCGCGACCCTCGTGAGGAAAAAGCAGTAGAAAATGAATGCACCTTGTACCGAAGTACTAGGTGATATGAGCATCCAATGACATAATGTGTACCATAGTAAGTGTCAATATAGTGATATGTATAGCACATCATGACTGGTTCAAGATTCTTCATGCTTGCTGGCTCATCGTTGTGCATCGTTTGAGGTCCTTACTAAATCCATTCCATAGTTTGATTCCACATACTGAAAAGCTGGTGTTAGGACTGCATTCTTTCTCATCAAAATGTCTCAGATGAACATCACTCTGTAGGTTGTCATGTTCGGGATAAGGTTCAGTGGGAGTCATATTGGCACGGGCGACATTCTTTACATACAGTATAATGTTATTATTTGAACAAAGCCTCAGTAGTGTGTGAAAGAGCCATACAAGACCACAACAGTCTGGTTACACACAGCTGTGGGATGGTAAGTCACTCCATCATGAAGGTGATCCCACAATTGTACAATTCGGTTGAGGTCAAGACTGCATGTTTTCTGCTTCAAATAGCAGAAGTAGGCAAAGGGTAAAGTTGCCGTTCCATAGTATTGTACTGCTTCTACCAAATTGTGTCCCTTTGTCGTCATACAATGGCTTGCGATTGGGGTAGTAGCATTAAAAATATTACTTTTGTAGACTTAATACTGGATTTTAAAAGTTATAGAACTTTTTTTGGTTTCTTGAAAAAGTCCAAACGGTCTATGAATGAGCGGTATTGACGGCCATAAATTGACACAATTTTTGTTCGGATGGTGTTAGGTGTCCTTTACAGAATGGCACAGATAGAGAGGTCAGTCTGTTATATGCCTCACAAACCAAACTGTTTTCCCTCATTTCAGTACCATCTCAAATGTAATTTCAGGGTCAGGGCAAAGGAGTCAAAGAGGCCATCAATGAAGAGAAGGACAGCAGATTGACTTGTCGTGAACAAGTGGCATGACCACAATGGGATTGGGTCACCTAAATCTGTCCCTGAAACTTTGCTCTGATGGATCTTCAGTAATGGCTATCCTATTATAGGATTTGGACCTACTGCAAAAAAATGATATCACAAATGATATATATGACAGGTAGAATGTTTTTAAGGACCTATTGCAAAAATATTGGTTAGAGATCTTCCATATGGCAAGCATGCTGGTGTTTTTAGGAATCAACAGCAACAACATTAGTTGTTCCCAAGTTCTGAAGTGAACCTTTAAACTGGTCTGATGTCCTTCACAGGCTGGATTTGGCCCTTAGTCCTTTAGTTGAACGGACTAAACCCTAAAGTCTCTCTTTTTGAGATGTGACCATTGATAAGAAAAAGGGGGGGGGAGGGAGCTGACGTAAGAAGGCTGCAACTTCCACTTCCAATCAAACTAATCTCTCCTCAGCAACTTGAGTGAAACTTTTTTTCGGCCACTACCACTCCTACCCACTATCCACTTTTATTGCATGTGATAATTGGGACCATAAACCGGGTCTGAGCCTCATTCAATAATGATTCCCTGCTCCGAATACCTGCTGGCCTTTAGTGGAATATTACTTATTAAGCACTCCAAAAAACCTAGCGGAAGTATTATCCGTAAGGTCAAGTGTGGAGAATCTTTTTGAGAGACTTTATGAGCTCAGCCTCTCGCTACAGTTGCACATAGCATGCTAATGGACACGACATGTCCTCGTGCAAAAAGACATGCAAGTCGTGTATTAGTACACAAAAATAATGGCGGTTGCAGCAGTCAGCATTTTGATACATTACATCAACATTAAGGGCGGCACGGCGGTCGAGTGGTTAGTGCGCAGACCTCACAGCTAGGAGACCAGGGTTCAATTCCACTCTCGGCCATCTCTGTGTGGAGTTTGCATGTTCTCCCCGTGCATGCGTGGGTTTTCTCCGGGTACTCCGGTTTCCTCCCACATTCCAAAAACATGCTAGGTTAATTGGCCACTCCAAATTGTCCATAGGTATGAATGTGAGTGTGAATGGTTGTTTGTCTATATGTGCCCTGTGATTGGCTGGCGACCAGTCCAGGGTGTACCCCGCCTCTCGCCCAGCACCCCCGCGACCCTCGTGAGGAAAAAGCGGTAGAAAATGAATGAATGAATGAATGAACATCAATGTTAAGTTCAGTGCTGCACAATTCATCTATGTTTTTGATTGACATTTATTGGGAGGTGGACATGAGATGCTTTTTAATGTAAGATGGCATGTAAGACATGGTGACAAATTTGATCATCAGGTACTACAAACATTCCCGTCTACATGCAAAAGCGGAAGCTGCTGGACGATTTTGTTGTTTGTATCATGAATTGTTCGCATAATTTGTATCTTTCACACCTGTAGGGGGAGCCCTAGAGGAGGAAATGGTCAACAACAATTGTCCCTTATTGCGGCTTTAAAGATTCCTATCATGTCATCATGGCTTTGAATGAGATTAGAGAGGCAATAGGATTGTCAGTCTTTGTGATAGCATCTGGAACAAAACCATTCTATTTTTTTTTTTTCATTTTATCCCTGCCATCCTATAGCATCACATCACTTTATCACATGTTGCTTTTTAACAATCCCTTGCAAGTAAAAGCGTCCTCGCTCAGGTGTACGGATCCCCCTTGTAGTGGCCGCCATCATCAGAAAAAGGGGAAAGTCGCCTCCGAAAAAATGTCACAGACGACTTCCCGGGGGAGCAAGAAGAACAATCCGTCCGATCGAATGTCACGCAAATACACAGCCTGGACGTAGGGCGAGTCCTGTGATTGCTGTTGGTATAGCCTGGTTATTGACCCACGCTCTTGTGTGTGCATGTGTGTGTGTGTGTGTGTGTGTGTGTTATCCGAGACGCGATTGGAAGGCCATTGCGCCGCTGAGCTGACCCTATCTCCGAGGCTCGGATGGCTGCATGGAGAGATCAGAGAGACAGCCGAGCCCACTGACTCCCACTGTGATGGAGGACGAATGTGTGTGTGTGCGAGTGTGTGTGTGTGTTTAGAGACAAGATGACATAGCCCACAGCCCCTCTGCAGCCCAGTCAAAAAAAGATAAGGGAGGAAAAAGCAACATATGACACCTCCATCCAACACAGCAGCGTTAGTCAATCAGCGTCCCGTGATCCAAATCTGGCACAGCCTCAGTCATACGTGAAATGAGCTTAAATGTGCGTATTATTTGACTAATAACAGGCTTTTTTCACCCACAAAATAGCAATAATTTGAACTGAAGCCGCAATATTTCAACTGCATTGGGAGAATGGACGACTGCATGTGGAGAATTTGTGTACTGTTTTTGTAATAGGTCCTTAAAACAACAGAGCGTCCCTTAAAGAGAAGTTTGTTCAAAAGAGAATCCGGTAACAGGAGGACCGTGTCATCATCATCATGTGATCAGGATGATGGGATCGCTGGA
Source organism: Doryrhamphus excisus (assembly GCF_030265055.1). Classification (NCBI taxonomy): domain Eukaryota; kingdom Metazoa; phylum Chordata; class Actinopteri; order Syngnathiformes; family Syngnathidae; genus Doryrhamphus; species Doryrhamphus excisus. The sequence goes on along the minus strand of NC_080468.1, from coordinate 25,244,000 downwards.
AGAAGATGAGGAGAGGCTCAGCTGAAGGTTCGCTGGTGGCCTGATTGCTGCGGTCCGGCGGCCCACTGAGCAGTGATTGCCACAGCTGGGGCCTCCGGGAAGCGATTCCTCCAGCACTCCCATAGCTCAGCGCTGACATCTCCTACTAAAGCGCTGTCTGCCCCAGACCAACCTCTCATGCCACGCCATTTGTCCCGGAAGATGGAAAGACAGGTCCGGAACAAAGTGGTCTTTTTCTCTTTTTTAACCATCATTCATCAATCATGGATCCAATGCCGTATGAAGTTGCTACCTTAGCTACTTAGCAGAATATGGGTGGCTCAGAAGGACCCATTGAATTTTGGTGCAAGTCTTGATAAAGGTACAAATCAATTACATCTCGGTTATTATTAGCACAAACACAATGTATTATTGTTGGCAGAAATGCTCATGGTGCTAGTTAACATTTTGATTGCTATTTGTTAGCAAGATATCTAATTGTGTGGCTTTGGTGCAGATCTGGATAAAGGTGCAAACTGAACACAAATATTTTTTTGGATACATTTTGTGGCCGGTTCGTGCATACATTTGTTACTGATTCAGATGAAGGTGCACATAAAATAATTTATCATCACTTTTCATAGTCTTGCAATAATTACCAGGTATCATCACAATGGGGCAAAGGATCATAGCTTCTCATCTATTTCACCTGTTCCTCCCAGCAACTGGGCACCATTCCCCGACAAGCGCTTCCACCTCTCGCATACCTTCATTTGGATCACTTCCAAATCTTAGAGAGCTTTCATTTATACGGATGACATCATAATCTAAATCAGAATTAATGGTATTTCATGCTCTTGAACGCAGAATAAATACAGTGGTTCTGAAAAAGTATTTTCCCCCTTCCTGATTTTTAGTCAATGACAACACAAATGAAAGAGCTCGCCGTGGTGTAGTGGTTAGCGTTCTCGTAAGCATCATCGGTATTCATCAGGAATTTACAGTGCTCAAGCCGAATCAGTATGCGGCTCCTCCGTGACCAAACTCTGCGCTCTAGCAGTAATTTTGGTTGGACGGCCACTCCTGGGAAGGTTCACCACTGTTCCATATTTTTGCCATTTGCAGAAAATGGCTCTCACTGTGGTTTGCAGGAGTCCCAAATCTTTAGAAATGGCTTTATAACCTTTTCCAGACTAATAGATCTCAATTAATTTCAGTTGTTATATTTTAATAGGGTGGGGCTGGGGGGGGGGGCAATCGGTTTTTCACACAGGGCCATGTAGTTGTGGATTTTTTTTCTCCCCTAATAATAATTCAAAACGTATTTTGTGTTCAGTTGTGTTTAAAGATCTGAAACACTTACGTGCAAAAAATTAAGAAATCAGGAAGGAGATCAAACACTTTTTTTTACACTACTCTGACAATAGCCTCATCGGCTTAACACGATAACAATGCATTGGCAAATCCACGTTCGGAAAAATCCACAGTGGAAACTCGCCGTTAGACACAGTTATAGAAACCATTAAACACCATTGGGGATGAGGGGGTTATCCTAGGCCCACTTTTGTGACATAACTGATGGGGATTGCTAAGTATAAATGGTGGATGGTGAGGTCAAACATGTCGGACCACGCTGTAGCTAAGAAGCTAAGGATTAATACGTTAATACGCCTTCCTGTATCCATTATGTATGATCACATATGGATGATCCACTGTGTGCATACATTGACATTACCAATGACAACATACATTGAGATTTACGCCAACAAGAGTCCTTTAGGCAACCTTTTCCAGCAGATTGGCGTGACATTTTTAAGGGCCAACCATCATGTAAGCTGTTTGAACCATCAGTCAATGTTAACATAAACATGTTAACACACAATATAAATTATACATTGTTCTGAATGTATTATCAGTGTATGCAATCTACTGTACAGAATGTTTATTGTTCCATAGTAGTTCAATCTCTACTAGTAACAATGCTTCATTTGCAACCATTTACGAGCACAACTGTTTTTTTGCATCATTTCAATAGGAACAGAATAATATTAATATTTGCAACAATTTTGGTCACACCTAGCATATTGTAATGATGGTAGAGCTGTCCCACATATGGGTCTTTCTTCGGGGTTTTGTAATGTCATTTTTCTGTGTACTTGTAAGGTTTTCAGTAACTTAAAGCTCATCTGCAAAGGTGTTTCAAAGGATTCCTTCAGGTTCGTCCACACCAAACCCAAGAATAAAAAGGGGATGATGGATCTAAAAAGCACACATAGCACATACAGTATGCATGCACTCCCCCTCCCTCTCTAGCCCTTCTTTAGCCAGATGACACACATTGTAGCTGATCTGTCAGTGCGCTGGCTGGCATCATCAGAGCAGGACATGCATGATGTGTCAGAGATAGAATGTCACGCTAGAGGCCCCTGGACGGACGGAGACCAGGGAGGGGTGGGGTGACGCGAGAGGATGGTGACAGATGAAGCGAGATGGACAAAAGAGGGATGGAGGGGAAACAGGTGGAAGAAAGAGGGGATAAGCACAAAGGGATGATTTTGCATGCGGAGAAAAGGAGGTGGATGCTTACACAAAACACACGTACATCAACACACACACACAAGCTCCATGTTGCCAAAAAGACCTGCTGGGACGCCTGCAGAGAAATGAGTCACAAATGAGTGTTCATATCGCTACACCGCAACACATACAAACAAACATACTGTGGGGCGTTACAGGCCTTGTGACATTTAGCATGCAAAAAAAAAAAGACAATCGAAAGAGATGGGGATATTATAATGTATATAATATCATGGGGCTGCACGGCGTACGAGTGGTTACCACGCAGGCCTCACAGCTAGGAGACCCGAGTTAAATTCCACCCTCGGCCATCTCTGTGTGGAGTTTGCATGTTCTCCCCCGTGGGTTTTCTCCGGGTACTCCGGTTTCCTCACATATTCCAAAAACATGCTAGGTTAATTGGCGACTCCAAATGTGAGTGTGAATGGTTGTTTGTCTATATGTGCCCTGTGATTGGCTGGCGACCAGCAAACCAGCTGTCAACTCTGCAAACAATATTTTGGTTTGGAATTCAGCGGTGCCTTAGTTAGTGTCATCAGTTAGCATAGGTATGACTCAAACCAAAACGTACTCTAACCAAAGCAAATTGGATTTTCCAGTTGGAAATCCAATGAATCTGTTCAAGACATGTTAAAATTTGACATGTTGAAAATGATGTAAAAATAATCACAAATGGCAAATTAATATACACCTGAACATCTAACATCACTTTTATCTGGTTTTACAAAAAAAGAGGTGGAGGAGAGGAGATTACACTTGGAGGGCAATCCCTTCTTTTTGACAGTTATTACACTCATGGGGCAGTTAAAGGGCTTTTTAACATGAACAATTGACACATAACATACTTTTACCTAGTTTTGCAAAGAGGGAAAAGGAGGAGAGGAGATTATGCTACCCCCACCAGTCACACCTAAAGACAGCTGGGATAGGCTCCAGCGTACCCGCAACCCTAGTGAGGATAAGCGGCATAGAAAATAGGTGAATGGATGGCCATGCTCCACCTCCTTTTTTTTACATTACATCTATACAGATATATATGTTAAAGGCTGTTAAAGGCAGTTACCATTCAAATACCAATACCACAAGCATGACATGTGACATGGAGAAATTAACGTTTAACATCGTTTTATTGCATCTGTAGGGGTCGCCCCTTAGCAAAGTTTGGAGGCAGCAAGTGTGTTTTTAAAATTTTGGTCCAGACCAGAGTAAACAAATATGAATGCAAACTTGTTTTTGAGTGTAATTTTATGACAAATTGTTAAAACAGGCTGATCCAAACAATTCGATTTGTTTGGCATGGCGGAATCTCTACGCTCTACTGAGTGATATTCTACAGCAGTTAACCAGTAGTTAACACACATTGCTTAAAGTAATATTTTCAGCACTTGCACTGGATGAATTTCATTGACCCTCACTCAGCACTGACTTTGACACACACACACACACGTCAACATTCATAAACGTAGTCGTGATTGTTACTTCCATTCAAATACTTTGACCTCCGCTGCTCCCCGTCCCCCTGCCGTATCCTCACTTTCAACCCCTGTAGCCCACAAAGGAATTTCAAATCGAACGCAGCATTAATTTCCCCCCTAACTAAACTAGGAAGCTGGACTCTGACCATACTGTTGAGACTTTCCATATCTTGGAATACTTCATGACTCGTACTTTAATGGTACATTGGCTGGGTACGCCTCTGTAACATACTGAGTATCCACATGATACACATTAAGTGAAGGACAGGAAGTGTCATTACTCAGAGTGAAGCATTGACTTCGTCAACAAATACTGTGCAGTCCAGCCTGTGGTTAAGCTCCCATCATATTCGGCATGAATCAGCACGAATCAAGCAGAACCAGCCGGAATGAAAAAGTTAGGATTCAGGTTAGGTCCGCATGTGGGAGAGGATTTGAAATCTGATAGCTTGGCTTTTTTTTTTTTCCTTGGCGGCATGAGGTGATGTGCTGTCGGTTGGTGGTTATGTGAATTGGCGACACCTCATTGGTGAGTGACGTTTGAGCGGGCTTTTTGGGTTTCAGCACCTCTCCACTGTACACACCGGCGGCCAATATGAAGTCACGTGGCTATGGTGACGCTTCATAGTGACATTTCAGAGATGGCTGCAGATGTTTTCATCAAATTTTTGGAATGCACTTCGAATACAGTCACATTTTATTTTATTTTTTTCGTTTTTTTATTCGAGAATTACCATCTCTAAATTGATTTTTTTTTAATAATTGAAAGTGATTATACATAAGTTAAGCAGTTATGCTTTGCATTTTGTCCCTGACTGAATTGTGACCTTAAAACCAAGGTACGTACCAAACCCTGATTATGGCGTACCTTTACACCCCTACTATTTGCATATTTGATCCCGGATTTGTTGAGAGGATTATACGTATTACCTGTGTGGTGTTTAATTGCCTTTTTAATAGACTCTGTGATTAAACAATGAAGCCGGCGCTATGTGGGCTGCAAAGACAGTAAAAGGAAATCTTATTAGAGTTGCTTTGGAAAAGCCCAGAGAAGGTGGCAGAATGAAATAAACCGAGAGATCAGTCTGGCGATATAGACGGGCGGCGGCAGCGGCTGCTGCTCAAAATTCATCTATTTGCCTGGTATTTGTTTAAGGAGATTGAAGAGGAAGGCTGCTTGTTCTCGTCGCCCTGCAGAGTTTTATATCTTATCATGTTTTGACAGATGAAGGGCAACAGGGAGTGGAATGCGCACACACACACACACACACACACACACACTGAGGGGTGTTTTGTTGCATTTGTCTTAAAGTTTTTGCATCTTATTGCCGCAGCTAATCCACAAACACTTAGCTTGTTAGCATACAAACATGCATTGTCGTGACTAGGGGAGTAACGAATGTGTGCGTTGCTGTGTACTTCTGTTTTAATGTCACGGTTTGGTTTGAATTTCTGGTACAGTAAAATAAAAAAATGCAATATGAAATGCATAGCTTAGCTTTCATGCAAAAAAGTTTAATAATTTTTATCATTAAACGGCAAACGGCATAGGATAAAGCAGCTTTTTTTTTAACCATCATTGTACAATCCAAGTCAATCAAGTCTTAATGATGCAGATATCCAAGAGGAAGTGACTTGTTTTGCTTTTCAAAGATTAAAAATAAAGGCCGGGAGGAAGATGAGAATGGTGTTTGGCGGTATCGATGTAGTGCCACATGGCAAGCTGAGTGTTTGGATAGGACTTGCCCCCGCCTAACATACCGCAGTTTGTGTATTTGTATATGTGCACTAATAGGAAACAGCAATCCCACTTACCCAACAGCACAATTAAGAAAGAGGAATTCTCCGGCACAGCAGATGGAATGTGATTATACCACAGATCCATTTCTGGCATGCCAAGAGTAAAGGGGGAAAAATAGCAACAAACATACGGTGGACAACAAGTCAATATGGCTGCTAAACGGAGCGTCTAAAGGAATTGATGAAGGGGCAGGGGCAAAATTTGCCTTCTGGAGATGCAAAGTGAATTAAAATGCTCTGTTACATTTCTGATGGTTACTCTGAAAAGAGTAACGGAAAAGATTCAAAGTTCAAAAAAGGACCAATGATTGACTGTTGTAAGCTTAGGTGATAATGATTGACAAGCTAGAACAGGAAGGATTCTAATGTGTTACTTCAAAAGTAGTGGAAACCAAACTAAAAGGAGTCAAAGATCTTCTTATGTGGCGCCCCTCCCTGCATGTTTTTTTTCCATCCCATTCATGGTCTCCTTTGCAAGGGACGGACTGGGACATGTGTCTCTTGCATGCCTTCATACAACGTAGCAGCATTTGACACCCTACACTAAAGGCAACTGAGAAAAGGGGTGACGCATTCAAGGATGGCGAGACTTCACTAGTTCTGGCAGGCTTTACAGTTACACAAGTAGTTTAGTCATGAGATGTGAGACCACCCCCAAAAATGGCAGAGACCCTGTCTTGTTCAGAGCTGGAGTCGAGCTCAGCTGACTTAGGGGCAGGGTGCACAAGTCTTCCTGCTATAGTTGTTACATTTTAATTTAGATTATTACTCATGTTTTACACATGGTTACACACATCATAGTCTCTGAAAATAAAAGTTCAAGGCTACAGCTAAACCAAAAATACAACAAAAAATGACTTTTTATTAATCAACCTAAAAATTGGTTTGGGCATGCTTGTTACCAGTGTTTCACAGACAAAGGCCTTCAGTCATGAGGCATGCCCCCTCCGACATCTCCACATAGCCAATTGCCGTTTGACGCCCCTGCACAACCCGAAGCTCCATTGTTCCATTGAAGGAAAAAGCACTGCAGAACATGGTGGCACCCCCTCCACTGTGCCATGTGGAAAACAATTTCCCTTTTTTGTGCATTATAACACAATAAAATGTGTTAATATGAGTTAGCTAACAATGCACATAATTGAGATACACCTATTTCGACTATGAAGCCCTCTAAAAAAATCTCTAACAGTGTTTCAGTGTTTAGCTTGGTCAATATGAAGTCAATTTTCTAAATTGAGCACTGTTGCCGTTATTTTAAAAAGTTTTCTTTGTGAGGGCTATCGCATCAAAATAGGTATTTCTCATGACGTCCGTTGTTAGCTAGCTCATATTAACTTGTTTTTTCGTGCTAGAATTAACAGAAAAGGGGAAGAAATATATGTTAATGGTTCACATCAGGATTATGAATGATGGATTAAAAATAAGTGCAGTTCCCCTTTAAGATCCAACATATTTAAATTTAATTTAATAATTAATTTAATATCTACCCTCATGATACATCTACTTTCATTACCGGAACTAAAACACTACTCCCTGCTACATGTTACATCAACAATGTAATTATTCCAATTATAATAATAATGAAAACAGACATAGACATTATAGACATAGGCGATGGAAGGAGTATCACTGGGGGGGAATGATCCAAATTAAGGTTGTTCAGCCTTGGCCGAGGTCTGCACCCTATCCTGTGCCATTTTCTCGTTAACTATGGAAATGAGCCCGAGGTTAACATTAGGGTTGGCTAAAGGTCAAAATTTGGGCCCAGAGCATCACATCACTCTCATCTGACCCTCTGTGTGTCGTCAGTTCACGCAAGTGGGACATGTCGTCAGGCGCTGTCGCAATCTTGACCCTCGCTCTCGTTATGTAAAACCGGCAATAAATGACAGCAGAAAAAAGGAAGAAAAGCGAGGAAAATGCCATCTTGCATCAGCTGTGTCGTCTCTCTGGGTTGCATCATCCCTTTCTATTCTGACTGGAATCATGTGATGCACACTGCAGGCTAATGGAAGATTCTTCCCCTATCCCCTATCCTCTAGTCCCCTGCCAGTGATGAACACACCACCCTGGAAAAAAAAAGCCAGCCACCGACAACTCGTGACACATCCCGCGAGGACAGCCAAGTGATGTCACAGATATAGGGTTTTTTTTTGGACCATGCCAGAGCTCCTCTTGCACAGCCCAGACATGGCCTCTGGCATTCCCACGTAAAGCCCTGAGCAGCAGGGGGAACAAGTTAGATTAGTCTGGGGGGGGTGGGAGGGTGCACATGAGAGAGATTACGCAGCGTCCGAATGAGGCTAAGGTTACAGCCAGCTGCATGTGGGTAGTGTAAAGGTCTGTGGTGGGATGGTGGCAAGCTTGGGAAAGTGGGACAGATCAAGTGTTAGGGGAAAAAGACATGGGGTGGTGGGGGGGTCACATGAGCAAAGTTTCCATGGATGAATGTGTCAGCTGGTGGCATGTTAATGTTCAACAGTAAAATCTGTTAAAACAGTTAGTTGGGCCATTACTTCAAGGCAGTTGATCAATGTTGCGTCCTTACTTATTGACGCTGAGTATTTTTTTTTACTTGATGAATCCGACACTCAGGGACCAAAATGCAAGTGATTATCAAATACCCCCCAGTGAGTTTTCTGAACCGGAGACATCGTGGCTGTGACGTCAAAACGTGAATACCTTCTGGCAACCAGACCAATCAAAACACAGCTATGGACACAGAGCAACGTGAAGAAAGTGAAATATTCACAACCATAACATTGACTGTGTTGTGTTGTTAATACATTGTACATTGCATGTATACATTACTTTTTCAACATTTACATAATAAGCACTGTTGGCTGGCACTCTACCAGTCTGCTTGACAAAACAGTTCACTGAGCATCTGATATAAAACACCAAAAAAGATAAGATATAAAATATGCCTTTATTAGTCCCACAAGGGGAAATTTCAGATCAGCCCCCAAATCAGCCACAACAGGTATGTATGTTGTTGACTGGCAGGCACTGACAGATCTATGCAGAGACTGCACGATACAAGATCAGTGAGCAAAAGTCCCTGTTGATCTCGCCTTGAAATTTGGCATGAAAACTCATCCATCCATTTACTTTTCTGCTTATCCTCACTTGGGGACATGCTGAGCCAATTGGATCAGATTTCTTTGGGTGAGAGGCAGGGTAGACCCTGAACTGGTCGGGCTTGTAACTCATAATTGTAAGATACGTAGTATACAAGTACGAGAAAGCTTCCCCATCGTCAAACTTCTGGATTTCTTACTTTTTGTTTTGTCGACTGTGTTGTATTTCAGTCACAGACCACTGTCTGGGTCAAGGAAAGATAGTCGTCCCAGCTGATGGTAGAAGCATCCTCTGGTAATACACATTCTGTCCCAAACTTTCAAACAACTGTCCTGGAAATGTGCCAAACACAATACCAAAGAATCTGCATCAAGGTTATGTTGACTTCCTTTTCAAATCTCTGAATGGTTTCTTTTTCAATGTGAAAGAATGTATAAGTGTAAATATTTTAACTTTCAGGCACGTATCTAAGACAGGCAACATGCCTCCATCGATCGATTTTCTTTTCATCCCGGACACAGGGACAGCAGCCTTGGTAGGAAAGTTTTGACTTCTCGGTCTCCGACTACCTCTTCCAGCTCCACCGTGAGGACACCAAGGCATTCCCAGGCCAGCAGCAAGACATAATCCCTCTAGCTTGTCCCAGGGCCTTCTTCCGGCTGGGCATGCCTGGAACACCTCCCCAGGGAGCCATCCAAGAGGCATCTGGACTAAATGGCTGGCTCCTCTCAGTGGAAAGGCACACTGACTCTACTCTGGGATCCACCCCAGATGACAGAGCTCCCCATCCTATGTATTAGGGTGAATCCAGCCACCATACAGAGGAAATTTATGCCCAAAGCTCAAGACCGTAGGTGAAGGTAGGATATGTAAATCAACCAATAAATTCAGAGCAACTCTCTCCGGTACATAGACCACATTTTTGCAGATGCTGCCCCAATTGGCCTGGCGCTACAGGAGACTCGTGAGCAAGATCCCGAGATATTTGGACTCCACCTGGTGGTCCTCACTCCCAACTCAAAGGGTCCAATCCACCCTTTTCCAGCCAAGAATCATGGCCTCAGATATGGAGGCGCTCAGTCTCGTCCCACAAGCGTCACACTCAACCGTGACACGCCGTAATAAACACTGAGGGTCGCAGGCCGACAAGGCCATCAGAACCACCTCATCTGCAAATAGCAGACATGAAATGGCCTCCAAAATGGATACCCTCAATGCCTTGGCTATGGCGAGAAATTCTTGCCATAAAGATTATGAACAGATTGGTGACAAAGGGCAGCCTTGGCAGAGGCCAACGTTCACCTGAAACAGGCTTGACTTGACCGCTGGCAATGCGAATCAGGATCCTGTTCCAGTTCTACAAGGACCACATCGTACTGTGGCATGACCCTTGTACTCCCAGAGCATGCACCACAGGACAAAACAAGGACAAATGCCTTTTGTCAACCAGTCGGGGAATCCATGTACTCTTCAGTACACTCAGTGTTCCCTGACCAGGACAACAACTGCATTGTACCTCCTGGAGCGAAGGTTCAACTAACAGTCAAACTTTTTGCCAATAGACTTTCCCAGAGAGGCCAAGGAGCGTGATTGCCTTCGAGTTGGAACACATCCTCCGGTCATTCTTCTTGAAAAGGAGGCCGACCACTAGGCTACCAATCCAGACGGACGGTTCCTGACTTTCATTGAATCTAGAGGAGACGTATCAACCAAGACATTCCCACAACATCCAACATTGGGAGGTTGAAAAAGTCTCTTGACTTTGCACATAATAATAAACTTTTTATACTTTCAAGACGTCAGCAATTATCCTGAAAACCTGGATTACCCTGCATGACACAAACATCATTTATTGTTTGACTCTGATTCTGGCTGATTCTGATTCTGTGTCAACCGAGAAGGTTTTTTCTCCAACATCCGTGGCACGAAATAATGAAAATTGGAACGGCATAAATGGAAAACCAGACATATTATTAGAATTATTATTAATTATTAAAAGGAGAATCTCGGCAAAGTCTATCAATGCGTCCCAGAAATGGGTCATGGGTCAGTTTTCACTGGGCCATCAATGCTTTAAGCAACTTTACTAGTAATATTCATCACAACATGTTTTCTTCTTGAAGCCTTTTTGATCCATGTTGACTTGAATTGTTTTTGTGTGAAAACCACGCCAAAATCATTCATGCGATCGACTTGCTATGGCAACCCTTGAAATGGAATGGTGAGCAAATGAATGACAAAACTCAGATGAAAGTGAGAGAAAACGCCAGAAAAGCAGCAATAACTCATGACTTCGGTGTCAGAAAAGATACATTTTTGCTGCTTATGGTGATCCTTATTGTTATGATAAGGAGAATGTTGACAAATGTTCATTTAAATGTTGATAAACCCTAATGATGTTTACCAAAAATAAGTAGGGTCGCCAAGTAAAGGGTTGCCAATGCTTTAAAGCTACTTTCTCTTGTTTTGTTTGGCATTATTAAAATAAATTAAATTGAATTGAATGGGAATTTGTATTAGTTATGAAATAAAAGCAAAAAAATATTGCTACACGCTATCTCCCAAACAACAGAAGGGTTGACTTTTCCAGCTTTGGGGTGCTCTCGTTCTATATCCCGCCTGATTCGTGACTGAGCTTCACAGACGGTATCATTTAGAAATGCTACTTTCGTTTTAGGCGAGGGAGACAGCGGCTTACACAAATAAAGCTTGTTTATGTGTGAGCGTTAGCATAGCTGGCCCTGACTACAAAGCCTCTCTGTTCTTAGAATGAAGCGCCATCTCTGGGCCTTGTAAAACCAACGGCTCCTGGCACCTCTTTTCTGGGTTGGCCGCTGCCAGGCCCCCATCGTGGCTCGAGGAGCCCAGTTGCTGGCATATTCTGAACCGCCCCTGCCTGCCTCGTTTGCATTCATTACAACAGTTGCAGTGGAGGCCCCCAGGACTGTTTGGACACTGTTTGGCGAAACCTGCCACTGTCGATAAACCAGGGCCACTGACCGATCGCTGCCCAATAGTTTCTCTTTCTTCTGCTTCCCCACGTGACTCTCTCTGCTTGCGATGGTGCCCCTTAAGCACCCTTCTGGGAGCACCACACATGGGTCAGCTGGCGAGGATGGTACCCCCCCCTGTTGAGCTAACTTAAGCAAGTTGTCACTTCTCCAAGGCTAAAAAGGGCAATCTTGAAACTTCAGGCTCTATTTCTGGTATGGTGGCTGTTCTACAAGGTTTTTTTGTCAGGTTTCTGATTGGCTTAAGTGGTCGTATGGTTAAAGGTATGTCTTACAATATGTCATATAGGGGGAAGTGAGGCTAAAAAGTGGCTAAACTAAGAGATGTAGAGAAGTGTTAATTACAAACAGCAAGTAGTATAAAGAGTGGGATTAGGTCAAGCATGTTGCAAGGAAGTAGGCATAGAAAAGAGTGCACAAGGGGAAAAAAAATGCAGACTTTAATTAGCATCACTGGAGGGGCAGTCACATGTTAACCATAAAGCACTAAGGCTAGCTGTCATTAGCATTCTTATAACAAGGGAAAGGGGATCCATGCCCGTGCAACCATGCCATTTCAGAACCAATTACTTTAGCCTGGCTAGTGCCGCCACGCTGAGGCTCTTGCCGCTGGATATTCTCTTTGACCATTCCGAGCACGTCATTAACTCAGCTGGACGTTAGCTTATCACATGGACGCAAAAGGGAATAATTACCCAAATACAATCCAGCGCAGCCATCTTTATTCGAAGAAGTGTGTAATTACTGCCACACAAATGACTTAGGCTCATTACGAGACTGCTGTAACGTGTCCAAAGATGGATGTTATTTTATTTATATTGGCTGTTATTTATATAAACAAAGCAGGGTAAAAACATATATATATTTCCATTACAAGACAGAAAACAAACTCGCCAAGAGGTTTAGTCCTTTTGGTACCAAACTAGATGCTACAAGTGGATGCTACACAGTAAGCCCTGTTTGTTTCCGTTTATTTACTACTTGAGAGGCGCCTTTAAACTTAACCCATCCGAATAGCGAGGATCTACTGTATCTTCTTGATGCCCAAACCATAACCAAACCGCCACCTTGGGTCACTCAATCGATAACATTAACATCAGCTAACCGCTAACCAACACGGCGTCGTAAATGCTCCCTGCCATCTGCTCTGTACAGTGAAAACTGGGATTCATCTGTGAGGATAACATGTCTCCACAGCGCCAGACGACATCAAATGTGAGCATTTGGCCACTCAAGTCGGTGATGATGACAAACTGCAGTCAGGTCCAGAAATCGATGAGTATGACAAGCATGCAGATGAGCTTCTCTGAGATTCGTGGGCAAGAGCTCTGGGCATGCCAGGCTCCCCTCAACACATCTATGGCTTTCTGCTCTGTGATAAACTTCATACTTTGGAGTGTTTCTACTCTATTGTGACCAGCCTGAGGCACACCTGTGCAATAATCACGCACGTACCTTGAGAAGATATACTGTATTATTACTTATTGCCTGCTACCAAAGGTCAAAGCAAGTCAGTGTTGCAAGTTAAGAAAAGACTGGTCAAGTCAAGTCAAATGTCCATCCTTCCATTTTCAATACCACTTATCCTCACGAGGGTCAAAAATATGTTTTCTTGATGGAAATTACACAAATAAATATGTAATTTGACACACTAATCTCACGATATGAAGTGATGTGACATCATGTGACATGATATTTATATTCATATATTGGGCCGATGATATGATTAGATATGATACCTTTCTATAAATTTTTCAGAAAAATTTGAAAAGGACAATGTCATTTTGGTGGCATCTTGTCAGTGTTCCATTGGATTGGATTGAATGAAATGAATTGAGAAGTGAAAGCCACAATCTATGGCTATAACCGGACAGACGGTCAATAGCTTAATGCTGGAAGAAAATGAACCCAACATGTGATGAGAAAACTGGCTATATTGTATTTATTGAAACAGTGCAAACTGCCTTTGAAAATAGTAGAAATAAAGTGTAGCATAAGGAAGAATGAAGTGTAGCAAAGTGTACCAAGTGGCCTGTTCTGAAGAGAATTATTTGACAGCTTTTTTTAGCTAGACACTGAACATATGAGGTCGGCAGTCTCGCCATCAGGCAAGTCAATTTAAACTATTTTCCTTATTTATTTTTTACAAGTAAACAGGATGTGGAACACAACACTCTCATTTTGTAGACCAGAAGTGAGTTGTGTATGTTGAGAAGGTCTCTTGACTGTTACGTTATTTACAATGAACTTTCACAGCATCAGCAAGCATCCTCAAACCTTGGTTTACATAGACATTCACTCCGGTGTAGTTCAAGCATGCTCCGTGTAGCATCACCTTTCAGCTTCTTTGTAGCTTATCTAGGTGTTGACGTCGGAGGTTGGGTGGGAGTTTGGTGGGATTTTGCATAGGAATAACACAGCTTGCAAACTGCCATATTGACAATATATAAGTATATATGTAAGTGCCACTGTCCTCTTTAAAGCAAAATGCTTCCTCGCATCTGATGTTAAGCACTGTTGTGCTGAATTCATGTTTACTATCAATAGTCTGTGGGACAACGTGAACTGGAAGACTGTAAACTGCAAATTTTAGCAATGATGACAGTAACAGCGGTAAGATCACCACCTACTTTGGAAAATATAAATATTTGGGATTACCTGATCAGGGTTTTATGCTGCCGATTCTTATACCGATCATCCAGTACTGAAAACTGATTCTGAAAAAGGGGAAAAGTCAGGACAATTCCAAGGTCCCTTGATTGCCAGAGGGCCCAAAACATATTTAATTGCTAATAAAAATTGTAATTAATTACTAAGGGAGGTGGGGGGGTGTTCAGTCATCCAAGAGGATCTCAGAGTAGAGCCACTGCTCCTTCACATCGAGTTGAGCCAGTTTGGATGCCTCTCGGACACCTCCCTGGTGAGGTGTTCTGGGCATGCCCAGTCAGGAGAAGGCCCCGGGGCAGACCTAGGACACGCTGGAGGGATTATGTCTCACAGCTGGCCTTGGTGTCACCCAGGTGGAACTGGAGGAGGTGGCTGGGGACCGGGAAGTCTGGGCTTCCCTAATAAGACTGCTGCCTCCGCGACCCGGACCCAGATAAGCAGAGGAAAATGGATACATGGGAGGCTGCAGCCCTGCTACTAGCTATTTGATATAAACAATGAACTATAGAATCACCTTCATTTTTGACAACATAAATCACTGTGAAAATTCCAGAATATGAGATGCCTTCTTCAAAGAGACTTTAGCAAACCTGTTTTATTCCATTCCAAGGGCTGCTTTCGTCTGATTTTTGGGGGTATGCTGGAGCCTATCCCATCTTACTTTGGGCGAGAGGTGAGGTACACCCTGAACTGGCCACCAGCCAATCACTGCTTTCGAAAGGTGTTTATTTGCATATGACAATCACAAATTTTTCTTACGGAAATCCTCTGAGACTGATCGGTGGCTGATCTATCAGCGCATGCTTAATAGATGTATATCATAAGATCGATACAATCCTCCAGTATCAAGTCAGACTTTTTGTGAGTAGTATATCATAATATCTTATATAAATGAATATGACCGCCTTGTGAGGTTCATTTTATGTTGTTTTCCTTCAAAGCACATGTGACAAGGACTTTCCCCCAGTCCAGCATGTATGCTAATCTTCGAGCGCCAGATGCGTGGAGCCACAAAGCCTCCACTGCTAGACGTCTCCGAATCGCTCCCGGCCAGAAATGATGCGGCATCCCTCGCGGGCATTAGCCCTTGCCGGGCTGAGCTCAGCAGCATCTAAATGGAAGAATGCGAGCACGGGTGGACCAATCCAACTCAAAGGAAACAACTGCTCGTGTACGAGTCGGAAAACTCGTACATGTGTGCTCGTGAATGATAATAGTTATGGAAAACTTCATATTTCCACTAGAAGAATCACAAAGTGTTTATTTATGCGATTGGAAGTATCTCCATCATGTGTACCTTATCAAGACACTACGTTTGAAAGGCCCATTAATTCTTCATCAAAACTAACTAAGCATAAAATGGGACTCTTTATCGGTGTATCAAGGAGCAGGAAATGAAGAAAGCCACTCAGCAAACAGATAAGCGACAGAAGTTTTCCTCAAAAGAGACATTAGACGAAAGCACCTTTCATCCCAACAATCGTTAGAATTCCTCCATAAACCAATCAGTCATAGCAGGAAGGATTTCAGGAAATAAACTTAGGATCCATATCCCAATCATGTTTTTCAATCCAAGCAAACAACGAAAAGTGGGAATGTTAGCAAAAAGATCTTAAGAGGGAAATGTCAAGCGGAACCCAAAAGAACGGCAACGGTGGTCATTCCTCTTACCTGCGACGCAAAATCATTACAGCGTCAGTGTAATTGATTAACAGTCGCAGGTAATTGATATCAGCAAAGGGAAAAGGTTGTTTTTTCTTTACTTCTCCGCTCCAAAAACATTAGCGTCCATCTTTGTTTGTTTCTTTCTTTTCTGTCGCTACTTGTCTAAATGGCAAACAGCTCAATTTCTCAACAAGCGATCACAGGGGCAGGGATTAAAGCAATAAAGATTTTTTTGTGTGTGTGTGTTGTTTCGACACAAAGAATCACTGAAATGACCATGATAGAAGCACTCGGTTGTTTTTAATGACCTACTGCAAAAAACACTTCTCAAAGATCCTCGAAAGAACAGGAGCGCTCCTTTTTGTAAAGGCCTACTGCAAAAACACTTGTCAAAGATTCTCTATGTGATAGCACTGCTATGTCGTTTTTGCAAGAATACATCTTAAAGATCCTCTGAATGACAGGAAAATACTGGCATTTTAACGACCCACCACAAACATCATCTATACAACACGATAATCTGCCATTTTTAAGGACCTATTACTGCAACTTCATGACGAGAGTGTTTTTAAAGACATAGTGTAAAACCACTAATCAAAGATCTTCTACATCAGAGTTCTCCAACTACCAGGACCACTTGGCTATCTTAAAAGATGAAAAATAAACAAATTATACAACTAAAGAGCAACTGTACTGTATTTTTTTATTTACTCTTGAGCACAATTTTTTGTATTTTTAAGCTCTACACGGCGGTCGAGTGGTTAGCGCGCAGACCTCACAGCTAGGAGACCAGGGTTCAATTGCACCCTCGGCCATCTCTGTGTGGAGTTTGCATGTTCTCCCCGTGCATGCGTGGGTTTTCTCCGGGTACTCCGGTTTCCTCCCACATTCCAAAAACATGCTAGGTTAATTGGCGACTCCAAATTGTCTATAGGTATGAATGTGAGTGTGAATGGTTGTTTGTCTATATGTGCCCTGTGATTGGCTGGCGACCAGTCCAGGGTGTACCCTGCCTCTCGCCCGAAGACAGCTGGGATAGGCTCCAGCACCCCCCGCGACCATTGTGAGAAAAAGCGGTAGAAAATGAATGAATGAATGAATGAATGAATGTTAGTGAAAAGTAATAAAACACAAATAAGCTGAAGGCAAAGTGACCCTGTTGTTCTCGGAAAAGGATTTTCAATATTTATTTATGACTAAAAAAATGCATCATCTATTCCACCTGTTTGTGCAAGCCAAAGCATCATTCAGGTGAGGAAAGCCTATGAGACGCGATAAAGATGAACTGCACCAGCGCCCCAACTTTGTGTTTGCACTACGGCCTACATTTACTGCCGCCAATCTATTTGGTTGAAGCGTGCAGATGCAATTCTTTTTTGTTTTGTTATTTATTGATACATTGTTACCTTGCTCCCTAGGTTTTTTTTTGCTCATATTTGTTGGGGTTTTTTTGGCACCTCATGTTTTTATATTCACTATTAAGAACATCTACCATATTGACACCATATGTACACTGAAGGGGCCGTCTTATATTTGAGGTATGGATATTTATACATGCAAACCGAAAGGTACAGTAGCAACAAATTTGACTGACAGACATGTTTAGTTTGTGTCTTATACTCAAGAGTCAATACTGTATTTTTTTCCCTGAAAAAAACAAAAAACAAAAGGTCATCTTATATTCAGTGTGTTTTGATTGACATATGCCAACCAACAGGTAACGCCAAACTTCTCATTTGTTTTTGCCTTAAAGCAAGACTTGAAAAAAGGGGTTGCCTTGTATAGATAATCGTTTTTGAGAAAAAAAATCGGAAAAAGATGTGTGATATATTTGGGGTCTTGAGAGTTATATACGCCAACCAACAGGTAACCACACACTCATCCACACACATGTAAAGTTTGTTCCTGAAAGTGGGTCTTGATAAACATATGATAAATATTTGAGTCAATATTCATCAATATTTTTTTCTGCAAATTTATACATGCCAACCAATAGGCAACAAACACACCAGTGACCTGGAGAGACACTGTCTTATATTCAGGGTCGTCTTGCGTTCAGATAAATTTGGTATTTATCAAAGTAAATGGTACAAACATGGCATTTTTCCTCATGTCCTCTTTTCCACACTATTCCCTCTACTAATCTTTTTCCACAATCGCCGCATTACAAATTGGAGCAGTTTCCCGAAATCTCCCCCTTTGCCTTTGATGTTTCTTCCTGGAGGATCCCTCTTCCTGCACCACCACAACACCTCATCTTCATTCCCTTCCCATATTTTGTAAAAATTTTTACTACGGCTTCAGAGCTGAGAGTCCATGCACCACACTATTTGAAATCTCAAAGACAGGTTAATGCACGCAACTCTCAAATAAGGCATTAAAAAAAGTCATTTTTTTGAGTTTTTTTTTTTTTTTGATGCAAATATTTGTAGAACCCCTCGGGCAAGAACGGTGTAAACACACCAGATACTTGCATTTGCATAACCTGTCTTTACTTTGCCTGCCTGGTAAATGTGCAGAATGACACGCTGCATGTAGGAGTTATTTGCTCAGCTCCCCGTTGGTGGACAGACTCTATTCAAGTCGACTCCCCGCCATGGAAAAGCTGCCTTACTATTGCCTCAGGAGCTGAAAAAGGCTGTGGAAAATACAGAAGGACAACTTTCATGACAAATTATGGAAGTTGACTGTAATTCAGGGAGAGACACATGACAAGAAGAGTGTCAAATTGTCTTTCAGCTCAGAAAGGAAAGACAACTGTTGTAATATATACAGGCAGAGTAATTCAACTGTAGGCCCGAGGACCAAATGCGGTCACTGAATAAATCATACCGACCCGTGAGTTCAATACAAAACTTGGAAGTGACTAAAATATTTGCATAGTGGCGTTAAAAAACACGGGTCTGTGACTATGTTTACACTGACAGTCAATTTTATCATATGTGACCTACAACTGATTTCTTCATGCCAGTATGAACAGCACCATTCAGATTTTTTCACATGTGATGCAGGTATAAATCTAATATGTATAACATATGTATAATATGTATAGCATGTATGCGACATATATGTATGTCATCGAAAGGCGTGGTTTTTCCATGTTTACCGAGACTTGGATAAAGTCACTCACAGAAACCTCTTCTTGTCATTTGAAATGTATTTTTAAAAAGTGTCAGTGAAGCAGCTCATATGTGGGTGGATGGCTCCGACATCTTGCTACACGCTCCTTGGAACTCCTTGCATAAATGCACCAAGGAGGAAACATGCACTTTTTGCAATTTTTTTGGGTAATATGAATGACGACATACAAAATGGTAATTAACAAAAAAAAACCGAATGTAGCCTATGTGACAGGAGTTGTCAAAATTTTGTGCTGTTTTTAAGGATCTGTGACCTGAACAGATGGAACCGTGTCAGACATGATACTCTGAAAAGGAAGTCTTAGCCCAACAGTTGGACATTCGTACGTCAGCCTTCAGGGGAACATAAAGGTCAGTATTTGATTGAAATGCTTGCTGCCGCTCAAACAAAGCTCGGTCTCGGAGGGTGCTGTGGACAGGCCCACCAGTTAGCATGGCCTCCTCTCCCCGTCCGCCTCCTTCCGCCTGCACTTCCATCTTAGCAAAGAAGAAGCAATCTTGTGCCCTGTCAGGGACAGGTCAGGCAAATACAACAAAGACAATTATACCTACTATTGTTCTACTGCTTACTGATTTATCTGGTTTTAGCATAACAACAAAAGCAGCAGAGCACCTAAACGGGAATGTCTTGTATAAATATGGGAATATAATCATTCACCAATGACCTCACCTTGAAACACCAATCACCCAAATACCAGCTTATCAGCTGCAATGTTTATGATGGACAAAGCTTTTAATACCAGTAGGATTCTTGTAAAGAGGAAGCTATGTTATGGAGGGGTGAAGAGGTCACAAAGAGACTGGGAGATGCTGTTTAGTGTCACAACATTATGTGTTTGTGTCTGAGAGCGAAGGACAATACTGGTAATTCTCTCTATCTTGGCTTCTTGCAAAACAAATGTACATATAGATGACTGTTGTATTTACAACCGCTACTTTATGGTAATGATATTTATGGTCACTGTCTGTTGAAGACTTTGACTTAGACAGACTTTATTGATCCACAAGGGAAATTGCTGGTTTGCAGGAGAAAAATACACACTCTTAAATAAAATGCTACGCAATATGAATAAAATATAAAATATGTAATGAGGGCCTTCATCATAGTGCCCTCTGCACCTCCACATAGCATATGTCGTTTGACGCCCCTGCACAACCTGAAGCTCCATTGTTCTATTGAAGGAAAAAACACCCCCGGCACTGTGCGAAGTGGGAAACATACCAAGTGGGATTGGGGGGTCTGTGTCCATGTTAAAAGCCGACATTTTAGAAAGATAAATCGCTGTTTATTATCAACTCCTATACCATTGGCTAGCGGCACAAACCGGAACTCCTTTTAAGAACTTGCTAGTGTGACCAACCACAGCAGAGTTGGCATGCCTGCAGGCGGGCCTTGGGTGGAATACATTAAAACAGACCGTTTTCGTGGGAAACATGAAATCCAAAGAAATACAGCTGAATAGGTGCAGATTCTGGAAGCACTAAAAAGCTTTCAGTGCTGGTTATTGTGTGTAGCTGCTCTATAGCAGTCAATAAAAAGAGATGAAAAATGAACATAATAGGTCCCCTTTGCATCATCAATATATCAGGAAGTGTAGTTGGGAAAAAACTATATTAGGCCACACCCCGTTGTCTTTGCCTCATGAATAATTCATGACGTCCTAGAGATTCCAGGTGTGACTTCAACATAAGAAAAGAAAATGAATATTCAGTGGCAGCTGGTAATGAAATCAAAATGTTGGGGAGTTCTCAATGGTGTTGTGCAAGGACCGCTAGACTTGATAGAGAGAAATGAGCGACTTTATATGCACTGACAGGGCTGAAATGTTGCCCTGCACTTTTAATGCTTTGCCTGACAGCAGATGGAGCTGTCACTGTGTGAGTACTGATGGAGGCCATTTTGTTTTGGCCCAAAGTCATTTGTTTATCAGGGAGGGTGCAGCAGGACACGCAAATGACCCATCGGTCAACATTAAACAGATTTCATTTAGTGGCGCTAACTGAGGGCTTCGAAATTGAACTGTCAAAGCCGTTTTTTTTTTAATCGCAAAAAGCATATCAGCAACTCACATTAGTGGACAATTCATGATGATTATACAAATCATATACATAGTTATTCACCTGCTAAAGGTATGAATAAATCAAGATAATGTGTTTCCCAAAACCAACAAAAACACACATAATGTGTGTATGACACATAGACAGTTCGGGACAATAGACAGTCGCTAGTGCTAACATAGAGACAAAACTAACTAGTTTATGCTGGGTTTCCCACGGCAACAACAAATATTCTTCATATTACAGTCTAGTGTACCATTTTAAGGGTTCTGAAGCTGAAGACTTCTATTCTTTAAGCTAACATCTAAAAATAGCCAGGTCTTTTTGCAGTCTCCTGTCTGGTCTTCATGCTCCACATGACCGAGCAACTCTGGCATTTAC
This sequence comes from Doryrhamphus excisus, assembly GCF_030265055.1. Lineage (NCBI taxonomy): Eukaryota > Metazoa > Chordata > Actinopteri > Syngnathiformes > Syngnathidae > Doryrhamphus > Doryrhamphus excisus. The sequence continues at coordinate 25,222,163 of NC_080468.1, read as the reverse complement.
ACGTCCACCCAGTGGTAGAAATACAGCGCAAAGGCTTTTTTTCCGGCATGGGAGCTCGTCATAGACAAATGACCAAGACTGCGAAGGTTAATGCCTACCAAGTGAGGAACGAGAAAGGGGGAGGGAGATGGGACGGGGGCAAAAAAAAAAAAGTACGTTGCAGACGCCCCGGGAGGCACAAGAAGCTGTTGCAGCTGATTGATGCCACACTTTGGCTAATTAGCTCCTTGGCGAACGCTAGCTTTAATGACACGACTCGTCAGAATGGTGTGGATGGATTGCTGGTATCTCCCCGACATAGACTTCCCACTCCTTTAGGTCAATCCCACCACAGTGTTGACCTTTCCCCAGTTTAGTTTGACCCAAAGATGGCACCTGATTGGTACGGCCCGGAACTGTGGTCATCCCAACCCGCGGGATAGAGAAGGGAAGCAGTGAACTCCAATGGCAAAGCTAATTTGGCTACTCTCTCAAGCGTGAAATATGGGGAAAGACTTGCTAAATGAGCAATTAATTCCCAGAGTATCTACTCAGAGAAAAAAATTGGGGAAAAAGAAAGCAAATTTTAGCTAGAAACCCCATGTTTGCACACAAGCAGTCATATTTGTGAGTTCTCCCTTTGAAGGTTCCGGCTAATTGCCCGCAGACGACTTTAGTCTTCGTTCCCTCAAGGGTTTTTAATTGTAATGTATTGTCGCGGTCGGGCCCCCGGGGCATCCCTGGAAATGGTGTTTATTTTTGTCATTCATCAGTCTGTTAAATATAGTCAATAGCACTGTCAACTGAAAATTACATGAAGAAGAGGGAGGCGGAAAAAAGGAGCTTAGGGTGGTGTAAAAAGAACGACACTAAGGAAAGTGCTGCCCCCTTCTGTGTCATCAGTAGGGGAACATTGGAAGCCCTACCTACCATGTATGGTCGCAACCATATCCACTAAAAACTAGGGAGGGTGACAACCAAGATCGGTCGGTACCTGGAACCGGGTGTTCTCTAGATCATGGCCACCCAACAGGTGTCCCAACCAGTCAGATCATTTTTGGGCAGCAATACTCTTTGATTTTCTGCATAATCAAATACCTTCCAGTAAAATTCAGAAAAAGATTCTGAATTCCATGACCCGCTAGCATTTATATTTAAAATAAAATACTGAAAATTTGTATTTTATTTTATTTCACACACACACAAATCTATCATCAGAAATTTAAAGCAGTACAGGGTTCCCTCGATTATCGCGGGGAATAGGTTCTCAAAAAAATGTGAATTTACCTACAGTTTGAAGACAAGAAATTATTCAGTGATTCACATGTTATTTCACTCCTGTTGCCATGCCTTTTTGTCCTGGCACTGTTCCGCTGTACTGTAGCGTTTTTGTATCCTTGTAAAATCATATTTCTGCAGTCCTCCTTCAATCCGACAATGCATTTACCTCAAAAGGTAGTCAATAATAGTGCCATATAGTTGCATATTTTCTACATTCCTTCAACATGTCCAGAAGTCCAACCAGCAATGGTTAGCATCCTCTCTTTGTATATTTTATCATTATTAATACTTAATTACCTGATTACTACAAAACACAAGTACACAATGAAAAATCACATGATATACAATCTATAGTGACAGGATACTTAATTACATCCATCACAAAAATAAACTGCAACCTTGGTTAGAGTCATTAAATCGACTCTAACCAAATCAAATTTCCCCAACAAATCATGCAAATCAAATTAAGTTCTGTTTTTTTGTAAAAAAAAAACAGAACTTAACTTAAAAGTGTTTGGAGTCAAAGAGGAATAGCACTTTTATGTGACGCAGCCCTTTACAAATTGTTGCATAATTCCTCCGGAATCCTTGTACAATCCTTGTCCAGTCAATAAAGTAAAGTGTCCAGCAGTGACCTCCAGAATAGTGTTATTGACCTATTTACCATATGTACTAGACACACGCTTTATTTGTGATGTTATTTATTGGGCCGCAACATGACCGTAATGCTTCTCTGGGGACTCTGCTGGAGTGCGTTTATAGATTGTCATGATTGCTGGTTATTAGTGTGTGTGGCTCACTCAAACATGTGGCAGCAATGGGAGAGATTATTTCTACGTTTCTGTTAAGACGAAAATGCCAGTTTTGTGCAAATGGTTATTGGAAGAGTTGAACATGTCCAACTTACCTTCAAGGACAAAATTGCCACAATTGATTGTGTTTTTTAGTTTTTGTTTTTTGCTCTACCGTGGAGACATAATTACACGGCATACAGTTACCTTGACATTCAGTTCACAGTTGGATTCTATATCTCACAAGTGGTAGGTTGGAATGTCCTGGTTAGAGATGGTAATCCAGGCTTTGGTGCTCTTGATTTAGGGCTGTGCTTCTCAAATAGTGGGGCGTGACCCCCGGGGGGCGGGGGGTTAGAGGCAGGAAGAACTTTCAATATTAGTGCAGACCTGCCAAAGTGTATGAATTTGTCATACTTAGCATGCAATTTTACTATTGAAAACACTTTTTGCTGCTTTCAGTTTCAAGTTCAGTCTACACACTTCAGATAAATAAATAAACATTATCAGGACCGGCGGCACGGCGGTTGAGTGGTTAGCATGCAGACCTCACAGCTAGGAGACCAGGGTTCAATTCCACCCTCGGCTATCTGTTCTCCCCGTGCATGCGTGGGTTTTCTCTGGGTACTCCCACATTCCAAAAACATGCTAGGTTAATTGCCGACTCCAAATTGTCCATAGGTATGAATGTGAGTGTGAATGGTTGTTTGTCTATATGTGCCCTGGTCACCAGTCCAGGGTGTACCCTGCCTCTTGCCCCAAAGTCAGCTGGGATAGGCTCCAGCAGGAAAAGAGGTAGAAAATGAATGAAAGAATGAATTATCAGGACCTCAATAATATATTAAATTGGTGGGGCACAAAACATTTATGTCCCAGTTCAGTGCGGGCATGACAGAAAATACATGAGAACGACTGGTTTAGCCATAGGACCCAGAGGTTTCCTCAAATTCCAAACTTTGTCCCGAAATTCCAAATAATATGTTCCACAAAAGGCCACTATCCGGGGTCACCAAGGCCATGAAACACCATCCCTATTCCATAGGATGTAAAGACCCAACAAGCAGAGGTTGCACCTTCACTAATTTCCTATAATATTTAGATTTTTCCCAAAATGTTGCTTTTTCTAAATTGTACAACCTTCAAAAGGCCACCATCCAAGGTGGACATAGGCTACAGGACACCACCCCTGCCCCGAGACTAAGGGTGGTCCACCAGGCCCATTGAGAGGAAGAAAAATATGCCACCAAACCGTTGCATTTATCTAATTCATTGGATTTAATTTAGGTTTTAATTTTGGTTTGAATGAAATAGAATCCATAACTTAACGATTATGCATAAACTAGCAGCTTTTGAGAGTCCTGTTCCAGAATACTGACAGACATGGCATCTAGTCTCTGTGACTGCTGGGTTTTGATACTGTCACAAGACATCTCTTCCTGCCTCACCACCATCATGATGGCCTGAGCACCACAGAGTCATCTGTCACTCCAGCGCTCAGGTCCTGGGAGCCCGCCACTCGCCGCTCAGCCGCCTTGGCTGTCATGTCCACTGGCTGGCGGGGAAAGTGACGAGCAGCGTCCCCAGCTTGAGTCTGTCACTAATCCCCCCCGCCCCTCACGCCCCGTGCCGTCCTCTCAGTCCTCCTCTTCCTGCATCCAAATGTATACACTTGTGGAATCAGCTCGCCACATCTACGCCGACAGCCTTCAGAGAGCGTTTCAATTGATTTTCTCCATTTTTGCGTGGCTTTGTGACAAGGAGAGAGAGAACAAGGGGGACAGAGGGGGAGTGATGGAGCTGCGAGAAGATCGGCGGCGACGGGCCGGGAGTGTGGTATTCCCCCGTCTGACCATTATGAACGGCATGTCAAACGAGGGCGCGAGACAGAGGCCTTGACATGGACCAGCCCGCATGGGGAGATGGATGTAGAGGGGGGACGCCCAGGAAAAACAGGGAATACAGAAACGGGAACGATGGGGGAGGACCGGGACCGCCTTTAACAAGCTGACATCGATTGTCCAAACATAAAAATGACGATTTCTCACTACAAAAACGGGGGAAATGTTGAAAAAAAACCTCATGTTTTTATCCATCCATTTAGACAAGAGCTACTCAGCCATCATTCCAGAAAAAAGGAATTAAGAGAAAAGGCAAAGCAAAAACTCACATTGCTCATCATTTCTAAAGACCTCCAAGAGATGTATTATTGCAGAATTACAGTAAAAAATGCAGGTAAATCAAGAAATGAGTTGGTCTGAAGTTGCACAATAATACAATTTTGCACAAAACCTCAGCACAATACAGAAGAACTTGGTTCAGTGAGGATGCTACACATACTGTAAAAATAATCACATTATGGTACTACTGTATGTAATTTAATTGTGTGTTTAAGCCACACCCACTCAATGTAGAGGAAAACAAAGACTTTTTCATACATAAGCCACACCGGACTATGAAATGCACATATCCATTTGCATCTTATAGTCTTATCTTATAGGATGCTCCGTATTTGACAAGAGCCAATTATGAGTTATGAGTCATTATAACCGTGTCATCTTAGAAAGAATGCTAAACTCATCACACAGCAACTTTCATTCCAAGCATTCCAAAGCTAATTCATTAAGCTGCATTGTATCGATACTTGCATTGCATATTTCTTAACTACATTTTGAGTGTTAAGTTACTGTGTGATGAGTTTTTTCGTAAGTTGACACCGTGAGTCAGACTGTTTCTGTGAATTGACTGATGACATCTGGAAATTTTCCGTGGCTTGACAAGCTGGTTGTGAGTTCACTGATAGCTTATGAAGACTCGCTAGTTCTCAAGTAAAGGAGATGTCATGAGATGAGAATATAGCCAGAAATTAGTTGCATTGCTGAATAAGCTGGAATATTCAAAGTTTAAGAAAAAGTAGTGGCTTATACATCGGTAATTACAGTACATGCTAATGTTATAACTTTATAACATACACTAAGGCCTATTTAGCCAATCACAAAACTGAAGAAAATCAAAGGGGAAGCAAAATCTTGCACTGCTAATCATCTCGACTGAAAATTTTCTGACAATGGACACATTTTTTGTGTCAAGTCATCATAATAATTTGTTTACAATAAATAACAATATAAAATAATAAAATAAATTAATGTCTGTAATGTATTTTCTGGGTGTGTTGTTTACTCTTTTTTTTAATAACCTTCACAAGGTATCTGTACCTGCAGCTCCATTTACCTTTGCATGCACTTTAAAATGGTGGTACTCGGCTGTTGGTGTAACTAACGTGTGTTCCACTATCCTGTTTACAACAAATCCATCAGTGTGGTCAAAAAGCTACCTTAATCTTCATCTTTTATAAAAAAAAAAACAACTCAAAATGGCTGTAGACAACCACACCGCATCCTAGTGGACATCCTACATTTGCTTTTGAAACCGTAGGTCAGCCATTTGGTGCATATCTAGGTGAACATAAAGGGCAAAAATGCTTAGAAGAGCGATAAATATAGGGCTTTTTTAGTGGGTACGACCCCCTTAACAGGCTGCCTTTGCCCCTCCTCAGTGAGAGACAGTGTAGTGATAGCGTGTGATTGTCAGCTGAAGTGGCAGTTATAAATTTAGCCATTTACTGTGACGCTTCAGGAGATTGAATGAGTGTGGCAAGCACAGAGAGACAGCGGAAGGTAAGACGATGGGATGGGGGGGGGGGGGGTGAGGATGGGGCGCAAGTGCTCTCATCTTGGACTCCCATCATCCTTTCTGATTTTATGGTTTGCGGTAGAAAAAAATGGCCTGTTTTTGTGCTTTACTGGAGCGTCTGTCTTTGTTTACTGTATTTTCCTGATATTTGGGGGTGGGGGGGGGGGGGGGGGGGGGTTCCAACATCCCAATTTCAAGTGGATTATGCCTTCAATTTCTTAAAAGCCCCCAGCCTCAGTGGGATGGTCCAATCGCCATAGAAGAGACGAGGGGGAGGGAGGCTTGGCATTTACAAATGCTGTGTGTGCAGTGAAATATGGGAGCCATATTTCAACATGTGCCACGCACCCCCCCTTCACACGCACACATACACACGTACACAAGATTGTGCAATGTATCATTTCTGCAGCAGTCAGGTGTGTTTGTGCAGGTGTGTTGCATGGTACAAGTACACCTTTAACAACAACCTGACAGGACGTAATTGCCTCCAATGCCCATGACGCTGCTTTGCTTAGCAAATGTGTTGTTGGAGTCCTATGTAAAGCTTCATGTGAGGCATGTTCATGTCCACAAAACATTGCTAAATCATAATAGACCACCTCCAGTAGCCAATCGATATACATTCAAAGGTTGCATAGCCATAAAATAGATAGTGATGTTGTAGTTACATAGGTGCTTGACGGGACCTATTATGCTTTTTACACTTTTCTAACCTATAAATGTTGTTAGCATGTTGTAAAAAGCGTTGCCAAAGCGTCAGATAATGAGGTTTTTACATTTGGAAGTAAGTTCTACTGACGTCAATGTGATCTGGACTTCCTTATATGGGCTGAGGACATGCAAACCGGAAGTCTTTTGGAGCGATACCTAGAGGAGGGTCGGGGGTGAATTAGATTAAACAGACCGATGAGTCGGAAGCAGTAAGACCAGAAAGAGGTGCAGAATCTGGAAGATCTAGAAAGCTTCCAGTGTAGGTTATGGTGTGTAGCTGCTCTATAGGAGTCCACAAAGCACCGAAAATGAGCATAATAAGTCCCCTTTAAGACAAATCGAGATGTCCAGGCTGTGCTACCAAACTTAGAAAGAGGAGAACGAGGAGAGCTATGCTGTTTTTAAGCACCCCCTGCAAAAAACACTAGTCAAAGATCCTCCATATGAGCGGAGCGGCGGTGCCTGGCGGGGCCTCCCAGGGTTCATTGTAATTTCATTAGGCGACAATGAACACTGTGTCGCATCAACACATCAAACCCCCCCAGAGGCTGGTGATACCCACGAGGAGCCAAGGAGTTACGTTTGAGCAAACACCAAAAAAACCCGCGAGCTCACTTTTTTTCCCCCTGCACATTCCCACACTCTTCCCGCCCTCATCCAACCCCACCGGTGGGCTCTCTCCAGTGGAGGCTTTCCCTGCCTTCTCGTTTTAGAACAGAGGAGGAGGAAGATGATGGGATCAGCTTTGATATATGGGAGCAGCTTTGATGGTCTCACCCGTTTCCCCGCTATAAATAGAGAGGTAGCGCTTGTGGGAGGGTTGGTTGGTTACCGACAGAAAAAAAAACCCCTGGAGGTACACGCCAACGTATATGTTACATACATGCTAGATATGTAAACATGACAGAAGCTCTGGCTTCTAACAGTTGAACAAAGTGACTCTGCATGGATGCACAAGCAACACGAGTCAAAGATCCTCTAAATGACACAGGAGTGAATCATATCATCCCGGCCTGAAGCGCAAGCGTCCATCCAATGTGGCCAATGAGAGTGTTTCAAACCACATCAGCTGATGCGGCAACGAAAAAGTAATTCCCTTTTGATCCCGTTTCTCTCCCTGCTCCCCCTCCCCATTTTCCTCACTCGCCCTCTCGGCTCTCACTTGCACACAAATCTAATGTAAACACGCAAGCGGCGTGTGTCCATCGGCCACGGGGGACAAGGGGTGGGGGGCGGGTAAGGCGTGCGGAGAACGCTCTGACGCACTTCTAGCGCCATGAAACAAATGGCCGGTTGCAGCTCGATTTGCAGCGGTGTGGGCGCCACAGCCACCTAATCGCTTGTCGGCGGCGAACATGACAGAGCTCTGCCTCAAGTCATGACTGGAGCTTGATGACACACTTAGGAGGGCTTGACAAGGCAACTTAGAGAGGCAACAAATGTAGCAATCCAACGGCACCGCCGATAAATGAGCTTAAGTAGCTCTGAAATTGATCTTTGCCAAAGATCATTTATATGACAGAAGCGCTGTGATATTTTTAAGCATCTACTGCAAAAATGCTTGTCAAAGATCCTCTACATGATACAAGCCCTTTCTTAAAGGTACGGACAGTGGCTCAACTTAGCAAAGACTCATCGCTCCAACTAACATTAGGAATGTACGGCGTCAGACGACCTCTGCGGCGTCCTCACTCCATCTTGACACAATTAATCCCTTGTTAAGGAGGCTAATTGTTTGCCACCGCTCATATTTATTGTTGCTGGCGAGTGGCGAAGGTGCCCTCTTCAGGAAGTTGGGGTTTGCGATCGATATGGAGAGGAAGTGAGGCGGCTGGTGATCATGGTGTCATGCATCACTGCTTTAAATTAAGAACGCAAACGGTGATTATGGAGGAAGGGGATGTTATTCTTGCATACTTTTGCTTTCAGTTTTAACAATTAAAAAGTCCAGGCTGGTACACGTCTAATTAAAGAGACAGAAAATACGGCGGTCAAGTGGTTAGCGTGCAGACCTCACAGCTAGGAGACCAGGGTTCAATTCCACCCTTGGCCATCTCTGTGTGGAGTTTGCATGTTCTCCCCGTGCATGCGTGGGTTTTCTCCGGGTACTCCGGTTTCCTCCCACATTCCAAAAACATGCTAGGTTAATTGGCCACTCCAAATTGTCCATAGGTATGAATGTGAGTGTGAATGGTTGTTTGTCTATATGTGCCCTGTGATTGGCTGGCGGCCAGTCCAGGGTGACTCTCGCCCAAAGACAGCTGGGATAGGCTCCAGCACCCCCTGCGATCCTCGTGAGGAAAAGCGGTAGAAAATGAATGAATACATTGGTGAAATTGTTACACAATATTCTTTTAAACTGACATAACTCAAAGCATCCTGGGTGGTCCGCCACCATGACGTGATCATATTGTTCCGGATTATTGCTTTAAATGTGCCAAGTCTGTTCTATGAAATATGTTGACTCCATCAACAACGAGCACCAATAGAAATGTTACAAATCAATCACCTTTAATATGGAAGAAATGCAAACAAGACAAGGAAAGGATGATGCCTTTTTTAAATCTTTGCCGTTTGCTCAATTAATAGCTGCCACACTTTAACAGACATCAGCTGGGCTTTCCTGACCGTGGAGGTCACAGCCATCCCGGGAATACATGTGACATAACGTCATCCTCCCTGATGAGGAGGAGGAGGGGAAAGCAAGTCCACATGAAGCTAATCAAGCAGCCACTTACCTTTCTTTGCATATATAAACAAACATTAAATGTCCATAAACTAATGATAACAAATTGAAGTTTTACCAGCGTTTGTCATTTCATTGTTGCATATAGTTGCTTTAAAGTCAAGGTGCTGAACCGCCATTATTACTAACAACTATGGATAGACATAATAAAGGTTATCATATTGCTACACATAGCTGACTCAAGTGAACACAACATAAAAAGGTGTACCAGCCTGTCCATCATCATTTAAGAGGTGATGATGATCACATGATCAAAGTTGATTACGGTAACCAGCCAGGTCCACAAATAGTTTGAACGACAAACTAATGCAATTACATATTTTTGCTGTGTACTGGCAAGTCCACTAACATTACAAATACCACTGAGTACCACATGAGTCAAGGTGCCCAGCCTGGTCCACCAATAATTTTGACACTAAAATGGATATTGTTGCTTGAAATTACTTCATAAAGGTTACCATATTGATACAGATGATTACTACTATTGAACACAACGTAAGCTGTCCAGGCTGGATCAACAATATTATAATGGGAGTAATCAAATAGTTATATATTGGTGCTTTGAATTAACACCACCTGGATCAGGCTGGTCCTATGAATTACTTTTAAATATTAATTTGTGTTTCAAAAGAACACTAAGTTGCAGTGGCTGGGTCACTACCACTAAAGTGGGTGGTCGTGTTGTTACGTATTGTTACTTTAATTTAATGTAATTGATGAATTCGTCTTTTGCAATACAACTTAAAACATCACATTTAACTCACTTTCTGTTTACCTTTCTGTGGCAGCCCGTTCATGCAGTAAACTAAACGATACAACATTGTTTTAACAAATTCTATGCACATTCCAAAAAGTATATAAAAGAATTGTCCAACCTGAGAGAGGAAAGGCAGGTGTTTTTCCAAGTCTAGTTCCAACAGCGCCTAAAAAGTACATTGATACAAAACATTGATTAAAAGGTAATACTGTTTGTGATAAATGCTTCCACTCGACATCTGCATTGATCTGACATTTGTTTTTAGTCCAAATGTGTGTCTTTGTCTCACGTTAATGCAACATTCTTCTAATTGGAAGGCCAAATCATCAATCAATCAACTCCCTGCAAGCTAAACAAACAGGATTTTTCAGTTACCGCACTGACCATTTTTTGTATTAGAAGCAAAACAGACGGAAACAAATGAAAGGAAAAATGAAAAATGAACAAATGGCCACGGACGTCCAATGATGGATGACAGCCGCACTGACAGTTTTATATTTGACTGTCTAATCATTGTAAGGATTTAACGTGTTTGTTAATTCTGTCAATAGCAATTACGGCTCTTCTGGCCCCGCTTTTGGCCCAAATTTATGCTAATTAGGCTGCTGTGTGTGCGTTGGCAACCCAAATGCTAACACAACAGGCGCTCCCAAAGCAGAGGGAACAACATCCACGGAAGTATGAATTGAAGGCAGCCTGTTGTATGCAGAAGGAAATTGGTATTGGGGTGTACTTTCTAATGACTTGTTGGTTCAGGAAAGACAAACAAAATCATCATCATACTTCAAAGTTAAACACAGTCAGGGGCATTACGCTTTTATTACAGCAACTATTGTGCTTATCCATCAAATCTTAGACTCCTCCTGTCAATAAGGAACTTCCATCTGAATTCGTCTTGGTTAAAATAATAAAACTTTCCTTCCAGGAATGTCAAAAACAATCTTAGGTTCCTAGTAGGGATGTTCCGAACAGGATTGGGACCGGGGTTTCGTAGCCTAAAGCCTAAAGCTTTTTAAAGCGCCACCAAGGTGAGACATTTTTGAGGCACGTTTTGAGGGGTGCAAAACTTATATCACTGTCACAAAGACAGAAAGTCCCACATACGGCAGACATACTTGTTCTGAATGCTGCAGCCGGGGTGGAGCTGATCGGTGGTGCAAGTATCGGCCCCGGTGTCGATACCGTACTTTTTCACTGATATCAGCTGATACCGACCTGCGGCCGATCGATCTGAGCACCCCAAGTTCCTACATGGGTACTAGGGTGCATCAAATTTGAACAGGGAAATTTTAATTTCATAATATCAATTTGGCTGGCATTTCATTTTTTGTAATGAACATAAAAATGTCTTTTGCAAAGTTTTGAGGAAATCCATTGAGATTTAGGGGTGCCACCTCACACATCAACTTTTGTAAAATTTCGGAAAATGTGCAATTTCTAGTCTAATTGCCAAAAAGTTGACCTGGAAATGTTGAATACAATGAACTTCTATACAACATCATTTTTATAGGGTTATTAAAGTAAATATATTTGTTTTCTCTTTGGGCAGATTGGGTATGTCTCAGAATTCAACTTTTGTCCTATTGACAAAATGAATGGCAGTAAATGGGACATGTTCACATGGCCTTACCCTGAATTTTATGTAGCAGTGATGGATATTTGACATACATATAAAGTTTAAACACTTTGTTTTTTTTATTTTATTTTATTTGTATTTTATCGTAAACACAAGGGGCAATAGTAACATATTTAAATAACAATTCATGGCGACCATTGAGCACTGTTCACCACTTTATTCCATAAAAATGTATGGTGGCACCCCTAAATAATCATGTATTGGAAAAATATTTTGTATGTGTTGTTTCTACATATATTGGAACACTTTTAGTACCCAGCCATATCAAAATTCAATAATTGTGTTTTTTGATGCACCCTAATGGGTACCTAATCCTAGGTTAGCGCAGTAAAGTTATATTTACATTTTATTATCTTTCATTAGATGAATGTGAAATGTACGAAAGGAGGAAAAATACTTCAATACTCATCCATTTGTGCACATTTTAATTTGGATTATTTCATTTTCATTCCTTTTATGGGTCATTTTCCTGAAAGGGCTACCAAGCAAACATAGAAAACATACTGTGGCATAGAAAGTAAAAATTATACTTATTTTGAATCTTAAAATCAAGTATCACGTTATGAAGAAAAACAATTATTTGGACATTTTTACATTTTCAGCGTCTCACCATTTTAGTTTTTTTTGTTCATACACATAAACAGTCATTGAAAAATCAATTGTATACTTTATTGTTTAATATTTCAATAGGATATTGGAGTAAAAATGAATAAGATCCATCAAGATGTTTCCACAGATTTTGGAATACGTTTATGAAATCATCATTGGAAAATGGAATATGGACATCACAACACAAGTGTAGGATAAAACACAAACTGCAAACACACTGCAGACACCACACCAATTCCTACTCTACTAATCTACTCGTGTCATTTCGACTATGTTAAACCGTTTGCTAGGAGGCGAGAGACGAGGAAAAACAGACATGCATGCGCAAGGCAATATATTGAGGCTGGCAAAATCAATCAAATTCTATCAAATTTGTTTTAATTTCTTACGTGATGTGATTAACTAATTAATATATTATTGTCCCAGCCCTAGTGCCCATGCAACATTTTTTTTTAATCCTGTGAGCTGTTGTGACATGCACTGCCAATGATGCAAAAACAGGAAATGGACACAATTATAAGTCCAAGACTCTCATGAGGAACATAACAGACAATACAAACTATCACTGAAGATGAACATTTAAAGAAGTACAAAGTTTATGATGGTGGATCAATTGTTTGTAGACTTTTCGAGTCCTTGAGTAAACTTTTTGAAACAGTTTGCAGAGTCAGCGCTGGGAGCCCAAGGACAAGCCGGCTGAGAAGAAGAAGAAGAAGAAGAGGAAGAAGAAGAGGAGGCGGAAGCGATGGATTTAACTTGCCATTCCCTTGTCTCTTCTTGTGTACTATCCCTCCTTTGTCACAAACAAATAGTGAGAGCTCACTGCCTTATGAATTAATCAACAATCTTTGCCCAAAATAATTCCAGTGGAGGCTTTTTTTCCACCAAATTTGTGATTGTTTTGCATGATGATGATGATGATGATGATGATGATGATGACTCTCTGGGATCCATATTCATGATCACAGCTTTATTTATCGTCCTTTAAAAACAAGCACAACTCCTCAGCGTTCTGTGAATTTTGCACGTGAAAACTGGCAGAAAAGCATTTTTTTTGGGGGGGGGGGTTGTTTTTAGCATTTCCATGTGGAAGATGAGGAAGCACGAGGGAAAAGCCAGGCAGTACCTTGCAGACACACTACATTACTTTTTCATCAGCACTCCCGTAAGCCTGGTCCACAGGGGAGGCTGGCAGGGGAGAGGGGTCTTGCTATTGAATCACCAGTCGGGCTGCGCTTCTTCCCCTTCTGCACTTTCATCCAATGCATAGCAACCTCATGTGCATGGGCAAAAGATATATATATATATATATATATATATATATATATATATATATATATATATATATATATATATATATATATATATATATATATATATATATATATATATATATATATTGGACACACAATAACATTTCACCTTATAAAAACCTGCCTTACAATTATGTATGAATATAACTTTTGGTACTGGTGTATTTTTGCTCATGAAGTCTTCTATGAACAGTAGATAGTGATACCTTCACACAGTTGCATAGGATACCAGTGGTTCATTTCTTCGGGACATTCCAAGTAGTTGTACTGGTTATGACTAAGGATCGACCGATACATCGGCCGGCCGATATATATCGGGTCGATATTTGCGTTTTTTCCTTGTATTGGTATCGGCCGATACGCACGTGGGTTCGCCGATGTATTTTTCTACGGCATGATTTACAGTCAGGCATCTGGGGCAAGACAAAGCTGCCCCGCCCCCACTGTTGAATCACATCAAGAGCGCGTTTTCACAAGCCATAGAGTTACCTTGCTTTCATAACACTTTACTAAGCCCATCACAATTCACTGGGTGATCGCTAGGCAAAACAGTTGTGTAACAGTGCATAACAGTGCATAACAGTGCATAACAGTGCATAACAGTGCATAACAGTGCATAACAGTGCGCGTCACGCTGCGGAGGAGCAGTCATCACATTGATGCTAGATAAATTTAAACTACGACAGAAATGAATATTTATTCCTTTTAAAGTTGATAATGCCGTTTAAATGTGTGTTTAAGAAAGCTGAATCCTACTGTTTTCAGTGTTTACATTTCAATAAATATTTGTTTAAACATGAGACCTGTAATATTTGTTATCATCGTCATTTTTTTTTTCATGTAAATTGAGGGATCAAAAGCAGTATCGGCCACAAATATCGGCCCAAGCAAAATCGGTATCGGCATCGCCCCCCCCCCCCAAAAAAAAAACATATTGGTCGATCCCTAGTTATGACCAATGTTTGTGTAATGGTTTTGATAGATTTTCTACCTCCTCTGTTGTTGTTTTTCACCCTTAGACATCTGTCTGATTTTCATGTTGCTTTTACCTCTAAATGCAGTCTACACATGCAAAACCTATACTACTCAATCTGAAACTGAGCATCGAAATTCAGTGCTGTTTACTGATTGAATAAGTAACGCAGGCAGATATACCACATGTTCCAGTACTACACATTTAAATGGGTGGGTTTAAACATAAACAATCCAGATGAAAATACCTGGAAATAAAATAAAAGTGTTGCTCTCGGGTCTCGTAGTTTTGACATCAAACCCAAAAGTTTTCAGTCTACGGCAAAAATAAAAGGAATTAACCTCACTGTCTCAAAATCTCTGTAGGACAGTTTACTTGCTTTAAAAGGAAGTAGTGTATAATACTCACTAGAATACTTAAAGCAACAGTAAACAACATAATTCAATGCACAAGCTGCAACTGTACTACAACAGAGCCAAGTATGAGTCTAGTCTCGAGAGGATGCTGTATCAATATGTGTACTTTAAAACTATATTTATGCATTGGATCAAAAAAATGTCCCAAAATTGTCCCCTCCATGCCCGCTGTCGCTGTCCTCTCCGCCACTTTAAAAATACATTCCATCTCATGCGTTTGCGTTCATCGCTTGTGACACCCTCCTTGTCTCTTGCTCGCACCGGTTAGCCGCACCGTGTCGGCTCGACTAAGCTTTCCGCCTTGTCCCCCTTCCCTGCCGCCTGTCTGTCTCTCACTCGTCCTACCTGTCTTCTCCTGTATGGATCATTGCCTTCGTCTCTTTCTTTTTCTCATCTTCGCCTTTCTCAGCCTGTCCCCGACGATTTGCTTGGCTGTGTGGGTTTTTAGCGTCCGTCACGTCAGTCTTTATAAAGGGTGCAGATTACTTTCAGTCATTTGTTGAGAAAAGGCTTTAAAAAAACAGACCTGTTTTTCCTTACTGTTGCTTTAAGTCATCCTTCTTAAAGCAACCATAAATTAACTAATTCAATCCCAGTCATTTTTCAAGTAGCAGGCAATTTGGGATGATTTTCACTGATCTTTCAAATATTGTGTTTTATGGCGATATAAACATAGAACCTACCAAAAAAAAGATTAGATAATATTTTTCTGTTCTTTAGTAATCAGAAGTAGAACATAGGTAAGTTTAAAAAAACACACATAGCCGGGCTTCCTCATATGGGCGTACGCTATAGGAAACATACGCTCATATAAACCTGTGACAAGTTTACCAAGTAACTTATGATACAAACTGAAATACCAACGCAACATGAGACGTTTTTAAGTTGCCTATAATGTGGATAATGACAAAATGTATTAGTTTCATACTTATATCTGGCAAATCTGTAATGCATAGTTATATATATAATGAGTATCCGACTCATCCCTTGTGTTTATGTTGTTAGCAATGGCTCACAGGAACATTTGTTGACTATTCCTAACGACGCATCAGGCACAAGTGGTTGGAGTTCCTGATTCCCTACCAGCAAAAGAAAAATATTTTAATTTGTCAACGGCATTTGACACCGGACAATGTATCAGTGTCCGAACTGTGTTTATTTTATGTAAGTCATGGAAGGAACGTGGTTGTCTGTGTAGCATTATAGAGTGTGCATACAGGGAGCAATCAGTGGGTCTCCCCGACTTTTTTAAACACCGGTTGTCCTGCAAAAAATATGTAATGACCACATTACATGTTACCGATGCTGTAGAAAACCTAATGCTAAAATGATAAAACATACCATTGAGAGACGTCTTCAAGTAACCTCTTTTCTTGAGAAACTTCGGACTGTCCAGTCTCTACTTCCGGATCGGATTAGGGATCCAACACATATAATATATATAATAAAAAACATATAATAAATAAAATAAAAAACTCTTATGAAGTTGGGTTTGCAGCTAGCGGCACAGAACCTTCTAAGTACTCGGGAATGTGACCAACTACAGCAGAGTGGCCGTGCTGTGGGCGAAATAAATTAAAAAAGCACGAAATCCACAGAAATACAGCTGGAATAGGTGTGGATACTGGAAGTTCTAAAAAGCTTTCTGTTCTGGTTATTGTGTGTAGCTGCTCTATAGGAGTCTACAACTCAAAACAAAGGGCAGGAAAAAAAGAGCATAATAGGTTCTCTTTAGGTTTTCTTTTTAAATTATATTTTTGGAATGTGCTGCGGGCCAATGAAAAAACAGCCATGGCCACACATGGCCTCTGGGCCACACTTTGGAAACCCCTGCTTTATTGCTTTAGTCGTCTTGAGGTCTTGTTGTATGGGGGGTTGGGGGGGGGGGGGGGGTGGACACGTTGGAAAATATTGAAAACAATGTCCACCTTCTTTGTTTGTTTTCATCCAACCCACATAGAGACGTCGCCTTCACTGGTGTCTTTGCTCCTGTACTCAGAAGTCATTTTCCTGGACTGTAAAACAGTGAGCTGTTAAACTTCTTTACGCGTCCCGCTCCGGCCAGCCGGCGGCCCTCGAGGCTTCCTGGTGCATTTTTTTTTTTAATTGAATGATTGCCTGCAGCTCTTTGGCTTGTTTAACCTCAGCAGTGGCGCCGACTGTATTTTTAGAAGCTTCTCCTCCCTGCCTGCACCTGAAGTGTACACCTAAAAGAAATGTGTGTGTGTGAGAGAAAAGGGTGGGGGCATCAGCCTAGAGCTGTGCACGAGTGCGAGACGGTGATCGGCACGTGTGCATGCAAGCGTTTGCATGTGACATGACGAGCGTTTTCCTTATTTATGACCCTCACCTCCATCCTGGCTGCCAATTTGTCTGAGGAACACAAAGGGGGGGCAAAAAAAAGGTAAGCTGTGTCCTGCTCTGCGCCCGTTAGCTTTTATGGCCCACTAAAGAAGAAGAGAGCCTTGATTGACTTCTCCAGCTCCACTCTGTTAACTAGCAATAATGGACGTTTTCTACACTATGCGGCAAAAATGAGGAGCAGACAAATGACATTCCATAATAGTAGATGCTGTATGAGATTATTACTGTTCATTTAAACATTGGCAGGAGGCCTCAAGGGCCTTATTGGGACTACTTTGTCACTCTCCTCCATCTTCAAGCAAGCATATGTGTAAATGTCATGTGATTCTGATAATATTAGTGTGGATAATATTAGTGGGCCGGCCGTTTCAGTGGCTGTCCTCTTAACATCAGTCTTACCATTGGACAACTGGTAAAAGCGAAGCCCCGACCCTCAAAGGTCAAAGGTGGCGAGATGCATGGTCTTCTAAAATGTCATGAATCAGCAAGTCGCCATTGAGCATGAGTAGCAGTACGAAGATGTAAAAGAAAATGGCCACCATGTGTCTTAACTCTTCGAAACATTTGTATGTCCAGCATGACAAATTTGTTGTTGATTCAGTGAAAATGTAAGGATTGCATGCAAATTAAACTAAAACCTAGGTCACAACCAGGCATATGATTTTTGGAGTTTTTTGTTGTTGTTATTCGTGCCGAGCGTAGTTGTGGTGACCAAGAAGGAGTAAGATCTGGATATGCATGAAGGACACACAAAATATTAAAAAAATGTACATTTTGTCTAAACCTGACACCAACAAAGACACACGTCAGCCGTGCATATGATGCACAAAGACATGTGAAGTGCGTAAGTTTGTGATTTACGCACCCGTAGAATTGCTGCCAGACTACAGCCTGAGAATACACACGTGCAGCCTTTGTGCATTTCTTGCATTTTTTTTGCAAATAGACCAGCAAATTAAGCCTTTTCAGTCATACAAATGTTGTAAATGACATTACAAACACAGTCTAAGGCCACTAGGTATCACTAGTAGTTGTTGAGTGACAACAACAACTATTCATCTCAAAGTAGACACAATAATAATACAATAATACAAATAATAGTCGCAATCAGCATAATAACACAAGGTACTGTTGTTGCCATACTCCAGCTAAAATTCAACTTTTCATCCCTGACGTCACTTCCTTTCAATTCACATGACCACAGTCACAGGCTTATTTTCTTGAATGACAGTATATCCAATACTACTGGTAATATGAGTGTAAAGCTTATAGGGGTGTTATTTCATTTCTAGAGGGCTCTAATAACGGTAAATATTGTATTCTGAAAGCCATACACAGGTTTTATATGTTTCAAAAATATTATGTTTATGAATATTGAATCCTATTTTGTGAAAATTCACTTATTGCAGTCGCAAATGACAGCGAGACACACACCAGACTTGATGGCCAGTACAACAGCCTTTTATTGCAGGCAAAATAATCTCTGATAAAAAAAAAAATCCTGACTAAAATAAAAAAATCCTGACTACTAGTCTTATTTGTGTCTTAAATGACTTCTTTACATTGTTTTACATCTACTGTATTTGGTGATAGGTGTGTAAAGGTGACTAACTATAAGTGTTATTTCATGTCTTGAGAGTGCCAATAATGTTAAAAAAGGATTTAAAAGATCGTAAACAGGTTTTCTATGCTCTAACTACAACACTATTCCATTTATGAAGAAGGAATCCCACTTTGCAGAAATTTCTTCGAATCACCATTTAGCAATAGAAGCCATGTAAATATGTATTAGAAAATGGTAGCAATTTTTTGCTGTGTAGGGCAAAATCTTGCTCAACTCTAAACAAACATACGTCAGGCTGAAATCATAGTAAATTTACCAAATTGGTGGCCTGAGAAATTTCAAGTGAATACAAAAACAAATCCAGTTTGACATCATGAAACTCAATCTCTTGTTCATTTAATTGATTTTGTTCTGGTAATAAGCTGATCCCTGTTAGCTTGGAATCTAAACTATGCAAACCTGGCTTTGACAAGTCAAAAAGCAGAAAACTGGCCCACAAAAAGCTTTTCGTAAACTCTTCCGACAAAGTTGGACACATAGAATAGCCCGAAATGCCAACCCGTGATTGATGAAGGCACGAAGACGTCATTGCCAAGATTTTTGTCCAACATTATCACCCCTTTCTTATCCGTTTTCCTCTCACTTCACAGACCCTCTTCTATCCTCTCGCTTGGCAGAGAGCCTGAATGTAGGCCTGAATGTGTGTCCCCCTCCCAGCAGTCTTCAAAACGCTGCATGCCCACATTGTGTGGCGGGCAAATGTGCTCCATTGTGTCTGTGGCCCTTCCCCATGTGGAAGAGGGTCTGAACGCAAGCTCGTTAACCAAAATCAATACAGCAGACGTGTCTAAAACCTCGTCCTTGAAATCCCACTTCCATGCATGACAAATGAGTTCGAATTAGAAGAAAAGTTTCCTGTAATCACTCATTTACTAGGGTTAGAACCGTAGCCTGTGCCATAATCACGGTTTGGTACAGACCTCGCTTTTAAGGTCAGAGATTCTACACCCTAGACAAAATGTGGTGTCGCCGTATGAGGCTAGTTTGTCAGAGAAACTCAAACACAACATGAGACAACTTGAGACCAAAGCCTTTTCACCCATGGGACACGATCCTGAGAAGCAAACTCAGCAATGTTGTTTATTGTAATGAGGTGCCCCATACATTGGAGAGACCATGAAATGCATGGCACCACACAGGAGACAGTCAGCAGTTCATTTGCAGACTGTCCAAATTCTGGATGGGGGGGGATATTTGGAAGAGGTGTGACCATCTACGTCAGTGTTTTTCAACCTTTTTTGAGCCACGGCATGTTTTTTACGTTGGAAAAATTTTGCGGCAACATTATTTGCTTCTTTCAGCTTTTTCCTGATTACGGACTCGCCACAGCAGATCCTTTTGATCCGCATACTAATTTAACCAACAATGTTACAAAATGTCACCACTACCTCTCACGTGCATCACTAAGTCTATTAGAGGAACGAGGCAATCAGCTACGTGTTGCCACACGGACGAATATTACATTGCTCTGCCGGTCTTTACACCAATGACACGCGACAATGACATAATATTTGCAGAAAATTATTAATACATGTTAATTTAAAAAAGTGATATTGAATAATTCCTCACGGCACACCTGACGATTTCTCATGGCACACTTGTGTGCCGCGGCACAGTTGTTGAAAATCACTGATCTACGTCACACTAGAAAGGCCCTCCATAAACAGAGGAGGAGTTTTGCACCATCACCCATCGTCTGCTTATAACAATCTCCTAACATTGCTCCTCCAAAGATTGTCTCATTCGATGGGAAGAATGGCCACTAATTGGTTGTTTTACCACCAGCCAATGCTGTGTACCACAAAACCCCATTACAAAATGTGTATATCGCTACATTGCTAACTAAAGCATTAAAAAAATATTGAACTGGCTTGCAGATTATAACCCAGATGATTAATGAGTGGAACATATGCCTGATTGGCAAATTGTGAAAGTACGGAAAAAAAAGGTGAAAGTGAGTCACCCCTCCAACTTGTCGAACGGCTTTAAAAGTTTAACCTATTAAAATAAACGAGGACGTACAATACATTTCCATGTGGTGTCAGAAGTGGGATCATTTTAATGTTAATTGCATTAAGTTATGTGCACGTACTGGAGGTGTGTTTGAGGGACTTTATGACACCAAGCAGACTTCTTGAGGAAGTTGGACAGGAGCCACACGCTTGGCGTCCATACTTGAAACATTAAGTCGGACAAACCAAGGACACTTTGTCCAGGATACAGAAGGACTCTTTAGAATAATAATAATAGTAATAGACTATGTAGGACAGGAGACACAGATCAATTCCACTCTTTTCTGAAGACGTTCTACACGGAATATGTAGGAATTTCCAAGTTCAAATATGTTTGATGGTGTTGAGGGTTTTTCCAGTTCTTCCTCACCATACTGGTTCAGTTCCAAATTAGTGCCCATGTCTGGCAAAAACAAAATCTATCAAAAATATATCGCATCCCTGTTTTTCAATGGTCCTTGAACACACCATGGCTATGTAAATGCACTTTCTCGCACGCTGCACAAATAGACTACTATATTGTATTTTTCCCTTTTTTTCCCTCATATTTGGTTCCAAATGCCGACACTATGTGGCAATGCATGAAGGTAAAATTTGATGACATTAATGAGCTCTAATAATAATTTGATGTTGTTCCTGTCTTAGTTTTACACAACGCATAATAAATAAATCACTATATATATGTTGCTATAATGTATGGGAACACAAGTCGGTCTGTGGGTCCAAAAAGGTAGAAGGCCACTGCTTTAGGGGATTAAAAATTGCACCACCGTGTGTCAGATTGATTGAAAAATTCATACATAGCACAGACGAGATGCATGTTTTCCATAAATTTTGTGTTTGGACATAACGGGCCTGCCAATCTTGAATAAATTTTATGAGTAACTGACTGCAAATAGTACTTGCTTGAGAAGGCATTTGTGGGGGTGGGCTGTATGTGATATACACAGGAAATAATGCAAAAAAAGCAGGTACATTTTATGGTACACTGATTTTTTGGTGGTTCACATCACACTACGTAAGCGGGAGGTGGTGAAACACAACAAAATGTGTCGGTGTACATGCAGATGCTATACAGAATCATAGCGGCCATGTTTCTCTGCTGTAATAAACAAATTTATGTCAGACGGAGTAGCAAATACTACTCTACTAGCACTTTTGGGGATTAAAAATACCACCACTGTGTTTCTGAAAACCTAGAAACATAATAGCACACCATGCGGAGTGGAGATGCATTTTTGGCTGAAATTGTTTCCACATATAGTCGTTTAGCATGAGTAGCAATGCAATAAAGAGGCGGACTACAAAAACAAACAAGAGCATGTATATCAATTCCTGCTGGTAATTCTCCCCCCTCCAACCCTCATTGCATGTGATTCCATTAAGCAGGACGTTTCAATACTGTCAATTTGCATTTACATTGTGGTGTTGCTGCAAAAAGGAAGAAGGGAGTGTGTTTTGATAAGGCTGCCATCATTCATTTCAACGTCCTCATGGTGACTAAGTAGCCTCTATGAATTGCTCCTTAAAAGTACGCAAATGAGAGCCATCGGTTGTGCTCACAAGTGAAACAAGAATCTAATTTTTTTCTAATTAAAAAAATGCCAGCGTCACAAAAAACGCCTCAAATGGTGTGCATTTTCTCCCTTAATATGTGAAACCTCATGCATTTAAATATGCTCCTTAGCCGTATGAAGAACAGCCCACAATAAATCTGTTTGTTTACTTAACATATGAATGGACACTTTATTTGTATGACCACACCAACCACTTGTGCTGCATTAAATTCTATTTAGCTCGGATAAAGCCTAAAGAGACACACAGAGAGATTATTATTGTACAGGCTGGGGGCTGGGGGAGTTGTGACGTGGGGGGTGGTCACTGCTAGAGACTCCACATTGCAGCATAATGGAGTTAACCCCTTGTTTCATGCCGAAATATGGGATATTGGGATTGTTTTCCTACATAATCATCATTTGGTGAGCACTGCAGCAAAACTATACAAACACAAGCCACTAAAGCAGTGCTTCTCAAATGGTGGGGTTGGCCCCCCCTGGGGGAGACGTGCGAGAGGCTTTCATTTTAGTGCAGACCTGCCAACATGTACAAATATATACTACTCAACATGCAATTTGAATATGCTTGTATGCTTTCCATTTTGTTGCATTTTCCTGGTTTAAGTTTCAAGTTGTATCAGTACAGTACAGATAAATGAATAAATATTCGGTAAATATCAGATTCTCTAGTATTTCAAATTGATCGGGAGCTGCAGTTACTATCAAAATGCTAATGCTAATGATGTTCCTGTATAAAATATAAAAATATGTTGTTTTTATTTTGAGACAGTATGCTATCTACTGTAAGTGGGTGGTATAGTAAAACCCTTTAGCTACATACTGTTACTTAGATATTATCTGTTAAAGCTGTAAATAAACATTTAAAACATTCTTTATTGGCATTTTCAGGCCATTTTTAATGAGTGTACAACTTTGTACAGGCACTGCAACATACAGTAAATCTGATTGGGAACAACATACGAATAAGAGGTGTCCTGGCTGGTACGCCAATAGTAAATCATTCATTCCATCCCAGCCACTTTTCAAAAGCCATTGTTCTTGGTACCGGCCATTTTTGATGATTTTGACTGATTTTTCATGGCACACAGAATATTGTGTTGTTGGGCTACAGAGACATGATATATACCAAAAGGATGGTTTCAACAGGGAAAAAAAAAGTTTGTTTCTACCTTTTCGCGTTATTTAGTAATCAGCAGTAGAACATACGTAAGTTTCAGCAAAATATCAGTTCCCAACAAAAAAGTATTTTTTTAAAGATACATTTCAAACATAACTTTCATTTTGACAAAAATTTAGCCCTATATATTTAGCCATGAACAATTTATTTTGCAAATATAACACTATAACTATTTACAATTTTTCATATTTGCAACTTAACTGTGTGTGTGCACATATTTGTGTGTACATGTGTTAAAATTAAAAGCTCCTGCGATACCTTTTCACTTCCTGGTTGCTGTGCAGCATCCATTTCAATGTGGGCAGAGTTAAAATGCACTTCTGCCACCTTGTGGTAGTTCATTCATCTTAAAACTGCATCAAATATGCCTCTTGCGCAAAAAAAACAAAAAAAACAAAAAAAAACAAAAAAGACATATAGTAAATACGTACTTGGGTGCAAAAGGTCGTGTTGAAAAAAGTATAAATTCGTCTTTGGTAGCGAATGAGTTATCAGGTGTCATCATGCTAACAAAAGATTTTTCCTCGTATTTATGCATCAACAATGATTTTGAAGCTGATACTTTAAAGTAGCAGTGTTACATACTTTAACTTTATTATGTATTTAAAGTAGAGTAAGAAATCCATCATAGTTTGAACAGAAGTAAGTGGACCCTTGTTTCTTGAGGACGGGTTCACCTTTAATCAAAAATGCCCCCCCCCCCCCATTTTAAACACTATTGAGAAATTGATGATATCTATTTATCGACTGATTTATCTGTAGTGTGCACACTGAACTCAAAACTGCTCGACAACTCCCTGGTCGACAAATTCATACATATTAGCAGGTCTGCATTAATATTAAAAGTCCTTCCTGGCTTTTACACCCCCCCAATGGCGCCGGCCCCACTATTTCAGAAGCACTGCACTTGTGCTAACAAACACTAGCGCTGTATTCCAGGTAATCACAAAAAAACATCACCATTTGCAAAATAATAAGAAAAAACTCCATAAGTCATGCGAATGTTGTTTGTGACCTCATGCGGCCCATAAAGCCACTTTAGCGAAGAGTGCTGGGGGAGAGGGGGGGGTTACACTGATTAATGCGCCGATTATCTGCTCCATAAATAGACACGCCAGTCTCTGTTTTGTATTTTATGTTGCCGCCTTTTACGGCCCGCAATAACCGTCACGAGGGGCTGTATTTCACGGCTGCTCGAGCAACCAAACGCATCGTTGAAATGATGAGGCCTAAATGCTTTTAATATATGGAAAAAAAAAGATCTCGAAAAATGTGTAGTTAATGTGTAGTTAATACCACCTCAAAAATAATTTAACAGCATAGGGTGAGAATTCAGTTTCCTCTGTTGCCATGGAGACACCATATTTACAACAGCGCTATCCAACTGGCAGTCCATGGGCCAAACATGGCCCTTAAACAACATCATACCGGCCCAAGCAGAACACTCCATACAGAAGATTCTTTGCTAGTATTTTTGCAGTAGATTCCTAAAAACAGCAGAACATCCCTGTATAGATAGATAGAGGATCTTTGGCTCACGCTTTTACAACAGATTCCTAAAAACAACAGAACGCTCCTGTCGTACAGAATATTTTGATGAGAGTTTTTGCAGCAGATTCCAAAAACAGCAGGAGATTCATTAAAAAAAAAAACAGCAGAACTCTCTGGCCTTACAGGAGATTTCTGACTAGTGTTTTTGCAGTAGATTCTAAAAACAGCAGAACATTTCTGTCATTTCAAGGCCATTTTGACGAGTGTCTTTGTAGCAAATTCCTAAAAACAGCAAAACTCCTGTCATACAGTGTTTTTGTAGTGGATTCCTAAAAGCAGCAATGGATATATAAAAACAGCAACATGTTCCTGCTATTTATCGGATCTTTAAACAGACCCTAAAAAGAAACAGTGTTCCTGTCATATAATAGATCTTTGTCTAGTGTTTTTGCAGTATTACTCGTGTGTGTGTGTGTATTTGAAAGGAGCGTTCTGCTGTTTTTATTGATGGGCTGTGAAAGAGAGAGTTGGTACACAAGTCTTTTGAGTGCAGCTGCTGTCGAGTTGTTGAATGATGCCAACCTTAATGTAACGTTGGGATTAAAGATAAGTTGATCAGAGGCAGAGCTCCTCTCTTTTCTCACCTGCCACTGCTTTAATTACCTTTCTTGTAAGACTCCATTCACGTGGATCTCCGAGGAATAGAGGTGATGGGGAAGCAGGTATCACATTGATTACAAGGTAAGATCAAGAGAGGAGGGTCTTACAAACATCCATCAGAGTAAAACTGAAGTGGGCGTAATGATCTTTTTATATACAATAAATAATCACAGTGTTTGCTAGGAGGTACAGTAGCTTACATGACAACAACCACGACACGCCTTTAAAAGACCCCCCTGACATATGAAGGCTTATCTGAAAGTATATTATCCATCCATCCATTCTCTACAAAGTATGTAAATATTATTAGAGGCCTGTTGTTGAAGCCTCCATGCTTTGTAAGGTTGATATCAGTGGTATCTCTTCCTGCGGCCAGGGTACTATGCCAGTGGGGTATCTAATGACTGGATAGGACATATGCATTAATGACCTGGACCTTATTCTTGCCATTCAGCTGACTCTTCAGGATCTGCCTCATCACCCTCTATTGGTTGCCTGTGGCTGCCCTCCAAGATGCTTCCGTATTGTTGCCATTTGCCTGTGGAATCCCTAGCTATTTGCAGCTGTCCTGCACATCTGTGCTGTGCAATTTCACTGTGGTCTGCTCACACATATATGCTCACGAGTATATATACGTAGTGCGTATCGTCTGCATTAACATACATATAGTTTTTAAAAAGCACAATTTGTATAGTAAAACCAAGGGATTGTAACAATTGAGCGTTTTCCAATTGGAAATAAACACATTTATCCAGATCTGCACCAAACTCCATTGACATTCTGGCAAAATGAAGTAGTTGTTGTGAAAACCTGCTAAATAAGGAATAAATGATCTCCTTGGCTGAGATATAGTAGTGGAAACATACGGTTTGGACCACAGGGAATGCACTGGATTCCACCTTTCTGCTCTGACACTTAGTTTGCCTCAAGTGGGCGGCGGGTTCGTGCATTAAACAACAACAACAACAACAAGGATGTTTAATTGGCTGCTGATTAGAGCAGCGTTCAACATAACCGCACTTTGTAATGTGCAGCACTTTTCATAACATTACAACACTTATATTATATTACACGCAGCATGCTAGCAAAAGTCAAAATGGCCCCAAATCCCAAAACAACATGCTTTTATTTTGCCCAGTTCAGTGTATTATTCCTACTCTGGGCCTCATTGATCAAAACAAAAAAATGTGCATCGCCTCAGGTGAGCCATGTTGTTTTGTGTACAACAATGGCGGCCGGCTGGGACGTGCACAAAGGGACGACAGCGAGGTGAAACTGTGGTTAACTTCGAGATGCCCCTGATGGGGACACGCCGAGGACAAGCTCCCCTAAAGATCCCATGGGAATTATAGTATATGGTACTTTATAGTGTACCCTCTGTAGGTAAAACTCAATACAATTTAAAGTAAGTAAAATAAAAGAAAAAGTTATTCTAATCTGTACTCCATGTCTTTCTTACAGTGCTATATTTTAATATATGATTAGGTGTTTCCACGCTGCTAATTTGAACAGATGCGACTCAGTAACAACCCCCCCTCCCAGAAAAAAAATTGTCAGAGGACAGGAAAGGAAGACACTTTGTGCTTTTGTCGGCAGTCTTTCACCAAAGATTGCTGAATTAAAAGGCACTGACAGTTCATAAGACACTAGTCAAGAAGCTGTATGAGTAGAAGAAAAAGGCAATTATGGCTAATCCCTCACTTGCCATGAGACCCAGTGCAGGATGCAAAGTGAGAACCGCTACTACTAGCCAGCAAAGGCAGGCAGGCAGGCAGGAGGCTAGATTGGGTCTGGCGGAAAAGGAGGTCACACATACATCAGAGAGCAACACAGCGCCTTGCCTGTTACATCTTAATAATATCCACACAAGGCGGCCATGCCAGCAAGAGGCGAGAAGGGAACGCTTGACAGGGAAAACAGACACATAAAGAGAGAGAGGGAGAACGCGCGCAAAAGAGAGAGGAGGAAAATTTGACGTAAAATTGAGAGGGAGGAGAGAAGAAAGGAAATGAAATGACGGCTTTTTGGGGGGCAGAGGAGTTAATGAAAGACTTGCCAAAATGGCCAAGGGAGTTCAAATCAGGGAAAGAAGAAGAAGAAAGAAACTGAGAGGTTATTTGCACTTTGTGAACTTTGAACCTCGCTACTTCAAGTGGTTTGAATCAACATGATTCTCCTATAATTCTTCTATTATTAATATTTAGCTAGAAAAGTAATTGATTGACATGTGGACTGATAAGATTCCTGGGAAGG
Source organism: Doryrhamphus excisus (assembly GCF_030265055.1). Taxonomy (NCBI): domain Eukaryota; kingdom Metazoa; phylum Chordata; class Actinopteri; order Syngnathiformes; family Syngnathidae; genus Doryrhamphus; species Doryrhamphus excisus. The sequence continues at coordinate 25,194,103 of NC_080468.1, read as the reverse complement.
AACATATACAGGGTAAACTAGTGGCTTGTTTTCAAAATTTAAAGCTCATATAATAATAATAATAATAATAATAATAATAATAATAATAATAATAATAATAATAATAATAATAATAATAATAATAATAATAATAATAATAATAATAATAATAATAATAATAATAATAATAATAATAATAATTCATTCATTTTCTACCGCTTTTCCTCACGAGGGTCGCGGGGGGTGCTGGAGCCTATCCCAGTTGTCTTCGGGCGAGAGGCGGGGTACACCCTGGACTGGTCGCCAGCCAAACACAGGGCACATATAGACAAACAACCATTCACACTCACATAATAATAATAATAATAACAACACGGTGCACCGGATTCCAGCGCCATTAATTACTGTTATTATTATTCTTTTTATTATTATGCTAAAAAAGGGCTTATCACATACAAACTAACATGATCCCACCTATCAAATAAAGTTGTTGAGCTCATTCCAATACAACAGGTTTCCACTATTATTATTAGTACAATATTACTCATGACATTTAGAACCAATAAACTTGATGGGAAGGAGCACATAGAGGGTAAACTTCAGTGGATTGTGTCTTGAAATTCAAAGTCAATTGAATTCCTCGTTACGTTTCTCGTTATATATGTTAAGTTAAAAAAAAATGGGCTGAAAGTTGAAAAGAAAAATTACCGCATCTACCTCAGCTGATTGTGAGTCAACACTTACGGGGAAATGCACTTTTTGGGGGAATACATCGAGATACATGAGCAAGCTAGCATTAGCATGAGAAAACGAGATACATGAGCAAGCTAGCATTACAAATACTGTAAAAAATGCCAACAGTGTTCCATTTACATAACTGACTTGTATATTAACCAAGCTACAGTGTCATTGTTATTGTAGCAGCTAACATAAAAAACTATTTTTTATCTCGCGGGCTAACATCAGCTAATCGCTAGTCTCAGCGTCATTCACAGACAGAAGAATGGATACCTTGCTCTCGCTACAAAGACTCAACAAGATGCTCATTTGCCGTCAGCATGTTTTACCTGAGGACTGGAGCAAACGTCTTGCCCTGAAAGACACAGCCATACCAAGGAGAGCGGACATGTAAGTGTTGACGCTGCTATTGTTGATAGAACTAGCTTAAGTATGTATGTGTATCAATGAAGTTTGGGTAGTGTTTTAAACCATCAAAATACGGCAACATACTGCAATTATTACATGTTATCATCAGTGTACGTGTTAATGCATGGTCATAGCATGGATATCAAACCAAGTAACGCTGTTAGAGGTTTTTTTAGAGGGTTTCATAGTCCGAATAGGCGTATCCCAAATGGCAACATTGTTAGCTAGCTCATATTAACTTGTTTCCTTGTGTTATAATGCACAGAAATGGAAAAAAAAATTGTGTTCATGTTTCACATAAGTATTGTGAATGATGGGCAAAATTCCAAAATTAACTCAAAAAGGTTTTTCAAAGAAAAATTTATCAAACTTAAAAATGCAGTGAAAAAGAGCACACACAGACCAACACGGTCCATGTTTTTTTTCTGGATTCCACTATTAATATTATCCATACATATATATATATATATATATATATATATATATATATATATATATATATATATATATATATATATATATATATGGATACTATCCATATATTATTATTAATATTAAAATTGGTATTAATATTTAAATACTTACATGCAGCGACATGTGGTGAGTTCATGGCTGGTGAGGCACTGACTCCGTTGGAGTGTTTTCAAAAATTCACTTTGATATTCAAATACTTCTTAGTCACATATCTGTATAGGTATAAGTACATGCACCCTATTCTTGATACTTTGTTGTAAAAGTATGACCACCGTCTGGTGAGCTTTGATATATAATCTGCTGGCGTTTCCTCTCTATGGAAGGACAGTAGTGACAAGCACGAGCCCCCACGTATGATGGTTATATGTATTTCATTGTTACGTAGTAAGAATAATAATGTCACATTTACATTACAAGACTCTACAAGTCATGATGCATAACAATGTTTCTGCAAATATGAAATTATTGTCGCCATGACGGTAGAGAGACACTCGCAGCAGCTTCACCTCAGGTTTCTGCAATTTATTTGGAAATGTACAAATCCACCGAGTGGATTTTATACAAAATTCAAACAGTGAATTGCATTTCCGTTCTATTTATTCTTACTATTAGTGTTGTTACGTTGGGGGAAAAAAGGCTGACATTTGTCACAGTGTCACAGTGATCCTGTTGCATGGAGAGCATGCAGACCGACATGGCTCACCAGCTACCTCATGCAGCTTGAATCTAATACATTCAATACTAACAGGATTCTACAATTATTATCATCAGCATCATTATTCATATTTAAAACTGATAAAAGTGTTGGCTAGACACGCATACTGAGTAAACGTAATCAAATTTCATTCCAATTTCAAAGTTAATTGGACTGCTCTTCCCTTTTTTCTTCCTCTGTTGGGCATTAATAAAGTATCTCGCTATCCATATATAGAGAAATACTTGATTAGTAGCAAAGAAGCAAATACAGACCAACCTCACCTTTAGTGTTGTAACCCCCCCCCCCCCCCCCACACACACACACTCACTGTCCTTCTTCAGAATAACGTAAAAAAATCCTGTAAAAAAATGAAAGCACTGCAAGATCTTGTCCAGATAGTAAGCGCACACAGCTATGCAACCTTTTTTTTTTTTTTAATAGGAAGCTGCACATGATTTTGATTTGTGGCACTTACGATAAGTAGATGGGATGCAGAGATTAGATAAGAAACAAACAAACACAAGGCAAACGAAGAAATAAGCATGCAAATCACAAGGGTTCCACTGCAGGGTTCACGGTGATGCACTGTGGCATGTTTGTGTTACGCAAGGCGGAAAGTTGGGGAAGCGAGGAGAGGATATTTGCATTTGGTGACCTTTGAACCCGGCAAACTTATGGGTTTGAATCAACATGATTCCACTATTATTGTTATATTATTTATATTTAGGTGTACAATTATGTGATTGGCTATTTGATACCGATAACAATGTTGGCAAAGAGTGCAAGTGGATTCCATTCCAAATTTCAGATTTCTTATCTCTGCTTTAAAATGATAATTAGCCGGGGTGTCAAGATTAAAACGTGACAAGAGTTCTCCATTGGAGAAAAGCTGTCTCTGACAACATGGCAGCCAGAAGCCAATGATATTGCGAGCTACAGCATTGCTACTAAGAGTTATAATACATGTGATATAGAAGTGGCACAACTTGAACCGCACATTAAGTGCTTTATGCACACTATTAACCTTGCAGTCCAACCTACCTTGGTGTTCCAAGGTAAGATAACGGGTTGAGTGGGTGTCTTGCTTCATTAATGATGGTACTGAAAGGAGCAATTCAAATATCCAGCTAACATAATGCTGTACTTTAAGTTATTTTAACGCTAGCCTTAGCCAGCAAGTTGACTCGTCATGTGTTACTCCATTCATCTTACTTGTTTACCATGATGAAGATAGTTTTTCACATTGGGCGTTGGATATTCATATTTTAGACATAGAGGCCACATAACTGAAAGCCGTCAATTGCACGGTGAATGAGTGGTTACAGACAGGGGATCGGAAAGAACGGGAAATCGAGAAGACCTGGGTTCGATTCTCTGCGTGGAGTTTGCATGTTCTCCCTGTGTTGGTTTTCACCGTTTTTTATCTCAGGTGGATCTCCATGTCATGCTAGTAATGATGGAAGCCATCTGGACCGTCAAGGTTACATTTTTTCTAATCAGAAAATACACAATTTTTCCACCTCTCAATGTCCCATGTTTGATGCTCCCTGGTAAAATCTAAACGGGCGGTTTTGTGGCGTTGAAGGAGACGAGGTCTTTGAATTTGTTTTTGAAACCCTTTTCCCACGGATGTCGGCACCAGTAAGAGCCTTCAGTGGGGTTGAGGACCATCCTGTGTCTTGACAGGCAGCCAATCAAATTATTTTACTTAATGCAGGTCGACCACTTGACTCTTTTGTTCCGTAAAGCTCAGGTTCTTTCAAAATATTCATTATGACTGTCTTTCTGCGTCATCAGAAATGCCACGCTGCGAGAGACCTTACGCGATGATAAACTTAATGCGTTTGGACGTTTCATTTCAAAAGATTGTACTTTAAAATGATTAGTAATAGAGGCATACTGCATAAATTAGAAAACCCTAATTATTATCACAACATTGGAGGTTTATTTGGTCTCAAAAAACAAAAATGCTAAATTGCCAAAAATAATGTTTAGCATGAATTTGTGGGACAATAAACTTCAATTTAAATTAATTTAAATTAATTTAAAAGTGAGCTTTTGACAATAAATTTCAAAGCTCATCGACATCGTTTTGTGAAAAGTTGGTTTGTCCAGTCATAGTTTTTGTCATTGTACTTTTCTTAAAAGTAATGTATTGCATAAGTATTGCCTCTCATTGCCACTCATCTTGTGAGTTGTATACTGTTGTATACTGTATACTGTCCCATGAGTCAATTCACTCAACCTTGTCCAGCAGCAAGATGCTTTGACGAGACTGAATTTAAAATGTGTTTACCAACTATTATTTTCCGTCACGTAAGTTCAGACTTGAGTGGATATGAGTGCTCAAAAATTTGCCACTTTTTATGAGTGCCACAATCTCTGAGCATAAAACTGGTTTTGTGATTCCAGAGGGAAGAATGAACATAAATGAGTGTGTCCATTCTGGGTTGAAAACACTTTCCGCTTTTTATACAGTATGTGTATTTATTCTTCTGTTGTCTATGCCTCACTTGTCTCCATATCCTCTCACGCCAGGAATGGCAAGCAGGCGGGGGGGCGGAGGACACATCTCTCTCCTGTCTTTCTCCGTAAATTTCACTCGTCTGTCCTCTTTATCTGTATGTATCACTTTGTTTACTGCATGTGTCACTCCTTCTTCTGTGTCACTTGTTCACTTATCTTCTTTTAATCTGTCTCTGTTGCATTTAGAGTGGAAATGCTTATGCACATATTTGATTGACTAGCACCATGTGGGATGTCTTAACTTGCATTCAATTGGTGAAAAAAAACCCACATAATAATACGTAACTTAAAGTACGTAATATTCTATTGACGATACATTGGTTCTGGACTTGAACACGAGTCCGCCAGTTAGTGATCCCTGGTTTGGAGTATCAAAAATAAGCATTGTTATGGATGTCATTATTTGCAGTTTTTCACCATTTGTGGGGGTCTTGGAACGCAATCCCCACAGATTATCAGGGATCTACTGTAGTAGTACTGTCACTGCTGTCCTCCAATGTCCTGAAAGAGTGCATACGGACCGACATGACACCAGCTATGTACATGCAGCATCAGACTACATGGAGGTGCTGACATGGACAGCTCCTTTATCCCGTTTGAAACTCAGTAAAGACTTGAGAGATTTTCATTCAAAAACAAAATTAATTGGATTCCTGTCCCTAGTCATTAGTATTATTAATGTTTTTTCAATAAGTTGAAAAAAAATGGCTGTGCGACACACAGAAAAGGAGCTAATATAGACTGATTTGACCCCAACTTCATGCAGTTTGCTTCAAATGCATTCAAAAATAATATTTTGAATCTATTAAAGTGTGCAAGGACCATACACACAATTCCGTGGCCTCAAGGAGAGCATAAAAACAACTGAAGAAAGTTGGATGCAAGGACCACAAAATGTATGAAGTGTGCACCAATCACTGCTGGGCCAAGACTTTTTCTCCTCTTGAGCATTGTTCTTGTGGCAAAAATATCCTCCATTGTCCCCGTGGAGTCAATCAAGCTATCAAATCAAGCCCTGCTAAAGATGCCAAACATAATTTTCCCAAGGAGATAAGCACAGATGCCCTCTCCAAAAGCCTTTTGAGAGCGCCACTGATTACATTTTCATTTTTTTTTTTTTTTGGCAGCATCTGCAATTTTACACCAAAACATGCTGATGCAAATAACACTTGGATTTGTGTTTTTATTGTTTTTTTTGTTGTTTTTTTTAATCGTAATAAAGCTACCGGCTAAGCTATAGGCGATGAGTTCTATCACAGCCAAACACGAGGGCTTAGCGCGTTAATTCATCAAGGTTTGATTACTTCAATGAAGATTTCTTCCTAAGCCTGATAACCTGATGCTCCCCAATTAAGGCTTCAGCGCAATTCTGCCGACACCGATGCTTGTGTTCCCTTCTATCCTCTTCCCACCCAAAAAAAAAAGAAAAAGTTTAAATCTGGACTTCTACTTTTAGTTTTTCCACCATTAAAGCAAAATTACCTGATATCTGGCTTAAAATAAGAAGAGTGGGATCTATGTCAGTATCACGGCAACCTGAAATTACATACCTAAGTGGTCTTTCATAGTGGATCCAGTGCACTGAATTATATTCCACTAAGGCCTTCAGTTCTGTGGCCTCTATGTCTAATGCTCCGTGATCAACCTTCATCTGTGCCATTAATGCGCCATGCTCGGCTTTGAAAGTAAAACAAAAAAAAAGTAAAGCACGAAGACAGGATCGTATTAAAAATTCTCCCAACTCATAAAAAAGTCCCCATTGCGACTTGTACTTAACGACTCTGATCGGGTGCAATTAATCTGTCGCCGGGATTGGGTCACATTTTAAACTTGGGAGATGTTTTAATAGACTTAGATGGGGCACCAATATGGGCACCCCCCCTTTGCCACCCGCCCCACCTGCCGTGGCCCGTATAGTTCCAAAGTGTTTTAATTACACGTGATTTATCGCCATACACTTGCTTGCTAACTGGCCCGCTCTCCTTCCCACTGTGTTATTATGTCAGGAGCTCATTTATATTAAAATGAGTTCATTTCGTGCATACATTTTTGGGGGACCCCTGGCATGGCCCCGGTGGTGCGCAGCAGCTTTCGGCAAGTGTTTTATTGCAGGAGATTTAAAGGAGCGTTTGAGCCCACTGCGATCCCCCGTAAAGATGAAAGAACAACACGGGGCATGACTCGTATATCATGTCGGCGCTCATGCAAACATTGTAAGTTTGCTGGATTTAGCACACTTTATGTGCTGTTGACGCCATTAACCTCTTATCGAGAACAAGGTCTCTGCAAGGACATACTGGTTTTATCCTTAAAGACACTGTAAGAAATGGTTGGTGGAGCTAATCTCGGTGTTGGATCTCATTTTAATTCAATGCAGTATGAATTATTAACATGCAGGTTGTGTCATAATATTGATAACGAACCATCAACATGAGCACTAATGTAGCACAATAGGTAAAAATGGTAGAGGTAGACCAGGTCATTCAGAAACCAGAAGGTTGGAGGTTTGAACCGAGCTTCCTCCATCCAAGCCACTTTGTTTGAACACTCGTCCATAAATGTACAGTCATGCCCAAAAGTTTGAGAATGACAGAAATATTAATATTCACAAAGTCTGCTACCTCAGTTTTTATGATGGTAATTTGCATAAACTCAAGAACGTTACAAACACAGACATGATAGATTGCAATGAATTACAAAGTCCCTCTTTGTCAAACATTTCCAGTGCATTTCAGCCCTGTCACAAAAGCACCAGCTGCCATCATGTTAGTGATTCTCTGTTTAACAGAGGTGATTGTTTTTCCTCTGTTAACCATGGTTACCTGATTGGAAACGAGTCAAAAAAAGGAAAAGGAAACTTGTCATCATCCTTGCTTAGCACAAAAAGGGCTTCATAGGCAAGGATATTGCCCCTAGTAAGATGGCACCTAAACCAACTATTCATCAGATCATTAAGAACTTCAAGGAGAGAGGTTCTATTGATGTGAAGAAGGCTTTGGGCCCCTAAAAAAAGTCCAGCAAATGTCTGGACTGTCTCAGAAAGTTGATTTAGCTGCAGGATTGGAGAACCACGAGTACAATGCTTGCTCAACAATTGCAGCAGGTGGTACATCCCCATGCACAGTGAGGCAAAGACTTTTGGAAGATGGCTTAGTGTCAAGAAAGTCGTAATGGAGCCACTTCTCTCCAGAAAAACATCAGGGCAAACTGATATTCTGCAAAAGATACAAGTAATGGACTCCTGAAAACTAGGGCTGCAACTAACAATAATAATAATTGATTAATCGTAGATTTTTTTTTTTTTTATTAATCCATGTATGGGATTAAAAAAAAACACAATTTAAATTTTTGCCTCTTTGAATGGAATGGAAGCTCTCAACTGTCTGAGCAAATAGGTGCCCCAAACCCCAGGTTGACACTTGAATATTCTGTTAAAATAATCTAAATATTTGTCATGTAGCTGCAGTAACTGATACATGTACACAAAAATACAATCATTATGTTGTATCTTGTATTAATGAAGTAATCGCTGAGGCAATAGATGGACCAAATTAATACTATAACATTTATAGTTAGCATTTGGGTACGCAACATATCAATACCACATATCACTGTACATATTTAAATCAAAAAGCGATTAACCAATGACCAAAGTAGCAGTCGATTAATTGGGCATGATTAATCGCTGCAGCTTTAGGTACCATTAAAAACAATATAAACCTTTTTCTCTGAGGAATCCTCTTTCTGATTGTTTGGGGCTTCCAAAAAAAAGCTTATCCAGAGAAGAAAAGGTGAGCTCCGTCATGCCAACAGTAAAGCATCCAGAAATCATTCATGTGGAGGGTTGCTTTTCAGCCAAGGGAGTGAGCTCACTCACAAGTTTGCCTAAAACACAGACATGAATAAAAAATGGTACCAAAACAACCTCTGCAAACATTTCCCAATCATCCATGAACAGTTTGGTGACGAACAATGCCTTTTCCAAAGACAAAAGTGATAAGTGGCTCGAGGAACAACATAGGAGCATATGACAAAAATATCTAAAAAATTTGCAGAACCTTTGGCCGTGACTGTAAATAAATGTTTGGTAGTGGCCGGAGAGACTACTCCAGAAGTAGATTAATAGACTACCACCACTACTGACTGAATATTGGGTGGAAATCACTTTGGAAAGTCTCGAAACATGCTATATAAATCCAGTCAATTAGATTAAAATCTTTTTTTTTCTCATGGCTTAAGGCTATATTGTAGTGAAAAATGTTTTCATTTAGGGTTGGAAGAAAGCCATGGATGGAAACAACACATTTCAGTAATTGTACATACAAAATAAAACAATACAAAATAATAGAAGATATAAATACAGTTTGTGGGTGGACAAATGTTTTTTTTGTATTTAATGTAATATATAATAAAATAATATAAACATTCTTTTTATGGGTACTCCTTGAGATGCTATATCCTCTTCTTCCTTAGCAAAGCTGTTGCAGCGCAATCATTACATCATGCCTTTTAATGGAGAATTTGCATAAGATTAATTATTCAACAGGTCCATTTAATATGCATGTTCAATCAGATGAATGAGACATTGCATGCATGTTGCACAACTGTCACATGACCAATGATGGAAATCTCCATTGAGTTGCCAGATAAGTAAATATGCATGCCGGTGGACCAAAAATAAATAAATAAATACAAAAATTAGATGTGATCTCAAACCCCGCCTTTTCAAAGTGATCATGTTCCAGACGCAAAGAGACAGAAAAATCCATATCTCAATTTGGTACAGCCCTCCAAAAAGTGCCCTGAGATAAAAGCAGAATTAAAGCACGACAAGCTGATTCAACACCCTGAAAGATGAATTTAAGTAGTTGTTTCTTGAATATTTATTTGATGTTCTCAGCTAGAAAAATAAAATGAAAAAACGTGACTTTCATTATAAGGCACATTTGACACTTTTACTATGAACCTTAATTTTACAAGATTGACGCTGTAGTAGTACAAAACCAAGAGGGAAAAATATACAATTATGTAATGTTGCCAGAAAAGCTTAGAAGAAACAATTTTATGACATATCGTAAAAAAATTTTATATGATTTACAAAAAAAAATCGTCAACATCTTTTTGGTTTACGTTACAAATTTCTGCAAACATTTAAATTTTTTACATCTCAAAAAGTGGAAACTAGCAACCAGTTCTGACATCGTCACCAATTTCCTGTAGTTCTTAGCTCACTATTACAGTTACACCCCAAGTCTCTGTCCTTCTACACGGCTGCGAAACAACATTTGTGGGTGTCCGTAACAATTTGGATTTACATTATTTAGCACTGAAAGAGCATAGGATTAAATAAACTCTGCATCTTCCTACTCCTTTCGGACTGTGATTTGAATTATGTGATGTATTCTATTGTAACGTGTATGCATGTTCATATAAAATTAAACCATTACTAAACCAAAAGTTTCCTTTATCATATTTTGACTATATTATAGGGCTCTCATTTTGAATCAGAATAATAATTTTTTAAAATTAATTAATCATGATTAATCACAAACGATGTGTGAAATCAGTCCATTTTTACTGTATTCAATGAACAGAGAGAGATGATAAATGTCTGTATGTATTAACAGCCACAAATGAACTTAAATAATTTGTCAATCAAGCTAAACAATACCACACAAATCTAAAAAAATATTTTTCCAACACTTTCATAGTAGCACAAAATTCAAATCACACTTCAAACTGTGTTATTATTACCAATGAGGGGTTGCGTTCAAAGAAAGCATGTAATTTAAGGTAAATAAATTGTTCTATTTTCTCAATTAAGAGTTACCAAGTGAATACATCTCACGTTCTTGTAGTGAGAATGAGGGAGTGTCTCTCCCGGGATGAAGGGAGTGGAAGCGTGTGTGAGTTGGAGGTACATACAGTACCCGAACACAGTAGTGTTGAGGTCAGAATGAAGTTATAAAAGAGCGGCAGACTCTGTGTGACTCGGCGGGGACGCTCCACTGTGCTTCCATCTGCTGTCATAACAGAGAGGTGTGCTTGCTCTGGTGCACATGAGGAACTGACACTAAAATATGGAACCCAATTAGTGAAATAAATCAGTTACTGCTGTTAACGTGTTGTTTTTGACAGCTCTACTATATATATATAGAATTTTTTTTTAATGACATTTTAACACAAATCTATTATCGAAAAGAGCCGGTTAAATGATGATGTTGATCGGCAGCTGGATCCTTGACTTTGTCACACTGCGTCAGGTGGGTGCTACGTTGTCTGCTGCAGAACCGTGTCGCCAAAGGAAACGTGACACTGCAAGGACTAACGTGCACAAGGCGGGGTTAGATTAGCACACTGGAACAGGTGCTCTTTTATTGGCTGTCATGGAACCTTTGAAACTGGATGCAACCGTACAGAACAGACAGAGGAAATAGTAAGTCAATTGTCATGTGAGAACACTGTTGCAAAGTGTGTGTGTGTGTGTGTGTGTGTTAGGTTAAATGTGCTTGTGTTAAGGATTGCCATCTGTCTGTTTGGCGACCAGCCACAAAATAACATAACTGATGGGCTAAAAGATCAGCAACACACCCACTAGTTGTGGGTATCTGATATGATGGAATCATTTTTTAGGATGATTTTTGTAGTTTAAACAATGTAAATTGTCCTACAGGAAGTTTTTTTCACTATTTGTTTTATGTATTTAGTAATTTTGATTCATGATCATAGGCAGTATAACTTTTAGCTTTTATCACTTGAAGTGTAATTGAAAACAACAGCAGGAGAACCGGCAAGTAACAAATTGGCAACCATTATTCCTTAATGTAGCTTTAACCCATTTGTACAACCTCATGTTTTACCAAAGTGTCTCTGAGGTCTACATCACAGTATGTCTAATATGACCATTAACTGTGTACACTAGGATGTAACAATATAAGATGTGTCTTCTTTGTTTGGATGAAACACACTCCTCATGGGAAGTGAAGAATAAAAAAAATATCTATTTTGGAGAGATGAGATAGAAATTGTTGTTTATTTGTATCCTTGGAGGAAGCCATAACACACAGGAAAAAAAAACTTTCAAACCCCAAACAACACAAGGTGTTTTTAAATCTTTTCTACTGCATAAATTGATGTACTATTAATCCTACCATTAATATAATATAGGTTTCATATAATATTACAGTAATTACAGTCGAAGATCTTCTTGCAAATACAAAATATAGTCTTCATATTGTGCATTGGACATATATTTTCCACACGTGTGGACATGGCTAATAGTCTCTGTTAATGAGATAAAATAGTTCCCTGTCAATCTTCAATTTGCGAGATGTGTAATATTACGGGAACCATCGCAAAAAAAATCATTATATTGCGAGAAAAGTTATTTCAAGCAAATAAAGTTGTAATAATATAAAAATAATTTGTAGAAAGTAGTAATTTTCTTGCCAAATTATAACAATTAAATGATAATAAATAAGCGCGAGCCATATATAAAAACTATTTTGTGGTTATTTACATAGCTTAAGAGTGCTCTGAAATGTTAATGCATTAACGAAGAGTTGCATCATCACCATTTATTGACTTCCATGTAAAAACAACACAAAATATGTACAAATAGGTTGTTGGTTTTTCGGCGTTTGGGGTTGTAATATATCATCTTACAGTAGGTATTTTGTATTGAAAGAGTTAATATAAGAGTACTACCACATAATAGTTATTAATCCGTTCCAGAGGGTCAGTCGAAAACTGAATCGTACTAAAACTGAATACATTTTTCCCATTAGAAATCATGTATTTAAAATTTCTGTTTCACTTAAAATAATAAAAAACTAGTTGTATATGAAGAAAAAAAATGACAACTATACGGTATTGTGAAAAAGTGTTTTTTTTTTCCTGGTTTCTTATTGTTTTGCATGTTTCATATCTTCAAACAAATGTTCATATTAGTCAAGGACAACACAACTGAAAATCAAAAATCCAGTTTTTAAATGAAACTTTTTATTAGCAAGTTATTGCCCCCTGAACCTAATAACTGGTTGAGCCAGCAACACCTGCAATCAAGCATTGGCAATAACTTGCAATTCTTCTCCCTTAATAATACATTTAGAAACTGCATTTTGTGTTTAGTTGTGTTTTCATTGACTAATATTTAAATTTGTTTGATGATCTTAAACAATTAAGCATCATAAACATGCAAAAATTAAGAAATCGGGAAGTGGGAAACCCTTTTCCACATGTTCTTATTCGTACTCCTATTTCTCATATACAAGTCAAATTAAAATAACACATTATTATTGAACCACAAACCTCCAAGGTTTGTTCCCAAGGGGTCAATGAAACAAGTCACCACAAAATAAGGACACATGCAAGATACCCAAACAGGATGAGAATAATGGTGTGGGTCAACCGCCATCCATCCATCCATCCATCCGATGAATATTTATTTGGCTCGTTCAAGAGGAAAAGTCAGGAAATCAATAGAGTCAGCGAGTGTGTAAAGAATAAATGTGTCACCACCTCTCTTTTACTCTTTTACTGCACCACCTCAATCCTAATAAAACCTCTTTTTTCCCTCCTGTCACTTTCTTTGCCGTTCTTCAGAGACCCGTCCGATGAATGCCACGCCGTTATAACTCCATTGGGCAGCGTGCCGGGAATAAGCAGCGCGCTACTACAGCTAAATCAACATCAGACACACGGAGCCGTGCACCACAGGGTGGACGGGAGTGGCTGCTGTGTGCCGTGTGAAAAATTGCAAGAATTTACATTTTGTACTAATGGAGGTTCTAAGTAACGCTTCAAAATGTAAAAAGAAGAAATGGGCTTACACAAAAAAATTTGCGTAGGGACCATTAAAGTGAAATAATAGCTTTTAATAGCCAAAATGAAAGATGTGGTTTCAATGTCTTGTTTCAATGTCAGGTATGATCTCTTGACGGCAAGGCAAAAACAGCTTTCTCTCTTTGGATGCGGCCTGATTGCTGAGCTGCATAAGCAAGGCTCAAAATTGCTGCTGTTGTCGGGCGCAAAAAAGTCAAGTGGTAGATCAAAAAGAAGTTTCCTAGCCCTGAACCGGAAGATCCTATTGTTGTCCATCAAAACACGGGTGCAAGTCTCCTTCAATGCCAATAACCCTAACCAAATATGGGACATTGAAAGGTGGAAGAACGTTGTATTCCCGTATTTTTGTAACCTTTACTGTGTTTCCAACAAGACCTGAGATGTTTTCTACATGGTACACTGGAGGGGGCGCTGTCATGATCTGCGGTTGCTGTAGGTTGTGCAGGGGCGTCAAACCGCTGTGTAAAAATGCTGCACGGGGGCATCCCTCGTGACTGAAGGTCCTCGTCTGTGTGGTAACGGTTGTTTTTTTTTCAACAGGACAATGCTGTAGTTTGCAAAGCCCGACGGACCTCACTTTTTTTGGACTATTCTGATCTAATTCCAAATCAAATCAAATTCCAAACCAAATCCAGATCATTCCTCCTGGAAACACTGGCATCAAACATCCTCAAACCAATTTTTGAGGTCGTTCATTCGTTTTCTACCGCTTATCCTCACGAGGGTCGCGGGGGGTGCTGGAGCCTATCTCAGCTGTCTTTGGGCGAGAGGCAGGGTACACCCTGGACTGGTCGCCAGTCAATCACAGGGCACATATAGACAAACAACCATTCACACTCACATTCATACCTATGGACAATTTGGAGTCGCCAATTAACCTAGCATGTTTTTGGAATGTGGGAGGAAACCGGAGTACCCGGAGAAAACCCACGCATGCATGGGGAGAACATGAAAAACTCCACACAGAGATGGCCGAGGGTGGAATTGAACCCTGGTTTCCTAGCTGTGAGGTCTGCGCGCTAACCACTAGACCACCGTGCCGCCCCAATTTTTGAGGTGATTAACAAAAATAGCGCAGGTCTTAAGCGGTGTATGTCAGTTTAAGGATTTGATGCAATAAATTGAATATTCGGTTTAAGTCATATCCAATGTCACATAAAAAGTGCTTATATGAAATGACACTGCAAGTAAAAGTTCTTGCAGGCCTGAGGTATTTTTTTCCAAACTTTAAATAGCAGTATTAAAATGCTACATGAAATCCAGTGTGGGATCCGTAGCTGAATAAATTGGAAGAGGATTTTAACAGTAAACTAAAGAATTACATCTGCATTTTAATCATTGTAATTACAAATTGCAGTGTTGTTTGTAAACAGGACCTTGTTATCAACAAAATGAATAGATATGAAGGGTTAAATTGCAAGATACAATCTTTGCGTCCTCTCTGAGACAAAGGCAGGTGGGGGAGTGTGTGCGGGCTTTCACCTGCCTGTTATCATCATTAATGCTGGGTGGCTGCACAACAAGCTATGAAGGGCAAACCTGGGGGACATTGCTCGTGTCATTGGGCGTCTTGTTGGGTAAGTAATGACCGGGACGCCATGAGACAATGGCACACCGTTTGCCCCGCTACGACGCCTCATGACTACTTCTAGATGACGTTTAACGACACAAGACTCCTGGGACGGATTGTTTAATGAGCCGTCTCTTAACATCCAATCAGAACCACAATAAATTTTGGAGAATTTTTAGTTAAAAACATATGTTGCATTACCTGCCGTGAATCAACACTATGCATGTGTACAACAATAATAAAGTCTCCGTAGAATATATTTCTAGTATAATAAATCTTAACTGTAGGTTTTACAGGTTTTACAGATAATGCGATTACAACACCAGTCCAGTTTGGAGTGGTGTCTGAAGTGGGTTCCAGCAATGTTATGCTGTTTATGGCTCGTGCTTAGACTGGTCTTATGATAATTAACACAGAAGTAACATTTCTCTCAAATATAAGGTTCTCTCTACAGTTCATTCATTCATTCATTCATTCATTTTCTACCGCTTTTTTCCTCACGAGGGTCGCGGGGGTGCTGGAGCCTATCCCAGCTGTCTTTGGGCGAGTGGCGGGGTACACCCTGAACTGGTCGCTAGCCAATCACAGGGCACATATAGACAAACAACCATTCACACTCACATTTATACCTGAGTCGCCAATGTGGGAGGAAACCGGAGTACCCAGAGAAAACTTGCATGCACGGGGGAGAACATGCAAACTCCACACAGAGATGGCAGAGGGTGGAATTGAACCCTGGTATCCTAGCTGTGAGGTCTGCACGCTAACCACTCGCCCAACGTGCCGCCCTCTCCCTACAGTTGTAATTTATATTCCATCCACTATACTGAGAAATACACTAGCTCCCTTAGCGTTGCTATAACAAAACAAGCATTTGTTAGTTAATTTGTGGCTAAATGAAGTGACAACTCACAAACAGCACAAGTAGAACACCATCCCTGTCCACAGTGATCCACAATTGTTATGCTAATTACATATTTACATTCATATACTGCACCGTATACATATATTTTTTAAAACAACATGCCTTGCTTTAGTAATAAATATGTTTCAAAGCATCATCTTTCTTTAAAATGCATATTCCAGCTATGAAATAGAGAAATACACGGGTTCCCTTGACATACATGTAGGAAATGAATCATTTGTCTATTTGTAGCTAATCAACCACTAACAAATCGCAGTATTGGAACAGTGGTGTCAGAAATGGGATCCACCATTGTTGTTTATGTTGCATGAATATATCCTCAAGTATTTAAACAATAAGCCTTGCCTTAGTAGCAAATATGCTTATGTACTTACAAGATGTAATTTATATTCCAGCCACTACACCGAATCATGCACTAGCTCCCTGAGCATGGTTATAGCAAAACACTGATTTTTTTTGTCAATTTGTAGCTAAATAAACCATGCCGACAACTAATTACCTTAACACATTTAATGAAACAACGCCCAGCTTAATGATCCATCCCTTTGCATCCAATCTGAATCAGCGCAGCTTAAAAAAAATGGAAGTCTGTCATGAACACCAACCTCCTATGAACAACTAATTAGCATATTTCCCATTAATGCCAACAGAAGTTTTCCAACTGCAGTAAATTCTGTAATTATGAGCCTTTTCTTGTTATTCTTGTTTGGAAAATGAAAAACATCCAGGGCATTTTTTTTATGAGAGCCGCAAGAACTCTGCTTGTAGGCTGATAGGAGAAGGAAGAAAACAATGCTGGTTTATTAGAGCATTATATTTTTATGAAGATGAACATGTATAAATTTTCATCCCCTTTTGCCAACGTAAAAACAACGAGTGAACTTAGCATGACTCGAGGAAGTGGGGATTTTGTACAGGATTGATTCGGCAGAAAGCCTCTTTGATCAAACAGTGGTCATGACTTCTTTGAGAAGAAAAAGCAGCAGATCTCCCCCACTCAAGTCTGGGAACACAGTGGAGTTCCCATAAGGGATTATAGCTGAGTATGTCAATTATGGGATGTAAGCAGGACTGCTCCGGGGTACGACTGAACTGTCTCAGTGGCTTTCGGACAACATTGACTCGAAATCGTAGAATCTGTTGTGTCTGTGTTTTTTTATTTAGTTTATTTTTTTATTATTCTAGCTTGTAGGTGTTTTTTTCAACCATTTCAGTTTGGTGTCAGAAGTGGGATCCCTTGGCTGAATGGTAGATTTGAAAACAAGTAGTTATCTAAGAGAGAATAGAAATCCTGTTTATGACTTTCTAAATATGTTTTTTTTTCCATTATTAGAGCCCCATAGACATTAAATAACACCCCTATAGTCCCTTTTACACTACTGTTATCCTTTGTTTATGCCACATCGTGCAACTCTTTCAGGCCACAGGATCTCTGCAGGGACACAATAGATGACTGCTACTTTAAGCAATGCAAGCTACCGAGCTAACTACTTTGCCTCTCCGAATTATTTATTCCAAACTCAAGAAATGGTAATGTAACGGTTTATTTTATTTGAACATGCATACAGGTTATGCATGAAATACGTTACTTCACATTATTCGATTCACAATTCGACCAAGCTCATTTAATTCTACCCTGCTTATTGCTGTTTTACATCTGTTTTAGTACATTTGTTGACTTCCTGTATTCCATGTTAGTTTTACATAGAAGAGTGATAAGTAATATAACAGTTTGTGAATATATTTTTTTTCACAGTCATAATAAGTAGTAATCACGTGTAATAATCAGTGCGATAGAAAACTAAATAATAATAGAGATAAAATGACAGAACAAGTTCAAAATGCCTCTTCCTTGTAGTTTGTATAGTTTCCTGAATTTTCTCGCTTTAGTACAGTTTTTAAGTTCCTTACTTAGTCCGGAAAGGATTTTAAAATGAATGGGGAAGGACAAAGTTCGAAGGAATATATGTACCACTTCCACAAGGATTAGGAGGAGAACTTTTTTTCTCTCTCTCCCGATCCATGACAGATTCCATGCAGTTCGAGTTAAGCAAATTAATTGATCTTCACTGGACAGCATCGTTACTGGATTAGTTTGTGATTTTAGTTGTTTAAATATGAAACATTTTATGACTGTATTTTGAAATTGTATTTACCAGTATTTACTCACCGTCACTATCCAGTGAAAAGCAAATCACATTTTTCGTTTTCGTTATTTTATACGTTTTTTCACGCTTTTCACTGTAGTGTGTCCTTGTCTAATTGCTTTTTGTATTTAATTTATTTTTACAGCTACACATTTAACTCATACAAAGATCCCTGTGATCCACAGCCCAATTAAAAAAATAAATAAACCGCACAATGTTTTTTTTTTCTCTTCTCTTTGCCAAGTAAACACACTTTCCCTTCCTCACACACTCCTCGTTACTTGGCCTCTTAATTAAAAGCTGAGCGTGCTTCTCCTTCAGGCGGTTACCAATACTTGATGCGGCGGATTAGCGCCATTGTAGTCGGACATAATTTGTTTTTAATAAAACATCGAAGGGATTAAGTGGATGGAGTTTGCCCAGATTTGACTCGGAGGAGAGTAAACAAAACCCTGTGGATGCTTCCGGCGTCTTCAATCGCCATTTAATTGCTCTTAATAGCCAAGCCATAATAAGGATTTCTTGCATAAATGGAGAAAAGGCGCCACTAATGAAGGACTTACCTGTACGTTACAGCGATGGCGGGATGTCGTTTATTAATTTGTAAGCTTAATTAGGAGTTTTATGGGTTGTCACGGCGGCAGCCAGCACGTAAAACAACAGCATCATCTCTAATTCAACATGGCAGGCCTGTGGATTGCCATCTGCTGCCCAGGATACGCACTAATAGAGTTACTGTTAGCTTTTAACACGCATTTTATTGGGAATAAAATTGGTAAATTAATAAAAAGGCAGCAGAAGAAGGGTTAAAAATATACTTAAATTAATTGTCAATTAACTGTGATAGATGAGGGATAGTGTTTTATTTATATGACTGACATCGTTTATATTGTACGGTAATTCTCTCGTTTGTCGTGTTTAATTGATTCCAGACCCAACCGTGGTATGTGAATTTCCGCAAAGTAGGATTCGTTATTCATAAATGGCATTTTTCATAATTATAGCATGGAAAACCTGTTTACAACCCTCTAAATACATGTTTTTCTTACATTATTAGAGCCATCACCTTTATAGTACTTTATAGTGTACCCAATATAGTAGAGGAAATAAGGCATTCTTCTTAATGCCCTGTATTTTCTATTTTAGTTCATTTAGCCACATTTATTCTTAAAGGTGAAAGTACTTAAAGGGGACTTAAGCTCATTTTCGGCACTTTGTATTGAGTTGTTGACTCCTATGGAGCAGCTACACATGATAATACGTTAAAGCTTTCTAGATCTTCCAGATCCTGCATCTCCTGCTCCAGTACTTCCATGCACTTTGACCGAAGCGGTCTGTTAAAGTTACTCCACCCTCAAGAACTTCAGAGGACTTCGGGATACATCGGTATGTTTACTGGGTGCAGGCAATTTGCAGCCCATATAAGAAAGTCCAGCTCGCATTGACTTGAGTAGAACTTGGTGTTGTAGAAAACTCTGTAAAGCCATCCATAACATCTTTCAGGGGTCACTTCCAAATGCAAAGCTCATTATCTGACGCTTTGGCATTGTTTACCACGAAAATACAACATTATAACAACATTTATAGGCCAGAAAAGTGAAAAAGCATAATAGGTTCCCTTTAAAAATACAGACCATACCAGTCATAGACTGTCAAAGATCTTTGACAGAAGGTCTTGTCACGATTGGGCTTCACCCCCTTGTGACGGCTCTTAGTTTTCCTCCTTTCCTCAGTTCCTGGTTCATGCCCTTATTTTGTATTAACTTCCTGTGTTGCTCTGTTCTGTTTTCAGTTGCTTTCCATTATCTCTTGCACCTGTTTCCAATTATTTGTGATGCCTATTTAGTTCAGGTGTGCGCTCCTTTCGTCGTTTGTACGTTGGTTGACTGCTGTTTTTGCAGTCGGTCCACTTGTTTTTATTTTAAAGCAAAACAGTGAAAACAATGTGTTGAAAAGGCAGCATTCCAAGGATGCTAATGATAATTCCTGCTTTCATTGTCGATGACTGGAAACAAAGGCTTAGTGTCACTTTTTAATTGTGCTTCACATCCACTTAGTTGTGTTTGGTAATGAGGCGACACATGTAAATGCAACAACTCAGACAAAAAGTGCAGCGTGTAATTGCACAGCTGGCTATCAAAACAACATTGTAGCCTATTCCCAATCAATACTGTTTACGTTGGGTTTTTTTTTTTGTCGCCAAGAATAAACAGTCAGTAGAGACGGCCATGATAATTTCCTTAATCCCCTTCTTGCCTAAGACCTTGAGGGGTTTAATTCGCCGTGATTGTTTGTGACGATCAGTACGGTCCATTTCAGCACTTTTGGACAAAACCTCAGGGAGGGCGGGGGAGAGCATGCAAGCTGTTTATAAAGAGTGAACTTACATATATAGGCACAAATTAAATAGGTTCCATCTTACCCGTGACCTCAAGGAGGACAAAGCGTATAGAAAATGTATGGGTGTATGCACATTAAATACATATAAACAATAAGTCATCACTGTTCCAACCTACAGTACCTACATTTACTGCACTCCTTTCATTATTAGACGGCATGCTTTGAGGGCCATGTAAATTAAATTGCAAAGTCTGAATGCTGAGATGTGTCATTAAAGTCAATAATGCAAAATAGGACGCCCCGCTGAGCAAAAGTTTGGGAATAAAATTAGGACCAAAATGAGAAGACAAAGTAGATCCATGCTGTGCTAAAACTGAATGCCTTGTCAAGTGTCACCTGGGTGGGCGTGGGAGCGGTCGTCCTGTCATGTAGATCAGTGTTTTTCAACCTTTTTTGAACCACGGCACGTTTTTTTTCATTGGAAAAATCTTGTGGCACACCACTAACCAGAAATGTTACAAAATGTCACCATGACCTCACACGTGCATCAATAAGTCTATCGGAGGAACAAGGTAGGTGTTGCCACACGGACCAATATTACATTGCTCTGCCAGTCTTTACACCACAGACACTTGACAGTAGCCACGTTTTTACATGATGAGTTTTTCTCTTTCCGAATGACATTTTGGGAAACAATGGTATCCATAGAAAAGAATATTCCAATCTCTTGTCTACATGCGCCGTGAAAATCAACCAGAATAGTCAATGGGGCATACGCAGTAAAACGTAAACATCAACATCACGTGATACCGGCTTCCCCAAGTTATTCTTCCACTTGTTGGAATAACTCCGTATTGCCAGTTTTTCGTCTGTCCAGTCTTGAAATTTAGTTTGAATCAAAAACAAACTTTGCTTAGTCCAGTGCCGATTGTTGGCCTCCATTTTTAAAACTGAAGAACGTCTGGAGCTGCGTGTTACGTCATATCTGAGCATGCGCTGAAAGAACGCACCTGGGATAAATTTAAACAGGAAAAGATCAAATTCAATCTTGCTAATATTTTATAATTAAACTCAGGACATGTTTTATAGAGATATATATTTTCTTTGTTAATAAAACTGCACTTGTGAATAAAGTATAGAAGGGTTTAGATTCTGTTTCACAGATGGCGCTAATGCATACGAAAGCTGCTTGCCAACCGCCAATAAACAACAGAAGAAGAAAAACACCACGAAGAAGAAGGCACCCTGACAACTTTCCGTTTGAGCGGGTACAAGATACCTCAATCAGATTAGGGAAAGGAATATTTGGGTCCATGTATACTATTAACATAATAACATAATATACATAATATTTGCAAATGATTAATAAATGTTAATTATAAAAAGTGATATTGGATAATTCCTCCTTTTGTAGTAGGTGTTCAAAAACAACAGCAAACCCAGTCCTATAGCGCCAACTCATGTTCCAAGAATCCTCCAGCAATGTAATGCTATTTATTAGGGAACAATAAACAATAAGCCGGTGTGACTGGGTATGCCGTTTGGCAAGCGAGAGACGCGCTTGCATCGGTAGCAGCCTCCTGGATTGATAAAAATCAGCCATAAATCCTGAGATTAATCGATTGTAGAGACAACCGGTTGACAGTGACAGTGCGTCTCTTAAATAATACGAGAGCTTGGGCTGCTGGCAAAAGGATTGCCATGCACACTTTGGAGCTTACCATGACTGAAGATGACAATAATAAGAAAATAAAAGCACAACATCAAATTAAAAGTACAGAATGAATACAGAACCACCATCTGAAAGTACAAGTCTGGAGTTTGGATTATACGCCAACTTGTAACTTGAGGTTGTTGATTAAATAAATATGTACATACCACAGAGTATCAGTATTTGGGATCAAATATGTACTAGGTGAAAGACAAATTTGGAAAAACACAGCATAGTAGTCGGTATAGGAGTCAGTGTTATGATGGTGTGTTCAAGGACCATCAAAGACAGGGGCAGGCCGACACTAGCTACAAGACGTAAACATACAAATAAATATGCAGATTTCTAACAGTTTATTATCTCTTGAATAACATAATGGCCCATATTTCAAATATTTACATCAATTTACATAAACTGTGATATAGTTATTTATTTATAAATTTTTTTCAAGTGCTTCCTTTTAATAATTGAACCCGAAAGTCTCTTGGGACTCCTTCTAGCATACTTGGGGATATGATGTGCTCTTTTACACATACATAAGAATGCCACTTTTATGGAATTGTCTTCTTTGTTTTATAATGTAAGGTAAGCCATAAACCAGTGATTTTTAACCACTGTGCCGCGGCAGTACTACTAGTACTAGTACACACTAGTGTACCTTGAGAAACCGTCAGGTGTGCCGTGAGGAATTATCCAATATCACTTTTTATAATTAACATTTATTAATCATCATTTGCAAATATTATGTCAATAGCCATTATGTCAATAGTATACATGGACCCAAATATTCCAATTGCATTTGGTTTATTTGCTCAAACGGAAAGAATTGAACAGGGATGGAATATTCCTTTAACCAATCCGATTGAGGTATCTTGTGCCCGCTCAAACGGAAAGTTGTCAGGGTGCCTTCTTCTTCGTGGTGTTTTTCTTCTTCTGTTGTTTATTGGCGGTTGGCAAGCAGCTTTTGTATGCATTACAGTAAAGTTTTCAGTAAAGACAAGGCAAAGACCTTACCCCTCCGCTATCCCTATTATTGCACCATCCAGTTACTTCCCGGGACATTCTTACCTCGCGCCAGATTATACAACGCCTTGGGTCCGAAGCAGCAAGCACTCAAAGAATATATTTGTACTCACTATCTGCTGGACTTATTCACCTCTCATCGTCTCTCCTGGGGACGGGATTTTTTTTTTTTTATGGAGAAGAAGGATAAGTCCTTGTGACCGTGCATTCCAGAGGTCTTAATGATATCACCGTTTGCTATAGCAACTCCTAGCCAGTCCGCTTTTTCGTTACTTCATGGAGTCCGGATTTTTATGGTTGGAACATTTAACACACCCATGGGTCACTATGAATATCCGGTTATGTCTTTTGGACTTTTAGTTTTGTTTTGTTTACCACGTTCTCATTTTTTCCAGAAACCAGGACCACATCCGCCTCATTCGCCAACGCCTATTGGAGAATAGATTATATGTTGAGGCTGAGAAGTGTCATTTTCACTCGACCGCCGTATTGTTCTTGGGGTACATCATGAAGACGGGCCACTTATGTGCCTATTCCGCTAAGATTCAGATGGAGGTCGAATGGTCCTCTCCTAAATCAAGCAATTGCTGAAGTTCCTAGGGTTTGCTAATTTCTACAGGCATCAAATTCTGCAAAGCAGGACCCCTGACTAAGCTTACATCTACTAAGATTCCCTTTGTTTGGACCCCGCAGGCCGAATCTGCATTTGTGAAACTCAAGTCCTTGTTTACGGCTCCTCTCTTGACTCACCCTGAAACTGCATTATAATTTTGTGTATAAAACTAAAACATCCACAGCATCAATTTATAACCACAAAATGAATACAAACCATTCAGTACCAGCCTGGAGTTTTCAGAGAGGAGATTATAACGTCGTATGGTGTGACAAATATTCTCATTAGCACTCTTACTTTTATCATTCCCACAGTATCAGCATTTGGGAACAAATATGAGGTGAAAGACGACCAGGTAAAATACACATATACTATACGTCTTATCTGTGCAATGTCAGCGAACAAAGAAGCTGCTCTACAATGAAAGAAACACAATCGATAAAAATGTAACTTGCATAAAATGTGGGTAGCGCTCAGACCACACAGTCAGGAGTCATATTTTGGCTAGTGTTTCGGAATTTGTTTTTTAGCAATACAACAGGTCAGGGACCGCAGTTTGGGAACCCCCTCTTTAATGCATGTCGTTGTTTCCATGAGTTTATTATGAATGTATCATTTTCTAGCGTCAGTCCCTACACAAGCTGGCACACGTTAAGTGTGCAATTATTGCGTGTCGCCGTGTCCATACCGTCATCTCCTTCCCCGTCGTTATCACGGTTCACCTGGCTAGGAGCTAATGTTCTATTCATGAGACAACGTACAGTAAGTCTCTTCCCACAAATAGACAGGAATTCGTTTAGCTGCCATGATGTTTTTGCTGCCTTCTGGCCATGGCAAACATTGTGGAATACAACATGTTGAGAATGTTTGTTTGGAATCGGGTCACCGCAGAGCCATAAAAAAATAAAAAAGTAGGGGGGGAGATTTATTATGCATGCTGCTATGCATCTGCGTTAAGGAAGAACTGTTTTGTCTCTGATGGAAACTATTCATTTATTTTCAACTTTTACCATCATTCATTCATTCATTTTCTACCGCTTTTTCCTCACGAGGGTCGCGGGGGTGCTGGAGCCTATCCCAGCTGTCTTCAGGGCGAGGTACACCCTGGACTGGTCGCCAGCCAATCACAGGGCACATATAGACAAACAACCATTCACACTCACATTCATACCTACGGATGAATGAATTTGGAGTCGCCAATTAACCTAGCATGTTTTTGGCATGTGGGAGGAAACCGGAGTACCCGGAGAACATGCAACTCCACACAGAAATGGCCGAGGGTGGAATTGAACCCTGGTCTCCTAGCTGTGAGGTCTGCGCGCTAACCACTCAAGCGCCGTACTGCCCGATTCCTGTACTTAGTTTTCATAATTGTTTAGAATTACAGCATGTCAAGCATGAGTTGCATTCCACGCATGCACGGGGAGAACATGCAAACTCCACACAGAGATGGCCGAGGGTGGAATTGAACCCTGGTCTCCTGCGCGCTAACCACTAGACCGCTGTGCCGCCCTTTTACCATCATAAAACAATCAAATACGCATAGATTTCACATAGCTCAATAGGAACTAACATTACGTCCGTCAACAACAACAGCATAGAAAGAAAGTCCAATATTTGTTTTTGTTTATTGTGCATAAAAAAAAAGGACGTCATGTCAATTTCAGCCTGTTGGTGCATCGCCATATTGTGACATGCAAAAGCGTGCAACAAAGACGATGAACTAAATAAAACAAAACAGTGGAACTTTGGTTTCACCTCATTTTGCTGCTAAACATATACTTGGACCAAGCTCCAGCAAAACGGAATGTACCATACGGTTAAAGTAATTTGTCCAGAAAAAAAGTACCTTTGTGTTGGCTTGATTGCGGTAATGGGAAAATATGCATGGATATTATTCAAATGAGGCTTAATTGCTGATGGCGTGTCAGGTTAATTTGTATTACCGTGGTTTGTTTGTGTTTTTGTGTGTCAGGCTACATTTAAGTACAGTTGCAGCTATGTGATGGAGGAGGATGCAAGGGGAAAGCACGTGGCGCCTCTTCGCCAAGGGGATGGCGATTAAAAAGCACTTCAGTGCGGCGACTCAGATTAGATTTTCCTTTCAGCAGCGACAACACAACAGTCTATTTATATATCAAGCAGCTTCTTGATCGCTCCATCTTACTGCTCAGCTCTTTTGTCTTTGGCGTTTTAATTATTGATGCCGATACGTCTCACTTCCCGCCATTAAACACTCGCTCTTAATCATCAAATGCAATTTACTCGCTGTAATCCTGACCACGCAGTGGAGGAAATTAACAAGTTGCTGCAATGAAGTGAACCATCAAGTGTTTCTATTGGAGACATTGTACATCATTACGGTACAATCGGAGGTTTTTTACCTTATATTGTCGCGTCTTTGCCTTTCTGGGGAATCATTTCCTCCCCGTACAACTGATTGGAAAATAGAAATAATAACACCTTCACATGTGATTTTTAAGTAATATTTTAGCATGTGTCGGGAATAGTCAAAGCCGTTTCATCATGAAATGTTTTTATATTTTTTTTCCACTGTCACAAAAGTGTAAAAACATGTGAATTTCTATTAATAGTACTTCATTATCACAATGTTTTCCATAGGAAGTATCGTTTAACCTCAGTTGGCGCCCACTCAGATTGGCGTGTTTTTCAGTTAACGTTTAAAATTTATGCCACAGTTTTGCCTGTGTGTGCAGTCTTCGGTTATGATGCACGCCTTCCTGTGTTCTTTTTTTGTTGTTGTTGATGTCCTGTCCTGCCATTGGGGCATATAGTATTATTGATTTAAAAGCTCTGACATGCTAAACTATTTTTTTGGCTTTATTATTTGGCTTTATTTGATGATTTTTGAGCAGGCGGACCGGAGCAGGAGGCAATGGAAAAGAATAAAACAATAAAACAGAGGGGGGAGTGCAGGGACAAGAGGGGGACAATACAAAGAAACAAAAACCACAGCAACAACCACAAAGGCCCACATCAGAAAATGTCAATGATGATCATAAAGGATCACAATGATCTTCCAGAAGCTGCACCTATTCCAGCTGCATTTCCTTGGATTTCCAAAAATGTCTGTTTTAATTTATTCCACCCACGGCCTGCCACCGGGCACGCCCACTTCGCTGTGATTTGTCACACACCCAAAGTGCTTCCTGACTACGAATTAACCCCACACTTCTTTCGGGACTCACTTCCAAATGTGCAAACCTCATTATCTGAAACTTCTTACCCCAGAAAAGGGTCATAAAAGTGGAGAAGTCACTAGTTAATTATAATTATAAGAATTATAATTATAAAGTTAATTATTCATTCATTCATTTTCAACCGCTTTTCCTCACGAGGGTCGTGGGGGTGCTGGAGCCTATCCCAGCTGTCTTCGGGCGAGAGGCGGGGTACACCCTGGACTGGTGGCCAGCCAATCACAGGGCACATATAGACAAACAACCATTCACACTCACATTCATACCTATGGACAATTTGGAGTCACCAATTAACCTAGCATGTTTTTGGAATGTGGGAGGAAACCGGAGTACCCGGAGAAAACCCACGCATGCACGGGGAGAACATGCAAACTCCACACAGAGATGGCCGAGGGTGGAATTGAACCCTGGTCTCCTAGCTGTGAGGTCTACCACTAGACCACCGTGCCACCCTATTAGTTAATTAATTACTTAATAATTGAGATTGCGTGAGTCACCTTTAAACATTTTAAAGCAAAACAAATGTTTTGTGGGACCGTAATAATGTCCAAACTTGTTAGCCTTGTATCAACACAGGCTAAAAACACAACAAATATGCAAATTGTATCATTTCAAATTGTGTCACAAATACAAACTTTGTTTTATTTATCTGTACATCAATTGAATGAATTAATCAAAAGGCTACGAGGTATTTTAATTGGCTTAATGTCCTGTGGAGGAATGTGTTTCTTCTTCCTTTTCTGGGCTATAATATTGTGTATTTTTTTTATACCACATTAGCCTCAAAACTAATGACAGGAGCAAATGGTAGCGTGGAGATAAATAGGAGCAACTGATCACATCTGTCCCACATGTGGTCCAGGTGCCGCTTTAACGGCAGGTGGGTGTGCTTAAATAAAGTCAAACGGGCTCTGACAGAGCCCAGCGTCGGGAACTGGACCAGGTCCACGCCACTCCCAACAGATGCCAGGGGCCGAGTGCAAAGGGAGGGGACTAATTAGGGGACAGCTGCCCAGCAGACCCTCACGCCGCCCTCGGAGACCGCGTCTATCTTACTTCCACCAACCCTCCCCAAATAACAACAACAAAAAAAAAAAAAAACAGACCCTGGCACTGGAAGATGCCAGCTTCAGTCCATCTCCATCAACCGAGCTTGGCAGTGACGCCTCCAGGGAGCGAAGACGCTTCACCTCCAACAGAGGCGGGCTCATGAAGCTAATTTGTTACGAGACTGGATGCCATCTGGCTCATGAGGGATGGGGTTTGGGATGTTTGGAAACTTCCTGGATCCACTTTCTTTCCCCAGCAGATTTATTTAGATATAATGAAGTAGATGGGGAGAATATTGGATAATGCTCATTTTTCCAGGAATGGAGTGCAATTCAACAAGGAAGCATTCCAACAATAAGGACTGCTGTTGTTATTTTTACATCCCTTCCATCCTGGGAGTTTTTTTTTTTTTGTATGGGGGCCTTGAATATTGGTCGATACCAATATTGTTTAATTAATTAGACTTACCATTGTATTTTACATATTGTGTGTATCTTCCTTGTATCTTTTAAACATCCACTGCTTGTACTGTTTCTTAAAAATCACTCATTTTGAGTTCCTTTCTCAATCCGTTCCATAATTACTGAGATGCTGAAAGTTCCTCTTAAACATGATTTTTTTTTCTTGTCGTGTGGAATCTTAGAAAAGCCTCAATCATACTCAAAATGTCATTCCGCTTCATATGCATGATGTTTACCATGACGAACCACTTACAGGAAACATCATTGCTTCTTCTTGCTACTTTGTTAGTTAAGGCAGTTTTTGGACCTACGCATTTTGAGTGTGAGTTATTGTTTACTAGTCCATCCATCCGCTTTCTCTGCCGCTTATCCTCACTAGAGTCGGGTATGCTGGAGCGTATCCCAGCCGTCTTTGGGAGAGGTGTGGGAGAGGTACACCCTGGACTGAAAATCAATAACAATGTATACAATATATCTAATATTTGGACAGTTGACATTCTTTGGCATTTAATACAAATGAGTAAGTGAAAACCTCTTGAGGTTTTTGACAGAGAATGTTAGCCAATGGTCATTTGTCCCGGAATGGAATATGATGCAATAATGAAGTTAGCCAATAAAAATGATTAGAACTGCTTTTGACATTCTCTTTTGTGCCTTTTAATTGCAATCGCAAATTTTAAATGCCACTTTTATGCGTCTCCGGCCGTGAGCAGTTTAAAGTTCAGTCGCTTTATACTCTTAAAAAATAAAATAAAATCTCATTCTGCTTCGAGGCAGCGAAATGGAAAGCCGGAATAGGCGGGGGGGGTGGTGGGCGGAGACAACAGGGGGAAAAAAATTAGCATCCAAAAGTCGGGAGAGTCTTTTTTTGCAATTAACCGGCAGGGTTTTGCCGGACCGACTCGGCTTGAGGCTCCTTAGCGGTTTTTGCGCAGCATCTGTTGCAGGCTAATGGATGTTACAACCTCATAAACGTCATGAAATTGGACATTATCCCTTAATTAAAAGAACAGAGATGCATTACAATGATTAGTTTCCAGAGGGTGTGTGTGTGGGGGGGGTGAGGGGTAGTTCTTGGGCAGGGTGGTTGGCGTAGGAGGTGGTGATATTTTTAATGAGCCGCAAACTTCTTCAGAGTTTCAGCGGGTTCATGTCAAGTTGAGAGCGCCTGAAACTTCCTCAAGGGGTCTTAGGTCTTTAACACCCTTTTCATGACTGTTATTTGCATTTCTGGAGATGTTTAAGATGTCTTTTTCACTGTGTATTTGTGTGCCGCTTCAGCACCGGCATATGCGCCGTAAAAGTGCAAAAGATATAAAAAAAAAAAAAAAATACTAAGGTTGGTACGCCACACCTGAGCCAGCCAATCAATCTTCATGATGTCGCTGTAAAGGAGCATAATGAAGGCTTCAGGTGGATTGTACAGCCTGAATGCAAAAATGTGGAACAAATTCAACCCTCGGGTCTGCCCTTTTTAACCCTTTACTGGGTGAGGAACCGTGTAGAGCAGCGGTTCCCAAATATCTGTGTAGTGCTGTGTAACCCCTACTCCTGCACACTTAAAAAAAACACAAACCACAATAAGCACACAATAATACATCTTAAATCTATTTATGTTGTTTTTTTGGCAACATGGCAACAATCAGTACAATGCAACGCATCCTTGACATGCTGTAATTCTAAACAATTATGAAAACTAAGTACAAGCGGTCGAGTGGTTAGCGCGCAGACCTCACAGCTAGGAGACCAGGGTTCAATTTCACCCTCGGCCATCTCTGTGTGGAGTTTGCATGTTCTCCCCGTGCATGCGTGGGTTTTCTCCGGGTACTCCGGTTTCCCCCCACATTCCAAAAAAAACATGCTAGGTTAATTGGCCACTCCAAATTGTCCATAGGTATGAATGTGAGTGTGAATGGTTGTTTGTCTATATGTGCCCTGTGATTGGCTGGCGACCAGTCCAGCGTGTACCCTGCCTCTCACCCAAAGACAGCTGGGATAGGCTCCAGCATCCCCCGCGACCCTTGTGAGGAAAAAGCGGTAGAAAATGAATGAATGTAAGTACAGGAATCAATAAGGGAATGAATTCCATATAAAGCCAAACGGACATACAGTATGACCACAAATAGCATGAGATTATGCGTTAAACAAAAAATGCATAACAACGTCAATAAAGCACCCCTCTGTGCTTTTACGCACAACATTAACATTTGTCAACAAAGACGAGGTGACAGAATGAACAGAAAACACGTGTCTGACTGTGCAGCGTCGATATATAAATCTCAATCCACGTCACAAACAACTACGTACGGTGCGTTCAAGAACTGCCAAATAAAGTGTCCTCACTTTATTAGTGAAGCATGATGAACATCAACGTGCATCCAGTAACAGTCCGTGCATTCAAGACAAAATTACAGGCTCATAAATTAGCAACAACATCCGCTCTCAGTTAGCACACAATATAACATTTAACAACATCCTCAAACTGACTTATGTCAGGGTGTAGCCCGCCTCTCGCCCAAAGACAGCTGGGATAGGCTCCAGCATAAAAGTTTCACCAGGATGGTACCAAAAGTGCTTTTTTCCCTAAAAATGCCCACCATTGCTGTCCTAAGAGAAAAAAACAGCTCTCAGGGTATCACCTTCATACCACTGATGGGTGTTTTGTCATTTTTTTTCAGACAGAATACAGAAAAACAGGCCCTTGTACCGTATCACTACATTTGAGCCAATTACATGGCAACATTGACAAGACGAGATACTAGCGAGGTGTAGCGACGCGCCGGAGAAGTAATTGTGCATTTGTAATTTATGTATTGCCATTCTGTATTGTCTAAGATCCATTCTGTATCGGAGCAAAAACAACAGCGAGCGAGGCCTGATAAAGCACTTCTAAAGTCTCCTGAATGGAAAGAAATGACGGCATCATGGATCAACATAAAATATTGAAATAGCCCAGGCACGGGCGTGTAATTGAAACGCTATCTGTTCCAGAGGAACAACGTTGTCTGCAGATTCGGCAGGAAGGCTTTCAGACGCTCTCGGGTTTCTTTCACTTTCCCAGAAAAAAAAAAAAAAAAAGTCTTCATAAGCTTTTTGGACATCTTTGTCCCACCGGGTGATCGATTTGTTCCGTTTAACCTTGATATAAGGGGAACAAATTGCACTATTGACACTTTTTTGCTGTGATGGTTCTTGACTTCAGTGACCTTAAAGGTGAGTCCGAGGTGACTCTTAACAGTAGGGGCCACTGTTTTTTACTCAATTGCCCTTTGATGTCTTTCCAAGTCCTCGAGGTGGAAACTTTTGTCCTAATATTTTCTTTGAAGACGTGTACTAAATTCTTGAAAAAAGTACCTGCTCCTATGCGCTGGTTATGTGCAAAAAACACAAGAGACTCACACATTGATTCTCAAACCTGTAGACAGTACGCAGTTAGCACCCCTCACCATTACACCGCTATTATTCTTTATTCAAACAACCATTCACACTCATATTCATACCTATGGACAATTTGGAGTAGCCAATTAACCTAGCATGTTTTTGGAATGTGGGTGGAAACCGGAGTGTACACACACACACAGAACATGCAAACTCCACACAGAGATGCTTGGACCGAGGGTCTCCAAGCTGTGTGGCCTGCGAGCTAACCACTCGTCAACTGTGCAAACACAGTTACCTAAAACTTAAAGGGCTTCAAACAGAATGGGGAAAAGTATGAAGCCATAACTTACCACTTCCACACGGAATAGGAGAACTTCACTATGGTGTCAAACATGCCATGGCCAACTACATGCAGTGTCATATCTCATCAATGTTTTGTGTCATAACTGATACCTAGTGGTTGTAACTTGTATTTCCACATATTTTTTTAAATAAAAATGGGCCATTGTCAACCACAAAACAGCGATCATGTATAACTTAATTATTAAAAACCCACGCATGCACGGGGAGAACATGCAAACTCCACACAGAGATGGCCGAGGGTGGAATTGAACCCGTGAGGTCTGCGCGCTAACCACGAGACCGCCGTGCCGCCGTGTATATCCAAAAAGCAGGACCAACTCAAAAGTATTACTGCTGCAAACAGTAACATATGAAATCACCACCACTTTTAAGTTGCCAGATAAGCTCAAAGCCTAACCACACCTTGTTTTTAGCCAGCCTCGGTTCTGCCAGCACACATTGCTGCCCCTCACAGGACACTCCATGTACTACACCAGGTTACATTCATTGTGCAAAACCTCATTAAAAAATCTCTGTGTGCGTATCAGGCTTAAGCTGTTTAGCATGTCACAAAGCTTTAGCAAAACGAGCTAAGGGGTATAAAGTCAATCTTCCTGGCAAGCAGCATCATTACTTACGGATTATTGCGTGTATGGAGGAGATTTAGGTATCATTGCAGCCAAACAACATCATTAGCTTGTCATCTTTTTTTCTATATAATCTGCATGCCTGCTTTGTCCTTTCCTTGCAACCAAGGGCTGGTCACTCTCTCCAGAGTCCCCCCCCCCACCCCCACCTGCACCACACATCTGGCAGCACCATTAATCTTCCACAGCAGCTGTGCCACCTCTACCTGTCTCCCTTTCTGTGTGTCGGAGGGACAGAAAGTCATTTTTGGGCCATTATCTTGCTCCCCCTGGCATATGCTCATTCTCGCTTATCACGCTTAACCTGCCGCCGAGTCTCGCCTTGACCTACGATGACGTCCAGCACTGAAGTTCTATTTGTTTGCCAAGGTGGAAATGTGTTCTTGCTTCAACTCATATGTTTATGGACGTGGTAGGTCACCAAGATAATGGATTAAACGAGAGTGAAAGACTACTGCAAAGATCCTATATTTTATGACAGGAGAGTGCCGACAAAAATGCGACAAGCTCCCAGCTGCTTTTTAGGATCTACTGCAAAAAGATGAGTCAAAGATCTACTATTAGTCAAATAGTGTATCCTACTGTATCCAAAGATCCGACATATGATAGTGCTCTGTTGATTTTTTAAGACCTACTGCAAAAATGCTGGTCAAAGATGGTCTATATGACATGAGCACTCTGCTGCTTTTATAGGAACTACTGCAAACATGCTAGTCAAAGATCGTCTCCAAAACACGTGCTGCGCTGTTTTTTTTTTTTTTAATGATCAACTGCAAAAACACTACTCATAGATCCTCTATACGAAATGAGAGCTGCGCTGCTTTTAAAGATGTACTACTGTCAAATACCCTACTGTACATATAGAGTGTATATGGCTCTGCTGTTTTTTGGGACCTACTACAAGAATGCTAGTCAAAGATGGTCTATATGACTCTACTGCCTTTTTAGGAATTTCTGCGAACATGCTAACTGAAGAGCCTGTATATAACAGGAGCACCTTGCTCGGATGCTGAGGTTCACATTGGGAGTGACCAGGATGGATAGGATCAGGAACGAGTACATCAGAGGGACATTACATGTTAAAGGCCTTGGAGATAAAGTGAGAGAGGCCAGACTGAGATGGTTGGGACATGTCCAGAGGAGGGATAGTGAATATATTGGTAGAAGGATGCCAGGTGGGAGGCGTAGAGGAAGAGCAAAGAGGAGGTTTATGGAGGACATGAGGGTAGTTGGTGTGAGAGAGACAGGGTTGGATGGAGGAGATTGATTTGCTGTGGCGACCCCTGAAGGGAAAAAGCCCAAAGAGAAAGAAGAATACTTGTCAAAGATATTCTATTTGGCAACAGTTCTTTTAGTTCTTTTACTCTTTTTAGGAATCTGCTGCAAAAATGCTAGTCCTCCCAAGTTTGCAAACAACAAACAGCTGATATAAACAACTCATTGAAAATCCTCAAAAGCAATATATTTTTGGTGCATGAAGTGATGATTGAAGGCCTTCTGTCACTGGTAGTTAAATGAGGAAGAGACGTACACACATCCTTTCAAGCCATGTTTACACTCCAGTCAAGCCAAGCAAAAGACAAATCCCTTTTGAGCGGCATCACACAGGGCCCCAGCTTTGTCAAGAGTGCAGTATTTATAGTACTACTAGGATGCGTGCATTGCAGTATTTATAGTAATATCAGGGCGCAAGGGAAACGTCTTGTGTTATGTGATTATCATAAAAGTAGAGTGAGGCCCGGAGGAAACTTCACAAGCGAAGCGTGCACAGGAAGTTTCCATATCAAAAGGATGCAACTGCAAAGCCGGCGTCGCCAGCAAGCATCGCAAGGAGGTACCTGTTGATCGCCACGCGTGTTGACATGCGCGCACCAAGCTCTTATCACCAACAAACACATCTGTTCGATGTACGAAAAACAGAGCGGTCGGAGGATTCAATCAGAGACGGTTGGTTTCTCGTCGCCGCAACAATACACTGTCCTCTGTTCCGTTCGGCGGGTGGCAGCTGCGATGTTTTCCTTTTACCCCAACAGCACGCCCACGCTTTGTGGCGCCGACAATTACTGGCGCCCATGTGTGACAGCAGGATGTTTGTCGAGTGTGTGTGTGAGGTAATAAGTGGGCAAAAACATCATAACTGGAAATAGCTCACACTTGGATCTTAGCATAAGGCCTCAAATTGCACATTGTTGCTTTATAGTACAAACCTCATGCAGACAACAGAAAAACATACCATGCTGTATAGCTCACATTGGGACATTACTCTATAGCAGGGGTCTCAAACACGTGGCCCGCAGGACGCTAGTTTAGGCCCCCGCCTTGATATGAAAGTTTAATGTTAGTGTGGCCCGCGCAAGTTTGATATGGATGCTGTATGGTAAAAAATTATTACGTTTGATTAATGTTCATGTTAAAGATTAAATAACTGTTAATAGTTATCCCCCCTATCCGTGTGGAAGTGGTAAGTTTTTGGCTATTTAAGTTTAAAGGAAATAACTTGAAGGCTACCGTTTAGGTCGCTAGCTCTCTAGTTTGCGAGTTAGCATGTGTCTCAAGACCCATGTTGTAAATAAAAAGAGTATAAATGTGACTATAGTCGTGTTTTGTCATGTCTACAGGGCTCTAATAATGCTTTGTTCATTTTAATCTGGAAAAAATAATTTGTCTACCCACCAACTATATGTGGTTTTCTTAAGTTTTTATTATTTGCTGTTTTATTATTATTATTATACTTATTTATTACTGATTGATTTTCTTTATTCTTGATTTGTTTATTTTTCATCTTATTTTGTGCAGAAAAATAAAATTAAGATATTTGAGAGCAGTGGAATGTTTTATCAGTGCTTTTATTGCAGAAAATCGGAACCAAAGCACTGAAAAAGTTTGTATATTTTTCTGTTTTTAATAAATGCGTTTTTTTGTTGGTTTTTTTTTTTTGAAAACCTGATGTGGCCCAGTCTCACCCAGACCCTAGCTCCAGTGGCCCCCAAGTAAATTGAGTTTGAGACACCTGGTCTACAGCCTGTGTAAAGTCTTTGATGTAAAACGTGTCACATCATTCTTCTTTCTAATTGGACAGCGTATAAACAGCGTATGAACGTATGAACATATATTGTGTTGCACGTCCTGACCATCGTTATTCAATCTCCTCCGTACCTTCCTGTGCAGTACTGAATGCGTTCGGCTTGCGAAATTTGCATAAATGTTTGATCGCTAGCACTGCGGCTCTGAAGTGCTGTATGTTTGCAAATGTTATCCCCGACAACACACACAATGTTGATGAAACATTGTGTACTGTCAAAGGCACGTGCAGTCGCACCTGAAAGGCAGAGGAGGGCAAAGAAGTCGCGGCTGTAGGGCGCCATTGTGGAGGCACGGTCAGAGGAATGAAATATGCTTGTGTCCAACCTTGTAGGTTAATCATTTACAATTCAAACCAAAATTTGAACTTTTTGGAGATTATAAAAAAAGAGATGTTAGAAAATGTTAATGCCTGTCTGAGAAAAGTGTATAAATGTATACTACTACTACTAATAATAATACATTTTATTTGTACGTATAGCGCTTTTCAAAATACTCAAAGACACTTTACAGAAGAATGGAGTTGAATAAAGCAAGTAAACAGAGTAGAAGACACCAAAATACAACATTCATTCGTTAATACACAGTTAAAACATGAGTAAAAGCGGGGCGGGGTATATACTGAGGGGGTTTACAGCCTTAACAGATAAATAACTTGTTAAAAATACATTTGGCAACTTTGCAAATCTCACTTTTTGCGGGCTATTTCTCTATTTGGGGAATTTCTCCTCTGCGATAAACGTGGATTGATGGTGCCGTGTGTTAGCATGAAGATGCTTGTCAGTGCTGTCTTCCATAGACCGGAAAATCCAGCGGAGAGCAGCAAGACAAATGCAAGATACTCTTATGAGCTGCTGAATAAAGGAATGCATTTGATTGCTTAGATGGAGGATGGCAGGCACAAGCTCACCAAAATGTCATTACTTTTACAAAGTATCAGAACTTCGGAGAAATATATACTCATGTATAGAAAATGTATTATTATGAAAATGTATTATGTATTAGAAAATATGTCGTCAAGTGTGGTTGTGATGTCACCTTGCGATCGTAAAAATTAATCGTACAAGTATTCAAAAACATTTGTTGACCGAAGTGAATTATTCTCTTCTTTTTCTTATCTTTTTAATGAGCAACGTGTATTAACATTATCAAAACTCCTAAAAATGCCAATACCACTAATGCACTATTTAAAAAGTTATGTCAACAAATTCTCATTACTGAGCTACATAAGCAACGCCTCTCACGGCAGGGGTGGACATAGTTCGTTCGTTCATTTCCTACCGCTTTTCCTCACGAGGGTCGCGGGGGATGCTGGAGCCTATCCCAGCTGTCTTTGGGCGAGAGGCGGGGTACACCCTGGACTGGTCGCCAACAACTACAGGGCACATATAGCCAAACAACCATTCACACTCACATTCATACCTATGGACAATTTGGAGTCGCCAATTAACCTAGCATGTTTTTGGAATGTGGGAGGAAACCGGAGTACGCATGCACGGGGAGAACATGCAAACTCTACACAGAGATGGCCGAGGGTGGAATTGAACCCTGGTCTCCTAGCTGTGAGGTCTGCACGCTAACCACTCGACTGCCGTGCCGCCCGGGTGGACATAGTAACGCAGTTATTTTAAACTTCCTGAAGGTTATGGAACAAAAACATCATGTGGTAGACCCAAAAAAATGTCACCAGCCCTGAGCCGGAGGATCTGATATTCTGTCTGTCAAGATCCGGGAAGGTCCTTGGCATACATAGTCTAATATGCATATGCATAGTTTAATAACCACAATACGGCATCTGCGAGAGAAGACACTGAAAAGTGGAAGTAAATTTTGTTCTGTGGTGAGATAAAGTGTAACCCTACGCGTTCTGATGGCTTCCAAAGTTACTGGCATGACACCTGAGGTGTTTTTTCCACGTGACACATCATGATCTAGTGTGCTTTTTCCTTCAATGGAAGACAGTTCAGTGGTAGAAGTTAGTGAATAATGCTCCAAGCTAGAAGCAGAAATTGAAGTTTGGCGTATCAGTGATGATGTATTGGAAGATAAAGAGTTGAGCGGGGGTGTTTGGCTTCTTTATAATGGTATTGTGCCAACCATAACTGTGCTTCACTATATATATCTCACATGTACAAAAGATCCATGTTGACAATTTTGTGACATCGTATTTAATGAGTAGGTGTGGAATGCTGCCCCCGACTGCAGTGCTGAAAGCTGCATACACCCCTCTACAATGCAACCCAACACATGTCACATGGGTGTCCAAAGTGGTGCCCCGGGTCCATCTGTATAACATGGCTCATTGCAGAAATAAAACTAGAAAGCACTTGTAGAGTGCAGACCTCCACCATTCCCTCCCCATATTGTGATTCACACCAAAATTGTCCCGTATTTTTTTTTCCAAATTATGGCAAAAAGTTATGGCAAAAATTGTCCTATGTTAAGAATGTACAATAATTCCTGGATCCAGACAATAAGCCAGAACACCACCCCACCCTACTACAAGCTGTTACTATTATTGCTGACAGCCCTATTGAAAAGCAGGCATTTCAAGAAATGCTGCAAATGTTTGACAGACAATATGAAGTGCTTGTGAAAAAATCATAACAGTGGTTTATTAGATTTCAAAAATGTATTATACTTTTCTGAACATGAAATCTCATCTTGTATGGTCCTTGTAGAACCTCATCATCTCATGCATTGTCTCATCTCCTGATTTGGGTGTTTCGTGACACCCCTAGTAAACACATAAAAAACAAGTGTAAATGTTGTCTATTACCAGCGGTGATATTTGGAGATAATGTAGCACCGGGCCAAATTTCACGCTAGGTTAATGCCCCCCAATTACATGCCACTTTCAATTAAGCTCATTCCATCTCCCGTCAGAAGCTCACGATTGAGATATTCCAGCACATTCCGAGGGTGGCAGCCACTTTCATATTCCAAACGTTCTGCTGCTGACAGGAGAGGTTAGTCTGCACCTCGCCGCCGCCATTTAAATCAAATTGGCTTTTACGTGCTGACACCCGCAGATGTTTAGCATTCAATCAATATTTGGCGCCGTGGCACAATAACACTTTGAAAATGCAATTAGCTAGTCGGTGCGGGGCGTGTGTGTGTGTGTGTGTGCGTGTATGTGTGTGTGTACTGTATGTAAAGTGGCGTGAATGGACACCATTCAGGCTGTCCACTGCAATTACGTGCCTGTGGGAAGAAAAGTGTCCACACTGCTGCACTGTTATGATTACCTTTGTAGTCCCCATTGATTTCCTCATCATTCCACCAATAATATCCCAGCGCAAGTTGTTTTTTTTTTTTTTTCTGCTAGCTGGACTGTGCTGTCTCCCTCGCAAGCTGCATTGAATTTCGAAGAAATTAAAATCCCTTTTTTTGTGACTCGCTCCCTTCGCTCTCCAACCCTTCCAGAAGCTTCTGGCACGGAAATGGGCCATTCATGACAGCAAGTGCAAACGTTTACCCGTGGCAATTTGCGCTAACAAGATGAGGTCTCATGTTTGATGTGTTACAGGTAATGATGTTGCTGCCACACAAGTGTGCTGTAATATCCCTCTTGAAAAAAAAAAGGACTCCATGTCATGTTAAACCTCAAGAAACACCACTGTATGAAACAAAGTAGTGTAAAAAAGTGTTTTTTACCCTTTCCTGATTTCTTATTTTTTCAATGTTTGTCACACTTAAATGTTTCAAATTAAAATTTTAGTCAATGACAACTCAACTGAACACACAATGCAGTTTTTAAATGTAACTTTTTACTACCACCCTTAGCAGCAACAACTGCAATCAAGTGTTTGCGATAACTTGCAATGAGTGTCTTGTGTCTAGTGTTGTGAAGGAATTTTGTCCCACTCATCTTTGCAGAATTGTCGCAATTGGTCATCCTAGAAGGGGGATTCCCTTCTCAAGGTTTATTTTTCCCTAATGGGTTTTATTGATGATGGCATGCAGATAATAGTAACACCATAAACACCATAACAGGAAGTAGTTCACACTTGGATGTTATTGTATGGCCTCTGTTCTAAATGTGCAAATGTATGGTCTCAAAGCCGCGCAGCAAGAGCACACTTGAAAAAGCCGAACTAGTATACCGGTAGACAGACAACAGAAAAACAGGAAGTAGCTCGCCACATGAATATTACCATATGGGACTTCAAAATTCAAAATATCAACTACGTGGTGTTCACGCCGTGGGGTTGCACCTCCATCTCCCACACTGGTTCTAATCAGGCGCTGTCACCGTTCAAATGCGGTGTGATTTGCCCACCATTCCTCTAGCAATTACACTTTTGACAGCTCCACTATGCACTATAATTACCCATGGATGGGTATGAAAAGTGTGCTCCTTACGGGGAAGGTTTGGTGGTAATAATCACTGGGTGGCGTGTTAGCTTTAAAGCAAGCGCCACCATTATATGTTCCTTGGTAGCAATTTTCTGTTTTTTATATGAATAAACTGTGTCAAGATGCTGATTGGCAAAGCTTTTTGGCGAGTGCACTGATGAGGGTCAAGCATTCGCTACTTCTTCAAAAAGTTGATTTGAAATAGATGACGAGGACTTCCACGGGAGGATCGCCACCTCGCCTGATGAGCCGCTGATTCCCATCTCCCTTTTGGACGATTCGTGATTGGCAAAAAAAAAAAAAATCATTTATAGGACTTGATTTGAAGGAGTTTTTTAATACTGAGATTTAATGTTAAATGCACGCTATCTAATGTGCCGTTTAAAGTGATAGTAGCCACTCTGGACCATTAATAACACATACATACAATCAACAAAATACCGATCAGCAAGGTCTGACAGCTATGAATGGACACGACACATTACAGCCCACGTCCTTCAAATAATGTGCAAAACACATTGCACTTTCTGTTGTGTGTCTACTCAAGTTTGCACATGCAGCATGGCCGTAACACTGTTGTATGTTTTTTTACAAAGTGAACTGAACAGGGAATTGAAATAAATTGAAACTCAAACTTGGATATTTTTGTACTGCTCGTGTGTTTGATTTACTCTTCAGACAAAAAAAAAAACCATCACTCCGGAGTACAAGTTGCAGGACCATCCAAAGCATAAGTATATGGTATGTATATGGTAAATGTTATTGCTATATTCTCAGTATAGGTTGGAGGAAGTTATTATTTCACAAGTCCTGAGTAAATCCCAAGTCAACTCAAGTAAAGACGACAAAGCCCAAGTTGATTCTCAAGTCAAGACAAGAGAGATTGAGTCAAGTCCTAAGTCAAAGGCAATTGGGGACACAATTTATTCAGCACATTCACTGAAAATTATTTAAAAACAAAAGTATTTTCTGACTAAAGCCAAGTCCAGAGTTCATTCATTCATTCATTTTCTACCGCTTTTTCCTCACGAGTGTCGCGGAGGGTGCTGGAGCCTATCCCAGCTGTCTTCGGGCTAGAGGCGGGGTACACCCTGGACTGGTCGCCAGCCAATCACAGGGCACATATAGACAAACAACCATTCACACTCACATTCAAGTCCAGCGATAACAGCGTCCTAAACATGCACCTACACACGGCACAAACATTGCGGGCATACTGGAGCCTATCCCAGCTGTTGTCACAGTGGGCGGCGGGGTACACCCTGGAATGGTCGCCAGCCAATCACAGGGCACATATATACAAACAACCATTCACACTCACATTCAAGTCAAGAGTTCATTCATTCATTCATTTTCTACCGCTTTTTCCTCACAAGGGTTGCAGGGGGTGCTGGAGCTTATCCCAGCTGTCTTCGGGCGAGAGGCGGGGTACCCCCTGGACTGGTCGCCAGCCAATCACAGGGCACATATAGACAAACAACCATTCACACTCACATTCAAGTCCAGAGTTAATAAAGTCAAATAAAAATTGCGTAACGAGTCCACACCTCTGATTATTAGTGTGTATATTTAAGACTAAGTCTAATACCTAATGCAAGATTTCATCATTATGGAGTGCACGTACTAAAAAAAACAGTAGTGGTTGGATGGCTTTAAAGACAACTGCTGC
Organism: Doryrhamphus excisus; assembly: GCF_030265055.1. Classification (NCBI taxonomy): domain Eukaryota; kingdom Metazoa; phylum Chordata; class Actinopteri; order Syngnathiformes; family Syngnathidae; genus Doryrhamphus; species Doryrhamphus excisus. Next base: position 25,151,900 of record NC_080468.1, on the reverse strand, counting down.
CTGTATGTAAAAAAAAAAAAAAAAAAGAGAAAAGAAAAGAATAACACTGTTTCCTCAGGGAAGTTCATCAAAAATTCCTGGGCAGTAACGCCATGATGACTCTTGTTTCCTGGGGAAATAGCACCTATCAGAGGAGGTCTTATTACCCAAGAGATGCATAATATGATTCATTCTTACAGCGCCTGGAATTGTCACTTGACGCCGCTTTGAACGTGATGCCTCATTTTTTTTCCACCCCTTTCATATGTTGTGTTGTGGTAATTTTAAAAAAGAAAAAAAAGAAAAAAAAAGAAAATCACAGCCGCTTGTTCTGATTGCTAAGCATTGACAGAAAGCTGACTACTTGTATTATGGAACCAGAGAGAAATAGAAGGGATTTTAACTAAGCGGCCTATTTTTTTTTTGTCACAAAGTTGTCCATGTCACGATGAATAACGGCCGTGTAGTGTTTTGCGTTGGCTTGCTGTCACACAGTCCTTCCAAAGCAAGCTTTTTCCATTAAAATTACCCTGAAAACCTTTGACAGCTCGCTCGTTGTGACCTCTGCCATTGAAGGCTCACAATAAAGTTGCGTTTTCCATCAAAATACACATCTCTAATCCTTACAATTTTAGCTTCCCAAACCGGCAAATGTGTCTCATGCGGCGCTTCATCCTGAATTTATAGATGGATGAGACATTCAGCCTGCAGCTTGTGTGATGAGAAAATGAGCTGGAAAGACACGGTGGCATGCTAAGCTAACCTTGCGTCGATGAATGGGCTGCATGTGCGTGTATGTACGCCCGTGATTCTAATGAGACGACTGAAGGCATCATGGGGGATCTCCTTTCATAACCGGCACAGGGCATCTTTTATAGCTGGGATAGTCCACTGGTAGCCCGCAGGGAGTTTAGTCACAACATGGGAGCGACCAAATCTTTGCAGCAAAGAAGGGTCGCCTGAATGGGGTACCAAAAAGCATGACATAGCAAGCTAAATTGACAGTCATTAGCAGATCAAGTTGCATACTAAAAATCATTAAAATATACTCCGGTTTTTCTCCCACATTCCAAATTGTCCATAGGTATGAACGCGAGTGTGAATGGTTGTTTGTCTATATGTGCCCTGTGATTGGCTGGCGACCATTCCAGGTTGTACCCCGCCTCTCACTGGGACAACAGCTGGGATAGGCTCCAGCATGCCCGCGTTTAGGACGCTGTTATCGCTGTAATTCACTGTAATTCAATGTAGTGCATCATGGCCCTCAAAGTGACGTCACCCCCTCTGGTACCCATTTTAGGAGACTGACCCAGAAATCAAGTCATATGGAGGACCTACTTACTAGTCAGAGTGATTTAGCGATATAGAACAGTTTGGCTGTGGGATATTATTTTATATTTTTATATTGCAGACACTCCGGTTTCCTCCCACATTCCAAAAACATGCTAGGTTAATCGGCGACTCCAAATTGTCCATAGGTATGAATGTGAGTGTGAATGGTTGTTTGTCTATACATGTGCCCTGTGATTGGCTGGCGACCATTCCAGGGTGTACCCCGCCTCTCACTGGGACAACAGCTGGGATAGGCTCCAGCATGTCCGTGACGGTAGAAAGCGGTAGAAAATGAATGAATGAATGAATATTGCAGACATTTTTCAACAAAAATATCTTGTCATTAGTGGAAAAATTTGAGGTAGTGCAAAGTAGCAGTACGCCAGCACTGTGGATCGATGTAAAAGTGTCATGTGATCAAATTGTACCACTACATGGGGGTGCCCACGGGTTTTGCTGAGCATGTGTTTTTACATAGAATGCCTTTGTTTTTGTTAGTAATCTGTGATTTTGATACATCAGCCTCATTTGTGTCAAAGGGGACCTAATATGCTAATTGTTTTTACCCTTCTTATTAAGTTATCGACTCCTATAGAGCAGCTAGACACAATAACCCGCACAGAAAACTTCTAGGTGCAGAATCTGCACCTATTCCAGCTGCCAAAATTATCTGTTTTAATTTTTTCCATCCACTTCCCTGTCCACTTTCCACATGGCCATATAAGGAAGTCTGCCCCTTTGTGACATCACAAAGGAAGGTTTTTACCACGCCTTTTCAAACCGAGCGTTTTGAGCCATCCCAAACTTCTTTTAGGGCTTACTTCCAAATGTGCAAACCTCATTACCTGAAAGCTTGGCATCGTTTGACACGAGAATAAAACATTCTAACTACATTTATAGGTCAGAAAAGTGGAAAAAAACCCTCTTTAAATTTAATTAGGTCCCTTTCAATATAGAATTGAAAATAAAAATGTGTGTTTAACAGAAGACCAGCTGCACATACAGACAGCAAATCCCAGCACCTCTTCCAGATTTGATTTTTTTTTAACATCATTAAAAACAAAAAGCACTCAAATCATAGCTAGAATTTTTGCAATAGGTCCTTAATTCAAATATTTAAATGCCTTTTACATTTTTTTGTGCAACAGTCAAAAAGAGTTGATGTTTATGTAGGCATTGAACACAATATTCTGTGTGCCTTGAAAAATCAGAATCTAAAAATGGCCACTACTATTTTAACTCATCCAATGGCTGGGTTTGAATGAGTTAAAACAGCAGCTCTTCTGAAATATGGAGGAACTTTGGTTTGTGTTTTTGCAGACAGCAAAGCACTCTTCCGACTTGACTCCTTCGGTCAGTGCAACAGCGCCCCCGCTGTCTTGACGTAAACCATTCCACATGGCCTTTTAATGTCCCCCATGGACATCCATATTCAGGCGTGCCTGTTTCACCTCTCTGTACCCTCCCATCTTCTCACCAGCGTCCCACTTTTTTTTTTTTTTTTTTTACCTTTTTGCTTTTCAGTCACGTTTCATCTCCATGCATGACTCATTCTGCTCAATAAGCTCCAAAGTAAGCAGATTTGTCCATCCTGTCCCCTCTCTCTAGTCCTTAAGAAGGCTATTGTGATTCACAGAGGAAGTCCTTCACAGCAGATATTCTGTGGACAGTTCATGTATAAACATGCATGACTTCCTGTCATCAGTGGGGGGGGGGGAATGTTTTTGTGATTCAATACCAAACAAATGTTCAGTTGCATTGCAAGACGAGTCGTTCGGTCATCTTAGCGCGTGAGCGCGATAAGCAGATTAGCCTTGGAGACCTTAAGGCCCGCAGTCGCAATTCTGGCTAATTTGTTGGGATTTGGCCTGCCAGAGCTCTGATGAAAGGACCCTGTAGCGTTGAGACAGAAATAAACAAATTCACACTCGCTATTTATAGCAGCTGGATTTACTATTGTCCAGATTATGGCAATCTTGACACTTTCCTCCCCCAGTCACGTGACTCCAAGCTTCTACTTCATGAACCGCTACAGACAAAAGGATGTTGCCTGTGCTATTATTGTCAGACAAATACACCACTGTTGGCATCATTATTAAACCCTATGAATCAGCTTGACTTGAAAGTTCTCACACAGCACAACAAAAACCCCCCCTCTGTAACTTTGTAGCCGAATCCCCACTAAAATTAGGGGACTAAAAGGCGGAATTTGTATGCTTGCATGTCTTCCAAAGTATTTTCAGCACAACCCAAAAGGGGGCACCAGAAAGGACATTTTCCAGTCCACATGACTTGTATGTATAAACATTCAACATCCAAATATCATCACCTGCCTGTCACATGGTCTCAGATAATGTACATTGTGTCGCACAGGGAAATACATATGGAATAGGCTGCAGGACTTTTAGATTGGAATTGATTTTCCTCCCCTTGGGAAAAGGTTGCTGGTGGTGGTTGCGGGAGTCCTAAATTGTGACTCACACATTTCTGATGAAAGGGATTTAGCGTGTTGACATTGTGCAGGCACTTTGATAAGTAATTAGATGCTTTTCGCATATGACAAGGTGACAGGTGACGCCTTTGTCGACTCCAACCACAACCCTCTTAATGATGATGTACAGGCCTGAGCTTGTTTGTTGTGAGGTCGCATTAGTTTTTGTCATGTCTGTGCCAATTAGAATGAAAAGTGAATGAAGGGAATTATATGCTGGACATGTTTTTTTTTGTTTTGAAAGAGTATTGTTAGATTTTTCACATTTTCAGACGTGCTGAACTTTGTAACTGTGATGTACTTCAATGTATCTTTGTTGCATGTTCAAAATAAACTTACCAATTACCATATATGTTTAATATACTGTATTTTATGCATCAGAATATTTCTATTTTCTAGTTATGTATATTATATATACATATATATGTTTTCATTTTACCAAGAAGTGACATACACATTAAATGTTAGTAATTTGTATAATTGATGTACTTAAAAAAATAAAAGTAATTATAACAATTAACAAATATAACTTCAGATTATTATTATAAAGTAGATCCCCACTTTTCACAGGGTTTTTTTAGTGACTGCACAACATAACCTGCCAAGAGGCCAAATAAAGTTGTGAGTGCAAACACTTTGACAAAGAAGGTGAGAAACGGTGAGAAAAAGTGGTAAAGGTGTTATTATGCTTTTTCCACTTTTCTGACCTGTAAATGTATTTAGAATGTTGTATTCTCGTGTTAAACCATGGCAAAGTTTCAGATAATGAGGTTTGCGCATTTGGAAGTGAGCCCTGAAAAAGGTTTGGGATGGCTCAAAACGCTCAGTTTCAAAAGGCGTGGTAAAACTGGTCCTTTGTGATGTCACAGAGAGGCAGACTTCCTTATATGGGCATGTCTGGAAGCCCGATAGTGCTCTTGCCTCCCCCAAGCCCTGGTCCTCTGTTTACTTGCGAGCAAAGCCACATTTGTTTACAATTCCTAACGACGGCACTATCAGGCACAAGTGGTTAGAATTCCTGATTCCCTACCAGGAAAAGAAATACATTTTAATCTGTCAATGGCATTTCAGACTGAACTCTTTTGTGAACATGGGCCAATGTTGCTTGTTTGTGTGGACTGAGCAAACAGTAAGTTATAATTTAACTGTGTTTATTTTCTGTAATTCATGGAGCAAAAGCGCTTGCATACAGGGAGCGAGGTTGCTAATAGCCATTTTCCGCTAAAATGCTAAAGCTACTTACCATTGAGAGAGTCTAGAACAGGGGTGGGCAAACTACGGCCCGGGGGCCACATGCGGCCCACCAAGCGTTTGAATTCGGCCCGCCAGTTACTTTCAGAGTATTTCAACTTTTAACATGTCTTATTCAGTAAAAAAAAAAAAAAAAAAGTATAATTAAATTTTGTTGTTTGAAGGAAATGAGAACATATAGCTGATAGTATGACACTTTTATGAAATAAAATTAGACTAATAATTCAAGGCGGACTGTTAGAATTACTAGTGTAAAATTGTGTGTGTGTGTTAAATATACAGTGAAGAAAATAAGTATTTGAACACCCTGCTATTTTGCTATTTCTCCCACTTAGAAATCATGGAGGGGTCTGAAATTTTCATCGTAGGTGCATGTCCACTGTGAGAGAGATAAACTAAAAAGAAAAATCCAGAAATCACAATGCATGATTTTTTAACAATTTATTTGTGTGATACAGCTGCAAATAAGTATTTGAACACCTGTGTATCATCTAGAATTCTGACCCTGAAAGACCTGTTAGTCTGCCCATTAGAAGTCCACCTGCACTCCATGTATCATCCTGAATCAGATGCACCTGTTTGAGGTCGTTAGCTGCATAAAGACACCTGTCCACCCCATACAATCAGTAAGACTTTAACTTGTAACATGGCGAAGACCAAAGAGCTGTCCAAAGACACCAGAGACAAAATTGTACACCTCCACAAGGCTGGAAAGGGCTACGGAGCAATTACCAAGCAGCTTGGTGAAAAAAGGTCCACTGTTGGAGCTATCATTAGAAAATGGAAGAAGCTAAACATGACGGTCAATCTCAATCGGAGTGGAGCCCCATGCAAGATATCACCTCGTGGGGTCTCAATGATTCTAAGAAAGGTGAGGAATCAGCCCAGAACTACACGACAGGACTTGGTCAATGACCTGAAAAGAGCTGGGACCACCGTTTCCAAGGTTACTGTAGGTAATACACTAAGACGTCATGATGTGAAATCATGCATGGCACGAAAGGTTCCCCTGCTTAAACCAGCACATGTCAAGGCCCGTCTTAAGTTTGCATATGACCATTTGGATGATACAGAGGAGTCATGGGAGAAAGTTTTATGGTCAGATGAGACCAAAATAGAACTTTTTGGTCATAATTCCAATAAGCGTGTTTGGAGGAAGAAGAATGAAGAGTACAATCCGAAGAACACCATCCCTACTGTGAAGCATGGGGGTGGTAGCATCATGCTTTGGGGGTGTTTTTCTGCACATGGGACAGGACGAGTGCACTGCATTAAAGAGAGGATGACTGGGGCCGTGTATTGTGAGATTTTGGGGAACAACCTCCTTCCCTCTGTCAGAGCATTGAAGATGGGTCGTGGCTGGGTCTTCCAACACGACAACGACCCGAAGCACACAGCCAGGAAAACCAAGGAGTGGCTCCGTAAGAAGCATATCAAGGTTCTAGCATGGCCCAGCCAGTCTCCAGACCTGAACCCAATCGAAAATCTTTGGAGGGAGCTCAAACTCCGTGTTTCTCAGCGACAGCCCAGAAACCTGACTGATCTAGAGAAGATCTGTGTGGAGGAGTGGGCCAAGATCCCTCCTGCAGTGTGTGCAAACCTGGTGAAAAACTACAGGAAACGTTTGACCTCTGTAATAGCAAACAAAGGCTACTGTACCAAATATTAACATTCATTTTCTCAGGTGTTCAAATACTTATTAGCAGCTGTATCACACAAATAAATTGTTAAAAAAATCATGCATTGTGATTTCTGGATTTTTCTTTTTAGTTTATCTCTCTCACAGTGGACATGCACCTACGATGAAAATTTCAGACCCCTCCATGATTTCTAAGTGGGAGAAATAGCAAAATAGCAGGGTGTTCAAATACTTATTTTCTTCACTGTATGTTCTGGCCCCTCGCACAATTTTGTTAACTCAACGCGGCCCATGAGTCAAAAAGTTTGCCCACCCCTGGTCTAGAAGTAACCTCTTTTCTTTAGAAACTTCAGACTGTACAGTCTGTACTTCCAAATCAGATTCGGGATCCAACACATCAACTCCTATAAAGTTAGCAGCAAAAAGACATATTTCTCTGCCCACAGGAGGGTGACCAATCACAGCGGAGTAGGTGTGCCTGGAGGCAGGCCGTGGGTGCAACACATTAAAACAAAGAAATAGTTGAATAGGTGCAGATACTGGAAGGACTACAAAGCTTTGTGTGCTGGTTATTGTGTGCTCTATCGGAGTCCACAACTCCACAACAAAGGGCTAAAAATGAACATAATAGGTGCCCTTTAACAAAACAGAGATGACAAACAATCAACAATGTTGAGAAGTTGTTGGTGTAAATAAGTCTTTATGACAGCCTTGCTAGGACACACTTGCCTGGCACGCGTCACTGATTGATAACGTGGCGGCCATTAATCAGACGCGAGGCCACACAGATGTTCAGGTCCGTTATGCCTTTTACCCTGGCCTGGTCCGGCTGCCAGCTGAGCTCTGAGGGGTCTTCCAGATGTTCCAAGGTGTCAGTTTGCAGCAACCTAAGACCAGCCAAGCTACTTTGTTGGTTTAGTGTCGGATTGTGTGCGGAATGACTTTTTCCTATTCTTAGCTTTTCCTTTATTTCCCACAAATAAAGGAGTGGAGAAAGTCATAATGGAATTCCGCCAAGGCATTGGATTTTAAATGAAGTCTCCGCCGAGCGTCATGACGTTATTTTACATTCCCGTGTACTTCCAACTCCCATCAGCGCTGCGACAGAATCAAATGTGAAATAAGCTGATATAGGGAAATTGGTTTGTAATGTGCTGATGCTTTGGAGACCCTGTGCATACAGGCAAGAAAAAAACATAGCGACTGATGTTTTAATTACTTGGACTAGGAGGATAAAGAGTGAAACAGATTAAACTGCTTTTTTTTTTAATGCTTCCATTCTTTTTTAATTTTCAGAGCTGGGTGTGACATACTGACGGAGGATCTTTGTAACCCGGCACGTCGCTACACTGGCTAATGAAAACGTCCAGCGTAGAAATTCATTACTTGGGCCCCTTTCAAGATTTTATATTTGATGTTGGGAAATGTGGCAACGCTTTGATCAAGTGATGACGAAAACACTTCACGTCGAGGGTTAGCTAACAAAGTTATCTTATTATGTGATCACAGACGGGGGCTACGGGAGTGCGAGGTTAGGGATGTTTGCTCCGGGGATTTAACGTGTAGTGAGACTTTTAGTAGTCTGGTAAAAATATAAATTTCATCTGCATGTGAAAATACATTCTCACCTCAAGGTTTATTAACAGGTAACAGAAAAATCAATATCTTCTCACCGGTTTAGTCAGAGCTTTTCTTCCTGTCGCTCACACAAATTGATTTTGTCTTTGAAATATCAGGGTTTTTTTTTTTTTTTTTACAAAAAATAGTCCTCAAAAGGAAGAGCTTCCAAAAGAAATACTTGAGATGTGACAACATGGATCGCTGGTTTGCTCACAGAGCCGAGCACAAGTGCCCAATGTGTGGCCCTGATCTTGCTTAAGTTCATGGCCAGACCATGGATCATGGACTCAGGGGTGACCACTGGTGTCGTCAATGGAATATATTTTGCATTTTGTGATAGAATAAAAAAAGTATATAAAAATGTGCAAAGGGAAGCTCTGCAGTGGCTTCAATTCATCAAAAAATGAACGCCCCGGTACCGTGCAAGATCTGCAACGGCATCATATCATGCAAAAGAAGGTGCACCACTAACATGATTAAACACCTCCGGATGCACGGTGTGCAGTGTGCCCTGCTTTTCATGCACTACACCGGACTTCTTCCAACCAGTAAAATAATAAATTAAGTTGTACTAAAGTTACATTTCGTCTATTCAGCATCTCTCCAACGAAGAAAATTAACACCTTCACACATTTTAATCCAATAACTTTGGTTCGCGCCATCATTTAAACCACGGCAACTCTTGTGACCCTATGTCTGAAAAGAATCGGAATCAAGAATCGTTACAAACTGGAATAAAAATGAGGAATCTGAATGGGAACCAAAATCGCTCAAAGTCAAACGATGCTCTACCCTAATAAGGTGGGTTTGTTTGATTCATTCATTCATTTTCTACCGCTTTTTCCTCACGAGGGTCGCGGGGGTGCTGGAGCCTATCCCAGCTGTCTTCGGGCGAGAGGCGGGGTACACCCTGGACTGGTCGCCAACCAATCACAGGGCACATATAGACAAACAACCATTCACACTCACATTCATACCTATGGACAATTTGGAGTCGCCAATTAACCTAGCATGTTTTTGGAATGTGGGAGGAAACCGGAGTACCCGGAGAAAACCCACGCATGCACGAGGAGAACATGCAAACTCCACACAGAGATGGCCGAGGGTGGAATTGAACCCTGGTCTCCTAGCTAACCAATAGACCGCCGTGCCACCCCAAAGCTGACTCTCTTTTCTCAAAATTGGACCAAACAACTTATAGGGATGATAGATTTTCTCATATTTTTAAAATTAAAATCAACATATATGTCGCTTAAAAGTGAAGTTTGTGAGCGCTTTGTTTTAAACCACCACAGCAGTGCCCATATTATCCTTGCATTAAGCACAGCTCCTCATTGTAGACTTTAAAGCTCGTCCAACAGCGTAATCCCCATGACTAAACGGAAAAAAAACAGGAAGAAGACGTGGAATTGACCACCATTTCCTGAGGAGATCAATCAGGAACGATTGAGTATTACACGTATCAGGTGTTACTTATTAAGTGGTGTCAAGCGTTAATGGAAATACGAGGCATATTTCAAAAGGCGGCCCGTTAAGCTTGTTGACACATTTTTTTTTAATCTAAACACACCAGACGTGCGCCTCCCAGGCATGTAGCTTTGTAGTGAAGTGTAAAAGGCTGGAGTGTGCTTGAAACAGAACCGCGGGAGGGAAAGGAGGTCAGCGTGTGACCTCTTTGATTCCTGTGAGTGAATGACATTGCATTGAAAACGACAAACAGCGTACCCTCACTAGCTATCTTAAAATGAGCACCTGTTGTCGTATGAAGAACACGGAACCCTGCAGGTTCTCTGCAAAAAGTAAAAAAAAAAAAACTCACCTTGATGGCTAAAAAGGATTTTGGTAAACAAAGCCCTTTGGGAACGCAATTGATCTTTCATTTGCATAATCCATCTTGTGCTTGAAGAGGCTAATTTTCACCTTGTGTTTTTTTTGTTGTTTAAATCGAAGCGCTGCCAACTTTGACATCACCCTAACTTGGTAAAAAGTTGGATTTGTTTTAAAGGTCAAAGGTGATCATTTCTGACGTGCCTGTTGACCTGCACTTGATCAGATTTAGAATACATTTTTCCAGAGATTTTCTTTTTAGATTCGCTGAGGTCGGCACGGCGGTAAAGTGGTTAGCGTGTAGACCTCACAGCTAGGAGACCAGGGTTCAATTCCACCCTCGGCTATCTCTGTGTGGAGTTTGCATGTTCTCCCCGTGCATGCGTGGGTTTTCTCCGGGTACTCCGGTTTCCTCCCACATTCCAAAAACATGCTAGGTTAATTGGTGACTCCAAATTGTCCATAGGTATGAATGTGAATGTGAATGGTTGTTTGTCTATATGTGCCCTGTGATTGGCTGGTGAGACACATGCTAACTTGCAAACTAGAGCTCCAGCGACCTAAACGGTAGCCTCCAAGTTATTTCCTTTAAACTTAAAAAAGCCAAAAACTTACCACTTCCACACGGATAGTGAGGATAACTATTAACAGTTATTTAACCTTTAACATGAACATTAATCAAACGTAATAATTTTTTTCTGGGTACATGATACCATACAGCATCCATATCAAACTTGCGCGGGCCACACTAACATTAAACTTTCATATCAAGGCGGGGGCCTCAAACTAGCGTCCTGCAGGCCACATTTGGCCCGCGGGCCGTGTGTTTGCGACCCCTGCCTTAAAAGATATGAAGAGGTTTTGTGAGGTTCGCTGGAGTCTTACAATACCTCCCTGCTAAGGTATCACAAGAACAGAAGATATGCCACACAATATTCTGAAGTCTTGCAAGGTTTTTGCATGACTTCTAGCAAGAATATGTATCAATTTTCCAAGTTGATTCCAACAGTATCACCCCGAGGATCACCCTGTAGTTCGCTGTGTGGTTTGTGTCATCAAACAAGAAGGAGAAAAATAAACACAACTACAACAAGCAATACAGGACGAGAGTGGCCTTTTGAATCATCATTGTGACAAATCCCCCAAGTGAGCGTGGCCACAAATGCACAAACACTTTACATGCTGCCAATTAACGTGAAAATAATTAAAGTGCATTTTAATAAAAAAGAACAAGATGGGTGGACAGCTTCATGCTAATTGGATGCTGCTGTGGCATTGACTCATCCTCCGTGTAGCAAAAAAAAATAAAATAAAAACCCGAAGATCACCTTTGTGTAAAGAGCAGTTCAGGGTCAGTCGGCATTGTAATCGCTTCATAAATTGAACTGTCACACAGGAGCTTTAAGTTCTACATAAACATTGCTGCTGCTGCTGCTGCTATGGAGCCTGATAAGCCTTCCAGGCATGCCGTGGGCAGATAGCGGAGGGCCCCCCCCCCACTTGTCCGTTTGCATTCTCCTCTACCTCGCTAACCCCTGCTGGCCTTTAGCACTAATTATGAGATTTAAACCTAATCCTGCAAAAATCCAAAAAATCTACGCGTTGGCAAATAAGGGGCGGTTCATTTCTCCCCACACCACCCGGTGTGTGCCCACCGTGTGGAATCACAGGCGTAGCAGGGGGGAGGTCCCGGCATGTTAAACTCCCAGCAGGGCGAGTTAACGGGATAACACAGCTTGAAGGTCAATTACCTGATTTAGCTTGACATGGTAGTAGCTTAGCCTCCCATTGATCCAACTTTATTACTTCATAAATGGCTATGGAAATGATAGTAATGCGATACAATAGCAATTGAACGCTAATTTATTCACTGCAAAAAATAACAATGATGCAATATGTCACAGTATTGATACTAATATCTTATGTTGATGTGTTGATACTAAACTGTGAGCGATACCAATGGGATACAAACAAATATTGACATTTTCGAACCTGGGACTGACATTACGATTCTCCCAGTGTCATTCACATTTTTAAATTCTGATTTGTAGTTTCATTGCCTAGCGGTCTCAAACATTTGCAACACTATTACACTGTGCAAAATTTGTGATGTAGAAATCTTTGCACCATCTTTGGTGTGTAAGTAAAATTATAAACTACACCTGATTAATGCCAACACTGAGGTAACTAACAATTTCTACTACTTTCTAACACTTTCTAACTTTTCTAGTATAAAAAGTCTATTTTGGGCGGCACGGTGGTCGAGTGGTTAGCACGCAGACCTCACAGCTAGGAGACCAGTTCAATTCCACCCTCGGCCATCTCTGTGTGGAGTTTGCATGTGGGTTTTTTTCCGGGTACTCCGGTTTCCTCCCACATTCCAAAAACATGCTAGGTTAATTGGCCACTCCAAATTGTCCATAGGTATGAATGTGAGTGTGAATGGTTGTTTGTCTATATGTGCCCTGTGATTGGCTGGCGACCAGTCCAGGGTGTACCCCGCCTCTCGCCCGAAGACAACTGGGATAGGCTCCAGCACCCCCCGCGACCCTCGTGAGGAAAAAGCGGTAGAAAATGAATGAATGAATGATCTTCTGCACCTAAGTTACTGGCAACTCAGGAACATGTTCAAGTTCCTGCAGCATCAGACACTCTAATACTTAAACAACAGGATATGCGTCCATGTTTTTTCATGAGGATTTCAAAAATAAAGATCTTTTTTGAACTCCTGTGGAAAAGAACCCTCATAACATTCATATTCATGTTCCATGGTTTTGGGGGATTTGTTTTTTTATTTATTATTTACACTAAACATATTTTTATTTTGGTTATTTACATATCGGTTGAAAATACCCCTGTGAGAAATGCATTGTAACGTTCATAAAAAGATCATGGAATTTAAGAAATAGTGGAGAAGTTTCATCCCAAAGGAAACTTAAACTAAAAGCCATGCCTCTTAAAAGAATCTGAGTCGACAATCATTTTTGTGTGATTTTGTTGCCAGCACATTCAACTATGTAAAGAGTCTTGGATGTGTTATTTTAGTGTTCCCTTTCATTTTTTAGAGCAGTGTGTATTATGTTGATGGATTCATACAACAAGCCAATTTGATACACTGCATTAAATACTTTAAATATTACTCACACAATAATACTCCAATATTTACACAATTATGATATAACAATAAAGCAACTGTGCAAAAAAAAAGTAGCAATACTGGCCTATTGATACTCTACTGTGAGTGGTAATGATGTACTACATTGTGATACTGATATGTGACACTACCAATACAAGTAGACGCAAGTTTAATAATAATAATAATACTAACAAGATACTAACTAATACTAACAAGTTTATCCATAATAAAATGGAGTCTGATATTGTTGAATCAGTCCCAGCTGTCTTCGGGGGAGAGGCGCGGTACACCCTGGACTGGTCGCCAGCCAATCACAGGGCACATATAGACAAACAACCATTCACACTCACATTCATACCTATGGACAATTTGGAGTCGCCAATTATTCATTCATTCATTCATTTTCTACCGCTTTTCCTCACGAGGGTCGTGGGGGGTGCTGGAACCTATCCCAGCTGTCATTGGGCAAGAGGCGGGGTACACCCGGGACTGGTCACCAGCCAATCACAGGGCACATATAGACAAACAACCATTCACACTCACATTCATACCTATGGACAATTTGGAGTCGCCAATTAATCAAAATGAAAAAATTAAACATGTTTTTGGAATGTGGGAAGAAACTGGAGTACCAGGAGAAGACCTACGCATCGAACCCTTGTCTCTTAGCTGTGTGGCCTGCGCACTAACCACTCTGCACCGTGCAGCCCTTTGCCAACACTACTATAGTGATATTGTGCTATTGCAATAATAATCACAATAGTATCACAAAATCTATGTAACAGTGTAAATATCTATTGTTTTTTTTTTTACTTTTACTTAGACCATAATATAAACCATAATAGACCATATTATAAAATAATAATGTACAAGTATAGTAAACCTCGGATATATCGGACTCGGATATATCGGAAATTCGCTCACAACGGACAGATAAAAAAGAACCAATTTTTCTGTAATGCATTTCCAATAAAAATTAATTGCATATATCGGATTTTTTATAACGGATTTCGCCTATTTCGGACAAAATCTCCAGTCCCGTTCCAATGCATTTCCATTAAATTTCCCTCGCATATATCGGATGGCCGCATCGTGGCGCTCCGATTCGCCGAATCGTGACAAGCCGCTATACGACGTCATTTGCAGCGTTTGCAGCGTTGCCTGCGCGTCCAGGTACATTGGAAACATAGTCAAGGAAGTGCCTTTTTATAACGGATAAAATCCGATTTACGCATATACCGGATATAAATCCGATATATGCGTAAAACGGACATTTTCCGGTATACGCATATAACGGATTTCGCTTATATCGGACAAAACCAGTGGGAACAATTGAATCCGATATATCCGAGGTTTACTGTACAATGATATTGTGTATATACATACACATACATATTGTATATAAATAAAACCTATAAAGTCAGCTTACTTTGCCATTGTCGATTATGTCAAAAGTCATCACCTTCCATTATCTTTCCAACAACAGCTGATGGGGGACAACAACAGTGCAGTCAAGGTCCTCCAGCTAACAATATCCACTTAGAGGTGGCAAGAGATGAAGGTCCTGACCCTAACCATTGTTGGCGGACAGCTGTCAATTAAAAGCACAACAAAAAAAAAGTGGAGGCGCACGAAGGGTCGAACGACTCGCCACGCCTATATGTCCCATGATGAGATGGACATTGACCCTCGTGCTTATCTACCATCAAGCGTCTACTGCGAGTGAGGAGTTTAATCAAAGTTGAAGATGAATGCCGGATCAGAGGTTCACATGGAGACTTCCGTTGGAATCCATATTATACATTTATGACTAATAATTTTTCTTATTTTTTCTCAAGCTGCTGCACCTAACAATTGAGAGTGTCAGAGTAAGTTCAACACAAAAAAGTGTCAACATAAGGACAGATGCGCTCCCTGGTTTCCCTTGACTCTTTCCTCTTTTTTTTTTGGCATCAGATCACAACACCCGTCCTCCCGCTTGGGCTGTGCTCCGACGTTCAACTTGGGCAATTTTCCTGCCTGTGGCGTCCCGTGGAGATGCCAGACAAGGTGTTGTCACGACAACACAAACAATACGTCCAAAAGCGTCAGCGCTGTGACAACCTGTTAGCAGGCTAGCGTAAAAGATGACTGAGGACGCACAGATGGAGAAAGACAAAGTTAGTGTGTCCATTTCACACCGTTTTTTTTTTTTTTGTGGTCTTTAACTCCTCATCACCCTCCTGTCTCGAGTCCTGTCCTGTCACTCCTTCTCCATCTCGCCTTGTCCCAAAGCCCAGCACAATACATCAACGCCCCTCAATGCCGCCGCTCTGTAATAACTCGCCCATCTCTGGAGGACAGACGCCGTCAGAATTCATGAGACAACATCTTTTTTTAATCAATCCACGAGGTAAAAAACAAAACCAAAAAACAATGTTGACACAAATGGCATCACCTTGACACTGGAGCTATTTTGAGCTTTTTGAACGGGTGAAAAGCATGGCAATCATTCTAAATGTTAGCACATTCCATTACAAATAGTCAAATGCTCATACCACCAAAAAAATGAAAGTACTCACTTAATAAAACATTAGGGTCATTACTACCGCCATAGATAATAAACTAAAGCGACGCCATCCTGGCTGTGACATCATGACCATAATACGTTCCAGGAACCAGATTCAAATGTATGCAGCCAGGAACTCACAGCAAAGCCAAGAAAGCGACACAGTCACAACAAAAGGTTCATTAACATTCACTGATATTGTGCGACTATAATATAACACACGCCAAAAAATGGTCACAAGTATGCACACCAACAAGGTGACATATTCACATTTAAGTTTTTTTGCACGAGGGGCACAAAAAGGTGATGATGCAACTCCACAGTAAAAGAGAGCATGTTTGATGCAGTTTTAAAGGGGACCTATTGTGCTTTTTCTTTCCTCTTTTCTGACCTGTAAATGTAGTTTCAATGTTGTATTTTCGTGTTAAACAATGCAAATGTGCCCTGTGATTGGCTGGCCACCAGTCCAGGGTGTACCCCGCCTCTCGCCCAAAGACAGCTGGGATAGGCTCCAGCACCCTCCGCGACCCTCGTGAGGAAAAAGCGGTAGAAAATGAATGAATGAATGAACAATGCAAATGTTTCAGATAATGAGGTTTGCGCATTTGGAAGTGAGCCCTGAAAGAAGTTTGGGATGGCTCAAAACGCTCCGTTTGTGGCGTCACAAGGGGATGGACTTCCTTATATGCTTCATAGTTAGGAAGCACTTTGGGCGTGTGACCAATCACAGCGGAGTGGGCATGCCCGGAGGTGGGCCGTGGGTGAAATACATTTTTAAAAAGACAGGAAGCACAAATCAAAGGAAATACAGCTTGAATAGGTGCAGATTATGTGCAGGTTATTGTGTGTAGCTGCTCTATAGGAGACCACAACTCAATACAAAGGGTCGAAAAATGAGCATAATAGGTCCCCTTTCAACCAAAAAAATTTTTCATTGAAATATATGATAAAATATATGCTCTGCCACAATCAGGAAGTGAAGAGGCATCTCGCCGTGTTACACAAACAAGGTTACACATTGAAGGGAAAGTTGAATGCATGCACACACAGTTAACTGCTCATGATGCTATTTTCTGTGTTGTTTATGTTGTGGCATCGTTGTTAGACATTTTGGCTCAATATACTTTTAGAACGGAAAAAACTAGAAACAAACTTTTTTTTTAAAGATGAAAAGTTTAATATTTCTTTTGGTATATACCATGTCTATATAGCCCAAAAACACAATATTCTGTGTGCCTCGAAAAATCAGTCAAAATCATAAAAAAATGGCCATTACAAGAGGGACGGCTTATGAAAAATGCCTGGGATTGAATGAATGAATTATGCTTGTTATGATTTATCGTGGGTGTTGTTTGTTTAGAGGACACAAACGATGCATGGTAAATTGACACTACAACGAGATGAGGTTGTTTTGATGTTCCATGGGTATATTTATTCACTGTCGGTGTGTTTGGGAACAGCTGCGGTAAATCAGAACTACAGTATAGCAATGTGAGTGACAAGGGGGGCATAATATATTTAAGGTATATCATTAGAAATAATATAAGCATTGTAAAAGGAAACTGAAAGACCATGAAAATTCCCCAAATCATTAAAAGTCTGCTTGAGGTATTCTAAAAATACCAAAGTGAATCATCCTCCTTGTGGAAAAACAACTCAATAACCATAACCAGTGGCGGCATACGGGGGGAAAAATTAATAGTTCATTCATTCATTCATTTTCTACCGCTTTTCCTCACGGGGTCGCGGGGTTGTGCTGGAGCCTATCCCAGCTGTCTTTGGGCGAGAGGCGGGGTACACCCTGGACTGGTGGCCAGCCAATCACAGGGCACATATAGACAAACAACCATTCACACTCACATTCATACCTATGGACAATTTGGAGTCGGCAATTAACCTAGCATGTTTTTGGAATGTGGGAGGAAACCGGAGAAAACCCACGCATGCACGGGGAGAACATGCAAACTCCACACAGAGATGGCCGAGGGTGGAATTGAACCCTGGTGAAGTTAATAGTAAATAGGTTTAAAATGAGTGCTATCTGGTTGTGATTTAAAACGTTATACTATGATGTGTTGACAACAACTGCCTGGGGGATGAGAGACAAAGTGATTTTTTTTTTTTTCCAGAATTCCCGGTGCGCCCCTGACCATACAGTCGCCATCGCTTAGACTTAGACTTAGCTTTACCAAAAACCTGTGTCTTTTTTTTTCCACCGTGAAAATCAATCCAAACCATATCTACGAGGAGCAGCAGAGGCGCCTGTCACCTTTAGCTGACCTTTAGGAAGCCTTTAATTTGTTGCGTCTATCAAGAGGAGGATTTGCAACGGGATGACATGCATCAAAACAGCTAAGAGGAAGTAATGATTGCTAAGGTATAATCCTTAGCAGTCGACATGAAAGTAAAGACATATATATAAGGTGTGTGGATATATATGAAAGAAAATCAGCCTACAGGAAATCTTGGATTTTTTTCGGCTTCATCATTACCGGATCAAGGACCTAATACATGACTCTTTACATTAAAGCTGCTGCAATGTGACACTCCCACTAAAATGGGCGTCCGTCCAGTCCAAGAAACAGGACAATATTATAACAGCTCTAAATGGCAAAACAAAAACAGTAGGACGTCTCACTTACCATCCTGATGCAATGTGTTAAAGATAGCGACACTCAAAATGAGGTCCAGAGGAGAAAGGACATTTGATCCGCCATGTTTTTCCACTTTGACAGGCCTCTTTGTTCCTCATCACACTCCATAACCCCGCTGACAGCCATTTGTCACTCATCTCCACGCCACAAAGGCCGTCCTTGCTTCAGTAACCCCAGACATGCTCTAAATCTTTCAGAATACAGAGTCATGGGCTTTCCTGGATGGACAGTCTCGGAATTAGGTAGATAACCCCTAGAGCAGGGTGTTCAACTAGCGGCCCGCATTAAATGTGATTGCTCGATTTACTGTGCGTGTGTTGCTTGGGTAAATTACCTAAAATACATCAGAACTACACTGAGGTGTGATTATTTTTTTCGTGATGTCGGAAAATATCAGCCTACCCATATCATCGGCCAATTTTGACCTAAAAATGAGATGTTGATTCATATCGTTTTTTTGTGTTGATAATGACATCGGTGACTAAGTGATGCCAAGCACAGCAACAAGCTTCATTCCTCAGTGGCGAACCTTGAAAATGACTGTATTTGACACTGAAATGACACAAAATTGACCCAAAAATATAATAATAATATTTTAACATGCACTAAGCAATGCTAACTGAAAAATTGTCAGACTTGATTGCAAAAAAAGGGAGGAAAAAAGCCACTAAATGTCCACCTGCTACTTGTGCAGACACATTTCCCAGAGAGTGCAACCTTGCTCCGTTCAGCTAACTCAACCTCCGTGACCCACCATGCCGCCTTTTCATTTACATGGCGGGACATCAGCTGGCACATTTTCCACGCTATGAGATCTTGGCAGCGTCAGCCTCGTACGCCACATTGACGGAGCTGGCAACGTTCCCTTTGTCCACCCCCCCCTGCCTGCCTCCAGTTCCATAATAAACCCAGAGAAACAACCAGCCATGACGCAAGGCCCAGGAGGTATTTTTGGGAAGAAAGTGTGTGGGTTTCCAGAGTGTGATGGTGGCTATTTATGGTTTTTACGAGGCACCGCAGACAGAAATACCGCACAGTTGTAGGAGGCGAGTGTATCTGACGCTAACTGGTAGGTGTTAAAATGATCGCGTATCGTGACTCAAGCTTCTTTTCTAATTTTAGCATTTCTAGCTAATAAGAACATGTGCAAAAACTACCAAATATATTATAGTATATAGCAGAGCATTCCTTAACATACTGTGAAAATGCCAGTCAAGATATTCTTCAGTTTGTTTGTAAGGACCTACTACAAAAACGCTAGACATACAGAGTATCCTGTACACGATATGACGGGAGAGCTCGTCTATTTTTAAGCACTTACAGCAAAAGCGTGAGCCAAAGATCATCTATATGACAGGAGTATTCTCACTGCGTAAACACTCGTCAAAGATCACTTTGGTGTTTCTGAGGACCGACTGCAAAAACCATGGTCTGGCCAATAAAATCATTCAGTTTCAAACATTGCTGCAGCTTTATGAAATGTAAGTAAGCATGGTATTATATATACTATATAGCACTAATTGCACAGCCGATAAGATAAGACCCTCATATGGGGAAATTTGCATTGCACAGCAGCAAGAGTACAGAATCAGTTAAGCAGTACAAAAATACACAATATAAAAAAATAGACAATACAAACAACCCAAGTATTAACAAATCAACAGTTTTACCCAGAGTTATGCACAACTACAGTACGCAGATAATATGAAACGAGATGAGATATACTACGTATGACCAGTCTATACACTATGACATCTTGCTAGTGAGTTAATATGAGACATTATAGAAGTACTTCACATAGAACTTAATATATTGTATTTAGAGCCTTGATATTGCATGTGGAGGTTGATCAGGTATTGCACAGTGAATGGAGTCTGTTGCATGTTGCTAAACATGCCAGACTCCACCTTAAATTAGCAATAATTTAACTGTAAACAACTAAAAACACAATTTTAACACCTTAAATAGGCATACGTGTCACATTACTGACAATATGAATGACAATATATGGCATACTGTGTACATATGGATAGTATGTAAGGAAAGTACACTGTATGAAAAGCAATAAGCTTGAATGTCTCAAGAGTATTAAACAATGCAATTTGAATGTCAAGTGCTTTTAAATAAAATGGACATATTACGTTAAACCAGTGGTTCTTAGGTTCATTTCCATCATGCCCCCACAGGGGACAGACGTGTTTCAGTACTTTCACACGGCTATGGCTTCAAATCACTGTAGTGTGTGTGTCATAATAGTAATTGCAGTATCGCTGGTACCCAGAATCACTCCTCACAACACTCACTTGCTAGCGCCCTGCCTCCCCACACTGGGACAAAGATGCTGAATGACGGACAGGAGGGCTTACTCACTTCGTTCATTTATGCTATAAAACCAACGCTCCCACATGTTATGACAGATGCACTCTTGTCATCTAGCCTGTTTGGTAGCGAGAGAGGAGGAAATCAAACACACATTCACATGTCAATATATCCAGGCTGGGAAAATGATAAAGCAAGCTGGGGAAACACGTAATTCATCCATTCCACAGTTGTATATTCTTCCATGTTACACATTCCGCAGATTGTGGTCTTTTAGTGTTGATATAAAGCTTTTGCCCAGACGTTAAGAATAACAAAGAAGTCATCGATGAACAATCACTTTATTGAAACGAACAACCATAATAGTATATCTGCAACTGTCTCTCCATCTCTTTTCCTGGCTCATAAGCAATCAGGATACATTCATGGCCTCAGAGACTATAGAAAAATAGATAATTCCAACAGGAATGAATGGATAGACTAATATCTTTGAAAATGCATGATATTGTTGTGCAAAGTTGGTATGTTCCAATCCCAGCATTGAGCAGGTTGGGAACCAAGAAAAAGGTACGTCGCCTGCTTACTTACAGTATCTGGTTGTCAGTGCTAATCTGACATTTTCTCAAAATCTGACCATAATAAATACATTTTTTTGAGTCTGGAGAAGTGGATAATTTGTGTGTGTTCCCTGATGATGTGCTACAATTTTGTTGGTTAAATAGACAAGGGGCGGCACGGCGGTCGAGTGGTTAGCGCGTAGACCTCACAGCTAGGTGACCAGAGTTCAATTCCACTCTCGGCCATCTCTGTGTGGAGTTTGCATGTTCTCCCCGTGCATGCGTGGGTTTTCTCCGGGTACTCCGGTTTCCTCCCACATTCCAAAAACATGCTAGGTTAATTGGCGACTCCATATTGTCCATAGGTATGAATGTGAGTGTGAATGGTTGTTTGTCTATATGTGCCCTGTGATTGGCTGGCGACCAGTCCAGGATGTACCCCGCCTCTCGCCCGCACTCAGCGACCCTCGTGAGGAAAAAGCGGTAGAAAATGAATTAATGAAATAGACAAGGTGAAGATTTATAATAATTCAAAATGAAGAAGTATGTAAGTGTTGAAAATATCTGCAGGAATAAAGATATGGGGGGGGGGGGGGGGGCTGTTTGGCTCACGACCTAAAGCTGGCTTTAAATTTAGCCCCTGTGTGATTGAGTGTGACACCACTGACATAGAGGATCATTAAGTAGTGTACAATAAATGAACATTATGCTATAAATGTATGACTTATTATGATTAGTCATAGTTATTATTATTTACAGAATGACAATATGATATTACGAGGTAAAAATATGATGGTATGACAAAGCTTTGCGTTTACATTATATTCAAAATAAGAATTATATTGACGGTCCTGAGTCTTGTGAAAATGTCATGTCGTTTTATTCGCCACCAACAACATGTGTGAGGACGTATTCAAATGCATTCAGCCTCAGGCTCTATGCAGGGGAGTCCTATTGTATTCATGTCCTATTGTATTCATGTACGCAAGGACAAAAACTGCCACACTGTTTATTTAAAGCAATAATTATGCAAATGAATAGGGCAAAAATGGTGGTTTAACAGCTGAAGATGACGGTGTTGAAGGTTAAAACGTAACCTGTCATTTAATAGTCTGTAATGGTAAAAAAAACGCTTGGTTAACCAAGCTTGATTTTGTGTGTGAAATCGGCGCTTGTTTGCAAGGCCCAATCTAATGGTGCTGAAAGTACGACTACTTACAGGAGCAATGAGGGAGCTAATGAGGAAGTCATTTTTGCTAATTTCAGACAGTACCATCATTACAGACATCTGCACAGCCAAACATGCCAGGGCCCCGCTTTGATTGCTGGGTTACCCGTACTTACTGTTTGCACTGTTTGCTTATTGACCACTTCACTGTCGCGCCCCCTTTCCCTGTAAAAAGCTCATACAGGGAGAAATAATTGTACATGAAAACTACAACACCTCCATCCAGGTGCACATGAAGGAACGACTGGCCATGAAATTAAAGTGACGAGTTGAGGTAGCCATCCCGAGTGATGCCTTAGCGGAGCCCAAAATTGACATCTGGACATTTTTGTTTGCTGATTCCAAAGCTTTGTCATATACTTTTTGCAAAATATGTCACTTTGCACCATGACTTTGCCCCAGCGCTTATTATAGATTCCATTAAGATGGCCGTTAAATTGGTTGCCCACCCCCCCAACGCATCAGCTCAGGAGTTTGTTTGTTTTAAGACGGCGGTACGATGACTCACAGCAGTGGTCGGGAGATAACTGATGAATTAAAATACCAAAGCCACAAAGAGGCATCTATTGTGTCTACTCCAAAAAAAGGCAACATCCAAGATAAATCTGGTCTTATTGGAAAGGGGCGGGGAACAACTCCATAGGGTGGATAGTAAATAACTGCAGGTGTCTCAAATTAAATTTAACAACACTGATATTAACAGCTTCGGTTTAGGCAGCCTCCTGATTATAGTTGATTATATTGACACCATAACATGACAGTAACTGCATCTGAATATGATGAGTGCTCAGCATCCAGCAGCGTTATCTACCTCTGCATGCACTTCGATGTATCGCTACACCGCAGCTGGTGTGAAAGTCGTGTTACCGTTGCTGTACTGTTGTTTACAGTGGTCAACAGCGCCATTAAAGCACTTTACTCCTTAACATTGTTTCTGTTGGTTCTCTCATAACGAGACCAAAGTTATTAGTATCCACTGTCGCTGTGAGTTGAGAAAGCATTGCAGGTATTTTTTACTGTAATTTCTACAGTGTATATACTCCCCTACTCCTCATCATCCCCACCTAATATCCTTTCATACACTGGCTCATGTTCCCACATTGAATTCTTTACTCAGTCTGTTGTATAACTTAATTCCACATATGGAATACCTGGTTGATCCTGCCAGTAGCATATGCTTGTCTCAGAGATTAAGCCATGCAAGTCTAAGTACATACGGACCTGTACAGTAACCAAACCTGTACAGCTAATTAAACAATCCCAGTACCAAATGATCCATGCCCCACCGCTTGAGAATACTTGCCTCACTTCCTGTCAATCAAAGCGTTTTTTAAGACGATAACTACAAAAGCACTAAGAGAGCACAGGCCAAGAGTCATAGCCCCCCCATACTATATATATCGCGTATATGTATATATGTATACATATATATATACGTATATAGAATATACACTATATATACAGACTTATATACACTATATATACATACACACACAACACACACACACACACACATATATATATACACACATACATATATGTACATATACACACATATATACATGTATGTATATGTACATATATGTATATATGTGTATATACATATATGTACATATACATACATGTATACATACATATATATGTACATATACATATATACACATATATACATATATATACACATACATATATATACACATATATACATATATATACACATACATATACACACACATATATACATATATACACATACATATACACACACATACATATACAGATATAAACATATATATACATATATATACATATATATACTACATATATACACTATTCCTACTTTTATCTACATCTTTAAATTCCTTCATCATAAAAGCATAACAGGAAGGGCTTGAATGATGTTGAATGGTAACATGCTAACACCTAGCATAATAGCGCTGAGTGTTTTTATCAGTGCCTTTCTTTAAAAATGCTAAAAATGTTAGTATAATTATGTTATCATGCTAACGTTTGCACCTAACATGATAGCGCTAATTGTCTGCTTAAGTTCATATTGATGAAAATCGCAATGCTCATCGCATGTTAGCAATGCTATCGTATTATAGGGCAATGTACTGGGAAGGCTAAATGTCCTGAACAAGTGCTCTTACCATTTCTTGCAATATTAAAGAATCCTTTTGAAAATTCCTGGTGATCTGGATCACCCGTTTGCCATAGAATCCTAAAAAAAACCCCTGAAAACATAAAAACGGCAAATGTTAAGGTTATAGAATAACTACAAGCTCTGTTAAACAAGTGTACTTCCTTTCCCTGCACTTATTTATTCGCTCAGTGGGAGACGAAGAAGGTGCCCGTGACAAACAGTCTTATGATGCAGCCTTCATGTCATCCAACACCCACCACCCCCCCCCCCCCCCCACCGCCCCGCACCCTCCAGTCCTCGCTGGTCTCTCCGTCTCCTTGCCATCACTTCCACCCTGTAGAACATCTCCGTCACATGTCAAGTCTCTTCTCCCTCACCATGGGCCCTGTTGACACAGGAATCAGTCACTCCTCACGCGGGACGTGTCGGCGGCCATTACTATTCATGAGGCGGTGTCACCAGTTGTCGGAGGTGGAGAGTTGAAGGAGGGTGGGGGGGGGGACTCCTCTTTATCAGCCAGGGGTGGCTAATGAGAAGCACCAGGTTAATACCGCCGACTGGAATGTCTTTAAAGCTCTTCATTCATTTAGACGTTCCTAATTGAAAGTGGAGTGAACTGCACTCTGGACACAGCTCATTGTCTTGCAAGTCTGGGCTATAAAAGGAGATGTTTTATCCCAATATGGGCAAGCAATGCCAGGAATAACACTTCAGACAGTTCTTTTTTCCTGACTGAATTTTGAATGTGCTGTGTTGGCACAAAAAAACCCAGCAGAAAAAACTAAATATTTCATTCATTCATTTTCTACCGCTTTTTCCTCACGAGGGTCGCGGGGGGTGCTTGAGCCTATCCCAGCTGTCTTCGGGCGAGAGGCGGGGTACACCCTGGACTGGTCGCCAGCCAATCACAGGGCACATATAGACAAACAACCATTCACACTCACATTCATACCTATGGACAATTTGAAGTCGCCAATTAGCCTAGCATGTTTTTGGAATGTGGGAGGAAACCGGAGTACCCGGAGAAAACCCACGCATGCACGGGGAGAACATGCAAACTCCACACAGAGATGGCCGAGGGTGGAATTGTACCCTGGTCTCCTAGCTGTGAGGTCTGCGCGCTAACCACTAGACTGCCGTGCTGCTAAACTAAATATTTTTACAGGAAATGTGTCAATAATCTATTGCTGGGTCACACTGAGCCTTCGTCCCTAGCATGCTCTGCCAAACTAAGCATCCATTCATGCTGCATAAGAGTTGCCTGCCAACATGGTATTTCATAACAAGTATATTGCACAACACAACAGCAACAGAACCAATGTTGTAATAATGAAAAGGTGCAAACTGTTCAGGCAGCATCAATAACGCTGATGAGATCAACGCAAGCAACGATACCACAAGTGTAACACATAATTTTCACAACAACAAAATGGCAGCATGTGTAAGCACACACACAGGTAAAAAAATCTGCTGGATGTCGCATGGCACTTCAAATAAATCTACTCCCATCTTGTGGAGTTAAGGCCAAGGATTTTCACAGTCGCTCAGCAGCAGCCGTGGCCACCCCCCCAATGTAGTCTAAAAGGTACAATCTTGATCACATGTCATTTTTACATGATCTGATCTTGATCTCAACACCACTAGTTGAGTCTTCAACTTCTTTTGGTGTAAATATCGTGGAAAAAAAGAGTAGAAAAGTAAAACAAAAACATTAAGGTTAAGGTCTTTTTTTGCGATTAATTAATCGGCTCTATTAATACTGTCTGAACAGTTTTTGTTCATTACCGCGACTAAAAAAATCAGTTCCGTTGTGTTGTGCAATATACTCGTTAACAAATAAGCATGAGTTCCTGGGATTTAAGACTGAAGAGGTACCCCAGTAACCTTGGACTAGGTTAAAAAACTGACTGGGTCATCATGCCAAGATCACTGTGGGCTCTTCTTCATCCGTCATGCATATTTACCCCGACAGCTTATTATGGCATTGCTTCCTGAAATGACTGAAATGAAAGGGTGTTAGCTACCAAAGGCTATTCTGCTGCACATTGCATGCGATCCCGCTCCAGCATAAGTCTACTGGAGCTAAACCTCCTTCACATAAATGCAGCCGTAAATATCTTTTACCTGCCTCTTCTTGTCGGCAACACAACTCGACGCCATCATCATCATCATCATCCCCAAAAGCATGCAATTTGCCGACATAAATCTCCGCCTCCCCCCCGACGACTGCCTATTCATTCGCCCATTTGTCACTCCAATAGTTATTTTATTGCAGCGCGGTATTAATTGAACAGCTTCTCCCGCACAACAATTCAAAGCCAGAGTACATCCATTATGAAGGGCGTGCACTGGAAATATCGCCAAGCTCACAAATCAGCCTGAGCGGAAAGGGTGGAACCTTGCAATCGTGCTAATTTGTCATTGCCGACGAGCTCTTTACGTCAGTCATGCAAGGAAAATGTCCTGGAAAGATCGGAATTGCTGCATGGGAGTTTTACTCATTTGGCTTGATGGGAAAGAAAAAAAATGTACATAAGCCAAGGAATGGCTAAGATAAAGACAGAGAAGCCATGCAAACAGCACAGCTTCCATGAATGTGAACTGTATGCCCAATGATATGTTGCCATCACACTTCGAAGTTCGCTTCTTCACTCTATTATAGCTTTTGAAAAATGTATAAAGCATCACTGTTTCGTGGTTGAATATGCCATGTTATTAATCCAAAAATATGCATATTTCAGCCAATTGTATATATGTTTTGCTTGTATTAAGAATTTTGAAACAGAAAAATGACTAAATGAACGTAAATACAAATAGGTTGTAAGGCATTAAGAAGACACATTCAAAGACATTGTCTTCTTCTTCTTTCTCTTTGGGCTTTTCCCTTTAGGGGCCGCCACAGCAAATCAATCTCCTCCATCCAACCCTGTATTCCGCATCTGTCTCTCTCACACCAACTACCCTCATCCATAAACCTCATCTTTGGTCTTCCAGGCCTACCGCCTGGTAGCTCTAAATGCAGCATCCTTCTACCAATATATTGACTATCTCTCCTCTGGACATGTCCAAACCATCTCTAACATGTAATGTCCCTCTGCTGTACTCGTTCCTGATCCTATCCATCCTGGTCACTCCCAATGAGAACTTCAGCATCCTCATCTCTGCTACCTCCAGTTCTGCTTCCTGTCTTTTCCTCAGTGGCACTGTAGCTAGACCGAACATTCAAAGACATTGTGATGGTATGTAATATTCTACACTACAATATTCTACTAGTTGTCAGGAATGTTACCTTACATTGATGAAACAATAATTACCACAGGGGGGAAACAGAAACCAGAAGTAAACAAACAACTCTTAATGCTAACATTTGTGAGTCTATATGTCTGTATTTTCTTGTATTATGTCTACAATATTGGGAAATAAGAGTATAACAGTGACTATAGGGGTGTTAGTTTGTGTATTGAGTGCTCTAATAATATTAAAACCAAAATTTAGAAGGGCTTAAACCGTCTTTTTTTTTTAATATTAAATTTATAAATAATGAATGTATTTATCAAGGCTGGATCTGGAACCAATTAACTTCGATAAACGAGGGATTACTCGTTATCGCAAGAGGATGAAAGATAAATCGCAACATAGATGTTTGGCCATTCCAGTAGGAGATGCAGCCAACTGAATAAGAGTTCTTTCCAGCATTTACAGTCATCATCAAAATATCATAAGCATATTCCGAAGACAAATAAATAACTAAAGTAAATGAAAGTCAGGCGGTCCCGGCTAAACAACGTGGCTATTGTTTTCTAACAATTAAAGAGCGTGAGGCGGGTGAGGGGGTATTGATTTCCAATAGCATCCTCTAAAGTAAGGCCTGCGGTAAGGTGACCATGTCTCCACTTCGTGTGATAAACCTCACAAGGTAGGACGCTGTGACCCCCCCACCACCAAACATATACACACAAACACACACCTTTAACTCAACATAGTCTAGAGGGAAGACCCTCATTGATTATGATTTACTCCCTTTAGAGAGGTCAAATATTTTCGTTATTATTAGTCCAATAGAAAATGCTGGTCAAAGCAACAGATAGGCCTTTGAAAACCCGAAAATCGATTTTTTGCCAATCACAAGCCTCAAAGTCAGACAGGCACTGTGAACTGCAGTGTTGTCCTGTTGAAAAACTCAGTCATTACCACACAGACGAGGGTCCTCTATCATGAGGATGCCCCCTACAATATCTCCACATAGCTATCTGCCGATTGACGCCCCTGCACAACCTGAAACTCCATTGGTCCATTGAAGGAAAACCATCCCAGATCATCATGGTGTCCCATCCACTGTGCTGTGTGGAAAACATTTGAGCTGGGTTCTCCTGGCATGCTAGTAACGTTGGGAGCCATTCTTTGGGGTCTACTACTTGACTTTTTTCTCCCATAAACCTCAGGATTTTTAAAAATGTGTTATGTGCTTTGATAATGCAGCTCAACAACCATGTTCAAAATATGAATAAAGGCTTCCCTGCCTTTATCATCAAGAGATCACAACACTGAATTCCATATTGTTATGAAGAGTTTTTGCTTTTAGAGGCTGTGGTCTTAAACTTTTGCTCAGCTGATGAACAGCATGTTTCACTTCAATTGTTCTTTGCAATAAATTGCTTACTCAAAAATGTTTTGTCTTGCAGCAGACTGACAAACTGGTGATGGGCAATCAGCCTGACATAGTGGTGGATAAACATCAGAAGACAGCTGCGGTGATAGATGAGCAATCCTGAGTGACAACATCAGAAAAAAGGAACATGAAAAGCAAGGGAAATACCAAGGAAATATCAAAGAAAATGCAGGGTGTGAAGGCAACAGTGGTGCTAGTAGTGACTGGGGCATTGGGCGGCAACCCGCAAACTGGGTGGATGGCTATGTACAGTATACACTCTTAAATCAATCAAATGTACCTTTAATTGTACCAAGTATTAACATGAACAAATGAACTGAATAGAAAAAGCTAGTCTAATATTTCTTTTTTCCATGACTGTATATTACGCCTGTCAAAGTTAACACATTAACTTTGTGTTGAAATTTCCTTTAACAGCATTATTTTGTTTTGATTAACATGCACACATCCCATTTGGCAAACAGCCCAGACTGGAGTGTGAAGAATCGCAGGGTTAAATGTGGAGCCACAAGCGGGACCAATATTGAGCAGAAATGGACAAAGAAAAGGGTATTTGAATGAACTGTGGGCTAAAATTTGGGTATAAGCTGCTATTTACTGGCAGGCATAGCCAAGGACAACTATTTGGGGCGTTTGTGTCAATGTGGCCAGGACAGAAGACGATAATGGATTGACATTACATTTGACAATACTGTAAGAATGCCTCTTTTGAGGGTATTGTTACATTACTCAACATCGGTTGCGTGGTTTTCGCAAAATGTCAACAGTCATGATGATTTAGACCAGGGGTCTCAAACTCAATTTACCTGGGGGCCACTGGAGCTAACTAGAGAGCTAGCGACCTAAACGGTAGCTTTCAAGTTATTTCCTTTAAACTTAAATAGCCAAAAACTTACCACTTCCACACGGATGGGGAGGATAACTATTAACAGTTATTTAACCTTTAACATGAACATTAATCAAACGTAATAATTTTTTCTGGGTACATGATATCATACAAATGTCCTGCGGGCCACATTTGGCCCGCGTGTTTGAGACCCCTGATTTAGACACTATGATTTTTACATATCAATATATAATTAACAACAGTTTATTATTGACTCCTGTGTTATTCAAATGGAGCCTAGTTATCCATAACTGGAGCCTAGCTTCTTGGTTTGCAGCTGGTGTGTGTGTGTGTGTGTGTGTGTGTGTGTGTGTGTATGTGTGCGTGTGTGAAAAGCAAAACGGACGGAAGACATTGAAGGCATTTCCCAGGCTAATTAACAAGTGTGACAGCAGCGGACACGAAAGGTAACTATTTGTCTTGGAATTCCAAATTGCCTGCACTTCATCAACGTTATCTGTGTAGTAGAAATTGTCTGCACTGTGGTGTGCACATCAACAAATACCAAAGACATTCAATAAAACCAGGATATTCCTGTCATGTCTTTGTGTCCTTTTTTACCCCAATATCCAGGATTAAATCATCCATCAAAAAAAAAAAAACAAGCTTTATTTCTTCATCACTATTGGCCTCCCTTGCCACTTCGAGGTTCAAATTTTGCAGTTGTCATAACTTTTCAAAAATATATTAATAAGTCATTTAATAATATTTATAAAATTAATATATTAATAAATCATGCTGCTTCCTATGATTTACAGCCTATTATTAGTCAAAAACATGCATATTGAAGTAAATTTTACATGTTATTTTTTGCTAAATTAAGCAGTTTGATGCATACAAGTGGCTAAATGAACTAAAACATATATAAGGCATTTAGAAGATGCAATCAAATATGCTATTAATGTTATGTAGTATTCTACGTACACTGGTCACAATGATCCCTAATAAAAATTTAAAAAAAAACCAGGGGCTAGTGTTACTACAATAACCCACGGCAAGCTACAACTCAAATCATAACGTCATAATGTCACTTCCTGTCCGCCTGCCACCCAGCCCCTCATTGGGGAACACATTTATAGCGACACATATGGGCACAAATCTTATTTATGTATGACTATAGGGGTGTTATTTCATGTCTAGAGGGCTCTAATGTTTAAAAAAAGTATTCAGAACAGATTTTTTATGTTCTTACGACAAAACTAACTCTGTAACCAATTAACTGCAATGCATGAGGTGTTACTGTACCTCACTATTGTATTAATAAGTACAACCATAAAAATTACCTTTTACACATGATTAATAATTTCAAAATATACATAGAATAGAGGATAATCTGCTGGGTGGAGATGCAATAAAAGTACTTACTTTAGGTAGAAAAAACCTTCACTGCTCCAACACTATAACAGAAGAAAGAGTAGGAAAAATCCAAATTGAAAACAAATTAAACCCGGTAGTAAACATCATACTATGATCTTTAATATGAAAGATTAAGGATTGTTCATTTATCTGGTGCAGAATTCTACATTAAAATAGAAACAAATGCAGTCTGTTGCTGCTGAAGCGTCACTTTGAAGCGCCGTGTGATTAAACCCAAGGCAGGAAATCTCACCCATAAACCTCTGACAACTGGCTCACGCGGGAGAAAAATGCTGAGACTTGTGGCAATACACACAAGCGGGGAAGGAAAATGTAGTTGATTTCAGTTTGATGATGGGAAGTGTCAGGGAGGTGTTGGAACCCCAAACATTCCATCTGAGGGCCGCCTGACAAAACGGCACCACGATGTGTCAGCCTCGCTGCGCGTTTCTCGCGTGCGATAAGACAAATCTAGAGGGAGGAAGATCCAATATTAGTAACATGCTTTTCCTTACAAAAGACTTCCTCCTTTGCAGCCATACTGAGGATTGTGAGAGATCAGTTAACACATTTTAAGGCTGCGAACCCACATGGCCTCCATATTCCTTTATGAAGCAACTACATTCTGCAAAATGTGGATGTGCTTTGAAGATTTTTGACACAACCCTTGGAATTTGAATTGAGCGGCTGAGCAGCAGCTAAATATCCAATGTTGGAATACTGGTAAAGATCAAACTGTTATGATTAGCTGTTGGACCCCAAGGCAGAGACAAAAAAAATACCTTCTGACAGTTCTTAAACACTGAAGTCCAACTGACGTGGCTGAACAACGGTACAGCAAGTGTAACTTGTCTTTTGAAAAGTCATTATATAGCACAGGTTGTTTTTTTTCAATAACTTTGGGTGCATGAGAAAATGAAAACATAGCTCTATCTGAACATGTGGTCATTTATTATTAGTAGGAGACCAGGGTTCAATTCCACCCTCGGCCAGCTCTGAGTAGAGTTTGCATGTTCTCCCTGTGCATGCGTGGGTTTTCTCCGGTTACTCCGGTTTCCTCCCACATTCCAAAAACATGCTAGGTTAATTGGCGACTCATATAGACAACATATAGACAAACAACCATTCACACTCACATTCATACCTATGGACAATTTGGAGTGGCCAATTAACCTAGCATGTTTTTGGAATGTGGGAGGAAACTGGAGTACATGCAAACTCCACACGGAGATGGCCAAGGGTGGAATTAACCCTGGCGCTAACCACTCGATCGCCGTGCAGCCCTATGTGCAACCAGGAGAAATGTGTTGTTACACATATCGGTATTGACAAATTGAGAGTTGGGCGATATCGGCATATCGGTATTATAAGTTTATAAGTATACTGCACAACACAGCTGCAAGAGAACCAATGTTGTCATAGCGGTGAGGAGTAACTGCTTGCACCGCCAGCATTAATAGTGCTCATTGTAAACAACGTACGGCAAGGTGCTAAATGCAGCTACTGGACCGACTGCATGTCGTTTCGTTGTGTATCACATAATAACAAAGAACATAACCTAAAACATATTGCTAAGGAATTAGAGATGCCATCTTCATGTTGTTTAATAAAAGTTTATTTTGATGGCGTTTTGTCTGTGTAAAGAATCAAAAGACAACAGTGTTCCATTAAACACTATTAAATCAATCATTCCTGCGATCACTGTCCATCTTGTTTGTCACCTACTTTTTGGGGTGTTTTTCAGGCCGCAAACAGGCAGCAGTCATTTATTGTCTTGTTTACTGGTAAACACCGAGGGAGGTTAATGTTCTTTTTTTTTTTTTTTTGCCTTTCAGTGGAAGGCTCACGCTTAAGGAATCAATTTGACTGGACAGCCTTTACAAATTGCATAAAGAGACAAAGTTGTCCTTGGAGTGTGCGGCGCCATTGATTGATGGCTCCACGGGCTCGCGCTGTAAAGCCCTCGCAGGGGGGGTGTGGGAGGGAGACGAATCAGTCGAGTCGAGCTATTTGCTTAGCACTCCTATCTTCCTTTCTGCTCGCTTGCTAAATGGAAAACATTCAATCAAAAACAAAAACGAAAAAAAAAACAAACTCCCAACCTTTTACACATGTGATGATGGGACACTTTATATGGAAATTTGATGTGAGAATTAACTGTATTACAATAAAATGTGGCGCTGAGGTAAACATTGCCATATCTTGTCTTGTCAGATGACAGAGGGTGCTAAGAATGGAGCCAGTTTTCACCGGTGGAGGCCTGGATTGTAATTTTATTGTACAGTCATACCTTGTCCCTCGTTTATTATGGTTAATTGGTTCGAAACCCGCCCGCGATGAGTGGATTTCATTGAAGTAGAGCATAGATGACCTTTCTTCCTGCAGCTGTCAGGCTGTACAACCAGCACCGCTCCCAATAGACTTCTACACCACTATGTACATCTGTGTAATACTTGCTTTATAGTCAGTATAGTTACTCCAGACCCCATTCACTGTGCAATATCTGATCAACCTCCATGTGCAATATTAAGGGCTCTAGTAAATGCAATATACTAAGTTCTATGTGAAGTATTTCCATAATGCCTCATATTAACTCTCTAACAAGATCTCAGTGTATAGACTGGTCATATATCTCATCTGGTTTCATATTATCTACATACTGTATTGTATATAACGCTGGGAAAAACTGTTGATTTTTGTTAATACTTGGGTTGTTTATATTGTTTATTTTTCTATATTGTGTATTTTGTACTGCTTAACTGACTCTGTACTCTTGCTGCTGTGCAATACAAATTTCCCCACTTAATATGTATGACCTCAGTATTAGAACCTTCTAGACATGAACTAACACCCCAGAGTGACCTCTACACTTGTATCACCCAATATGTAGTTTAGGCATAATAAGACAATAAACCATCTTTGGCCTGACACAATAATCAATAAATCGGTCTACCAAACAAGCTATGACACAAGAGTTCAATTTGTGCATCTGTTTCAACACCTGGGCGTGTTGGTTCTATAACGGGATGAACAGAGTGCACAGAGTGCTTCTGCTGCGCCCTCGCTAGCTGTGTGTGTGGTGTGCTCCACAATGAAATACTTTCTTGGTGCCTGTTGTGACGGTGGAATTTAGGTGTCAGCATCCGTGATTCCCGAAGTGTAACACTTTATGCACCAAATGCATTTTGCTGCATGCAAAACATGTACTTTGACTCCAAAGTTGAGGGTGTCAGCAAGCTTGTGTTCCTGAAATGTACTTGTACTTGTAAAGCTCTCTGCAGGTTTGGAGAGCATCATCCCAATTATGGGTTGCTCCTAACAATTAACATTTTATATTTGGGTCAATACCGTGAAATACAATCAAAATCGCAGCGGCTTCTAACAGGGTGAATAGCATCACAGTGACCATGGTAACCAAGGGTCACCTACCGTACTTGAGTACTTTCAGTGAGCTGTGATCATAACATATGTATTGTCATATATTCCACTTCACAGCCATAGGGGGAGCCTTGAAACCAGTTACAGTGTTCATCATGTACATTTAAAGCGATACACGTCCACACTGTGCGGCAGTGGTAGTGTTTTCTGTGGAAAAAAAAAAGCGGGCTCCATTGTGTGTATCACAGCCCACTAGCTGACAACAAAAGCAGATTATGTGTTTTATTTGAGGGCATATCAAGATGTAACATGCCGTCGCACGGCCCCGGCGAGGCCCGCCATAAAAAGTCGACGACAAGCTGCTGAGACTGAGACTCTGCACCGTTTAGCTGCACTAGGGGACTGATTACGAGCACGGCTAACGGCCTTTACCTGGAAAGTCACTTTGACGTGGCACTCCGCCGTTTGTTAGCATGTCTCATTAAGCTTCGCCAAGGGGGGAAATGATGCGCTCTTTGGGTGAAGGTTAGACTCCCAGAAAGCCAGACAGATGACGGTGGCGCCACAACAAGGCCGTTTTGTGTTGCCGCTTCATTAAGCCGTAATCTATTAGCATACTGAAATAGAAGCAAACACTGGAGGCACACTGATGGTCACTTTTGAAAAAGGCACAAAAGAAAAAAACAGAATGAGCTTTTTTTTGTGTGTGGAATATAATGACAAAGCTGTTTGTGGTAAACAAGGCAAAATGCCTGCACTGTTTGCATGAGAATAATTAAAAGATGCCCAAAACTTGATTGAACACACCACCATTGGGGAGGGGCTACCTAAGACGCAAGCACTTTTCTGTACAACATCAGAATAATGTGGAAAAAATTGTATTTGAACGGAAACCTCAATGTCCCTGCTAGCTTTGGTTAAAACTAGAACCTAGCATGGCAAACCTTCAATAGTCAGCTTGTTTGTTAATTTGTTAGCAAGATGTTGCGTTAATCCATTAGTCATTATTGTACTAGACCAACCATTTGTTACTTTATGTGTTCGATAATTATGCCGTTATTCGGCGTGTCATTTTTCTGTTGATTTGTTAGTCAGTTCATTAGCCTTAGTCTGTTTGATGAGTCTATTTTTCTTTATTAATCATCTATCAGTCTGTTAGTTATTGTGCCAGTCCACCACAGAATTAGTCAAATGTCAATGTGTTTGCTATTCTGTGAGTCTGTCAGTTTGTTAAAGTCTAAATAATTTAACTCTACATGACTAAAAACTTTTTCCACTTTTCTGACCTATAAATAAAATAAAAGTGAGCCCTGGAAGAAGTTTGTGATGGTTCTAAACGCTCTGTTTCAAAAGGCGTGGTAAAACTGCCTCTTTGTGATGTCACAGAGGGGCGGACTTTCTTATATGGATCATAGTTAGGAAGCACTTTGGGCGTGTGACCAATCACAGTGGAGTGGGCATGCCTGGAGGCGGGTCATGGGTGGAATAAATTAAAACAGGCAGGAAGCATAAAATAAAAAAAAATACAGCAGATTCTGGAAAATCTTTTTGGAATGTGGGAGGAGAATGGCGAGTGAACGGGACAACAGGCAACAACGTCCAAACGGAGATACAAATCATTCATCTCCTGACAGCATAGTCAACATGCTAAACTAACAACTAAGTCACCACTAAGTCAGTTTGTTATTCTGTTCATGTTTTCATTTGACAGCTAGTCAGTTTGCTAGTCGTAATTAATTTGCCTGACCATTTATCCATTAGTCAATTACTAAATTATTCTGTGAGTTTGTCTCTTCTCCGTATAGGCGTGATTAATTTTGTCAGCAAGTTTATTCAATAATTTCTTTGTTCATTTTATCGTTATTGTCAGTTATTTCATCAGTTTGTTTGAATTGTTCCGTTGATTTGCCCATTTGTGAAAGTTGTGATTGGTTTGAAGAGAAGGCATTTGGTGCCACTTGTTGGTTTACATCTCTAGACCTTAATTATATTGATTTTTTTCTCAGGAAACAATAATGTATGAATTAGCAAACTAACAAGATTAACACAAGAACTCATAATTTGACTAACTCGCTGACT
Organism: Doryrhamphus excisus; assembly: GCF_030265055.1. Classification (NCBI taxonomy): domain Eukaryota; kingdom Metazoa; phylum Chordata; class Actinopteri; order Syngnathiformes; family Syngnathidae; genus Doryrhamphus; species Doryrhamphus excisus. The sequence goes on along the minus strand of NC_080468.1, from coordinate 25,114,808 downwards.
AAAAGACCAACAAACTGACTAACTAGCCAACAAACAAACAAGCAAATTAACTCAATAACTAACAAAGTGACTGGACATATTAGCAGACTAACTAACAAAAAATGAAACAAATTAAAAGACTACGAACAAACACACAAAAGAACTGACAGACTGTCTGACAGAATGATAATAACCAACAAGTGACTAGCTGACAAATGACCTGACTAAGGAACTGACTAACTAATGACCAAACCGACAAATAAGAAGAAGTAACAAAGTGCCTAACTAGCTGACTAATGAACTACCTGACAAATGAACAAGCCCAATAAATCGTACCCTAAAAGTGACAGGTAAAATGAATGTGATTTTCATCATCTAAAGAGTAAACTACTTGTGATTTCAAGCCCTGTAAAGCCCTGCAGGCACTTATCAAGCCTTTAAAATGCACATTTCAAGCATTTTCGTTTAAATTTCCAACACCAGGGGGAACCTTGAATCAAAGCATTAAAAAAAAAAAAAATCCAACCTGAGTGGCAGTCAAGAGAATTTGAGCTCAAAACAGCGACTGTAGGTGGACCGGCTGCAAAATGGAGAGCATGAATCATTGACACACACCCCTGGACATGCTTTCAGGATGTCCTGAAGGGAAGAGAGGGAAGAAAAAGGAAGATGGGATGTGTGTCTCAAAGGCAAATAAAAAAAGAGCACTCAATGAAGGAGGGAGGTAAAAATAAATAAAATTGCCTCACGAGCAAGGCCGAAATCTATTTAATCATTGAATAAGGACAGCGGGCAAAAAAAATAGATGTAGCTGTCGTATTACAGCATGGAAACGCCCCCTTGTCAGCACCCACACACTTTTATGGCACACTGTCATTTTCCTGACAACTCATCTCATTGCAGGCTATAACTCTCGGAAATAGCACTGCTTACACAAAATGAAAAATAAAATAATACTATAATTAAAAATGTAAATAAATAAAATCTAAAAAAGGTTACAACTGCATTCTACAGGATGTATTATATTAATTAACTAGGTTCGGATTTACATCCCTACATCATTTGCCATGCCGCTTATCCTCACTAGGGAGCCATTTCCACATCTCCTTGTTGCTAAGCAAAATTTAAAAAAGTCCCCATATCCTTAGCAATAAAAAAACTACAAATTGTGTTAATGACAAAAAAATCTCCAAGCACTTTGCCTCCAAGCAATTCAGAAAGGACAGGAAGATATGGCAGGAAAACAATTGAAAAAGTCATCCACTAACCGACGGAAAACACACATTGGATTAACTGAACGTAAAATCCAAATTCATTTGTACTCATACAACTTTGATTGAAGGCAAGCCGCCATCTAAAAAAGTGGCACCGATAACGCCTCATTGTGTCATTTTGCCTCACCTCCCGGTGAGGAGGAGGTGAGAAGGATGCTTCACAGTCTGAGCGGCATCGCCTTTCATCTGGAGATTCTGCAAGGGATCAACAGATTGTCAAGAAGCAGGGAAGGAAGACGAATGGAGTTCTTTTTTTTTTTTTTTCATCCAACACAATCATTCACAGACAAATGGGAAGCGAATTCAAGAAAGCTGCTGAAAAAGTCTTGGGCGTTCCATTCCTCTAGCTGGGAAAACAATCACATCGCACCGGTACAGTGCTAAACATGACCTTTGAACTCAGCTACCTTTTAGGGCAGACAGCCTAATCAACGGGGTTCTTGATATCTGTATCTTTAAAGACGATTGGTCCTGTTTGAATAGAAAACAATTAGCCACCACTTATTATTATTATTATTATCAGTATGGTGGTTATGGGGGGAGACATCCCTCAACATCAATAGAGTTCTTGACCGACAACTCACAATGCTCCAACACAGAAGGATGCTACTGGCTGAACTAAATAATCAACACAATCAAAAACACATGGAAACAGGAACTAAGGCATAGAAAGCTAAACAAACCAAACAATCACATGGGCTAACTCCCTGATCGTGACATTATTTCATGCTAATATGCCTGACACATTTATTAAAGCAATACAATCTGTCAAATATACCGTAAATATTAAGCAGGTCAGTTGTGAGTTAAGCATCCTGATGAGTAAATTATCCATGCATACTGTATAACCTGTCAATATGTTGTCATTAAAGCCTCGGTGTTCAACACCTGGCACACACTTGTTGATGGAGAATGAAAAAACAAAAACATGTAAATGAGCTGTACTCCTTGGCCATGAAGGGAAAAGCGGCAAAAGATCGTTCATGGGATAAATGCTGCCTTTTAAACTGTATTTTCTTATCACGGCTGCCAGGCATCTTTATGGGAGTCAAAGCTGACAGACGCACACAGCAGTGAAAAATCAATGGATGCTTTTTGACTGTGTGCCAATGTGGCAGAGAAAATAAAACAGTCAACGAGAAATGATGCTGAGAGCTGGCCAAAGAAAAGTAGTAGGCTTTGCAGACAACCAGGAATTAGACCGGTCCCATTCACATTCATCTTGGTCATGGGAATGGTTTAGTTCAGGGGTCTCAAACACGCGGCCCGCAGGACACTAGTTTGAGGCCCCCGCCTTGATAAGAAAGTTTAATGTTAGTGCGGCCCGCGCAAGTTTGATATGGATGCTGTATGGTATCATGTACCCAGAAAAAAATATTACGTTTGATTAATGTTCATGTTAAAGGTTAAATAACTGTTAATAGTTATCCTCCCTGTCCGTGTGGAAGTGGTAAGTTTTTGGCTATTTAAGTTTAAAGGAAATAACTTGAAGGCTACCGTTTAGGTCGCTAGCTCTCTAGTTTGCGAGTTAGCATGTGTCTCAAGACCCTGCAGTTGCGCAATATGTTGTAAATAAAAAAAGTAAAAATGTGACTATAGTTGTGTTTTGTCATGTCTACAGGGCTTTGTTAATTTTAATCTGTTTTATTATTATTATTATTATATTTATTTATTACTGATTGATTGATTTTCTTTATTCTATTTTATTTATTTTTCATCTTATTTTGTGCAGAAAAATAAAAATTAAGATATTTGAGAACAGTGGAATGTTTTATCAGAGCTTTTATTGTAGAAAATCGGAACCAAAGCACTGAAAAAATTTGTATATTTTTCTTATTTTTTGTATGTTTTTAATAAATGTGTTTTTTTGTTGTTTTTTTTTTGGAAAACCTGATGCGGCCCAGCCTTGCCCAGACCCTAGCTCCAGTGGCCTCCAGGTAAATTCAGTTTGAGACCCCTGGTTTAGTTGATTAGGAACATTTTACAACAATTTGCAGTCACATGTTTACATTTGACAATTCAACAATTCAGCAGTTCATTTAACCCTGCTCTTTGCCCATTTTTCAGCAGCTACAAATCGTTGTCATTTCCTGTGTTTAACTTGCACCAGTTCACCAATATATATGTTAGATATGATAGAGTCGATCCAACAAAAGAAGGCATGGTCGGGGGAGAAGGCTGTGGAAAAAAAGAAGAATACAAACTTGCCATGTACACAACTTCTCTTATTAAAAAGAAACCTAGTCTAGTTCCCCACTGGGATCCAATAATATCTTAAAAGCCCCTGAAATGAACAAGAGTTTGAAAGCTATCCTGCCCTTTTTTAAACTAGGAATGGTTAGCTTGCCATGTATGATTAGCAGTATAGGGTTTATTAGTTAATTGAGACAAATCTGAAAGCACTTACTCCTGTAATTGTAAAACTACATCAATCTAACCAGAAAATGGCCAGTTTTTCAATAATGTGAGCCTCCCTCATGGCCATTCCAGCCACTGACTCACTACTTGTGTTCTGCTTGGATCAAATATTGGACACAAAGGAGATTTTCGTTTAAGCGCGCCACTGAGAGAGAGCAGTAACTTGAGCCTTGGCGTGGAGAAAGACATGTTTTTTTATACCTAGCAGGCTTTTTGTCCATTTATTGGCTTTTGAAGAGCGGTGCGAGCTGCAGGCAGGCATACACAAAAAAAGGGTGGGATGAAACTTTCAGCACCGTGGACAGCAACCCCCGAGAAAGATGCTAATTAAGCATCAAGCTTCCCGCAGTGTTCTGCATCCCTGCAATGCCCACAAAAGTGAAGGGGTCCGCCCCAAACACTCCTCACAGACACACACACACACTCTATAGTTGTTCATCTGTGTCGGAGGCTGAATAATGCAAGCGCCTTTAGCCCACGCTCAAGCATGAGTGGCTAATCTGGCCACAAGGACAAGCTGTGTCAACATTTCCCTTTTCTTCCTTTCCTTTTTATTTATTTACCCAACTACACACCCGCCCACCACTGGATTTTGGAGGGAGGGAGAATACGGTGAGGGCGAATAACATGGCTGCCCAAACTGAGATGACCTGCTTTCACAAGAACACAACTAAGGATGGGCATCATAGTCCATTTGTGACTACACACACACACACACACACACACATTGGAACCTCATTAGCATGTTTTTCGGTTAACATACTAATACATTGCATTAGTGCAACTGTGTTCTTAATGTATTTTTATCCCAAAATGTCTTTGCTATTCCTATTAGCTTGCTACTACTACAGAGAAACAGAAACCGTTGATGATGTCATCAGTGGTTGAGTCTGTACTTAGTAGAAAAATGTGCACTTTTTTGTAATTTTGCCCATCATCCACAATCCTTATTGGAGACATGAACACACGTATTTCCCTTTTCGGTGTGTTCTAGATAGAGAAAACCTGCCAGCACCAGGCAGCTAACAATCCACACATATAAAGCCTTCTAAAAATATGTTTAACCAATGTTCTATTTACGTAACTTGAACTGCATATTAACCAAGCTGCAGTGACATTGTTGTAGAAGGCGCTAACACCAAAGAACTACTTTTCTGGTGTAGTGACGCAGAATCTTGCCCACAGCGGTAATACTGGCTACCGGAGCTGCTGCAACAAACCTTGCAACCAAGGTTACAAATCATGCCTTGCTATATTATTAGTATAATACTACATATTATTAGTATAATTATAATTATAATAGTATAATTAGCAATATTGGTAGTAGTGTCATTACTGTCACTTAACACAAGGCAGCATAAATAAAAGTTATCTTACTGCAACATGACAAAACATAAATAAAAGTAAAGTACTGCAAGAGTACACATGAGGCATAAGAGGTACCATAGTGTAAGACATAAAGTAAAACCATACAACAAAAGAAATCTAAAGTATAGTAAACTAAATTGGATCAGAAACCTTCTTTTCAGTGTTCAAAGAAAATAAGAAAGAAAATAGAGAAAAGAAAATATCCCCCTAAAAAAGCCACCAATTCAGGTTAGGCATCGAGTTTTGAGCATCAACACAATCGGGATTAAAATTACTGTTCAGAATTTGGCATTTTTGATTCCTAGTTAAAATTCCCAGTCCACCGACTGGAAGAAATATCCGTAAACACCAACAAAGAAGAAGCAGCAGGAATCATGTGTGTGTGTGTGTGTCCATTGCCACCCACGCTCAAATCATGCAAAAGAGTGTGCATGACCAACTTGTTTAAACACCTCCCGCTGTGCCGGCGCTTCCTCTATCCAGTCAGAGTCATCTAAGTAAGACAACAAATGACTAAAGTCTGTCTGATGCCAACATTGACTGACATTGACTGACACAGACAAGATACAATACAGTGTGCAGAGATCGCTGCTTTGCTAGTCCTGGCATGAAACCCTATATTATTAGTATTAAGATTCGTTAAGATTCGTTGAAGATATAAAAAAAAAATTGGATTCTTACTGGTACCTTGGCACGCTTTACCACAGCCAAACATCTTCTGGGTTTTTGACTTTTGTTTATGTCCATCTCTGTCATCACTTATGTTATCTTGGTCTCCGTCGAGGAAAGGTAGTCTGAGTAACTGATGGCAGGCGCACCCCCTGGTAATACACAGCCCCAAACTTTCCTTCATCTGTGGTGTGGTAACAAAACAATTGTCCTCGAAATGTACTGTCTCAAGTGTTTGAGTAAAAGCCGTCCACATAACAAGCGTAAATAATATTAAAGGATTATGCTGAAAAAAAAATAAAAAATAAACTATGGAAACTTCACCATAACCATATAGAATCCAAAAGAGTCCATGGGCACTTCCGGATGAGAGGGTTCTTGGAGAAACGTCACTTCCTCCGACGACTGGGTTCAGTGACAAAAAGCGTGGAGAATAGCAAATATTTCGATTCAATTTCAATTTGAGCACACATCTTACACAAGAAACACGCCTTTCAAAGTTATTTTTCAATGTTAGAAGAAGATGAACATGTGTTTTGGTGTCATGAGCAGTTAAAGTGCCTGCAGCATCAGACACTCTCTTACACTGAAACAACATGGAAATGAGGCAACATTATGTAACAACATGAATGTTGCAATGGCTACTCGCGTCTCCCCCATTGCCATGGTGACCCTGCATCACTGATTCTGATGGAACACAAACTTTGCCACATGCAGTAACAACACAAACAAAATAGAACTACTACTTTTTATTATAGTATTTTGGGGGTACTTTTTGTGGGGTTAACTTCAAATTGAATTAGTTTTACGTACCTGCTTTGCTTTTGCAACCTGCTGTACCTGTACATTTTGGAACACAAATGTTTTTTTTTTTTTAATATAAGTAAAATATGTTAAGCTTATTGTAGTCATTAATGAAGTAAACAGCTCAAAATATCCAAAGTATAGAGGACAGTTTACAATAACATCACTAAAAGTATGTTTAATGTGATATCTAGCAACCAAGCAATTAGCAGAATATGACACTCACATGGCAACATTGTAAATGTTTGTCATTTTGGTTCTTTGTACTGCACTTTGCTAAAATTGTTGGAAGAAAAAGTTCATTTGTAGTGAAATTCAGCTACGTAGACATTCAACAAATAAAGCTCACTCAATTTTCTCTATGAAACATGTCAAGGTGAAACTAAAGGTGTCATGGCGGATGTTAGGGAAGTATCCATAGACGTGGAAGTATCTACCTGCGTTGAGCAGCTCTCCCAAGTGACGATGCAGGGTGATACCGGCTCGTCGTCGCGCCGCCAGCGGGAGTCCATGTCTTGAGGTGGACGGGTGATAGTGCTCGATCCTCGGGCTTTTTGGAATGAAATGTTCCCCTCCAGAGTTTTGTCAGCACCACAGTGGATCCAGCCGCACGGTGTGGATGGATACAAGGTGGCTAAGTGGGGCGATTACTCCAGCTTCCTCGGTCACGTGGTGCCGCATACAAAAAAATAATAATATTAAAACAAATAACCCAAATAATAAAACTAGGCTGCTAAAACTTTGACTGTTTTTTTTTAAGAATTAGCTGTCACTATAGATGCAAACGAGAACCTGCCCCACGTGTGAATTGGGTTATTTGTTTTGATTTTTGATTACTTCCGCATTTCGGTGGCAGGGCTTGTTGTGATTAGTCAATTTTTATGACGTCATATTTTGACGCCAACACTAACAATCAGTGTTGGAATGTATGAATTCTCGTTTTATGTGCTGGGATAAATACATCTTCACACAGAATCACATGTTTTTTACAATTAAAAAATATATATTATTTATTTTGTTATTTTCACTAAATGCATCTATTCAAACAGTATTTTTTTATTTTTAAATAATTATTTTCTATGCATAAAGTACTCTTCATGTCTTCTTTTTTGTTTTACCAAACTTTTAATAAAGTATATACACATTAGATATTTAGAGTATAAATATAAAATAATGGGAACAGTTAAAGCTTGTTTCTTGTTGACTTTAAGTGTATTTGCTAAATAAAAAATAAATAAACACAGTTTTGGCAGTGTGTAAGCCTATGTTTTACATACTTTAGCTGGTTTTGACAGATAAAACTATAAGATAACATGCAGAAAGTGGCAGCAGAAAAAACTATGCCTCACCTTCCACCATCCAACATCAAATGTAATCTTTCCTGTGTGTGGTATAGATCAATTTAAAGATAACACAGTGTCATATATTTGCACAGCACAAGGTAGTGAATATCCCTGCACGGCTCAGCTCATTTAATACATGCATCTTCTGTTTCCTCTCTTCAGAAACATCTCTCGTTTTTCTGCCCGGCGACGCGTGAAAAGCTTCTCACTGAATCACATCAACAGGCGGGGAAGGAGACACTTTTGGTGACAATGCAATGTTAGTGTGCTGTTGTTTATATCCTCCTGGAAGGTAAACTGGGAGATGCAAATGTGGAAGAGGTCAGATTACAAATGAAAATTATACACCAAATTAGGTACAGTAGAGCACCATCAAAAGCTTAACATAGCCATGAATAAAGTCATACATGAAAACAGAAGTAATATGTTCACGCTAGTCAAACATCCTCCTGATTTGGCCCTCGGATTACCAGTTAAAGAGCCCCTTTGTAGGCCGCATGCTACTCACGAATCACACAGTCGTGAATGTGATCCATAGAATAAACACAGCATCATCTGTTATTCATTTGTCAATTGAGCTAATTTTGGCTGAGAGAAAATATTACAGCTATTTTATTTTGAAACCAACAAACCAAGAATCAGGTGTTTTCTTAAGGTGTTTTTACTTACTTTTTTTGTTTCTCCTATAGCATTTTACATCATAATATGTTGATATACAAATTAGATGATGACATCATCAAGCAAGGGGAAAAAAAAACAAGCAACTCTGAGTTGAGTCTATGTACGTAAGTCTATATTGTTCATTCATTCATTTTCTACCGCTTATCCTCACAAGGGTCGTGGGGGTGCTGGAGCCTATCCCAGCTGTCTTCAGGCGAGAGGCGGGGTACACCCTGGACTGGTCGCCAGCCAATCACAGGGCACATATAGACAAACAACCATTCACACTCACATTCATACCTATGGACAATTTGGAGTCGCCAATTAACTTAGTATGATTTTGGAATGTGGGAGGAAACCGGAGTACCCGGACAAAACCCGGGGAGAACATGCAAACTCCACACAGAGATGGCCGAGGGCGGGATTAAGTCTATAATTGTCTTTTTTTTTCTGATTTTCTCTACTAGATTGGATAAAACGAATGTTAAGGTGACTATAGGGGTGTTATCTCATGTCAGAGAACTCTAATAATGTTAAAAACCCTACTTAGAAGGTTGGAAATATGTTTTCTATAACTATGAACAGAATCCTTCTTCACAGAAATTCACTTATCACAGTCGGGTATGGAACTAATTAACTACGCACGATAAACAAGCTAAATTATTACACAAATTTTCATTTTTAATATGTGGCTGTGTTATATTCAGATACAACCCTATTTTATGTAAACAATATAACAAAGTCATCACCCCTCCCCCATTTTTCATTTCTTCTGTATGCAGCCCTTGGTGGAAAAAGTTTGGCCACCCCAGTTATATGCTTTAATAGCTACAGGAGACATAGTTGTCATAGATGGTGAGATTGAATTGTTCCCCTGCACTGTCACCACAGGGACTATTACTTCAAATTAGCATAGAAATTCAAAGCAGGACAGATGGATTTGTCACATTTCCGTTGCCATCTTCCCCAAAGATTGGCTGCATTTGTGCAGCAAAACGGGAGATAAGGAAGTCTGGAAAGACGGGCGGGGGGGGGGGGGGGGGGGGGGGGGGGAAGAAAGCGGAGGAGTAGTCGGACAGGGTGGGTGGATGGACTTCCTGAAAACGCTGAGGCAATAAAGTGTCCCGCCCGCAGTCGTCAAATGATGATGAGGTGCCAAGCAGCACTCCGGGGGTGGCAGGAGATTGGGATGATGATTCACACTGTTTGGAAACACACTGGATAAACGCTGCCTACTGTTTGTTGGGAAAGCAAGCAGGTTGGCCAACCTAAAGAACATGAGCCAAATATGGTCCATCAAAGCATTTTATCCGGCCCACCATGCTAATGTGAAAACTCTCAATGGAGTATTAGGGTCACACTGAAAACAAAGAGAAAAAAAAGCCTGAATTTATAACTTTATTAGCATAAAAAATGACAGTTGTTGGACATGACAACTTTTTTCTTAAAAAAGTTTTGTTAAACAGTAATTGACCAACTTACCACTCGGTAGAGCACTTGGACTTAACAGTGCGTTCACACACTGGATTGCATCTAAAAATCCAATAGATGCCCCGTGTGATAAATTGTCGCCATTTAAGATGGGCTGCCAAGTGACCTTATGTAACTTCTTCTCCAAACACCAACACAGAGAGAGAAAAATCACTTCTAATATTATCCAAAGAGCGCGCGAGTGTTCAAAACACAACTTGGCTTTGAAACGATTTTCATTTATAATTATAGCAGCCGGGAATCAATGGGAAGTATCGAGCCTGAAAAACTGTTCTTACCCCCGGGGATCGATTCCATATAATTTCCAGATCAGCTCCGACTAATGGGCTTTCTATTGGGTGGGAGAGGGATGACTCTGCTTCACAGAAGGCACTTTAAAAAGTTGTGTGTGTGGTCGGCCTGCTAAAAAGAGCAAATGCTAACCTCTTGAATTAGCATATTGTGCAATTCGGAAATCTACATTTAGCATCCCAATGCAGTGACTTGCACTTTTGTCTCGCTGCTGCCCGACTGGGACTAAATATAAAGCTGAAATAATTGTTCCTATAAGATACAAGATAAATCCAATTCATCCATTCCAGACACCGAAACATATTACATATTAATTATTTGTGTCCCACCACTGTTTTTATGGGCATGTGGCACATTCTAAAAATATCATTTAATAAGAAAACTTAAAAAATCAGCAGTAATTTTACAATAATAAAGGCAAAATATTAATGTTATAATGTAATTTTAGTAGCATAAAGTTTAAATATTAAAGAAATATTTTCAATGTCGTAATATTAAAAAAATGTTACAAGAATAATATTTAAAAAATAATAAGACTAATGCAAAATATTATGGGAATAAAGTTATAAATATGAAAAGAAAAAATTACAACAAAAAAGTTCAAATACGGCATTTGGAAAATAATTTTTTTTTAAAAACAGCAAAAATGGGGTAAAAAAAAGCTGTATTTTTACAAAAATAAAGTAAAAAAGTAACGAAAAGCCCATTCTAATTAGTCCATTCTAATTAAAAAGGCACGATTTTACAAGCACAAACATGTAATATTATGTGGAAAATTAATTTCAATTTAGTTTAAATATTTTAAAAAATTATGACAAACAAACAAAACCAAATAAAGTTGTCATTTTTGGAAAATTAGGTTGAGGAAAAAATTATACTATGATAGTATAGTCAAAATATGATGGGAATAAAGTCATACGGTTATGAGGAAAAACATAAAATTAGATAGATAATAAGATATATTAGATATAAGCTGAAATATTTTGAAAATTAATTAAAAAAACAGCAAAAATGGGGAAACAAGACAGAAATTTACCAGTTCACCTACATAACAAAGCTGTATATACAACTTCTTAGCATATCTACTGTACATGTGTTTACAAAATATCAAAGTGGCCCTTGGAAACAACACCAAATGTATAGAAATGACAAATAAAAGGGATACTTAAAGATTTAATGTCATGTTTACCTTGATTAAAAACTAATATTGTAAAGATGGCCGCGAGGCAATGGCGATGGAGGAGAGCGCCACCTTCGTAGGAGTTATTTCTTGAATTCAGTCGTATTTCTCATTTTCCTTGCATCATTTTGCAGCCATGATCAATAAAAAAGTAGAGCCTTTGGTATAACGGAGGGACTAAATCATAGGACATTTTTTAAAAACAAATTCATGTTTATTACGTGAATAAATGAACAGCAATGTCTGGAATTATTATGGACAAAAGGGACATCAACATAAATAAAAAGTATATTCTCTATTATTTAAAACTGAGAGGGCTTGCCCATGATCCGCTGCAATTGCCTCTTTGCTTCGCACTGAGGGAACTTACTCATCTCGTAGTAACGTGGGGCAACTTTCAGCAGCCTTGAAAAAAAAAAACAATGTCATCGTTAATCCTGATGTAACGGTTGTTACAGAAAAATGTCATTATACGTTTTTTAGAATGAATCAATCGGCTTTTTCTTACATGAGGTTATTGTGTTTATAGTGGAATGTCAAATATCCATGTCAATATTCCACTTTGTATGCGAGATTTGTGACTAGGCCACACTTTCTGATCGGTGAGAACAAATGTACAATAAATGTAAAATAAATTCACAAACTATTATGTGATGTAATTTCCAGGAAAGTTCCCCCACTCTAAGAATAAATGTACAAAATTAATATAAAACAAGGGCTGTCAAAAATAATGCGGTAACTAATTAATTTCATTAATTACATTAAATCTTTCTGTGTAATTAACGCGCACAATATGCACCAGACCAAGCATGGCTCTCTGTTATGACGGAAGACGGAAGCACAGTGGAGCATCCCCACACAGTCACACAGTCTGACGTTCCTCTTTTAGCTTCACTCTGACCTAAACACATCAACAGCAGTACATTTCCAACACCATATACTGTATGTACCTGCAACTCACACATACTCTAGTCCCTTCATCTTGGGAACAATACTTCATCATTGTCATTACAAGAACGCGAGTTGCATTCAGGAACGCCCCGAAGATCACAAAAAGCGCTTTACACAGCATGTGTGTCTGTGTAAATAAATGGGAAGATAAAGAAAAACATGAAGTGAATATTCTTATCACTCACTTCATAGCTCTTAATTCGAACATACAATTTCCTGCATTTAAGTATGCAGGAAAATACACTGAAAACAAGTACGTTTACTTTAAATTACGTGATGTCTTTGAACAGAACCCCCATTACGCATTCAGTGTGATTCAAATGTTCTGCTACTATTACAGAGCCTAGAATTAGACAAATACACTTTTAGACTTGTGTGGTATTGTTTAGCTTCATTTGGAGCTACATATATACAAATATATAGTATGTCCCGTCATTTTCTGTTCATTAAATATGGTAAAAATGGGCCTATTTCAGACATAAACAGACAAAACGGTGATTAATCGTATTAAAATTTGTAATCATTTGACAGCCCGAGCAAAAACATAAAAATGAAACTAGCGGAACTAAAACGTTAAAAATTACTATAGTAGAACATTAGCAACAACCTAACTGGTTTGAACACTAATGTAATACTATATGTTTCATGTGACCAAATTTCCACCCATACATATGGTATTAGTTAATTACATATGGAATTCATGTAACTAAAACATAACTAACAAAAAGGGTAACCAATATAACTAAAAGTATTTTAAAAATAATAGAACAAATGTAACTGCACTGAACTTCCTGAATTATGGTTCGACTCACCACTCGGGTTCGACATGGGTGCAGGTGCGGATGTAGTTCTTGGCGGTGAGTACAAACTCGCTGTAGATGACCCACTCTGGTTTCCGGCCCAGCACTGTGGAGGGGTGGAGCTGTACCACCTGGTTGTCCATCACGGTCAGGTAATGACCTGTGCGCTCCAAATGAGCGACCTGTGGAAATAATATGGAGATGTTTGATTCTCAAACTGTGGCACGAGTACCAGCGGTGGTATGCAGGCTCTATCTAGTGATGTGTATGAAAGCCAAACAAAATTAGATCAGAGAATATATAATTCTGCAAGTACAGACAGTTCTACAGATTTTTTGTCTGAGCAAATAAAAGATGAAATGCCATCATGGAGAGTTGGGAAATGTTCCACTCTGTTGTAGACATGCAACAGAAAGACACACAACAAAACTTCTCTTGGAACAATAGGAGCATATTCTTCTTTAATTAAAGGGATAGTGCAGCATTCTTCTTCTTTCAAGGCTGCTATGACACACGAGCGTTTACATTGATGGAGTGGGGGGGTCAGTCACTGTTGATGCACTACACAGCTGAATGCTCATAAAACTTCATGTAAAAAAAAAAAAAACACATATAGGTTTATTATGAGTCATGTTTCCCATGTGCTGGCCAGGACACTCATCCAATACGCCAATGGAAGGTTTCCTGAGATTGGGACCCACTCCAAAGTGGACCTATCATGAAGAGGGACTTTTTTTTAATATCAGAGACCATTTGGACCTGCCAATGTCTCGGTTGGTGGGCTGATCATTCTGGGCAGTGCTGGCACTGCAATCGCATGTATCGACTGCTTTTTAATATTAAAGTGTTAAACGTGGTGAATGGACACTTCCAACAAAGACATTTATGAATAAGGCCAATGATTTGTGCAAACTGAGGTTAGCATAGTAAAACACAAACATAACCTTTACGGTTTTGAATGTCAGAAACATGAATTATCGAAAAAATGTTGGTCACATTCCGAATTGTGGCAATTCAGTCACGTTCGGCTTCCACGTGGGTCGATTTGATTGACTTACACTTTTTGAAAAATAATAACGTGCAACGTAAAACATGATTCATTCATTCATTTTCTACCGCTTATCCTCACGGGGGTGCTGGAGCCTATCCCAACTGGTCGCCAGCCAATCACAGGGCACATATAGACATTTGATGGGGGAACTGAGAGAAAATATTAAAGCTATTTTATTTTGATGGAATGATTGCCAATTCGACCCAACAAACCAAGAATCAGGTGTTTTCTTAAGGTGTTTTTACTTACTTTTTTTGTTTCTCCTATAGCATTTTACATCATAATATGTTGATATACAAATTAGATGATGACATCATCATGCGAGGGAAAAAAAAAACAAGCAACTCTGAGTTGAGTCTATGTACGTAAGTCTATATTGTTCATTCATTCATTCATTTTCTACCGCTTATCATCATGAGGGTCGTGGGGTGCTGGAGCCTATCCCAGCTGTCTTCGGGCGAGAGTCGGGGTACACCCTGGACTGGTCGCCAGCCAATCACAGGGCACATATAGACAAACAACCATTCACACTCACATTCATACCTATGGACAATTTGGAGTCGCCAATTAACCTAGCATGTTTTTGGAATGTGGGAGGAAACCGGAGTACCCGGAGAACATGCAAACTCCACACAGAGATGGCTAAGGGGGGAATTGAACCCTGGCATACAACATGATGATAAAGCTAAATATATGGTGTAAAATCCCGACCTGCATGAAGAATCCGGTGACGAGCATTCGGCGGATATTGGTGTAGTACTCTCTGCAGTTGTGTGCGCAGCTCCGTCGAGGCAACCCCAAGCGGTCCATGATGCGGCATAGCTGAAGCCGTACGTTGTCAGCCGACATCAGCGAGCGGTAGCTAACAAAGTTGTCGTAGCACCACTGGGAGGACTCGTGGTCTGTGTAGGAAAATGATCGAGAGTTAAAAATCCAGATGTGGTGATGAGACATTTGCACTGAAGGCGGTCCCACTTGCTTTGTTTAAAGGCGTGGTAGACGTTAAGAAGAGTGAGGTGGTCTCCATCGGCGTGTGCAAAGCGCATCTTGGCCTCGTCGGACACCCTCTTGGCCTCGGTGGGTCGGATGAAGCACTGCGGGACTAGACAAGGTCGGTATGGGCCCACAGGGAGAAGTTAACCCCACAGACTGATGCTAATGTCGGGAAAGAAGAGGAGGGTCGGGGAAGAAGCGACTCTTCTACCTCGGAGCTGCTTAACTGCAACTTCACGATTGTAACGCGTGGCGTTTACACCACTAATGAACTCAGCAGAAAGCCGCCGTTCGGAAACACCTGCTCTTGAAATTGAAATCCATTTCCCCCCCCTGCTCTCACAGGCTCCTCATGCTTCGGAGGCATAAAGATTCATCCGAATGAGCAGCATTCTGCTTTGGCAAGCCTAAAATGCAATTACTGCTGTAGCACAACCCACTGCTGTTCCAGATACTCGACTTTTGAAAAAGTTTTCACCAATAATAGCTGACTTTTGCTGCTTGACTATGTGCACATGACACTTACTAGTGTTTTTGTTTGCGGCAAGAATAGACTACCCTCTTACCTGACAACATGGCGGTGATGGAGAGCGCCTCGTCAGAGCAGTCAAATTCACAGCTGGCAACCACCATCTTGGCCAGCTGAGGGTCCAGCGGGAACTCGGCCATTGTGGCGCCCAACTCTG
The DNA here is from genome assembly GCF_030265055.1 of Doryrhamphus excisus. Lineage (NCBI taxonomy): Eukaryota > Metazoa > Chordata > Actinopteri > Syngnathiformes > Syngnathidae > Doryrhamphus > Doryrhamphus excisus. The sequence continues at coordinate 25,098,850 of NC_080468.1, read as the reverse complement.
TCAGGTCGCCTTCGTCGTTAAGCGCCGCCAGGTAGTTGAGCAGCTCCAGGGCTCGCATCAGGGTCTCTGGAGCTGCAGAGGACGCAATAGCAAAGGACTTGATGTTGACGTTACTGTTTATTGTTTGGATCATAGCACATACTGCAACCTCATCAATGATCCTCCACATTTCATGTCGACAACCCCTCACACTAGATGACATTTTGAAGATCCAGTTGCCGTATCACGTTTGTAACAAAAGGGCAATACACCAACATGCTAGGTGCGGTAATGCACCTCAAAGCTGGTTGCCACTCGCATGAAGAAGAAAACACAACACCACCATGCAGACATGTCCGTCGTGTACCATAGTGAGGTTACTTTCACATTGGATGTAGGATATTGGGCTCTGTAGCTACAGCAATATTTCCCCCTCACTGTGCATGGACTGCTGTGTTATTGTTATAACTAGGGATCATCAATAAATTACTATTGCCTTGAAGACAGTTACAAAAGCCAAACAATATTGTTGGCTATGCTGTGTAATAAAAACGTACATTCAGTTATTAATAACACTTATTTGTATTATTTTTAATGCTTTGAAGAACTATTGTTATCGCCATATTCAATTGCACAAATTCATGTTCGTGACAAAAGCAGCTTCTTCTTTCTCTTTGGGCTTTCCCCTTCAGGGGTCGCCACAGCAAATCAATCTCCTCCATCCAACCCTGTCTTCTGCATCTGTCTCTCTCACACCAACTACCCTCCTTCACTACATCCATGAACCTCCTCTTTGGTCTTCCTCTACATTCCTCAACATGGCTGGTCTCACCACAAAAGGTTCTTATTTAAAAAAGAAAAGAAAAGTATCGGTTCTGGATTGTATCGGATCGGCAAGACAACAAAAAAATCGTATGCAAAACCAAAAAATATCGATGGGACATCTGCACATCCATAAAAATATGGACACACATTTTATTTTTTTTAACTTCACTCATGCCAATAAATGACAACGGTTCCTTTAGCAAGGTTTTTGCTTTTATAAAGTGATGATTCTCAACAATCTTTGTCATTCTCTTAACATTCAAGCAAAAGCTAGAGTATTTTATATCCACACAACAACACCACATTTCACAAGTGGAACCCGGAAGAGATTGCAGCTGTGGAATGGGTAGATTACGTGTTACATGGGATGTTTTGCTGTAGTTGATCATGATCATTCTTGACTGTCCTATGCCTCATTAAGGTGTTGTTTTGGACAGACAAAAGGTGGTGTTGTACGTTACTGTACCTTTACTCTACTTATATATATATATATATATACCACCCTGGGCCATGTCTATGTGGAGTTTGCATGTTCTCCCCGTGCATGCGTGGGTTTTCTCCGGGTACTCCGGTTTTCCAAACTCCAAATTGGACTCCAAATTGTCCATTGGTATGAATGTAAGTGGGAATGGTTGTTTGTCTATATGTGTCCTGTGATTGGCTGGCAACTGGTCCAGGGTGTACCCCTGGGATAGGCTCCAGTACCCCGGCGACCCTTGTGAGGATAAGCGGTAGAAATTGAATGAATAAATATATATATATATATATATATATATAAACACACACACACACAAATAATACTGCGGTCACTTTATATCCAGTGATGCCACTGAGGTCAGCGAAAAGGGCCGGTTCCTTGCCATTTTCCAAACAGTTCCACAGGCCAGATGAAATTACAGCAGGCTGGAGTTTGACACACATGACGTATGCCAAAAATGCTAGTCAAAAGTCCTCTACATGACAGACAATGCCGCTGTCTTGATTGTGATCTGTGTCGTCTTAATCAATATAAACGCAGTTACAAGCACGGCCGTTTGATGTGCAGATATTAAATCCCGGGTCTGTCTCACTCGGGAGCCGGCGACGAGATAAAACGATCTCGGCAGATATCAAACGCAGCTGTACCATCGGGAGAATTTTTTTTTTTTTCTGAGCGTTTTTTTTGATGAGCGCTCTGAATCACGCTAGAATTAGGCCAAACAGATTCCCCCCAGGAGAGAGTGTTACTACATCTTCCCGAGGAGACCCCCCTCCTCCCCCATAATATACTTTTCATCTCACCTCTAAGATGAAACCCCACCACCACCTCCTCCTCCCACTCGTGGCGCCATTTTGAGAATGAAATTGGTTACATCAATAGCGGCGCTATCACCTTGGCTATTGCCTCCTCCTTTATATTCCTCCAGTGACTGACCTCCAGCATCCAGCCAGCCCCCGCGTTCCTCACAAAATGTAAGCGTCAACATATCGGATCGGCCTTGTCTGGGGTGGGGAGGGAGAGACGGGGGGTTTATTTATTTGATCCACTGGTGGCATGGGATGCTGCTACCTAACAAGAAAGCTACCAACGCTTTGGACAGACTTCTTTATAATATCTAGTCGCATCCGATCGATTTTTACGCACCTCCTGAATAAATGGGCCGGGCAGGGATGTGTCTTTTACAGCTTTCTTTCCCACTCTTTTTGTTTGGCCCTTCTTTGCGACGAGGGATAAGAAATCAGTGGACTTGACTCCGTGGATGAAGCTTTCATTCGCCTTATGACATTTCCAAAGAGGCAGCAGGTTTAATGTACCTTTTAGCCTTTGGGCCCATTGATTTAGCCCTATATTAGATTCCTGCGTGGTTCAGGCAGTCAATACTCGCTTTCTGATGAGCCACAGATTGCATTTCCACGCCGCTTCATCACGCTACTTCAGGTTCAACAGCCGTTTGTGCAGTAAGAAGCAGCCCAAAACAATGTGCCGCCAATCGATATTTGTTACCCATTTTTAAACAATGGTTGTGGAATTACATTCTCCAAATCACGCTGGAGGCTAATTTTCAACTGCCCACTGGGAGCCAAAGGCAACGCTTGTAACCGTGTTGATATCGATTAAGACCACAGCGATCACAATCAAGAGAGTGGCATTGTATCATGTTAAATCAAATGTGAACACACATGGTAAAGGGTCCTCCCCTTTATTCATTCATTCATTCAGTTTCTACCGCTTTTCCTCACAAGGGTCGCGGGGGTGCTGGAGCCTATCCCAGCTGTCTTTGGGCGAGAGGCGGGGTACACCCTGGACTGGTTGCCAGCCAATCACAGGGCCTCCCCTTTACTGTAGGACTATTTGCTTACCTGGCGGGTCCATGAAGTCGAAATGTACCAGGTCATCAACACCCAGCTTTTTTAGCTGCAGCACCACCAAGCCCAGATTGGACCTGAGAATCTCTGGATAGGTGTTGTCCTGAGGGAACAACAGATAGCTTGTAAAAGTGGTCCAGTAGACCTCTGCCGGTTTGAGGTTTGGCGTTCGCGACCCTGCATATTTGTGGATTCAATGGGTGTTAAATTGTGAATAATTACTGTATTTTTTCTGGTAGCTTCAATAGAAACTGATTTGATGCCACTATCTGTAAGCAGGGGTGTCTAGGGGCCACATGAAAAGTAAAAAAAACAGCAACATGTGCGAGTTGGAGATAAATACAGTATATGGTGTTGGAATTGGACTGCTGTACTGTATGCTTTGACAAACAAGATGTTATGCAAGCGCAATACCATCTACTAAACACCTGTAGTAGTTTCTTAAGATGGATGTAAAAATGCATATAAATATGTCAGGTTCTGACTAAAATGCTGTAATGACTGTGATGCAGCAATTATGTGAGACATCTATGTGAAAAGAAGCTAAAAATGGTTATTCTGACCTGCATCTCTGTCTTGTAAGTCTTTTCTGTGTACAGCCGGAAGCACTTCCCCAGACGCGTCCGTCCAGCTCGACCTGCCCTTTGCTGGGCTGACGCTTTGCTGATGGCCGACACCAGAAGCGACTCTACTCGGATGCGAGGGTTGTACATCTGATGAAGCATACGAAACATTACAAACATGCACGTTTTAGCAATTCCCAGGTCGGTGGCAAACAGAAAAAGGGCCATGAATGACACAAAAATGCTAACCTTTTGCTTGACGAATCCTGGATCAATTACAAAGACAATGCCATCTATGGTGAGTGATGTCTCGGCGATGTTTGTTGACACCACAACCTGTAAAAAAAAAAAAATAAATTATACATTTCAATGTTTAAGACTGGTGTAAAAAATCTTTAAAAGTAACTTCTGTTTGCAGTTGAGTGGTTAGCATGCAGGCCTCACGGCTAGGAGACCTGAGTTTGATTCCACCTTCGGCCATCTCTGTGTGGAGTTTGCATGTTCTACCCGTGCATGCCTGGTTTTCTCCAGGTGTGTCCTCCCACATTCCAAAAACATGCTAGGTTAATTGGCGACTCCAAATTATCCATAGGTATGAATGTGAGTGTGAATGGTTGTTTGTCTATATGTGCCCTGTGATGGGATGGCGACCAGTCCAGGGTGTACCCCGCCTCTCGCCCAAAGACAGCTGGGATAGGCTCCAGCATGTGAGGGTAAGCATTAGAAAATGAATGAATGAATGAACGAACTTGTGTTTGCTTTGTATTGACGTATTTATTCATGCCTTATGTATTGTATTGTTTTCATTTTTTTCAAACCTTTTTGCTTTTTAAAAATTATAAACATTAACTTATTTATTTGATTTAACAACACAATTTTTTTTAGCTAAGTTGTTTTATGGTTTGTATTTTGTACCCTTACGGTACCAAAAATGAATCGAATGTCACCTTCATGCCGAGGTACACACCAAACCAGGAGGATACAATACTGTTACACCCCTAAAAACCATATAAAAATACTGACACAGCACAAAAACTGCAACTACAAAAATCTGTTGTTATTTCAATGATGCACCATAGCGAGGCTGTCTGTGAAAAATGACAGTTCAATGAGTCATCCCGCCCAATGGGGCATCGTGCTGTCAGCATATACCCAAACAGAGAAAAAGAGGGGATCACGCGAAACAGCGTCTGCTGCTAGGGTGACTTCTGCTTATATAAGAGTGGAAACACGACCAGCTCATCAAAGCATTCTGTACTGTGACGGCTGACTAATAGTCCACTCAAACTGGCAACCGCCTCTTCAGAGTCATAACTTCATATGCTGGTGGGTGGACGATGAGACCCACATGAATCCAATAAACCTTCTGGGATTATTGAACATATAGAACATGAAAGCAGTGTTTTCATTATGGGGCTTTCTATGACATTTAACTCATTCAATCCCAGCCATCCCTCTCGGTAGCGGGCATTTCTGATGATTTTGACTGATTTTTCAAGGCGCATGGAATATTGTGTCCTAGAGCTATAAAAACACATCTTTCATCATAAAAAGAAGTTTGTTTCCACCATTTTCTGTTCTTTCTTAATCTTCCGTAGAACATAGGTAAGTTGCAGTAAAATATAAATTAAAAAAAAGGGGAGGAAAAGGCTTTTTGTGAAAAGAAATCTCAAAAACAGTACGAGAGCCTGGGCTGCTTACCATGACTGAAGACGAGCATGGGAGAATGGATGTAAAGAGTAGCAGCATGTTACCACAAAAGATTTCCAATGCATCAGCAAAACAAAATCGAAAGTCTTTGGATTTTACAAAGACGGGAAACCTGACAAAAAGCACACCATTTGTAAACAATGCAGAGCAGCTCTGAAGTCCACTGGTACCACACAAATCTTGACCAGCAGGACATCAAAGATGAGCACTATTTTTTTTCCAGGGCTGCTGCTTACCTTTATTGCTTTGTAACATATTGACTAGGTCCCTAAAAACAGCAGCATATTCCTATTGTTTAGATGCTCTTACATGACCATTTTTGCAATAGATCCTTAACATACACACACAGCACCCCCTGTCATATAGAGGATGCTTATCTCATATTTTTGCATCTGTTGTTTTGATTTTTTTTCAAACGACCAAGTGCTCTCTATCAGTTGTAACAGGATGCATGAGTGCTTCAAGATTGGATTAAAAATGGCTAAACCCACGAGGTTGTCTCCGGGACACCAGCAGATGCCACACATGACACCTTCTCCCATTTCATGATCATACAGTCGGCTTCATTGACCGCATTGATTCTGAAGGATTATCTCAGGCCGGGCCCATTACACAGAGAACGCTTCCAGTTTGCTGGTGCGCAGGATAATCCGGGGCCTTGCTTCATCAGTAATATCATTAAAGAGTGTTATTTCTGGGTTATTACCTGCACAGTGGCCATCTCTCACATTTTGGGCGCTTTGTTGACACAGATTGAAGCTAAAGTAGAGTTGATGAAGATACATCTATCGGATATACCGCAGATGACATTTGAGGGAGTACTTGCAGATAAACTCATCGGAACGCACTTGTCGGGACAAAGTGAGATTAGAATGAGTAAAAAAAAACAAGACGATCTGTGGCTTTCCTGGACAAATGGCGACTAAATGACGAGCGAGCGCTTTATGTTAATCGAGGGCTGCCTAATGCAGTCGTTAGCATGCACAGCGGCGGGCGTGACAAGCCTTAATTCTTTTTCATGACTTCCTCTCGGCGAGGCTCCAGTGACATCTTCGCATTTTTCACTCGACGTGAGGCCCCTCGGAAGGAGTGAAGCTAACTCCTCGGTTTGACGTTTTTCCCTGTATCGGTTGCCACGTTCTTGTCGACTCTAAAACAGCAAACACTGTGAACAATGTTTGATCTTATCCCAAGTAATCAAACCAGCTAAGCATGAGCGTCTTAAGCCAGCGTTGACACACTCAAACAGAAAGCAAATTACAGTCTTTGATCAAAAAAAAAAACTTGCATTTCTGTTCCAGAAATTTTGCCGCGGCGAGTCTGACAGCCCCGTAAATATTTCCCCCTGCTAACATGTCAGCTCAGTCCGCCTCAATTAGAGGGGTTGCGGCAATGAGTCATCCATCACCACCCGTCTCCCGATCAGACGCCAAGAGGGGAGATGGAGGGGGGGGGATGTTTGCTCAGTTCGCCGGCAGTGATGATGTTCTGATATATTCTGTCAGATGCCGGGCCAACACCGCCGCCACGTTGTCGAGATATTGGCCAAATGAAAACGGGTGGCATTGGGGTGTGATGACGATGGAGTTCCTGGGATAGTTCACATAAAAATACCCTGTTGTTGCTGATCTTTACCTCAGAACCAGGATAGCCCTCAAACTAAGAAAAAAATCGCCATTATTTGGACAGATTTTGCCACAGTTGTGCATTTCGGGTAAAAGGTAAAGCTGTGTCCAGGTAAGGATTTGTATCAAGACCAAACTCAAAGCACAAAATCAAAAATCTCCATCCTCTTTAGAATTGCTTTCCCTGTTTAGAGAGAGCCTGATTTCTCAGTGTGTTGTAGTACTCGAGATCAGTCTTGGAAACCTTCAACATATGGAGGACCTTGTTCTCATATTCAGTCTTGTCATGGACTCAGACATCACTTTCAAGAACAGTTCAGCCCAAAACAATTGCTCATCTTCTGCTTAGTTTTCCGCGTTGAGGTAGTAGTAGTACTAAAGTAGCAGTAGTCAAATCAGTCTTGATCACCTCCAACATCTGAAACACCGTGATCTCTGCAGAAACGGCAATGCTTAGTTCCCTCTACTTGGTTTTGTATAACTAATGATCAGTCTTCAAAACCTTGAATCGTTGTATCACTTCAGTCTTGTCTTCGACTCAAACATTGGGGAGGTAACCAGTTATCCATCCATCCATCTATTTTCTGTACCGCTTGTACCTCACTATGGTTGCAGGTCTCAAAGGCAGCCTGTCGGCGCTGTCTGTCTTCAGGTGGGAGGAAGGGTACGCTCTGGAACAGCCAATCGCAGGACACGAGTTGAGCAGTTTTGTTCCATAAAACAGTTGGTCTTGGTCTTGACTTATCTCAGTTTTGGCTAAGTTTCTCCCATTTCCTGTCATGTTGTAGTACTTAGCTTTAGATGATGCAGTCGTGGTAAGAAATTATCCTCAAAACCTTAACCTCGGCCTCAAATTTCCTCTGCTTTGCTACTGATTCCTCTGGAAGCCTCAAAGTCTTGGTCTTCATTTGGTGGAAAGAAACCTCAGTCTTGATCCACTTAATTTGCATCGTTCGGGAGTGCTTATTTCCAGTCGTGTTGTCGTACTCAAGATCAGTCTTGGTCAGAAACTGGTCTTCAATATTTGGGGGGGAATCTCAGTCTCAGAATCTTAAAAACTTAAAACACATTTACTGCAGGGACAGCAGTGCTTAGTTTCAGACATGTTAATTAAAAAAAAGTCTTAGAAACCCTATCCTAGTCTTGGTCTTATTATTGACTTCTCCTTATTGTCTCAATGGCTTGGTCTTGGCTTGGTTTTTGGTTTGCTCAGGGGATGCAAGGAAGAGATTTGTTTTCTTCATTGAGGGAAAACTTGATTTTCTTTAACGGTCCCAGGATTGGCCTTGTCTTGGGCTCAAAAATAGATTGACTGTGTTATCCTGGAAGCCCGAACCTCGTTTTGGTCTCAAATTACCTCGGCCTTTGTCTTGACTCCTCTCAATACTGCAAACTCTTGACTTGGTTTTCAGTGTGCTCAGAGGGCGTGACTAACTCCCAACATTTCCAAATGCTAGCATATGTTGCATATGTGACTCACTTCTGCGTCGAAAGCCCAAAGAGCGAGGGAGGCAGGTTGTGCTTACCTTCCTTCCGATGGCGCCATTCGGTTTCTTTGCAGGGGGCGGCTCGAAGATCCTCTGCTGCTGCAGGGGGGGCAGCATGGAGTACAGCGGGATGATTTTGATATTGCCAGCATCGGGCCCCAGGTCATCTGCCTCTAACCTGATTCGCTTGCAGGCTTCCTCGATTTCCTGCAGGACGTAAAACGACAGTGAATGTATTCACTTTCTGATGGAGGAAATTAAACTGCAGTATGTTTTGCTGAGCTCCCTGTGGCTCTGCTGTCAAACGAAAACATGCAGCATTGTAAAGGGAAATAGGTGATGAGACTGCTGAAAATTCTAAAACCATTACATGCACTGACAGACTGCACACTCACATCCACTATTAAAAAAAAAAGACCTTTAAATGCCCATATTTGTCTTTCACACCACCTTTTCTTTTGTTTTCCTGTCAACAATCATTCTGTGCTGCTGTTACAAGCGTCACATTTTTACAGCCTGTGCTGTAGCACCACTTGCAGGACTAGAACAGCAATGCACGGCCAAGAAATTAAAGAATGAACTAAATAATAACTAAAATAAACTACAAAGACAAATAAAGGTAATTCGGTAAACCTGCACAATCCAGTGAGATTCATCAGGTGAAACAAAACAAACACAAAAATTTAATTTAAAGAAATAACAATTGGGTAAGCCACATAATGTACAATTAAAAGTAATTAGGTAGACCTGTAATATATTGACATCCACAACTGTAGACATGAAATGAAATAAAACTAAAGCGCGCAGACCTCACAGCTAGGAGACCTGAGTTCAATTCCACCTTCAGCCATCTCTGTGTGGAGTTTGCATGTTCTCCCCATGCGTGGGTTTTCTCCGGGTACTCCGGTTTCCTCCCACATTCCAAAAACATGCTAGGTTAATTGGCGACTCCAAATTGTCCATAGGTATGAATGTGAGTGTGAATGGTTGTTTGTCTATATGTGCCCTGTGATTGGCTGGCGACCAGTCCAGGGTGTACCCCGCCTCTCACCCGAAGACAGCTGGGATAGGCTCCAGCCCCCCTGCAACCCTCATGAGGATAAGCGGTAGAAAATGAATGAATGAATGAATGAATGAATGAAAAAAACTAAATTAACTAAAAATGTAATGAATCCATCTACTGAGGTTCACTTGACGCTGTCAAAAATATAAATACTGTACTGAAGAGGTATTAATTTATTCATGTTAATTATTGCATTGTGATCAGTAGGTTTTTTTAATGCTTTCTTTATAATAGTGGTACATTTTTTTGTCTTATTTTTGTCTTAATTAAATATATACAAGCCATACAAGTCTTTAACTTTTATAGCACTTCTCCACTTCGAAGTGTTAGCACTGTTAGCACATTTACTGTAATTGATGACGCAGCGTCATGAGTAACTGCCCAAGGATACTTCGGAGGATCAAACCCACAATGTTCAGGTTGGAAGACAAACACTCATTACTGTATACATGTTATGGACTCAGTGAGATGTGTTTCTGAACTTGTGACACAGTAAAGTAAGGAAAACGTATTGTATATACTACATATACTATATCTCAACACTGTGCAGTTGTAACATGTTAAATAGTGCCCCTATGATATTTCCTGGGTCCTTTTCCGGGCTTTCTGAGCGTGCAACAATTAACCCCGCCACTTTATACCTACCCTTGTACATCACATTTGAAGTCAAAGTCCCGCTGATGCCTCTTAATCAAAGCAATGACAAGTGGAAAACACTAAATGGGAATGGATTGCTAAAAATTAGCCGGGGTATTAATAGCCTATCAAGCCCAGGGATGCAGCAGCTGCCGTGGAGGAAAAAAAAAAAACATGGAGCTGTTTGCCAAAAGCGCTGGAAGCAAGCTGGGCTGCCATTCCCGTAGGAATATGTGTGTTGTGTTGTGTTGTGTCCAGCAGCTCTTGAAGCCAAGCTAATCACCAACACTTCTCTTGACTGGGCCACCCTGCTCTGTATTATTATTTATTTTGCTGCTGCTGCTGCTGCTATGTTTTGATGTTAGCAGCTGAAGGGGGAAGCTTAAATATTATCTTTGCTCTACAGCTGTGATTTAGAGGAGGTGCTCCATTTGTCGGCAGAATATCAAGAGAGTGCGCCATCCATCCTCATCCCTTCCAAAAAGAAAGATGATTGCCTTCCAATCATTAGTCCACATCAAAGTTGCTGCGAGGCCGAGGAAGAGGTGAAGACCAGGCTCGGAAGGGGGCACCAAGCCCTGACGCTCTCTCCCAATTAGGAGGTGCTGATAATGAACGGCAGTGAGCTTATGGTTAGACATGAGTGGGGTCAAAATCAAATTACACCGAAATGCAAGAAAAAAAAACAAACATCTAAATACCGTAGCTTAGTAATTCAACCAACATTTTCAGGCAAAGACGCCTTGAAAGTAGGACAAAACAAGTTTGAACCAATATGAACGCCTCATAAGACCTCAGTCCAGCGAGCATCAAAGGATTTTGCATTTGCTTTGGCTTTCTTGCAGCACTTTTTGCAACGAGTCCACTTATTAAAGTAGAAAAAGACTGGTGTTGATCGTGTAATCTTGCTTGGAGCAGAAATAAACTTACGTAAATGTCCATGAAAATCAATATAAACTTACCTAATGTTTTTTTAAGTGTCAAATACCTCCTTAAATTTTCCCCTCATGTTTACCTGCAAAAGAGTACGAAACAGCATCCTGCCAGCTCATTGGTTGGTCAATGAAACTCCCACTGATTGGTTCTTATCTGGGCGAGTGCGCTGAAAAGTTTAACATTTTTAAATTTCCCAAATGGCGTCGGAAGCCAACGTGTGCAAGATGATATGCACAAACCTGCACTTGCACGAATTTCAGGTATCGCTTCCCTGGACGGTGACTCGCGATAACCGCCCTATTCTGCAGGTTCCACTGAAAATGAATGAAGTCGAAGCAATGACGCCTTCCGTGTGTGGTGGCCATTGGGCTGAGCAAAACATGCACATCTTTTCTCCAACACTTGACGTGTCGTAAACAAACATGGCATTGATCCTGCAGGACCTCCCTACTGCCTCACACAATAGTCGCACCAAACGTTACAGAAACATTTAACAACGAGAAAAAAACCCAACAGGCCATAATCTGCCAGCCACCTGAAACGCCAACATCACCACGAAGGTGCCTCGAAAGCTCACAAATACGCATGCGCCGCCAAAAAAGCCAGCCGCAAAGAAAGGCCTCCATCATCACTGAAGACGTGGGTCGAATACCGTGTCTTAAGCATTCATGGGAACTGCGACTAACAATGAGATTCTCTCGATATCATTGAAATTGTGATTGTCACAGGGAGCCGGACTTTCTTATATGGGCATGCCAGGGTACGCCTGCCCTCCTCCCGGCTCTGCTGCACTTTTTGGTGGAAGATTTCACCTTGTTAGCACTGTGTTGAGTTTGTGTAAGTAAGCGGTTGTGTGTGTAGCATTATAGACTGTGCATACAGTTAGCGTCTTTTGTACATGCATGCAAATTACAAGCTCACCCATATCTGGAATACGGGTAGTCCCGCAAAAAACCTGTAATTTCCACTTCCAATGTTGTCCCAAGATTGCCTGCACGTAGTACCCTCACATACTTTGACAAAGTGTGTCCAACAGCGAGTGCTCCTCGTAGGACAGGAAGTGGAAGCAGCGCCCTCACCTCCACCGCACCAGTATACCAGCAATACACAGCAAGTCAGGGGTCTCCAGCCAGTAGCTCATAAGCTACCAGTAGCCAAAGGGTTAATTAGATCAGATTAGATCAGATATTCCTTTATTATCAACTCCTATACTGACAAAATTAGAAAGTAGGGTTCAGTAATAGTCCAGAATTATTCCGGAGTGCTTGTGAGTGTGGCCAATCACAGTGGAGTGGGCGTGCCAGGAGGCGGGCCATGGATTTCTGTGCAGGTTATCCTGTGTAGCTGCTCTATAGGAGTCCACAACTCAATACAAAGGGCTGAAAATGAGCATTATGAGTACCCTTTAAATACAGACAACAGCGCCTGTCACAGGGGATCTTTTGCTTGTGTTTTCTTGTTTTTAAAACGAATATGTAGCTTAAGCACAAGTCCAGCTAACTTCCTTGGTGGAGGTCTGAGAATCGATTAGGCGGGTGCGTCCCAATTTTTTTCTCCATAAAAGTGTGCCGGCTAAATATAAAAATCAATGTCCTTCTCCAGGGGGGGACAACTTTAAACCGCCAAGTATTGATCCTACTCGGGTCAATGAAAAGCGGCATGGACGCGTGCCGCACACACTTTCTGCTACAAGTGCTTTTGCATTAGCTGCATTAATACAAATAGTACAAATAAAGTTGTTTGCATTTCCAGCATATGCTTGCAATTATCTGGAGGCATTTGTTGAGCTTTTCTGTATGTGTGTGTGTGTGTGTGTGTGTGTGTGTGTGTGCATGCCCACCCAGCTGTAACCAAATTCATAATTCCAAAAGTGAACCTTGCCCTCCATTACACATCAATGAACAATAGTGAGCAGGGAAAAAAATCTAAATGACTTAATTTCAGGGAATCGTGAGGAGGGCAGAATTTGGGTCACTCGTCTCCTCTTTCCATTCTAACAACAACTCCCCCTCCCCCCTCTTTCCTCACCTTAAATCCTAAGCTAAGATATATACAGTATTTTAAGTTTTACTATCCACAAAATACATTTACATTGTACACATTTAACACAGTTAAATAGGGCAAAATGTGACAATGTGGTGATGTGTCATAATGGGAGTGGTTTGACACTATAAGAGATAAATCCCCATTATTTCCAATGGTGAATTCTCGCAAATTTCCCTACCTCTTGTCCGGTGAGGAACAGTAAAATGTCCCCTTCGACTTCCTCGAACATGTGGATCTGGATCACAGTGCGTATGGCCGCATCCAGGTAGTCCTGCTTTGGTTCCGGTGTGTAAAAGATCTCCACGGGGTGCATGCGCCCGGGAATGGTAAGGAGAGGGCAGCTGTCAAAGTACAGCTGGAACTTTCCGGCATCCAAGGTGGCACTCATTACAATAACCTGGAGCAGGGATATAGAGGAATGTTAGGATGTTGCCATGTTTCCATAATACAGTACTTCCAGTGGCCAAATGCAGCCCCCGTAGGAAATCACAGTAAATTGGGAGCAGCAAAGCATAGTTGTCCATGCAGGTAGTGTTTTTGCACTTGTTGCATGTATGTTTTTGCAGTAGATCCCAAAGTGATCAACTGTCATTTAGAGCAGAGGTTCTGAAATGGTCTCAAACTCAAGACCCACGTTTTCTAACCATCATTAGGTTTTGACTCACTTGCTCACCCAAATGTTTTTTTTTTTAAATCATCAAATCCTCTTCTTAAACATCCATCCATCCATCCGTTTTCTATGCCGCTTATCCTCACTAGTGTCATGGGTATGATGGAACCTATCCCAGCTGACTTCGGGCGAGAGACATTAATACACATAATTATATTGAAGGTGAATTTTATGCCAAACTCGAAGACAATGCTCCCCTAGCAATTGCTTATATTGACTAAAAGGCCAGCTAGCTCTGCATATAAATAGATGGATATACCGTAAATTCCAGTGTATAAGCTGCTACTTTTTTTCTCCAAATTCTAATCTTGCGGCTTAAACAGCGGTGCAGCTAATTCATTCAAACATTCTGACTCACTATGTCATCTTACAAACAACACTAAACTCATCACACAGCAACTTAACACTCAAATGTAGGTAGGAAATGTACACAATATTATTTTTGTATTTATTATGATTTTTATTACTCTATTTGTGGTACTTTCGCTTGCTCTCTGCGACCCACACAAAATGTTTGCTTGACCCACTTCGGGATCATGACCCACCAGTTTAGAATCGCTGGTTTAGAGGATCTCTGACGCGTGTTTTTGCAGTCGATGCCTAGCAACAGCTTCTGTCATATAGCGCAATGAAGAGAAGTACACAGCACTACAGAGAGAGAGCATCTCACGGCTGCAGCTCAAGTTAAGTCGCATGGGGGAATTCCACCCACAATGCAAACGCCGAGGTATGATGGTCGAGCGGACTGGAAGTGTTTTATGTCCAATTTGAACTATTGGCCCAGGCAGGGCTGTGGTCTACAGAATAAATGGCCCTCGGGTTATGAAACAAACATATATTGTTTTAATGTATGATTTTATTACATTATTTATTATTATTTTATCAATTAGGTAAAGGTTTGACATTACATACAAAAAGTCTGCTCCGACTAGTCCTTATCTTTCTGCAAATGTGGCCCACAGGAGACTTTATATGAACAGCGGCGGTCTACGCTGCAAACTTGGCATCACACTCCAAAGCCAGTGACCTACACCAGGATACGACAGTCCTTGGCCCCCCCATGTCGGGTACACACTGTTCCCTCTCGAGCCATTAGATAGAGTGCATTAGGATTCTGATGGGAAGCGCTTTGCCACGTTTTCAATCTCAAACATTCTCTCCCTTGCTCTCTCTTCGCTTTACGCTCGGCGGGACACCATAATTGCTCTTAATCAAGGCAAATTAAACTTCCGAATTCGGCAAGGCGATAGGGTTGAAGGAGATGGAGGGGAAAGGCGGGTGAGGATCATTCCCAATAACCTCCACCGCCAGCAACAATCCATCTGATTCATGACAATTAAAGTATGTTGCAGAGTCAGATTTAGGTCTTTATTTGTAGGAAAGGACAGGGAAATGCGTGTCCAAATACAATTACAATTGTGGCAAAAATGGGAATCACAATTTTTCTTTCTTAGAATTGGGACCACAATTCAACAATGTAAAAGTAAATGAATAAATATGGCTTTAAATAGGGCGGCACGGCGGTCGAGTGGTTAGCGCGCAGACCTCACAGCTAGGAGACCAGGGTTCAATTCCACATCTCTGTGTGGAGTTTGCATGTTCTCCCCGTGCATGCGTGGGTTTTCTCCGGGTACTCCGGTTTCCTCCCACATTCCAAAAACATGCTAGGTTAATTGGTGACTCCAAATTGTCCACAGCTATGAATGTGAGTGTGAATGGTTGTTTGTCTATATGTGCCCTGTGATTGGCTGGCGACCAGTCCAGGGTGTACCCCGCCTCTCGCCCAAAGACAGCTGGGATAGGCTCCAGCAACCCCCGCGACCCTCGTGAGGAAAAGCGGTAGAAAATGAATGAATGAATGGCTTTAAAAAACTCACCCAATAGAGGTGCTTGTTTGTGATGCAGTACAATCAGAACAGTTGACAGATCGCATGCTAGTGTCTTGGCTATGGCTTTCTTATGATCGAATTTAAAGGCCAGTAGCAACTGTCACAAAATAAAGTCAGAATGCAAGACAGGAGATGACAACAAAAGAATCAGGTTACCTTGAGGTCATGTCTTTGGCGGACCACCTGCTTAAGAACCCCCATGAGGATGTCCGTGGCTACCGTGCGTTCGTGAGCCTCATCCAAGATGACCACGCCGTAGCGCTCCAGAAGTGGGTCATTCATGGCCTCCCGGAGCAACATTCCGTCAGTCAAGTACCTGCAAGGACAAGAGGGGGAAAAAAAGCCTTGGTGGAAGTCTGTCTGAAGAAGCGCTCAGACATCTGTGAGAATGTTCTTACTTGAGGACTGTCTTGCCAGAGGTGCAGTCTTCAAACCGGATGGAGTAGCCCACCTCCTGGCCTAGCATCACATCCATCTCATCAGCCACCCTCCGGGCGACGCTCATGGCTGCCACCCTCCTGGGCTGGGTGCAAGCTACCGCCCTTTTAGGGACCATTTCCACACACCACTGAGGGATCTGATGAACATAAAAACTTGAAATCAACTCTTTCAACGCCGGATCCGCAAAACATATTTATCCATCTTTTTTTTTGCGCAAGTGACAAAAAGCGGTGATGATGCAACTCTCCACTACTGTATTAACATTTCAGAGCACTTTTAAGCCATAAAAACGACCACAAGGTGGCAGAAGTGCATTTGATAAGAGCTTGGCATGGATCATTCCAATGGAAGAATCATATTCATTATGACAAAAACTAGTCTTTTTATTTACCAATGCAACATGGCACAACTTTGACATATTAACACATCCATTTAAAAAATAAATACGTTGGAGTAACAACTTTCGTTTGTGATTACCATAGCTTCATGACGTACTGTATCTACTGTATATTGTTGTGACCAGTGGAGACTTTATTTTTTTCCCTTTTTATAATATACAAAGTGTTGATTGATGTCTCAGCACGTTTATTCCGCCAGCAAATATCGTAATATAAGAAGGCTAATGAGCTGAGTACTCACGCACAACTCCTGTGACATTTACATGAATTATTAACATTTCTATATTGCCTTTTATTAATAGTTCTAGCATGAACATATCTAGCATATTCCCTCAGATGAATATCTATCCCACTTATAGATTGATAATATCATCAGGGAATGCTCTTTTTATCTTTTCTCCATGTCCCCTTGGGAACCTCCATCCATCCATTTTCTATGCCGCTCATCCTCATAAGATTGGTGGGGATATGCTGGGGTATTCCGGCTGACTTTGGGAGAGAGGTGGTGTACACACCAGCCAATCATAGGGCACATATAGACAAACAACGATTCACGCTCACATTCATACCTATGGACAATTTGGAGTAGCCACGTTTTTGCAAAGTGGGAGGAAACCGGAGTACCCGGAGAAAATCAAAACACGCAAGGAGAGAACATTCAAACTCCACAAAAGGTTTAATGAGTTATCATAAAGGCTACTTTACCTGTGTGGTCTTCCCAGAACCGGTCTCCCCCACCAGGACGAAACACTGGTGATGCATGAGGATGTCGGCGAAGTTCTCTCGGTACTCCCACACAGGGAGATGCAGACGTTTCTTGAGGATTTCGTAGTAACGAGGAGTGTAGGGCAGTTCAGTAAATGGGTTGATCTGCTGTTGAGTGGGCCTGTTGGGTGCCATCATGGCGGACTCCATTGTGGCTCGTCCCCTGTCCCAGTCACGCCTGGAAGACATACAATCATTGTTACACCAACAAAATATTATTAAAAATATGCCCGGACATATGATAGTGTCTGCAAAAAAAAACAGGAGCCTTTTCAGAGCTGGAGCCAAGCCAAAAAAGCCTTCAAATTCCCTTCAAATAGCCAAAATCCCCATCACTTTTTAGCTGTAATACCAAGCCCATTAACCAAAAGTATAGGAAGATCAGGGCTTCATTTCGTCAGGAAGATTATATGCTGTTGTCAGAATATTTGGAGGCTTAAACAATTTTTGGAACTCTTCTTGGAAGATATATTTAGCAGTGAAATCTTCAAATACTATAATACATCTATCATTTATTACATGCACCACCAACTAAATCCCTTCCCTACCAAGCAAAACTGGCAAAACATCCTGTTTCCTAGCAGTGCCTCTTAATGTACTTTTGAAAACAATACACGCAATTCCATTAAACACGCTCAAATTACCAACAAACATAATCCACATTTATACCAATCACAAAAAGATAGTGATATGCACAAATGTTTTGTTAGAGAACAGCAAGCTGTGCATTAAGTGCGTTCAAATTAAGTTCACCTGTAAAGGTTATACATTAGTATATGTTAATTAATTCTGAAACGTATCTTAAATATCCCTAACTTCTTGTGAGTTGTATATTTTTATACTGTCGATATATTGTTTTGTTGACTTATTCATTGTCGTTTTCAGTGGGACTTCCGGTGGATGGAATCACATGACACCTCAAGGTGCATCCTATTTATGCTAGGCTTGCTAGCAACCCGTGCTCCACATATACGGTTTATTTAACAACGTTACACATCAAAGCGACCATTAATTCGTTGAGTCATGTTGACTTTGTGCCGCTAAACATCACATTAGCAACACGACACACCTAGCAAAAAACGCTGATGGCGATAGGCTAACGCTAGCAGGCTACATAGCATAACAAGGCGTATTGTTGCTAGGGCTAACATTACAACACCCGGAAGTGCTTACCTCATCATGTTTGTCCTTGGATTGTAAGTGTTGTTTACTTCTTTACTAGCGTGCTCCTTGCATGTTTATTTAAGGTGCGGTGGTGGTACAGGGATGCGGTGGAAAGCGTGGTGATGCTGCACTGCGACCACCCCCTCTCTGCCACAAAGAGAATGCAGAATTTGGAATCCTTGTGGACGTGTCGTAATCGGTGACCAAAGGTCCGCTTTTGAAAAGACATGTCCGGTTTTTGTATTTTATTTTGGCCGTTGTTTTTTTTTTTTTTGTCTACAAGTTGGCAAAAATGTCACCTTCTAAAAAAAATGCAAAACATTTACATGAAGTTTATTCACTGATGATTGCATAGTTGACATTGTAAAATTATTCTTGTCACTTTAGGGCTAGTTTTTCCTCAAAATATTGGTCATATTACAAAACATAAGCATTTGAATTCAGGTTTCTGAGTTTTTTGATTTTTTTGTTTTCTGATTTTTTATGTTCTTTCTTTGGTTCTACACAGTATTTTGTAATATAAATTCCCCCCCCCCCAAAGGAGCCTTATTTTTATAAAATAAATAATAACAGTATCACAGCAGCTTCTTAAACATGAGGAATTTATTGCACCATCTTAAAAAAAAACAATATTTGGGCACATTATTTCCATTATGGTGTTGACATTCAGATCTAAGGAGGTGAAACACAAAATGTATGTCACACAAGGCCCACAAGAGCTGCAGCATCTTTGCCAAAAAAGTGTGTGCGTTTTTCCTTACAAATATGCAAATCTTTCTTTAAGGCATGCGAGGATGCAGTATTATCTTGCAACTTCATTAGTTCTCACTCCCATCTGGTGTTTAAACTCCTTTGGGGCGGGAGGAAAAGAGTGTGCCAAATCAGCTGCCTGCCGCCAACAAAGCTCGGGGTTTACGCCACTGCTCCCATCACTCACATTTGGGATTAAAAACATAGCAATTGTACCGCGTAAGCAGTTATGGCATCGATGTTGGCATGGAGAGACCAGCTGTCACCTACTAAAGTTAGCATGGTCCCATATTACAGTACTTTTTTCATTTTAAATATGAGGTGCCACAATAAAATGTGCTGTACAAACTCAAGCCTTGATGATGGAATTTAGACATTTTAAAAGCGCCTTGAGTAAACCCTAATGGGAACACATTTTGTGTGTCTGTAGCTTTAATGCTAATGAGCTGTGTTTGTCTATTCCTGTCTCCTGCAAGAAGCACTATTGTTCACTTGAATACACTTTTTTCTGCCTGTATTAAGTTATTCATAATTTTAAACTACAGATTACAGGCACACTTTAACAGTAACGTCATGCAACATAACACTATACTTTAGTGCCACGCCTTTCAAGAATATTTGTAGTCCCCCCCTCCCCAAGATTTTGAGACTGAGACTGTGAGGTAAACAAAGAGATGCAATTGTTTTTTCACATGTCCACCATAATCTAAGACTATTATACAGCGTTTCAAGTGAAATAAAGATATATGCAGATACACACTGTGTTTCACTTCACTTGGTACACCCATGCAGGATTTCCAGGGGCTCATACATTGACAAGTTCATGTTTTCATTGAAATCATTTTGAAAATGTTACAAATCATGTATTTAGTTGCCGTTTGTAAGTTTTAGAGTAAAGTGCAGAGGCGTTACAAGAGAGGTGAAAAAGAGGTATGTCCTTATGTTGACAGTCCTACTAGTTAAACTTTCTTATTTTTATTTAGAAGACTTCTGCTTCTTTTTGTTAAATCCTATTTTGGGTATTATAAGAATTTACCTTCATGTAAAGTACGGTGTATATCCTGCTGTAAGATTATATAAGTTATAAGATATCGAACGGGCTGTACTGACTGATTTTTGACAGAGCTTTATTTTAAGATGTGTAGCGAAGCCCACGTTTCAAAAGTGGAGCAAACAAGTAAGGCAGATGATATCTTTGTCCCTCATAAACTGGCTCTCGGGACAAACGTTACTGTTAGAACACCAGAAACTTTTAAAAGTGTATTTTTGAATTGGTGATGTCATATAAGGCACATCTTCACAGAGGTGGCTAACTTCATAAACATCCCTCAAGACGACGAAGAAAGCAAAGAATGGGAATTAATCTAATTGCACGGTGAGGAAGGCTTCCTGGAGGATAGATGGTTTGAAGTCTTTCATCCTCTTTCACCAGGGTCTTTGATGATATCACAATCAGGCCAAGTTCTGACATGTGTCACTCGATTGACAACGGATGTCCCACTGCGCTGATGGTAATCCAGGTGTATCCTGGGAGTTGTGGGTTGATTCCTGTTTTATCGTAAGCCATGTAAGGTGCGATTCATCGGGAGAAACGTCCAATGCCAACGCCGCGTCCTCTCCCTCCTCCACCGTCGAAGCGAGGTCCTCCTCCTCCTCCTCCGCGCCGTTCACCTCCCGCCCCTCCTCCTCCACCGGACTACGCACTTCCACCTCCTCTTCCAGAGGCGTCACCGTGTCTCCTCCTCCTGTCATTTCAATCCCATTTCTTTTCGCGTCTTGGTTTTCGGGCCGATCTGCACAAAGATGGCTTCTGGCGATGGAGTGACACTCCCACTGTGATTCCTTTAAACTTGCGTCACCCGATGCTAGTTGGAGAAAGAAACAATGATGGGTCATTTTAAGCATACTTTTTTGCTTGGTCCTGAAAATTGCATGTAGTAATATACACTGAAACCTTTAGGCAGACATGTATGCATACTTCTAATTGTAGGAGGGTTGTAATTCTACCTTGTAGATTTATTGTTAACTTAGTGCTCAGGTAGTTCAGATTGGAATAGACTGGCTGAGGGAACCACAAAATCCAAAGAAATACTGCAGAATAGGCGCAGATTCTGGAAGAACTATAAAGCTTTGTGTGCTGGTTATCGTGTGTAGCTGCTCTATAGGAGTCCACCACTCAATATAAACAGCCAACAAATGAGCATAATAGGTCCCCTTTAAGACGTTTTAATAGAATCATAGACATGTTAAGGTCTTAAATTAAAAATACTACATTTTAGATGTTAGTGGAAATGTAAGAAGTTATATCAATGTGGCTGGAGTGCTTCCATGCCAACAGTCTAAATATAGCCTCTGAGACACAAGCAAGAGGACACCAAGCGAGTGTGACACGACACACCTCCACAGGAGCGACAACTTAGTTCTGCTTGTTCTTCTTCGGCAAAATGCAGCCCACACATTGGGGGACTGCTGACCCATATTTGTGGGCATGCAGGTAAAAAAAAAAAAAGGTTAAAGACTTTCAGAAGCGCATCGTTGCAGAAAAAGAATATGGCCACTTCAGGGCATCCATATTTATGGACACACATTTCACACTCAACAGTTTGTGAATGTCAGTGGATGAGAATTTTTAAAATGCCATGACATTTGTAGCAGCTTGCACCAATGAAAAGGCAGGAAAAGAATGGATGTATGGCACACGCATGTGGGCAGGGCTATTCAATTGGCGGCCCACGGGCCAAATGGGGCACAGGAATGACATCAGACCAGCACACCATTTCTGTTCAAAGGTACGAGAGTTACCCACAGATTCCCAGAGTTACACACTGCGTTACAACCGTTACCTTTGGGTGAATGTTGCTGCTGTGACGTCGTCTCCCGGGTAGGACAAAGCTCCGGCAGGAGGTTTTCATTAGGCGTGATGTCGTGCCGAGCCCCTGTGAGAAGGACAGTGTGGATGACGCCATAATCAAAGCCTCACTTCCCTGTCATCCGTCTTCATTAGCCTCTCAGCCTGACACCCCATATGCTACACACAAACACACATACACAAAATATGCCTAAAATGTGCCCATCAACCTGTTTCGGAGCATTCAAGTGTGAGTAAAACAAAAACAAAACAAAAATGGAGGACCATGAGGGTGAGGGTGATGTGAGGGGTGCTCCATCAATCATTTGGTTTTCACTCCAAACAAATAACTGTTAAATACGCATCATCCCACACCTCTCTCTCTCTCTCTCTCTCTCTCTCTCTCTCTGCGGTGGTGGCCTACAAATTCCCTAATAATGGGCACATTCCCCTAAATGTGTTTGTAATGTGGGCAATCATTTTCAGTAATGGATGCTTGTCAGTTTTATAGCGCTGAGAATGATGAGACACCGTCGTTGGCAGCCTCATAAGTGGCACAATATCCCCCTCCGGTGGAGAAATTGGGAGCTACAGGCAGTTGATGGGATGGTCAAATGAACACACAGTGAAGGGGCGGAGCTAATCTAAACTGCATAGAAGACATACATACTCCCGATTCCAATGGATATGCGGTAGGTCAGGCCTGAGATGCAGCCGCAGGGGAGAAGAAAAAGCAAACAAATAAAATATTATGTGCAAAAAAATTCTCAGGTTTGTGTGCAAATGATAGAAATCCCAACACGTTACTTAGGCAGACACATTTAGGTGACTGAAAAACCCTGCAGGTTCCAGTGATTACAGTAATATACAAAACTGCATTACAATATATGATATATCACATCATAACAATACGAATTGTTACCCTCCAAAACTGTATATTTCCCCCATTCCCTGCACTGAGGTGACAAGCCACAAGCCTGGTAACACACATGAGTTATGTCTGGTGTCCGCTAATGATAGCAATTTGGCAAAGTTTAGCTGCAAATGATAGCTATTACCGAATGCATTGCCTATCATAACTATACAATGACTCCAAATTGTTGTTTGCTTTTCTGAGATTGCTGTTGGATGTTTGAATACCTGACAGCAATGAGTGAAAGCCATGAACGACAGTCATCCTATTCACCCCATGTGACAATTTTTACAAAGTTTATCTTTGAAATTGTGACAAACAATTGTTGTTTTAAACTGCTATCGGTGCTGGGGGTGTTTTTCCTATATTATTTGGTTGGAAAAAAAAGTGTCATTTGGAGATGAACTGAACCTTTAAATTGTTTGTGGACTGTAATGCTTTACAAACGCACCTGGCAGACTCCAAAACCCTGCGACCTCCAGCGTCTTCAGCTTCCTTTCCAAATCTGACACTCTGTTTCCGAGGATCCTGCCAAGTGAATAGAGTACATCAATATGGTGGGTGTTTGCTTGGAGGCGGTTTTAGACCACGTGGTGGGGATAATTTCATCACCTGTTGGTGTGGCGTTGGTGTTGGATGACCAAGTTCTTCTCGTGGATGGTTTCCAGCAGCGCCGTGGCCAGGGACTTTAGGTCAGAAATGGACTGCGGCGTGGCGGGGAGGCTGCAGCCGTGCTCTTCCAGGAGCATCTGCTGGACTATAAAGAGGGAAAATGTGTCATCTTGTGTTCCAGAGATGTATTCATTTCTATTTCTTCTTCTTTGATCATGTCAGGATATCTTATGGTCGTCTTTTAATTCCCCTGGAAAAAAGGTAAATACGTTTAGAAACAGGCAGTTAGTGACATTTCCACACTAACCTTGTTTGGCCGAGAGGACACCTGTGAGTGGACTGTTAGATTTCCCATTGTTGCTGGAGTTTTTCCTTCTCTCTAATGCCGTCTGCCAAGATTTTAAGCATTATTTAATGTTTTGCTAGGGATTTTTTTGAGCCTTTACCTTGTACTTCATGATGTTTGATTTCAGCAGGTTCACCTCCTCTTGTAGTTGTTTGAAACGCTCATGCAAATACCTTCCAAGAGCCAAAAATGTAACATCATAAACAAGATAAGTGAAAGAGAGGTTTTATTTCATGTACCTGTTTTCCATGCAGAGGGCATCCAGGTCGATGATGCGTGCCTCGCGGTTGCCCAGTATGTGGTTGAGCTCCACGTTGAGGCGCTCTGCCTTCTCCCTGTAGACGCCGCGTTCTGCCTTCACGTCCTGGAGCTCATCCGTCAGAGCCTTTGCGTTGTGCTCCATCTCCTCCATCTGTTATATTTGATATACACCAGATAATACAACACATTCTACAATATGATGTGTGCTTTACAATACAAGATGGATAAAATGACTAGCTATATGATACTATATTTTTACCCTGCAATATTTTTTTTTATATTTCCTGGGTTTCATGTAAGTGAGCGGTATTAATGTATGAGTCCTTGAATAACTAATATCTGACTATATTAGTGACCACGCTCTGGAATATTTAATGGATGTACCTGAAGGCCTGCTCTTTCCAGCCGGCAAACTAAATCTTCCCGTTCATGGGCGGGGAAGTGGCGGACGCCTACCTCATCATCCCCAAGTCTCTGTCGCGTGATGGTCATTCTAAGGAGCTGCCGCAAACACAAAGATGAAAAAGAAATCGACGCTTCCTGTTTATACTTGGGAAAACTGTTCAAATCATCTTACCTTGTTGTCCCCCTGAGCCTCGAGCAAGCGCTGAGTCAGCTCCTTCACCTCCTCGGTCAGCTGCTTCACTCGCTCCTTGGAGTCTCTCAGCAGCTGGGCAAGGTTCACCTGATCAGGGAGCAAAAAAAGCATTCAACCGGGAAGGCATGCAGGGGATGGAGGATCACTAGATATCGGGGGATCTTACCTGGTTGCGTTTTTCCGGTGGTAAAGATGGGTCACCATCCTAAATTGTGAAAAATGACACAGTTACTATGGCTGTGACATAGCGAGATGACTATTGCAGAGTTTTTCATATATTCATTAAGAGATAAAACTGAATCTACACGGCCCTGTGTGAAAAGGTGATTGCCCCCGTTAAAATATAACACACTAATTGAGCTCTATCAGTCTGGAAAAGGTTATAAAGCCGTTTCTTAAGCTTTAGGACTCCAGCCAACCACAGTGAGAGCCATTATCCACAAAAAATGGGAACAATTGTGAACCTTCCCAGGAATGGCAGCCCAACAAAAATGACGCCAACAGCCCAACAACTACTCATCCAAAAGGTCACAAAAGACCCCACAACAACATCCAAAGAACTGCAGGCCTCACTTGAGTGTTCATGACTCCACTATAAGAAAGAGACTGAGCAATAACGGCCTGCATAGCAGAGTTCCAAAATGAAAACCACTGCTGAACAAAACATTAAGGCTCGTCTCAATTTTGCCAGAAAAACATCTTGATGATCCCCAATCTGCGCTCTCACATGACAAAAGTTGAACGTTTTGGAAGGTGTGTGTTGAAAGTGTGTGTCCTACTACATCTGGTGTAAAAGTAAAGCCACATTTAAGAAAAATAACATCATACCAACATAAAATATGGTAGCGGTAGTGTGATGGTCTTGGGTTGTTTTGCTTCTTCAGGACCTGGAAGACTTGCTGTGATAAATGGAACCATGAATTCTGCTGTCTACCAAAAAATCCTTAAGGAGAATATCTGCCCATCTGTTGGTGACATCAAGCTGAAACCAACTTGGGTTCTGCAGCAGGACAATGATCCAAAACACACCAGCAAGTCCACCTCTGAACGGCTAAAGAAAAACAAAATGAAGACTTGGAGTGGCCTAGTCAGAGTCATGACCTGAATCCTATTGAGATGCTGTGGCATGACCTTAAACAGGCAGTCCATGTTCGAAAACCCTCCTATGTGGCTGTATGACAACAATTCTGCAGGGTTTATATTTTTTTTCTCCCTTAATCCCTAATAAATTTAATTTAAAAACTACATAATGTGTTCAGTTGTGTCATTTAGTAATATTTAAATTTGTTTGATGATCTGTAACAGTTAAGTAAGCCAAAAAAGCTAAAGGTAAGACATCAGGAAAGAGACAAACAACCAATGTATGTGCAGGAAAAGCACAAACTAGGAGAACACCACAGAAACTGCCATGACAACAGCTGCAAATTGCAGATACATATGTAAGTGGAATAGAAAATGCATGGATGGATGGATGGATGTCTGTGGGTGGAGCAAAATTATGGGGATTCATAAGGGGACGAGAGAGTCAAATCAGTCGAATGAAGGATAGCAACCAGACTCAATCCACAGCATGCAGTGTATAAGTACCACTGGCATGGAAGTAAGACCTTCTAACACAATGTAACATCACAAAATTCCACCCAACATCAAAGGATTTTGGAAAAAAAAGTTTTTCCACTATTGTCTCTCGCAGTATTAGCCGCATTTCACGTCTATTCCAGTCATGTTTTTTAAAACTGTATTGCAAAGCATTGCATGCAGAAATACTACATATTTTAAAAAAAGACAATGTCGTCTGCTCACAATGAGCTCCCTGTACTTCTTCTTGAGCCCCTGGTGACGTTCTCTGAGCTGGTTGGCCATCAGTTTGTACTGGTCTCGCTCCTGCTGACAGGTGTCCAGCTCCTTAGACAGAATGAGGAGGGCTTCTTTCTTACTCTCCAGCTTGCGCTTACACACCAGGAACTAGCACAACACAGGGACAGACAGAAGATTCAATAATGCATACAGAGAAAGTTGAATGATATGCTGCATCCTACCATACTGAATTGAAAAAAGTTAAAGACTGTGCACACATAATTCTATCACAATATTGGTCATGTGACTGTGCAAGTGTCACAGTTCTTAGCTGCAAGTGGAAAGGTAAACATCACAGTTAGGAGTGTAAAGACAAGTACACAAAGTAAACAACAGCTGCTGCTCCTCTAGCATCTACCAAACAGTGGCCACAACCTTAGGTACACCTAGCATCTACATTGCATATCATTTGGTAGTATACCTGATGTAGTGTTGGACTATGTTCCCATCTTCCAAGTGCGTTATTCTATAAATTAGCTGTAAATTGTGTTCATTTTAAAGCAGAAATTCAAGTGGGGAGTCCATATGCTGTGGAGCCTTTGAAGCCGCTGTCAGGTGTAATATCATAACGCTGTACAATTCCGCTAACTCACCTCGCTAACCAGCCCTTGCCAGTCACTCTCGCTCCGCTTCGAAGACAGCATTCTCTGAATAAATATCGAATAAATAGAACGGTTTGGAACACTGAGAATAAATAAATGACTGTCGTGTCCGCCTCCGCTAGGAACGCCTCATTTTCTTGTTTATCCGGCTACGTCACAAAACCAGAGGTGGGAGGGAAACATACTTCCGGTTTCTTTCAAAATATAATCACTACCCGACTTGTTTTTGACTTCAATTAGAAATACAGCACACTATTTTCTCTACGTTGAGAGCTGAATCATACGTACGTCAAAGTCGCCGCCCCATTTTACTAAAACATCATGTTTTAAGTATATTTTCTTAACACACATATGGTATGTGTTAAATAAGTGTTAAGTATGTGTTAATAAAAATGGTAAACTTCTGGGTTTGGGGCTAATATGAACAAAGACGTATTGGAAATGGAATACAAATCGTAGCTTAAATGTTATGTTCTATACAGAATGTTGTATTTTTTCTGAACTTGTTACGATTTTAAACATTTGATTGAGCAAAAAACGGCAAAAGGGGTTTGGGTGTAATTACGTGCAGACAACAACAGGGGGCAGAAAAGCACCAGCATGTGAACATGTGAATGAATGGTACAAAATCTACTAAATAGTCACATTACCTTTAGTGTAAATCTTAAATTATATTGTTTTTTTTTATTTTACTAGTACTACTACTACTAATCTTATGAATAATAATAATATAGGCAAAATTAGTCAAACATTGGTTTATTTTCTTGGACAAGTGGCAGTCAATAAACATAAAACTCATTTGCAAAAATCTCTGGAATCAAATCCTTGTACAAACCACGGCATAGATTCGAACCTTTTGTCATTTTGGAACAAAAAAATACAAAAAGGCACTGTGCAGTAAAAACTCTGCATTACATACTAAACCAAGGAGCCAAAAACAAATGTACAGCATTTTCCTACAACAACGCTTGTATGTTTTGGAGTGTCTATAGTGATAATACAGTGATAAGACATTTGTGCTAATTAGCATTGGCGATAATTGCCCGTCACCTTAGGAGAGTTGATCCAGCGGCATTTATCCAAGAGACAGAAGGAAGACACCTCATTACCCACACAGATCCCTGGGATCTAGTAAAGCCAGTACAAAGAAAGACTGTTCAAATGGTGGAAAATTAGCATTATTCGACACTTTTTCACTCAGTAGTCTTTAACTTGGTAACCCTGATAGGAGGATTCTCAGTCCCCCCCCCCTTTCTGTACCTTTCTGCTTGTGCAAATTCAATATTCATCCTTTTTTTTTTCAACAATCTCTTTGGCTTCCACATTCTTTCATCTTGCGACAGACATTCAAACTGTACAACAGTCATAATGCATAGTTGTTTTTTTAATTTTTGGTATTCATTATTGTTGTTTTTGCTCCGACTATAGGAAACCGTGTTCGTCCAGTCCTTTCGGCATCACAGGGTTCCATTTCACGATAGGCTTCGGGGAAGAAGACGAATACCCTACAGAGAAACAAGAAAAACTAATTATTTTTACAAATATATGAGGTGTCTCGGCCCGGGCATGAAGAATCACATCACGGTCTTTGACTTGATGGACTTGTACAAGTTTTGTTTGTTTATACTTATATAACACATGCAAGCTGTCATTCTCGTCAATAATTGACGAGAGGAAGGATCACTTGATACTCCTTCATGAGCAATCGCATCGTAGTCTGAGGCTGTGGACTATTTTTCCAAGGTGTCGGGTGGCACGTGTCATTGGGGATCAGATGAGGCGGCCGTGCTTGTGCATCAGCAATCAAATTGGAGGCTTTATGGATTATTTGTGGGATCTGTTGTGCATTATTTGTTTTTGTTTGGTTTGTTTCTAGGGCATCTACAAGGTGGCGGTTGTCATTAATAACTGGCACAAATACATTCTTGTATGCGTCCTTCTTCTTTTACTGCATTGTTTGACAAAGTTCGAGTGCCATAGCCGTTTCGGACTCCTCCGTACGCACTGGTTCTGGGCTGCTGAAAGTCCCGGTGCCCACCACATTTCCCCACCCTTCGTCCTCCGTGGAGCATGCTTCCAAGCGGAACACTTCGTCTTTTTAGTCTGGGTGCTTCCCGGGAGGTCAGGAGAACCGGGATGGAGAGGGGCCAGGGACACCCGACTGTCTTTGAGCCCTCATGGGGTGACAGAACCAGGGGGGCAGGCCGAGATGCGCAAAGACCCCATATGGATGTTTTAACAAAAAGATGGTGCCACAAGATGAAATGAATATGGGACTTTGTAGTTCCAACATTATTTGATTAATAATAAGATAATAATTTATCCCTGAAATCCCGATTTGCAACATTTCCACATGTCACAACAGTGCATGTATTCTAGCTACATATCCTGTTTGAGCCTGTGACGACGTCACGTGCAACCCAGAGATGATGCGTTTATTTACGTTATTCATGTGGCTGTCCATACCTGGCGGGAGGACGGATTATTTGTTGGCGCATAAAAAAAGTATTGTCTAGAAAGGAACACCTGAGTGGCAGGGTGTAGTTTTGACATAAACCTACTAACTTTGAATAGAGGCAAACATTCAGTTGAAACATCACCGCAAACTTTAGAGTACCTGGCTCTGGTCGGTTGCTGGAAGGCTCTGCCATCTCGTCATCCGGTGCAGGAAGTCCTCTGGCATCCACATCACTCTCCCCTGAAGAGGTGTGCTCATCCGCTCTCATGTACAAGGCGGGCCTCTTGTGGTACTTGGCCCGGTAGGTGTCGGTCATACAGTTATCCACTGAGAAGTAGGTAGTGGGTAGAACCATGTCAGGGGAGTCGGCGCCGTCGCGGCCCGGTATCCTCTCTTCGCCCTCGCTGGCTGACATCTCGTTCCTGTCCTGGTCTGAGGACTTGGAGCTGGTGTCGGATGAAAGCCTGTGCTCGGCGGGCGTCTCGATCCAACGGATGAGGGTGGTGTGTGAGAGCACGGGTGCTGAGCCATTTTTGTCTCGGCTCAAGCGGGCTGGTATCGGTGGCAGTTCGGATTGGTCAGTGTGAAATGTTTTTGGTGGTAAAGGAGGTGGATAGTTGTGCAGAGCGAGCCCCTTCATGGTGGCCTCTTCGTGCTCTGAGAAGGGCCCCGTTTGGTCATCCGAGCTGTTCCACTCAGAACTGCTGGTCTTTGTCAAGTAAGGCGGCACCGGGCTGATTGGGCTTTCCACGTTATCTTCCCTTTCGCTGTCCACGTCATTTTCTAGGACTCCAGGTGTGTATCGGAAGGCTCTTCGTCTGGTACAAAAGTAAAATTAATACATCTTCTCACTGACACGGTCTATTTTTATTTCATTTACCTTTGTAATGGCTTGTTTGGGTCATACAGGTCCGGAGATTTTCTCCCTTGCTCACCTGGAGGAGAAGAAAAAATTAAATTCTGGGTTTTGAAAAGTACAAAGCAAAGCAAGCTAACATGTGCCGTGGCTTTATCTTCCTACCTACTAGGACTCTGTTAATTGACCACTTGATAAAAATCTTTGATACACTTGCCAGTGGATTTATGTGTTGGCAGGTCTCTGGTTTGTGTGTGTGTGACAGGAAGAAAAGCTCTGACTCACTCGTTGGTTTGCATGTATAAATGACCAGACCCCAGAATCCCCATAATAGACTTTTTAGGGGGGGAAATATTGGGGTCAAAAAAGTAATTTGGTGTAGAAGAACATCAACTTAAAGAAACACAAAAGCACATCCATGGTTTGGTTTGAGTAGTGATCCGCTGACTAACCAGACGTAGGACGGGGAGTGAGTGATGCCATCTGCGATGCGTCAGCACTCTCTCTCAAAAGCATTAGAGGCTAAATCCTTTGTGCTGGCATGCAATTACACCCGGGGGGGGGAGTGGGGGAAGTCAGATCACCCCGCCCTATACTCCACAACGCTATTGCATTTTTAAGCCGCTAAGTCCATGCGGCAATTCACAATTTGAGGCAGATGATCTGCGATCCCTCTTCTCCCAAAATAAAACGGAACAACTTCTGATTGGGGGCGGTTCTGGCGGGGTCTGATGGTTAGCGCGCAGACCTCACAGCTAGTAGACCAGGGTTCAATTCCACCCTCGGCCATCTCTGTGTGGAGTTTGCATGTTCTCCTCGTGCATGCAAAAACATGCTAGGTTAATTGGCGACTCCAAATTGTCCATAAGTATGAATGTGAGTGTGAATGGTTGTTTGTCTATATGTGCCCTGTGATTGGCTGGCCACCAGTCCAGGGTGTGCCCCGCCTCTCGCCCAAAGACAGCTGGGATAGGCTCCAGCACTCCCCGCGACCCTCGTGAGGAAAAGCGGTAGAAAATGAATGAATGAATGAATGAACTTCTGATTGGAAGTTTCCAGATAACTAATGTTCAAAAGACAAAACATTTCTTAATGGAAAGCCATTATGGATACCAATTATGCAATCGTGATAATCATTTCAGTAGTAGGACATCACTGGCAGAGTTTTGAGAAGATGCCTTTTCACTTCCTGGTTGCTGCGGAGCAAATATTTCAATGCAGGCTATGCTCTTCTAAAATGCACTTCTGCTATCCTGTGAATGCTTTTTTGGTCCAAAACTGAAAATGTGATCTCTTCTATGGTAGAGTTGTATCATCACCTCTTTGCGCCCTTTGTGCAAAAAACATAAATGTTATATAAATACATCTTGTGGAGTGAACATACGAATATGGTTATACTGCAGTGATGTTTTCCTTCAATCAAGCTTAAGAGTACAAATAGAAGAATAAATCAAGTAAATTGACTTACCAGTGGAAAAAGTAGCATGCAGGATGTCATTACTTCCCTTTGGTGGGAACTGATCCCTAAAAGTGCATACAATCCATTACAGTTCCTCATTTGTAAACCTCACTGGATTACAGTTTGCTGTACAATACGTTACCGGCTCAAATGCAGCTCATGTATGGGTCGTAGCTCCTTGGAAGAGAAGTTTTCAACCACAGGCGAGTCCAAATTTGCAGAGCTGTTGCTAATCCTGTCGCTGCTCTCGTAGCCCGATTCAGTCCGCTGAATCTTCCAGTTGTCGTTGTAGACCTTCAGGGTGGCGGTGCCCTTTGGCCTGTCCTTGTCCGAGTCCAGCGAGCTGCGGCTGCTCCCGTTCTCTTGCCTCAGTTCATCTTCGTAAATGGTCATCAGGCTCTTGGCCTTCCGCTCCTCTCGGCCTGCCCACGTCAAGTCCCATTCCTGTGACTTGCTGCTTGAGCGCCTTCTGGGGCTGTGCGGCCTCCGTTCTGGACTTGCTCCGCCGCCACGGCCACCACCGCTGCTTAATACACTATCCACGTTGAGTGCCTCTCTCATGGGCTTCCAGGGACGACTGGACTTGCTGCTGCTGTTACTGCTGCGGCCGTTCGCAGCACTTCTGGGACGCCCTCGAGAGTCCTGGCTGCTATCGGTGTCGTAGCCGTTGGATTGATTCTCCACCCTCCTGCTGTAATGCCCGCTGCTGGGAACACTGGGTAGCACCCGGACCCTTGAGTTGGATTGGAGGGGCTCCTGGAAAGACCTGGTGCTAAGGTGGGTGGCTGGTCGGTCACTGCGGATGGGGCCTTTTCCTTGGCTGCTGTACAGGCGAGTCTCAAGGTGTTGCTTGAAACCATTTTCCGGGGGAGAGTTCGAGCGAGAGTAGATGCGGTCTTGAGGTTGATCTGAGGAGAAATGAAATACAATTTGTGACAACTTCATGTGCCATCAGCAAGCTTGTTGCTAGCTATTTAATTAATTCTAATGCCTAATAAAATCATGGGCTACCGTTACTGCAGTAAAACATGCAAAGTTAAAACTCAATTCTGAACACATTTATAGCAACACACGAGCACGAGTCTTATTTATATCTTAGATGGCTTATTTACTCTTATTATGTCAAATATGTTCATTAATAAGAGTATGAAAGTAAATATAGGGGTTTTAGTTCTGTAATAATGTTTTTTTTAAAAAACACATTGGTCCGAAACAGGTTTTCTCTGCTCTAACTGCAAAGATATTCCATTTATCAATAAGTTATCCTACTCTGCGGAAAGTTACTTGTCACAGTCGGGTCTGGAACCAATTAACTTCAATAAACCATTACTGTAATGGCTGTGTGTTGACTGGTCTTAAGTGGATAGTAAATTGATACTGCCATACAAGCTGTACACTGACTAATCTAAAGTACTACATATCCAGGTATGATTTGCATACTATTGTCTCTTAACATTTTGTCAGATACTGCATAATGCACTTATAGGATGGGATAGCATTATCCTGTTGTTGTCCTGGCGAGGAAAAGCAGAGGTTGTGACTCAGAGAGAGCGGGATGAAAGACACTCGGCTCAGACGAACGTCAGCAGTTAATCCCCTTTCTGACACGTCGCTCCCTAACAGCGGGTTACATAAGGGGCCAGAGAATTGTGTGTGTGTGATATTCAGCTGTTGTGTTTATGTGAGTAATCACATGCAGATACCATCCGTGTGCGGGGTGCTGGGGGGGGGGGGGGGGGGGGGGGGGGGGCTGGGGGGGAATCAGGAACCAACCGACCTCTGTAGCGTGACTCCGGCCTGCGTTGACCACTCCGATCAGAGTCTCTTCCGGATGAATGCACCTCACCGCTGGCTCGATGGGCGACTTCCCTGAAAATCTCTTTAAAGTGACGCTTGAGATCAATTTGCACTGTTACAAAAAATGAAAACAAGGAAACAACAAGAATAAGACAAATGACCAACATCTTTTTTTATGCATTCATCTTTTTGTCTTTTTGTGCACTGTGGGTCACATCACCACCTAATGCCTTGCTATGCAAAGTATCCTGTATAATGTTTTTTACTACCTGCTCCTCGTCCTCCACTGTTATGGGCACTGCCCCGGCTAAAGGCGGAAGGAGATTTCGGTTTCAAGGAACCTTGGCTCAGCAGACCGTTCAGATTCTCCTTGGTCAGGTCTAGCTTCTCGGGGGATGGAAGAGGAGACTGAAGACCTGAAAGATGGGGGAAGAAGAAATTAATACGTTTCTCAGCTAGTGTGACATTGTGGTTCGCTTCTTTTTATACTTGTGAGACAAGCTAAGAAATCGTCACAAATGTGCCATATGTCACTGATATGACTGACTGTTTTATTTTGATGAGCTCCTTTTGATGCTTGTAGGACATTTTGCTTTCTCACCATCGTAGGTGAAAGGCGGACTAAGAGTCAAAGTAGTACAACAGTCAAAGTTAAGGCAGTGTGTTGTTGTTTCGCGATATTTTAACATGCAATTGAATTAGAAGGCATCGCCAAGCTTTTGATTTTGATGACCAGTGAAAAGTTTGGAGACATTGTATCACTCAATTGCATGAGAAAGTGTCTCCAAACTTTTGACTCATATGTACTCAAAAGTTGGAGACGCCTTCTGATTTAATTGCATGTTAAACTGTCTCCAAAAATGTTTTTAACATAAATTAACAACATTAATTTTGGAAATAAGGGTGATTATTTTATTGGAAAACTAATGTTTGTTAAAAAGACCACATTTTTGGCATGTTTATGTCGCTTTTTTCCCCTTTGTATGGCGGTCCTTGAACGCACCATATATAGCTTTACCCATACGCCCACAAATACACTACATATTTTCCCCATTCTTCTTTCACTTTGTCGTTACTTCAAAATGCAGATGCCGTGTATGAATGCATAAAGGTGAGGATTGATGACATATGATGTCCGTGTTGAGTCCAAGTGTGCATATTTATTTAGTGCAAAACCTCAAGTTAATTCACGCTCGCGCACTCCACACGTCAAACGACTTGAAATCTTCTTTCGAGAAAACAAGCTACAGGCTCGTACCAATGATGAGTCTGCACTCCTTTTATGCTTTCATTTGATGCTGTAAGCTACTTTTATGAGACGATTATTTTGTTCAATGCAATCAGACCGAATGTAACATGTAGCACTTGTATTGTGCAGGCCGTAAGTGTGTTGTTGGTCTTGATGGATGTAATGTGTGACGGGAAGACGAACTTGAGTGTCCATGAAATGACTCCCGAGTTCATTGGCTGTCGTCTTTCCTTCAAGTTAGGCTTACACATCAGTGGTCATCGTTGCAAGACACTTGGTTACACTGTACTAGACTTTGTTGTATATACAATGCATAATAAATAAATAGTATTACATTACATTTCCCCCACCCACAGATCTGACAAGATCTTCAAAAAGTGTCCCAAGTGAACAAATCCTATATCTTACCTTCTCCATTGACAGGGGTCTTGTTCTGGGTCTGCCTCAGGTGTTGCTGTGACACGTCCTCAGCCGTAATGGCGCTGCCTTCAGGGTTGGCATAAAACAGCAGAAGAGGCTGGAAATGACCTTTGATACATTTGCTGACCACATCTTTCCACTTGGACCCCACCTACAAGAAGACGCAGGGAAATAAAAGATGACTACGGAACCTGAGAGCAGATGTTTGGACATCACCAGAAATTAAAATTGGGGTGAACCTCGCCTGGAGTGTGTGGAACAATCACATCAGCTTGCAGGCTAACAGATGGTTGTTTGGTTCTTAATTAAGCAAAAGGCAGGACGAGATCGTAGCAGGCAGGTGGAACGACGCCAATTAAGACACCATGCGATGCATATTAAATGTGTAAAAGTGTTTATAACCAGAACAGGTCAAAAGTGAATGAGAAGGTGTCTCCAAACTTTGGACATTTGATTTTGTGTTTCACATTTAGACGTATGTATAATACCTATGCAAAGTTTGCAGACTTCTTCTCATTCAAGTGCATGGTAAAGATCTTCTATTGTGACAGGAGCACCTTGCTGCTTATATATTCCTTCCGGCCGTTTGTGCTTTCCACAAACCTTGCAATCTTACCTGCACTCGCAAAGTGTGACTTTTTTCCCCACCTGAGTTCAACAGCTGCCACCGTGTTAATGTTCAAGTAAAAGCTGTGTTTTTTGTTTGTTTTTTTGGTTTATTGTATTTTTACAATGTGTCACAGGCCCATAAAAACCTCCACCTACATATGGTGTTCTAACAGTCTTGGTCAAGTGGTTACCTCTTTAACTGTGGCATCGTCAAAGAAAACCCACTTGGAAGACTTGGTGTGGTAGGCGAAGGCACAGTAATGGCGGCTGGAGTAGCAGATCATCCCCACCAGCAACAGCTCGCCCTTTTTGGCGTGCTCGTCAGTCACCCTGTAGAAAAGCTGCACACACACAATAACGCTTTAAATCACAACTAACAGAAAGCTAAAGGGCAGCGGAGGGAACAAGAATGAGGTTTTGTTTTTGCCTCCTGTGTTTCCTGCTCAGCCAGTTCTCACCCTTGTGAACAATAACAAACAAGTAGCGGGGGGGAGGTCTGCCTTTTAACACCCAACAATGTCACGTTAAATACTCCCGAATGAATCAAGGCTTTTGTGGCGTACATCAGCGGGAGCTTCAGAAACATGAACCGTCACAAACAGACTGAATACTTCAGTACAAGACTGAAGTTATGCAACATGAAGAGGCCTCGTCTGTTCTGAAGCTCCGCTTGAATTCTGTTGCTTGTGAAGCCCACACAGAAGGAGCACTGCTTTTGGGTGGGGTTTTTGCGCTGTGTGACCCAGGACAGCAGGGGCCTTTTCATCAGCAAAGGGAGGGCAACCCCAGTAGGAGTTTCAACTGAAGTTTAGCCTGGGGCCACATTTTTCAGATATTTTTCCACTATTATTATTTTGTACATAATGCTCATAATGATGTTACAAGGCTCTGTCATACTTTGACGTTTTTACTGTACCTAATGGA
The DNA here is from genome assembly GCF_030265055.1 of Doryrhamphus excisus. Lineage (NCBI taxonomy): Eukaryota > Metazoa > Chordata > Actinopteri > Syngnathiformes > Syngnathidae > Doryrhamphus > Doryrhamphus excisus. The sequence goes on along the minus strand of NC_080468.1, from coordinate 25,061,748 downwards.
TAATATCATAAATAAACCCATAAATGTATACATTAAAACATAAGCAATATGTTTCCACTAGACAAGCTCAAGCTCATTGTTATTGCAGGAAACATCACATTATGGCTGCCGTTAGTATGTCAGAGGTTCCCAGTGGGGTACACGTAACCCCGAGGGGTACGCCAATTGTAAAGCATGAGTCAAATGTCCTCCAAACAACACAAAATAATACTTGTCAAAGATCTTCTATATATACAGGAAGCTCACCGCGGAGAGACTGAGGTGAGGCCCCAGTGAGCGGATCACATCCTCAGTGAGGTCCGACTGGTCGGAATCCCACACAAAGCCGATGGTGACAATCTCCGGGGAATTCATGAGGACGCGCCTGATGCGAATCCTTTGTCCGCATTTGCTCTGGACCAAAAAAGAAAGAAAAAGTAAAACTAAGTAAAACATCAGGACAATAAAAGGAAGTGTTTTTTTTGCATTTTAACAATATTCTAAATCAGTTTCAATGTGCCTTCGGGAAAAATCTAGGCATCATAAGGGCAACTACAGAATAACTGGACAATATAATCAAGGCCTTGAAGAACAGACAGTACTGTGTGGCACTGTTCACTGTTCGAGGCCTTTGATGCAGTCGACCACATCGAAAACTCCTCTTTATTTGTCTCGCTCAAGTTGCAGACTCCTGGCTATTTGATTGTCAAGCTAAGATACAAAAACGGTTCCCTGGTATCACGATATAAATGTCTTGCTGCATCTACGTACATCAACGTTACCGCCATATTGGATGTGGCAAGGCCGTCGTGTCAGTGAATACAGTAAAATGTACTTACTTTAGGCGCCTTTGTACAAATAAATTGAAGTTAATGCCTCTTGTTTATGCATTCACACACACTAACATACTTGGGAATCAGTTAGGCCCTAATACCAATGTATTTGATAAGCATGTTATTTATAGGTTAATTGGTGACTCCAAATTGTCCATAGGTATGAATTTGAGTGTATATATGTGTCCTGCCATTGGCTGGTGACCAGTCCAGGGTGTACCCCGCCCAAAGTCAGCTGGGGTAGGCTCCAGCATACACCCTGCGACCCTAATGAGGATAAGTGGTATAGAAAATGGATGGAGTACATCTGTACTCATTTAAGAGCATTGTTACTTTCACTCACTACGCTCACATGACACAGCCACACATCACTAACAAACCAACTGCTTGTTACGGGCTTCTGTAGCTGTGCTACCCATGTCACTCATCCATCCATTTTCTATGCCGCCTGTCTTCATTAGGGTCGCAGGGGTATGCTGGAGCCTATCCCAGCTGACTTCGGGCAAGAGCCGGGGTACACTCTGGTCGAGTTTGTCGAACACTGACTTTCTTTTTCTTTTGAAATATATAACTGACAGCATACACTTTCTTCCATGTTCCAATCTTATTTTGTTGGAAAACACTGAACAGCACAAGGTAGTTATAATATAATATCAATAAAAAGTTTAGAAAATTGCTGTCCCAAAAATGATGGAAATGGACATGCATGCTTATTTAACGCATAAAAAAAAACTTACGGGACAGTTCCTCAGGTCTCCGACCGTGCACGCTGCTTGTAACAGTTCTCCAAATGAATCATCCTTGCGCTGAAGCATCTGCTGACTGAAAAAGAAGACAAACACGCAAGATGTGAGACAACTGAGGACTTGGGGGGGGGGGGGGGGGGGGGGGGGCACGGTGAGGACACTCCCGGGATGCAAAAGTGCAGGGACAACAAGAGCGGGACAGATGACAATGCAGCCTTACCAGAGTGCGGTGGTGGAGACATAATGCACCAGCTCTATAAACGGCAGTGGGTCAGAGGATGCCCCGCAGCTACGGCACACAGACTGAGAGGAAAGAGGGGGACGAATAAAGACAAACAAACTTCTTTAAAAACTTTACAAATTGCTAGCATTGCAGTATATATGCTGAGCCAGCAGTGGGCAGTGTAGTTCAAATCCAAATATATAAGATAACATCTTAACTTAACATCTTTTTACAATTGCAAGAGTGACATTTTTTTGTGTGTGTGTGTTTACAAGATCTCGCAAGATTAAATCATGACTTCTCATTCAGAAAAAAAACAGTCATGGGCACAAGAGCTGGGACAATAAATCACACAAAAAATGAATACGAAATGAACTGACGTTTGCCAGTTTGACCCTGGAACGGATCATTGTTAATTTCCATTATGTTTTCACAATGGTCGGCTCCAGCTAAAGTCAGCATCTCAGAAGGCCCCGGTGGTGTCTGCCTGGCTATAATGGATGTACACCCAAACACACACACAGCATCTGTGATTTACCCGGTACTGCTGATGCTGCATGGAGACCACAAAGGAGTCCAAAACCAAACCCCACAACTCCCACCCTCCACCTCTCCCTTATTCCATTCAAGAACATGACAGATTGGAATCTCACCGTCTCAGACACTGATTCATGTACCTGTCGGACACCAGCGTATGTGTAGGCATTCTGTTTGCTTGACCAGCCCCGAATCAAAACAATAATCAAGTGAGTAAGTGAAATGGTGTTCCACTGACCTGCTCGTAAAGCGACATGGCAAACTTCTGGTGAGTAATGCATGACTTTGAGGTGCACGCGTCCGTCTCTTCAGGCACAATATGAAGATGTATCCTCTCCAGTATATTTTCCTGTCAAATAACAATAATCATTTGTATGTATTGTATGTATTATGTGGAGGACTAAGCTAAATACAATCAAAAAAGGTTCATTTTAGGCCTAGAATGGGGAAGTTGATCAAATATTAAAAGGCCCGCACGGCAGGCCTGCAGAGGTTACAGTCTAGAGCGTCACAGCCTGTTAATCTGACACTGGCTGCAGATAAATTCTGCTGCTGCCTCGACCACTGCCACCGTCATTCATTTATTTTGCCAGAAGAGAACAGAAGTAATTTAAGTCTTTCATGTATAATAACATTGTACATACATTGTGCTTTTTTTAAACAAACTAAATAGCCTTAGCTTATTTACGCAACAGAATGTCATTTTTGTCTCTACATGGTCACATGGTCACATATTTACAATTTTTCATCTGCTCATCGCATGCAGAGGAGCGATTGCATTTATTTTAACTTAGCGGATCTATTGCTGTTTATTATGAATGTTTGTGAAATGTAAATTTAATGCGGAGGAGCGATTGCAATTGCTGGGTTGCATGTGACTTGCAACTCAAGCATGTGGGTGGGGGAGCAAACAAGCATAGTCATAGGAAGACATACAACCAACGATGAAGCAACAGTGACATGTTTTCACCGCTGCGCTGTGCGGGGTTTGGAACATCATTCCAAAGTAAATCACTCTTACTGGCCAAAATAATCATCAAACTTACTTATTTGTTCATATGATACACACAGAGCAATTAAAAACATCATGCTCTGTCACCTTTCTGATTTCTGTTTTCCGTGCTCTGTGAGGCATTCAGGCACACTCGTAATTATGACTGTTAAGCAATAATTTTTTTTCGTTTTTATTCACACACGTCTCCGATATACAGAGGGCAGCCATAACTGTGATGTGGCCTGCAATAAAAATGAGTTTGACACACCTACATATATATATGTATGTGTGTGTGTGTGTCTGTGCCTATGTCTTATTACAATTGGCATACCCCTAGGGGTACACATACACCACTTGGGGAACCTACACACTACAGTTTATCAACATCTTGTATGAATCTTGTTTGTGTTTTAGTTCCTTTAGAACATCTTTATGCTTGAAAATGCTTAATTTAGGTCAAGAATATATATAAAAACGTTTGCTTGAATAGGCTTCTTTTTTTCTCCCCCACACATAACATAGGGTTGGGAAGAAAATGTAATAAATATAATACAAGAATAAATGCATATAACAAATGTAAAAAATATTTAAAAATCAACTGGTGTCAACATAATTAATTATGCATGAGGCATCCTTTTCCAAAGCGCACAAATGATGCAACCTCATGTATGTGCAGAAAACAAACAACCCCGACCGGCACTTATATAATCTGTCATCCTGATATTTAGCGGCAGTGTGGCAAGCACTTGATGGGAAGGGAAAGGAGGAACAGAAGCTGTTTTCAATGACCTCACTTGTTGCAAACAAATGGCTCTCTCTCCTGGAAGAAACTTACAAAGCACTCTGCGGCATCGTCCATGAAGCCCAGTTGGAAGCGCTGCTCGTCCTTAAAGGTCTCCGCCAAGGCGTGACGCAGGTTGTCTGAGGGCAGCGCTCGCTCGCGACTGTGCTGGAACTGGGAGAATATGCTCTTTAAAAAAAAAGAGGAAATCTGTTAGACTGTAGACAAAAACAGGAGAATTTGCACTGAAAATACCTTTAATGCACAAAAGATGCATGACTCCCCCAAACAGAAGTGCCCAGGCAGCTGCCTCAAACTGCGGCGAAAGATGTCCAGATGCCAAAGGACCTACGAAAAAGACAAAAACATTTTCAGTATTTTTTTTTGGGACACAAGGTCATGCAAGAAGAGCAAAAACAAATGTTCATCTCCAACCAGCTCCAACTAGTGTCTCACCCTCTGAGTCATGCTGAGTGGAGGGTGACCTCACTGACTGGAAACCATGAAGTAACCACAGGCCCCACAAGCCAAACTTCATGTGTATTCATACATCGCTCGGGAAGGGCGCTGACTAAGATGTGAAACCTCGAGATAAGTCTTATTTTGGAAAATGGTGGAATGCAGTGTAAGGGTTAGGCATGAGGACACGGGTTTACAACATTAGGGCATGAACTGGACGTTTAAATGATGTACTACCAGTACTGTGTCCCGTGTGTGTTAATCAGGCTTTGCTACACATCTTAAAATATAGCCAGGGGCTCTGGCTTCATATTCATACTGTGCTTTGCATGAGACTGCTTACTTTCTGTGACATGAATTTAGACTAAGCACATAACTGGTGTTGTGCTTTCAGAAGAATGAAAGGAAATGTGTGTCCATACTGGGGTGAAAGCACTATCCATGCTTCTCTTTGTAGAGCATCATGTGTATTTATTTTTCTGTTGTCTCCGCCTCCCTGTGGTTTCATTCCTCCACCATTGCCGGCCAGGACAACGGAGGGTGGGAGTAGCAAGTGGGTGGGTGGGTGTGTAAATTTCACTTGTCTGGCTGTCCTCTCCAGAGTCCATATTATTGTTATGCTTTTAATTTGATGTTCTGCCTTTCTTAGTTTTATACACAATACATAATAAATAAATAGCATTAGACACCACCCCCCAGCACCCATTATGTATATTCTATTAGCCGCATAGCTGTCAACTCTCAGACCGTGAATGATATGCTGCAATGGCTGAATGTAGCCTCCCTGTTGTCCTGTAAGTCAGGCAGGCACACACACTTTACCTTGCAATTTAAGCAATCAGATAACTGGCTGATTGATGATTACGATTAGAGCTGGGCCATATATCGATATTTATTTTAAGCACGATATCAAAAACAAGCATATCGTTCATATCAATATATACTGGATTTGACACAAAGGTCTCATGTTTCAAGATGGTGCCGCCTGAGTGCAAGCTAGCAACAGCTCTGTGTCTTCTGCTGTGTTTTTAGTGTTTAATAGTGCTCCATTTATTACTTTCTTATTGTTTTTTGTGCCATACCGAACCCTCAAGCAAGTGTGTAGTTATGGATGTTCGTCTTGTTACGGTTACGTAGCTTGCCAGTTGCACCACTGTTTACACTTGAGAGCAGCTGTTAGCTTTGAGCACCCCTTTGCTATGCAGAGTGATCGGAGATCCCCACGGAGATATGGAGGAGGAGAGGCTGCATAGCGGGAGTGAATAGCAAAAAAGACGGTATAAAGGTTGCTGTATGAAGACAGCATCAACCATGTTTACAGTTTGTAGTTATGGGGAACATGAGATGGAAGTGCTAATGGCGCTAACCCGGCTACAGAGAAACTACTGTGAAGATTAAATTAACTTTCTATCTTTAGATAATATACTATATTATTTCAGTGGCTATATTGTTCAATAAGATTGTTTAAATTTTAATAAAACTTTGCACTCATATTTGGCTGTGACTTTTGTCAAAACTCACATTGTGGAAAAAATATGGGGATATATATCATATATCAATATTCAAATATATCTAATAATTATATATGAGTTTTGGTCCATATTGCCCAGCCCTAATTAAGACAGACTTAAGTACAAGGGGCAAATACTATGCAGCCAGAATCCAAATAGGTCCATAAGTGAATACATACGTAGTAGTAGCACCTACCTGCACAGCACTGTTGAGAAAGCAGCTGTTCTGTCCGGGCTCGTTCAACAGTCCTTTGGTGGGTGCCAGGGACAGCATGCTCCCTGGCTGGTAGGACTTCCCAAGGTTGCCCCCCGGCTTCCTGAAAATCCTGACCCATGCCATTGGGTAGTGGGTTCTGCACAGCTTTGAGCAGAGACACCAGGACTAAAATAAAGGTGGGGGGCAGGGAGAATTGGGGGGTGGTGCGCCCCCAAAAATATGAGGTTGCTAGGTGATTCCGTGGGATGCTGCAGACTCCCCGCTACACATGGGCCACTAGTCCAGGTTTGCACCACATGCAGATGAGGTCTCCCGGGGATGAATAACGAAAACTACAAAAAAACAGTTATAATCCAAGTGGCAAGTCTTTGCAGGTGGAATTTAGATGCCTTGAATTGATCATCTTGCAGCCCACACAGGTGAATCTGCTACATGTGATGTTGACATACAGTGGTCCATTGGAAGGTCATAGTATCCGCTTGAATCCAGGTTCCTATTGAAGACACGCTTAGAATCAATACATGACATACAGTACAGGACAGATGGGCAACCTGTGGCATGTGTACTATATATTCAAAAAACATCTGTTACAAAAAACACTCTCAAGACACACTGTATTACCTTATTTACTGATGGCTACAATAGCTTGCTACAATAGCGACAACGATGCTAACTTGGCAACACCAATTCGTCTATTACACCTTATAGTCTGGCAAACCAAATGCAAATGCAAGAAGCAAGCCATGATCTGTTCTCCAAAATTAAAGTGGATCCTCGGTTTTCCCCATTAATCTATTCCAAAAGGTCAGATGAAAACCGAATAAATTTTCCCATAAGAAATAATATACAGGTTGTCCTTCAGTTACAGTGTTCTGAGTTTTGCTGTTATGTGGTTATGTACAGACTCTCCCATTTGAAATATAAAATGCACTTCTGCCACCTAGTGGCCGTTTTTCGGCTTAAAACTGCACCAAACGTGCTCTCTTTTAACTGTGGAGTTGCATCATCACCTCTTTGTGCCACAAAAGCAAAAAACATAAAAGATGTATAAGTACGTCTTTGAGAGTGAATGAGTTAACCCTGCATCCATCCATTTTCTATGCCGCTTATCATCACTAGGGTTGCGGGTATGCTGGAGCCTATCCCAGGTGTCTTCGGGCGAGAGGCGGGGTACACACTGGTTTTTGGAATGTGGAAGGAAACCGGAGTACCCGGAGAAAACCCATGCACGCACACATGGGGAGAACATACAAACTCCACACGGAGAATTGAACCCAGGTCTTGAATGAGTTACCCGTTGAATCAAATCTTGTTTTTGAGTCGTATCATAACATGTTTATCTAGATTTCAATCTAGATATGCTTAGATTTTTGTCCTTAAAAAACAAGCCTATTCATGTGGATGGCAAAAACTAATTCATATTCGAAACGAATATGTGCCATAATTTCCACACTAGATAAGTATAATTTAATGTGTGAACAAAAAGGAGCCTGCTGCTAACCAGTGGGTGGCACCGAAGGCCTTTTGCCCAGGCAAGTCAAGAGGTTTTCTTTCTGTCACTCACAGCTGTGACCGGAGTTTTGAAAGAGGGGTAATTTATTAACATTTGTTCGATTCCTTTCATTTTTTATTTTTTTTTACCCACATAAAATTTTGTTTGGCCGTAACTTGAGAGGCTCCTTACTGAACATTTTAAGGTATGTCAACAAAGCTTGCACATTAACTTTTACAAACAGCTTTTAAAACCAAGGCCAAGGTCGAGTTGAACTTCCACCCGGTAACAGTGGCACAATCTTACACTTAGCATTTAGTGAACGATATCTGACTTGAATGAAAAAATGTTCATTCTCCGTCAGTGAAATGAAATTCTAAAACAAAACAATAACCAAATGCAAACAGTAGCTAGAAAATGTAACTTATTGTCATTCATTAATCTTCAGGTGTTCATGTGAGTGACCGACACACTTCCATAGCTGAAGGAAGGATGAAAATAGCCTATAAACACATTTTGTGCCTTTAATTTCCTCAGCTTTTCCTCTTTCAGATGCCTTTCAAATGCCACTTTGTTGTCTTACCAGCTACACAACAATGCAGGTCTGACCTATTTTCTTAAGACGAGAGTTGGCGCATGGCATACTATTACGAGTCACAGTGCGAGGTGGCATTCAATTTATTCCATTTCCCATCCAGGAAAAAAAAAAAAGAAAGTGCAAAGCCGTGTGCGCTTACTTTGATAGCTTTGATGAATGTTTATATTTGTGCTGAGTGTGCCAGTATGATGTTATTACATTACTGAATTCTGCTTTTCATATGTACATTTGTATACAGCATATGTATACATCATGTGACTCCAGATTCCATATATCATGGAAAAAGCAGCGTTAACACAATGAAACTTCCCACATGATCTAGAGATCCGCAAGCTTTCAGCCACAACCGGTCGGAGAAGATTTGCCACCCTGGAATTGCAGGAATCCTGGATGAATGATGGATGATGATGACGATGACAGGGCAGCCATGTAACCATTCAACAGTAGATTGAAAAACTGTGACGTTCAGCGACCCGCATCCAATTCAATTAAACATGCAGAAGTTCTCGGGCTTGTACTTTGCAGCTGGGCTCCATGGCAATAGGATTCCAAAGCAATCACTTAAGCTCAGAGTTGCTTAAGAGCTGCAAGTTTTCAGATTAGTTTCCGGGTCTGGCAAGGCAAGTGTTCTGACTGTATGCATTGCAACAAAACAAGCAGACATTTTCAGTAACTGCTGCTCAACAACTAACTTTGACAGTAAAATTCAACATCTGCAAGCCATTGCATACATCAAAATAAAAAGGGGATATGATGACATTGTCAATCATAAATTATTAAAGGCATGGCATGGATATGCAGAAAATGAGGTTAAACATAATGTTGGCTTTGGACACAACACACATCTTTAGCATTTACCATTAAACTTGGGATTCATCGTATTTTGTCCATAGTTAACTCGAGATGTAAATCTGTGGTAAATGATTCGATACGCAACGACAACAATTACGACATCAAATTTTACGGAGAGAGATATACACTTTGGAAGTAAGTGCCATTCTTATGTAACTCAGCAGAATTTATAGGTCCCGTCTTTTATGCAAGCCAGTAAAAGACGAGTTGCAGCCCGTACTTTGGACACCTACAGTCAAGAATTTTACCGTATGTAAACATTTCCAATGATTGACAGCACCATAAGGATCATTTTTCTTTCCACTGAAAAATACGGCCTTACTCCGCCACCGAGCGCTGACAGATCGAGAGCAGTCTACTTAATATGCAATGAAAAGAAACTATTGATACCAGTGTGGAAATTGGGTCACTGCATCAGCAAAAAAAAAAAAGTGCAAAAAAAGAAACCCAATGAACACAAGAAAAAAAGAACAATGGGGAACCCATTAATCGAGCTTAATTTGTATTATGACGAGGAATTTTCACTGCACTTTTAATGGTCTCCAGTACAATATGGGATGTCCAAAGTGCGGCTCGGGGCCATTTGGTGCAATTTTTTTTTTAATTGACACTCAATTCTACAACGAGTGGGCTAATCTAAACTCACATTTTCTTAATTTTGTGTCCATGTTTATTTGAATACAACTGAAGGACCAAAACATAAAATGTCCCCCGTACCATAGCAATGTAAATAACATACACAACCTTGCCTACTTTTGAGAGAAGCCCATTAAGTAAACCCATTAAAAACATTATGTACGCACTAGGGGCCACCATATGCTCATGACACGATTCATGATTCTGGGTTCAGAAGAATGAGGCCAGATGATATTTAACATTGCAGTAAGAAAACTACCAAATAAAGGACTGGACAATTTTTTTTATTTAACCGAGTCACAAAACAATGCAGGTGCATTTTGAAATGTTTTATAACTTTTGTAACTATTCTATGTTTTGATAATGTGCAGAAATCGTATTTTGATCTGACAAATATTGAGTATGTTTTATCAAATGTGGAATTCCTACAGCTTCTGTAAAAAGCACCCACTGAGCAGAGGCACTATAGAGGGGGAGAAAGGTGAGGACAATCCCAAGGGCCCATGACTAGCAGGGGCCCCAGTAAATAGGTAAATAATTTTGCTATTTATATACTCACAAAACAATCTCTATTGTATTGTGTAGTAAAAAGGTAAATATCCACATTGACCAAAAGTGAAATTCTATACTGACTGACCACCCCCCTGTTACTACATGAAAGGGTTTGGTCCACTATTTCCTTCATCCAGCATGTTGCCACTTCAGTTGGCAGTTGCGGCAGAAGAAAGTGAAACAATGCTGCCAGTGCCCAGTAAAATAATTTCTCAGAGTGAAAAAAGGAACAGCAAAAGACGAGAGAAGAAAGGCAAATGAAAAGGGTGTCAATAGGTGACCTGTTTATTTTAGTAGTCTAACCAGTCTGTGTAGGGTTTCCGCTACCTGTAATGGATTGTGGCGTAGCGCCACAGTAAAATAAAAGCTGCCACACCTTGGAAATTAGTTTTTGTTTGTTTTTTTTCCCCCATTGACTGCTGCTTTCATTGCAGGCATGCCCATAATAAACACATAACTACATTTATTTTGTGCCATTTTGCAGTGCAACTCCGTGAGTGACAGGTGACAAGCGGTAACAACACATAGACCAACACTGTCCAACTACTGGTGCAGGGGAACTCGCATATACAGCAAATGGTATGGTAAGGGAACAAAATGCTGAAAATAAATCTGCTTATCACTTGTGTTCAAATTTTAAAATGAAATGCACATATTTCACAGACAAGGCAAAGCAGAAGAAACAGGAGATTTAAACGACAGAAGACGGTCTCCAGGCTCTGGTTTCCGTCACTAGCTAAGACTTTTTTTTAAAAAGTAAAAAAATATCAAAATGGTCCCAGAATCCTTTGATTTGTCAGTATGCGGCCCTCAGTGGAAAACTTTTGTTTTTTGGTGGTTTACACTATTACATCAACATACTAATGAAGGAATATTCTTTGCTTTCACCGGTTTTACAAGCAAATACATCTGTTTTCCCTAAGGCGGTGGAGGAAGCTCGGTCTTCCACTGCAAATAAAAGGTTTTGCACACACACAAAAAAAAAACAATCCAGCGCTTCTTTCCCTCGTCATTAGGAAAATGCACAAGCTAGCACCTCACAAGCAAATCACCCAGAGAGGTGCATCAGCAAGTCAGACAGGGGGCCAAGGGAGTTGTGAAGAAGGATCTTTGGCCACGTAGTGGTCGGGAATTGGCAGAATTTCTTCCGATAGCCATCTGCTGATGGACGACCTCATTAGGGAACGGCTCCTTTTGCTGCACGGGATGGAGAAATTGGCCCGTGGTTGTGTTTTTGTACACATGTCCAAGCTAGGATTGGGATTTAACTCTATTTTCTTAATTTAATTAATTAATACATTCATTATTATTAATATATTATCAACGCTGTAGGCTTGGCTTTGTCACTAGGAGCACAGGTGCTCCGAAATGAAACATTTAGCAAAGTGAAATTTTTAAATTGTATTATTAAACTCAAACAACGTACACAGTAATACACTTGTACATATAAACACAGTGCCATCATAAGGACCACGTCTCCCTGGGACTATTTATGAAAGGGTCATACATAGCCTGGCATACTACATCCTGTACACACATGTACTAAGCTATACATACACCTCCCGTCTCATGCAATTACTAATGGGGTGTTGTCCGTACGGCCACCAAGTATCTTTCGTATATTTTTCTTGTGTCAGGTTTGGACAAAATGACTCATACACTTTCATTTTTTTCTTGTTACCTCTTGTTTTTTTTCCACGTTTATATTTTGTTCCTACAATGGGCTGTTCACAGGCCTATAAAAAAAATGCGGTACACACTTTGGACATCCCTGGTTTACATATTTCACAGAGAGGACGCCGTGTAAACAAATGAGTGTGTCCAGGCTGTGTTTTTACGTGGCACAATCAGGCAGGCTTCCACAGTGGACTTGTTGAGGCACACTCCGGCCACAAGCCTCTCGTGACCGCTTGTTGATGAGTAACTGCCTAATGAAAGAAACACTTCCTCACTTTCTATTTTAATGTGCGCCACACAGGAATTCGGAGCGGAGTTATGATGCATAAAAATACAAAAAAAAAAAATTTTAGCAGCACTTACATCACAAACAATAGTCATCTTTCCTGCATCACTGCAGTATCCATCTGATAACATAGTAGCTAGTTAGCTCTATGTTAGCGAGTGCAGCTGCACTCACCGATGCAAAGCACACTTTATATGGACTTATTTCAGGAGCAAAACGCGAATGAAAGGTTTGACAAATGTACTTGCACAAGTGTTCCCTTTGTATTTTTTCCCCACTCTAATTTCAAGGCACATATGCAAGTTAATTAGTCGGCATAGTTTTTCAAAACCATTGCCAGTTCTGCACAGGTCTGAATTGTAACCAAGAGCTTTAATGAGAACACAATTGAATGTCACGGTGACGAAGCGTTGGCTTTGGGTTAGGTCATATAAGCAACTGGGATGAGTCATGCTGATGTCATGGAAGTAGAAATAAACTCATGATCTGCTCTGACAGTCTCCATTTACTGTGACCGCAAACTAATTTTCGAAAAAATATAAAATTATAAAATGTCCTCAAACAAAATACCAAAAAAATTAACGCAGGAGAAGAAAACATACATGGCAGCGTTTCACAGCAATCCGTTTTTTTAACTGTTCACAGGGGTACCTTATTTTGCATTTTAAAAAAAAGGACATCCACAAAACAGCTGATCATTAGAAACGTTAAAAATAGAGGAATACGTGGTGTGCAACTGCGGCCTCAATATATTGACATGTGCATACTCTGTTTCGTTCATCTCCCTCCTCAAAACAGGCAAGAAGAGCGTTCGCTCTCAGCATTGGTTTCAGCACTCTGGTGCGTTTGTTCCATGAACGACGCGAGCCCTTGTGTCAGTCATACGGCCGCTTTGTCTCACAGGTGGAGGGTGCACCACTTGCAGGTACACAGAGTGTAGAAGAGCATAACATAGTAGAAATAAAATGAGTATGTTGCAATATATTGTCATATATTTTTTTGATTTTACATTGTAGTTTTCTTAGTAGTGTTAAAATCGTGTCTCCAATGTTATATGTATTGTATTGTTTCGTGACACCTCTACTACTTACATAAGTGGTCTGCAATTTTACTTGTTTTCACACTTGTATGACAATTAGGTATGTTAAAACCTGTGTTGTACGGTTTTTATTAACTGGGGAACACTTTGTTAACTTTTGAAAAATCTCTGCAAGGTCAGTAAAAACAACATTTTGACCGTGATTACTTTTATTTCCATCATTTAATTGCTTTTAAATCCTGAACAAACATTACAGTGCTTTATTTTGACAATGGCAGGGCAATATCTGCACATTTTCAGCATATTATCGCTAAAAAAAATTCAAGTCATCATAGTGTCTTCATTTTACTACATGATTAGTATCACTCCTGTTGTGAATGAATGTTCTTTCAATGACTTCGACCACCTTGACCTCTTGTGACCTGAAATCAGTGACCTTATAGTTTCGGAGTACACAGATTGACTAACTGAGGTAATGTTTACATGGCATAAAGTGCTCTCGTTTGGCAGCTTGCAAACAAAACTGGTTCCCCAGCATGCCTCGCTTTATGAAGGAGGGAAATCTTCCTCAGTCGCAGTTTAGATACACAAGAATATATTTAAAAATGTTTTAATCATTACTTTTTCCATTGGTGTAAACAGGTACTGCAACATACTTGGCAGTTGATCGTGATATTTTGCTCCAATAATTTGTCTTAATAACGCAACTGATGTACAGTATTATAAATAAAAATAATAAGTAAGAATACTGTGTTTTGAACAGTGTCAGTCATTTAATGTAGAATAACAAATTAGCGTTTTAACTAGGGGTGTCACAAGATTTAAATGTGACAATAGTTCTCATTCAGAGTTTCTCCATAATAGACACTGAGCTTGGGACAATAATGAATTAATCACACAATAAATGAACATATATACATGTATGTCTGCCTCCAAACAGTCAGGAAGAAGGTTAACTCTTGCCATATATTTTTATATTGTGTTTTTTTCTGAAAAGTAATCTTGTGCTTCGTGACAGCCCTAGTTTAAACAGGTTTTTGTATTGAATAAGAGTACCTAATGTTATGTCCGCACATCAGGTTCAAGTTGTCGACGTGATGACGTCACGCAAATCATTTCGCATTGGCAGCTGTGTTATGGTAATTTATTTAAATTCACCTGTCACGGAATTAGCGACGTTGGTTAAAACGACACAAACTAACATTATTTATTAACATTATTTATAATTTCCCTTAAGATGGGCTTTTTATTGTCATTTTACTAACACATAGGTCACTTTGTTTTGGCTCAAAAGCCAACAAGTGTATACGAACCACAGACAAATGTACAGCTGTAACGAACATTGACAATAATTTTATTTCTAATCAAAAATGAGCGCAGTTGTCCTCCTTATTTAGATGTTGCAACGCAGACAAGGTGTACCAAATGTTATGTCCTTTCATCATAGCACAATTTGTCCACGTGATGACGCCACACAAAGCATTAACATAGGCAGCTAGTTTAACCAACAATCACACACACGTAACGTCATTTTATCAGTTTTAACTCATATATCATTGCCTTTAAGCGGTTAACTATGTGGATGTCCGCCTAAGCGCCACAAAAAACGAACAATTGAGTTATTTCGACAACTTTTCCTCTGGTTAGCTTGCCATGGTATGACAACAGGTACGTCACTTTGCTAGGTAGGTAACCTTAATCAAATGACAGTTAACACGTCTAAGTAGTTTTTTAACCGTTTTCAACAATATACGTTTTATTCCACCTGCTGCTGACTTTTTAGGCCCTTCCCGATTCCTCGACTTACCTGAGCTCACAACCAGGTACATTTCCCCACCGGAAGCGCAGCGTAAACAGTCAATTTGTGGATAACAGGAGGTAAAATACAGATGAAATGATTTAAACACCTTACCTAGACGTGAATGAAGAACGTATCCGAAGGTTTCAGCTCCACAGTCCAAACTAGAGTTGCGAAATTGGTGGGGTAAAGTAGGAGGAACCATCCAATAAACAAGGTAGACGAGTGGTGGTGCTTCACAAGACACGATCGCCCCGGCAGATATAATGCAAACTTTCCTTCTGGTTTGGAACCATAAAAATAAATAGATAAACAGAGTCTCCCTTTGTGTTTGTTTTGCTGCTGCTTCTGCTGCTGGAAGGGAATCGGCAGCTATGGCGGCTCGCTTCGTCCACTTTGTTTCGGCACCTGAAATATTTCAACTGGATCAGAGATGTTTTGTGCAGCGAGATGACAAGCCACGCCTCTTCCTCAACTCTCTGTTTACTGCAGTGTGTGCCATGCTCGCTCCACGACTCACACGCACACGCGCATCTTATAACAGCTTTTACTCTTTTTTTATTTAAAAACTTGCAAATTTGACAACATGCATTGCAATTCAAATTTTTCAGTAATTTCTACGTCTTTACCAGCGTGTCAAGGGAATGATTGTCGACGCCTTTTGTGGAGTGTAAATATTCTCCACTGCATACTTGTAGCCCAGCAGCGATATTTAACATGAAGATAGGAAGAGAGAGAAGAGGAGAGCAAAAAGAGGCAAAAGTGATGTAAGGCTCATGTTGTTACACCAAACACCATCTGCGTGATCCTGTTACATAAAGGAGGTGCAATTAAAGCCTAAACACACAAGCTCTATTCATGTTTTTTTGTTTGTTTTATTTTTTTTCACTTTTATTTTCAGTTGGAATTTTATTTCTACAAATAGTTGAAATGTATTTGGTCAAATTTTGGGACCAAAATTTTGTACCTAAAACAAATAGTGTACTAGATGACACTACTGCATTCTGTTCAAGGGAGAATACACATGATAGAATAAAATCAGTGGAAATTGGTTTGCCCAATATAAAAATGAGTGCATTGCGGTACACCCCAAAGACCCCCATACCCCAAGATACACAAAATATAGGATTTTTAAAGTGATGCAGCTCCACAAGGCAATAGAAAGAGTACACAATGATTTAGTATGTGTGCAGTGGAGGGTTCTCACAATGTATCAGCACAGTCCAGCATTTCCCCAGGAAGTATTTCAAATCCATTTGAAGCTGTTTCCTTCCACACACATTTCCTCGAGGGGATGTTTAACATTTCCTTTTGACATAATTTAAAGTTTGGGAGCGTGGCGTGTATGTAAGTAAAATTCACTGTTTATTATTATTATTATTATTTAATTTTGCCCTGGCAGCACAGTCTTTTGTATTTTTTTGCACCAACTCTGCATATGAGTTTCTCCAGTTGCTCATGGAATCTTTTGTTGGTGTTTTTTAAAGCTACAATCACAATAATTCAACTTGACTTCTACGTTAAGATCCTTCTACATTTTTATTTTCTTGGCCTCTATCTTCAAGATGTTATTGTCATTTGGCATAGACACATTGAGCAAGTAGTACATTTTTCTATTCTTTTCACAGAGCACAATGTCTGGCCAATTTGCAGAGATGGTACCATCTGTAGAAATGTCATGAGGACATAAGCTCCGTTGTCAACCATTTTCTCAGTTATGTTCTTGTACCACCTGTGCCAACACCCATTCCCAACCTTGGCTATGCAGATATCTCTTTGAGCACGTGCTGCTGACCTGCATGTCCATCACATTCTTCTGGTGGTCACAGGGATTTAACACTTGGTCCCATGCTGCGGTAATTAGGCTTTCAGTTTCTCCTTTGAGTCCTGCACTCCACAGCCATGAGTGAGTCTGTTATTTGTCCACATAATGCTTGTCAACATTGTTTGCAAACTGGCTATGCAGTGGCTTGTCCTTACAGTGTTGTATTTTTGCTGTCATTATACCGGTCATCAGTTTGGTTTTGGCAGTGCCTGTGTTTCATGTTATTTATGATCTTGTGCCTTCTGAATGATCAATCTCTAGCAGGCCATGCCTTCCCTGGCGGCGCAAGATGTACAGGCGCTCAGCATCAGCTTTTATAGAAAGCCACAAAATGTCAGCAGTTTCCTGGCTTTGTAGTCCATATTCTTGATATCCAGCTTGGTCCGTGAAAGTATACCAAAACTGGCACTGCTAAGCTGATGATTGCAGAAATCTTGTTCATAGATTTTGGCTCTGATCAGAGAGCTATTCTGATGGGGTGGTATTCATGCTTGATGCCATCACCCTCATCTAGTATGTACGTCCATGCACTTGTAGATACCTCCATGCGTCAGGTTTTTGTTGGTTTCTTTGTCACCAAGAGAGACATCTGCCTTTTAACCACATTCAGCTCAGCACTTAGTTCTGCATTTCCTCTGGCAAAGAGCTTGAGGTTGTCCATATACAACGGATGATTGACTTGCTGTCAATCAGGCTGAATCCCAGTTCCTACCCCTGCCCCTTAAAACCAAGATCCAATGGGGAGAAGCCACTAAGAAATGCGATGCCACTTGATTCTCATTCTGTCATCACCTTTTTACCGCTTGCTGGCTGTGACATAGGAAGAAGAGACAATTCAATTGTTCATAATAAATATTTCCGATACCATAAAGTAAGGTGCATACATTTCTACATTATTTCATTCTCATAGCCTACCTCATTTATCTAATAAATAACAGCTTACAGCTGTAACAACCTCCTATAATTCTTGTTCTTTCTCAGATTGTTTTGTAAGAAAGTCCAGAATGGCATTTTCCATGCTGGAGTTGCAGATTCTGAATTATCCTGGAGTGCCCTGTGGTATTGCAGAGGGAAACACCTGACTATGAATCCTGTATGATGAATACATAACACATATCTCACCATGACAATTGTTGGTGGACTAGGGTGGCTATAATTCACAGCTAACAGACTTCACTGTGATTGAGTGATTCGATAGCTGACATAAAACGCAAACACTCACTTTCTGTTGTCAACATACTCTCTTCGTCACTACGAGAGCCCCAGAGAACAAGCTGGGTCCGCAGTTGTGCCATCTTGACAGTGCTTGAACACACCTACTGTTGCTACTCGGATACAACATCAATGATAAACCTGAATTTATTGGGCGTTTCGGGTCTTCAGTCATCAGACACTCTCACCTGGGTGACCCAGCTGGGGTTGGATCAACCAAGTGGCACCTTAACCCATGCGCCCCACAGTGAGATGTTTTCTACGGCCTCTAGAATGTTCCAGTATGAATGTGAGCTATAGTAAGTAGACCGCAAAGTCCAGACCACCTGCTTGGTTGACTCCAATCTTAAAACCTTATCTGAGCAGAGTAAAGTGGTTGCAAGGTTGGCTTGGAACTTGAGCGGTCTTCCAATGTGAACTTGGAGCCAGTCACGAGTGGTGGTAAGGAGGCCTCCTGTAGAGCTGGGTTGTTGTTGAGACTTCTCACCGTCCGTCCCCCTAAAGCTTTTGGGCAGCTCCTTAGGATGTGCTCAAAGTGCTCCTCTTTTTGGCACAGAATACACTGTGTCTGCAAGCCCCAAAGAGCTGCAGATTAGCTGGGTTTGGGAGGGCATCAGAAAATTAATGCACAATGGTTCAGTTTGCTACAGGTCTGCCCAGGTGATGCTCCAGTGTTGCTTCCTTGCATAGTCATGCCGACCATATTGCTGGTACGTTCTTCCTCCACTTCTGTTTGGACCTCATCATGTACCAGATAACGTCTCCCTTTTTCCAAAACAAAACTGTAGCAGCGATTTTGAAAGCAACCTAGACCACCTTTGTTGCCATGGTGCCCACTGGGCTTTTTTGCCACAGGAAGGCCTCATCTCTGTCGACCGCCTCCTGTGTCTGCCACTTCCATACAGTCTTTACAAGGATTCCCACCGTTGCGACCTTATCGTCCCGGGAGTCCCTTTACATCACCACTGCAGTTGACTTTAAACTCTGTTTCTGCTAACATTGCCCAAAGAGAAGATGAAGATGGTATTATTATCTGCGATTGGCTGGCGACAAGTATTATTATTATTATTTTAATTCTTTTTATTATTATTATTATTGCTGACCTGGAATGTCCTGTACTTTGGATGACTTCCGGAGAATTCGTCATATTGCTCCTGTTGCCAACAAATTTAAGTGCACTGGTTTATATGGCTCTTTAGGGCCCGAATGAAGCGTCCAGCCTGATACAGCAACATAAAACTGAATTAATTAATAAATAAGCTATAAGGAGAAACATAATTAAAGAACCTCATGTGCCACCTCTGCAATAACAAACACTTCTTGGGAGCTTTGCATTGTGGGAAATTACACAATAACTAGAACAATAAAAGTCAGCCTACATTGTTTGTTTTATGCTGGTGGTGCATACTTGCACCATGTACATTCATCTTTTTTTGTTGTTTTACTGCAAAAAAAAAAGAAGATAACATAAGCATAAATCCGCTTTTGGCAGTTGACTGTCTTACTTTGGTTGTGGAGCTCTGCCAAAAGGGGTGACGGTGAAAAATGTCTCTCTGCTGTGTTGGCTGCAGTTGCCACGGTAGCTTTAGACTGCAGAGAAAGCATGTAATGCTTAAGCTGTTACTGCAGAAAGCACGGTCGTTCTATTGTAACCGTTGAAGTATTATTTCAATTACTTATGTTGTTTGTATAAATTGCTTTAAATATTAAAATACAAATGAAAACATTGTGATGACATTTAGTTTATAGTAATAAAACAGTAAACAAAAGTAAATTTTGGGGGGATAGCATACACTGCAATGCACTGCAAATTACTGTAAAAAAGTAAAATACACGGCAATGAAATGAAAAAAAATGTAGACTAATTTATTGAAACTATATATTATGAATATATAAAACACGACTATGTTATGGATATATTATGAAACAATGATATTAGTATTATATAAAACTAACACGCAATCACCTGAATGTGAGGCCAACATGTTAACCACTTGTGCACCATGCGGCCCACATTAGAATACAATATAACAAAAAAATCAAAGCAATTAAGTGAAAAAAAGCCCAATAACATAAGAAAATATAAGAAAATTAAATAATAAACAAATACTGCATGACAATTTCAAATAAATACAATGGAACCTCCATCTGGATTTCATTGGATATGTTGAAAATTATAGTTTTTGTCCAAAGTTATAGCTAAAAATATGTCTCAGTTATGGTATAGTCAAAAGGTGCACCTAACAAACTAGTCAAGTGCTCAGTCTCTGTGAAGAATGGATGGCGGTCCTTATAGAGTTGACCCACAATAGACAGGGAATTCTTTAATCATCTGTTGATTTGAATGATGAGCAACTCGTATCTGTTTCCTTCCTTCCTCCTAATCAGCACAGCCGGCCATGCCTGATGAAATGTTCAGGCGCACTGTGTATTTGAGTGTTGGCCTTTTTTTTTTAAATTATTATTAAATACAGCTGTTAATGAACTAATAGCAAAGTCGAATGAGAACGTCTGTTCCAATCTAAAGGTAGGATCCTTTAACACATGTTGCAGAGGGAACGATTTAAGAGAGACACATAAGAAATAGTAAGTCGGGCCAATGTGTGTAATGATGATTGTACCTGAAATTTCCAAGAAAGTTCACATGGGCATGCATGCAGCTCAGACCATTCAGTCTTTAAAGTTGTACTGTATGTCCCAATAAGGCTAGTCCATATAATTATCACACTTATGGCGGACTGAGCAACATGCCTGTTACGTCATTTTACCTGATTTTAAGACACTCTACACACCCTTGGCAACCCAACACCACCCTGCTGACCCCCGAGGGTTGCATGGCTTGTATCCTTCTTGGTATTTTTAGATATCCCATAAGGCTTTGCACCTTCCCGTGAGAACCAACACCTGCTGCGACCCATCCATCAGCCCAAAGCCGGACAACACTGTCTACTTGGAAACAATATTACAGGGGTTAATGCCGCATCCAAACATATAGTCTATAGTACTCCTAATGCTTAACTCCTAATACTCCTAGTACTTAATCAAGTGTCTCACTGTGCCCTTTCAGCTCTGACTCCCTTTAACACAACAACACGGGATTCAATGGTTTATCTGCTGTCAGCACACAGGGGGCATGAGTTAGGTGTGTGCTGTGTGCGCAGATGGAAACCCGAGGGACCCCAAACGACGACTCAGGACTGCTGATGGAGCGACTGGAAAGGACAGCTGCTCCTGTTGCGACATCAGCTAATTGGCATCTCGTTGACTTCAAAACGACCTGCTCAACCTGTTTGAACGTGAAGGAGGGTTCTTGTGTAATAATGCCTTCCCTAGAATCACTCACTGCTCATGTTGAGTATGGAAGTAGAAAACACAGTTATTATATAGAATTTTTATAGTATCTATTTTATTTGTATTAGTAGACATATTTTTTATTTTTAGATTTTCATTTTGTCACACTTATTTTATTAAATTTTAACCTGTTTTTGTCTTAAGGTAATGACCTGGAGTAAAGTGAAGGAAAGTGGAAAGTTTAGTAGAGTGTAGTCAATTATAGCGGTAAAGTGAAACATATTGATGTATAGCTGAGTGGGTTAAAGTGGTGGATTGTAGTGGAGAAAAGTGGAGTGGGTGGGGTAGAGCAGACTGGATGGAGTATAGTGAAGTTAAGTACAGTGGAGCGGAGTAGAGGGGAGTGGAGTACAGTAACGGACAGTAGCGTTGGGTAACATGGAGTGCAGTGGAGTAAACTAGATTATGGTTTAGTAAAGTAGAATAGATTGGATGGAGTAGACTGAAGTTAAGTAGAGTTAAGTAAGTGCAACAACAAAAAAAGATATTTACATTGTACTGAAAAGAATACAGGTTGGTTTTATATACTTTTATACATTTTGTATAGCATATATTTATATACATATTAATGTAGTGAATTAACAAGAGCATACAGCTTACTTTAGAGTGCAGCGTCTCCCTCATGCCAAGTGAAACAGCCTGAGGGTAAATTAGTTAGACACTAATAATCGAATTGTCTGACTCCCCCCCTCTACTAGCCTCCACTAGCCTGTGCCAATATTATTTCCCGTTGGTGCCTTGTGATAAACGCTCCAAACAGAGTGCAAATAGAGTTCACACACTATTAATGTAGAGTGGCATTACATTTATTCAGTGGGTGATTTGGCAGTGCTACTTCATACTTCACGCACCGTCTTCCAAAAAGTGACCACTGACAGGAATTCAATATTGGACTAGAAGGAGGAGGAAGGGGGGGGGGGTTGTGGGAAAGGGAGTGGTAACATTCCAAGCGTTCTCCTACTGAGGCTTGGAATGTTGACGCTGAATTTAGTCACATGGTAGCCGACAATATGACACATTTGTACTGACAACTTGGACAGTCAAAACATAAACAAAAAACTAACAGGGGGATCATCCATTCATTTTTTTATGGCACTTGAGCTGGAGCCTATCCCAGCGGACTTCAGGCAAAAGACATTCTAAACCCTGGACCTGACTTGGATGACACACTGGCCAGATCAATCCTCTTTGGCCGCCTCTTTCCATCAGCACTCCTTAGAGCGGGAAGAAAGGGAAAAGAGCCAAAAACTTACCACTTCCACATGGTGTGAGAGGAGGATCTTTTTTCCCTTGACCTCAGCCATGGCATATCGACTTGTGGAACTTACCACTTCCACATGGTATGAGAGGAGGATCTTTTTTCCCCCTCAACCTCTGCCATGTCGACTTGGCTGAGGTAGAGGAAAAAAAGATCCTCCTCTCATACCATGTGGAAGTGGTAAGTTTTTCGTAGTCAGTCTTCATACTGCGTGAAATTTAATGTAATCTTATAACATTACTAATGCCTAGTGACCAGAATGCTACATATAATATTTATTACCACCTGATCTAAGCAGCACAGCATGGCGGTCCATCTGACACACATATTCTGACTCGAGGAGCAAACGACTGCTGAGTACAACTAAAATAGGATATTAATTTTAAACAATCATTCGACTCACATTCATACCTAATTTGACAGTCTCTAATCCGTCTAACATGTTTTTGGAATGTGGGAGGAAGCCGGAACTACCTGGAGAAAACCCACGCAACCCACAGGGAGAACTCCACACACAGATGTTTCAACAGCGATTCGGATCCTTCGGTGCTATCCACACGGAAACATTTTCAAGTCAAAACAGTATTTTATTGTTTCAGTCATTAATGTCGTGTCCTGAAACTTGATTTTTTTTTAAAAAGGCTTCCAGAGTGAGAAAATCTGAAAACACCAGCTATGACAACAAGTGAGCTATGACAACACCAACGTAATATCTCAATATTTGGACTGGCATGACTCACCCCAGTTGACATTGTCCTGATATTTAGTTGTATTATATTCCAAAATGTCACACATACTACAAAGTCCACTTTGTAGTATGTCTGGAAGAAGTGAAAGACAACATCCCTTCTTTCTTCTTCTATCGTTTGGTGTGTCACATGGTCTGTTTACAGCGCCACACGTAGGTGTGCCTTGTGTATTCCATCCTTTTCGCCCAGTGATCCAATTCTGTCTGGTTGCAAAGACTTACTAATCCGACACAGTGTGGAAGCAATTTTTTTTCAACCACCCACATTCCCATGTGGGCATCCAATCGGCTGACCGTGAGGCCGACATGCTAACCCACTAGGCTAATATGTGGCCATTAAAAAATATCTATGACAGACTGACTGATTGAATGTTTTTGAGTATAATGTTGTGTTGGATGATGTGCCTTAAATTTTCCCATAATCTGTAATTATTTTCCAAATCTTGCAATAGCAGCTGTGCGTCCGTTTGTACAAAGGGGCCATAAAAAGTCCAAGGCCAAATTTTTGTCCCAGTCCACCCCATTTCAGGTGGAGTAAAGCGGAATGGAGTAAAACGAAGAGGAGTGAAGTGTACTAAAATGGAAGTGGAGGGAAATGGAGTGAAGTAGAATGAAGAGGAGTAAAGTGAAGTTGAGTGGAATGGAATGGAGGAAAGTGGAGTGGAGGAAAGTGAGGTGGACTGGGAAACGTTGCATTTGACCCAATTTTATTGAGCAAAAACAAAAACATTGGAGATTATTATACACCACTGTATAATAGATTTTTTTTTCACCAACCCAACATCAGTTACAGCATGACAGGTTCAAAGGTCATCCGACTCAGGGAGCTGGCAAACGGTAGTGGAAAGGGTGATTGGCGCATCTGTGGACACCCACCCTAGGGCAGACCTGTTAAAGGAGGGGCGACATGGCGCAGAGTCATCTTTGAGCTCGGGGTATTCGGGCAGGGTGGGCTCAACGTTTGGCCTCTTTATGGGGGCAGGGTGGGGTGCCTTGGAGAAGCCACCAAAGGGAGTCGCCACCCTAAAAGTGATTCATGAAGAGGGAACTTAAATTAGCCATTCTTTTAATCAAACAAGACTGTTAATGATCTCACCGATTGAAACTTTTGTAGCCTGGTCGGTTTGTTGGTGCTTCCGGCTCTGATATGTGGGTTATGAGAGTCTCAGCTAAGACTGGGTCGCTGATGATCGCCTGTTCCCACGGTGAGTGGTAGGACTTTGGGACGGCCGTACTGTTGAACTTTTCTGGTGGGACATCTTTTAAAGGACCTCCGTACCCTGGGATGATTGCATGGCAAAGACAGCGGTTATAAGTTATTAAGTAATAAAAAGCTGTGATCTATGGCATACTATGATAATAATATTGATGTGGCAGTGTATAAGGCAATAATGGAAGCGTGCATTACCTGCTTTATACACACTTTAAACCTTGCAATGCAAACTACTTTGGTGTTCCCAGTGTCAGTGTCAGTGTCAGTGTCAGGGAGTGACGTGTGGATGTTTTTTTCATTGAAGTTGAACAGCTGCCACATGTGTTAATATTCAAGCAGACGCTGTAGTAATTCTACACATGATCAAAGTTACTTTGGACTTCTTGTTACTATTAATCACTATCAAATGTAATAATGGCAGCACCCTTCTTATGACATGCAGAGAGTGTGCATCCGACATGAAGACGTAATGTGGCAATCATAACCCCGCTTCATAATGTACCTCATACGAAGAGGAGATCCGTGTTGACAACTTAGGGGCATGGTCACTATATTTATCAAGCAGAGGTACACATTAAAAGTGGAATTTACTGGGTAATTAAATACAGGCGTTCCACAAAGGTATCCGCCTTGCAGGATTTCCCCTTCTGATTCTGAACTCCTAGTTACTTCGCTGAGCAACAGCTGCCCTCATGGGGAACACGCATGGGTTTCCAAAGTGTGGTCTAGAGCCATCTGTGGAACATGGCTCATTGCAGAAATAAACCATGATTATAATAATAACAGATACATGTCACAAACGCCACTTTACAGAGTGAAAGTATTGTAATTTATTCATACATACATACATATAGACAAACAACCATTCACACTCATATTCATACCTATGGACAATTTGGAGTCGCCAATTAACCTAGCATGTTTTTGGAATGTGGGAGGAAACCGGAGTACCCGGAGAAAACCCACGCATGCACGGGGAGAACATGCAAACTCCACATAGAGTTGCCCGAGGGGGACTCAAACCCAGGTCTCCTAGCTGTGTGACCTGTGCGGTAACCACTCAACCACAGTGCAGCTGCATAAATTAAAATTAAGTATCAAAATTGCACTAATTAAAATCACATATTTGACATATAACAGGAATGACACACGACTAAATTATAGCTAAAAATTAAAAACATATCAAACCTTGTCATATTTCTGACTGCCATGTCTGTGACCCACCCAGAATGGACCCGCAACCCGTGTTTGTGTCCCCACCCACCAGCAGAGAACCACTGTTCTAATGTACATAATGAAGCTAATTACCTCTGTGAAAAGTCGAACTGCATCTCACAAAATTTACTCTTTTTACGACCAAACTGTGTGGCCAACATGCTAACCACTCTTCCACGGTGAAAATATTGTCCAAAATAAAATTTTACTTCCATGGAGTATAAATCTACCAACTAAATTGACTTTTTATGACTAAACTTAGTGTTTTTTATTTGCGTCAACATGTCTCAATTGTAGCGCGCAGACCTCACAGCTAGTAGACCAGGGTTCAATTCCACCCTCGGCCATCTCTGTGTGGAGTTTGCATGTTCTCCCCGTGCATGCGTGGGTTTTCTCCGGGTACTCCGGTTTCCTCCCACATTCCAAAAACATGCTAGGTTAATTGGCGACTCCAAATTGTCCATAGGTATGAATGTGAGTGTGAATGGTTGTTTGTCTATATGTGCCCTGTGATTGGCTGGTGACCAGTCCAGGGTGTACCCCGCCTCTCGCCCAAAGACAGCTGGGATAGGCTCCAGCACCCCCGCGACCCTCGTGAGGAAAAAGCGGTAGAAAATGAATGAATGAATGTCTCAATTGCAGCTGGCATACATTTTTTTCCAATGTATATACTTGTAATTATGAAACATTATGAGAAGTGGAACTGCATCAAACACAACTTGCGTATACATGTTTAAATCTATGTCCAAAACTTTTATTGTTTTTAACTTTTATTAGCAACAGCTGCTTCCAGAGGCTGTTTCCAAACTCTACCATTGTCTGGCCAGCCAATCTTTTAAGTGAGATTTACGGCATTTGCGACACCCCTAACAAGCATTTCCTGTTTTCTAGCCTTGCTTGACGTACACTAGATGTGCATGAGTTAAAGTCAGAACCATATTCCGTGACCTGAGATGATCTTTTAGGTGGAGATCCTTTCTGGAAAAAGAAGCCAAAAAGAAAAGAAAACGTCCACACAACACTGTTTGGTCTCTGCGTCTTCCCCCAGAGGACAAAACATAAACTCAGGAAGGGGGATTGTTCATTGTGAAAGGTCTGGATGTGACACGACGCCCCCACGTTATGTAACGCGCCAGCTCGAAGAAGGATAGTGCTTTGGATAGGCCTCCAGCTTGCAAACATATGCGATTTAAAGAATGTGTTTTCTATTTTTTGCATTTCAAGATAATGTAAACAAAAGAAAATGGATATAAATAATAAGAATTTAATTAATATTCATTTTTATCATAGGTATGGTTAATTTTTTTTTACATTTGTCCCTCGCTACACTCCGGTTTCAATATCTCTCTCTCACTCTATCGCGGTCGTTAATGGCATGTCTAACATGAGTGAAAGAGAGTGAAAAGAACTTCTCCTCTTATTCCGTGTAGAAGTGGTAAGTTTTTGGCTTCCACATGGAAAGGTTTTCAGAATGGCAAAATGGCAAAGATTTTATCGTTTTGCCCTGAAATGGTATTTTTTGAAAATGGTGAAATGAAATGAAAATGAATGAAAATTTGCTAGGATGCTATGCAGCATTAGCAATGTGATGTAAGCAATGAATAATTGTCATGTAAAGCTGACTATAGGGGTGTTATTTCAAGACTACATGACTCTAGTAATGGTAAAAAATGTATGTCGTAAATATGATTTCTATGCGCTAACAATGAAAAAAATTAACTTACCGTGGTCGGGTCTAGGACTAATTAGCCACGATAAACGAGGGACAACTGTGATACGTTTTTAAAAATTAAGATAATTCATATTATGTACAAAAATGGTGGTTAATGCAGTTCCACTGGATTCAAACATGGACTCAATTCCCTCTGTGTAATAATGTGTGTAAGAGAATCAGAAAGAGCTGAATGAAATAAAGATGTTCTGAAAGTTAGTAAGCAAGTTAATAAGTTGCACTTGATTGGGACACTAGCGTAATAGTAAAGCCGAAGTAGACAATGCTAAAAACATGAGTGCACATCGTGGTACATACTGTAAAAGAATCGTAAATATACAGATGTAGTAGAAAATCATTAAAAAAAATAACTCAATGCAATATGTGTTTTATCACATGTTTTGCCTACCAGGGGCGATACTGTCTGGATGTGGAACTGTTTCAGTGATATCAACTGTGCAGGCCTGCTTCTCAGTATCATCATCCCGTGTGGAACTATCAGCTTGAGAGTCCACTGTGTTCTAAAGGAATGGACGAGAAAGACGACCAGACATTAGAGACACTGTGCCGCAGCTTTCATCTCAGTGAAAGATATTTATGATGATTTACTCCAGAACTTCCTGATGAAAAACTTGAAACAAAATCCACTCCATTTCCCCTCGAGCAATAAACAAAGTAGAAATATGCGAGTCACTTCAAAGATAGGAAAGGAAGCAAGAGGAGGGGGGGTGCTTCCTTTTAGTGTAATCATTACTTTGTAGAGGCCTCAACGGTCACTGAATAGTACACAAGAGGTCCTTAAAAGGTCCTTAAAACCAGCAGAAGGCTCACTTATATAAAGCACTATGTTGTCCAAAGTGGGGGCCGTGGGCCGTTTTATAAAAATATATTATTCATGTTAAATAACATCATTTCGGTAAAAAATACTTTTTCAAAGCTGTAATATTATGAGAGAAAAAGAATAAAGTTGCCCTTTTTGAAAAAATTGTTATTTTACATGAAGAAATGTTGAAATATTTGGGGAAAAAAAAACATTTTCTATACTGCTTATTCACATTAGGGGTATATCGCAAAATATACATAACTTCTTAGCATATGACAAAATATCAAAGTTTCATTTTTCAGTATGTGGCCCTCGTTGGAAGTTTGGACACCCCTGATATAGAGGATCTAAAGAAATAATACTGTTACTATAATAAGAAATAATATTAATATTAAGAATAATACATACATTCATGTGTGTGTTGTTGTTATTCTGGACGCTTTCATAGGTGTATTTTTCTGAACGTCTCTGCCGCATCTTAAAGAGGCGGGTTCCTCGGTTGGAGGCAAGGGACAGTTCCTCCAGCATGATGTCCTTTGGCACGCTCACCTTCTTGCCCAGATCCATCTCCACATCTCCTCATAAAAACAAGACAAAACAGTATTACTTCATTTTGCCATCTTACTTGTGACAGGACAAGTACATGATTGTACATTTAAGAGTAAAATGATTTGGTTACTCTTTAAAATATGTTTTGAGTGTACACGTACACTTAAGTGTGGTAACAAGTATCTCTCAGCTGTCAGTGTGTCCTCCATTGCCAGACAGCAGTTGTCCTCGCCTCAAATAGCGTAGTCAAGACGACAAAGGGATTGCTTACATTGGGCCATAAAAGTATTCACGGCCAGGGTCGTGTCTGTAAGTCAATATGTGTAAATATAGACAAATTACAGTTAACTTGAACCCTCCTATTTCTGACACCAAAAGTATATCAGAGTACTTAAAAAGATCAAATGTCCTGATGTTGGTTCACCAAAAAGGATATCACTCAATTCAATCAGTTTTTCAAAATTAGCTAATTAAATGTCACTGTTTCTTCGTTGACTACGGACTATTATTAGTAAAAAAAAAAAAAAGAAAAATAAAGAGTGGTGAAGCATACAAGTGTATACAAGTATGAGTACGACAAATTTGTACATGTTGACAGGTCTGCACTAATACTCAACGTCCTCCCTGCCTCTCACGCCCTCCCTAACAGTTCACCTGCCAACTCCAAGGGGGCCCGCCCCAATACTGGCCTAAATGTACGCATTTTTAACCATAAAATGGCTAAATGAACAAAAAAGTTATATGTAGTCTTATTCTAAATTATTTAAATTATTTGTACAAATTACTGTTTACGCTGAACATTGTTCATATTGTAAATGTAATCTATTTATTATTTATTATTTATTATTTATTATTTATTATTTATTATTTATTATTTATTATTTATTATTTATTATTTATTATTTATTATTTATTATTTATTATTTATTATTTATTATTTATTATTTATTATTTATTATTTATTATTTATTTATTTATTTTTTTTACATTTCACTGCTGTGTTATTGTGCAATGACAATAAAGAAAGTCTATGTCTATGTCTACACTGGTCACAAGGTGTAGTAGTGTTACATTGATGAGACAATAGCCAACTTTGGAAGTTTGCTACGCAGAAAAAAAACAACAAAAAACTCTCCCAATGGTAACTTGTGAGTGTTTTATGTCTAATATGTCTTGAATGTCTACTACGTTGGCTAATACAAATATAAAGGTGCCTTGTTTCATGCCGAGAAGGCTCTAATAATGTAAAAAAAAAACACACTGAGAAGATGGTAAACAGATTTTCTATGTCATAACTACAAAAATGTTGCATTTATAAAGAAACAATCCGACTTTGCGGGAATTCACTTACCACGGTTGGGTCTTGAACCAATTAACCGCAATAAATGAGGGAATACTGTACGTCAAAGGATAAACTAGCTTGATGTTTATTGTTTGGAGCCAACAGTTGACCATAGGAGGTACAGCATGCACTAAAGCTGTATATCAGAGTACCTAAAATGGTAAAATTGCTACTTTTATAACTTTGGCACAATCATTGATGATTTGAATACACGGACTGTGACTACTTTGGTAATCTTACTTCTGATACAAAAAAAGTATCCCAGTACTTCAAAGGATGAGCAGTGAGGCATGTTCATTCATGTAGCAGCTTGTCTGTTTAGCAACAGTCAAGAGACCTTTGCAACACACACAACACACGTCTGGCCTTCAAAATAAGAGTGTTGTGCACCACATCCTGTTTACTTGTGGTAACAAAATAATTAATAATAATTACAGTACTACGAGGAACATTATGGAGTTATGACAACCAGCCATTTTTTTGTCTCTGTGTTTTGATAAGACGCTCAAATCAGGTCTAATTATGTAAAAAGGTAAAATGGCTGCTTTTGTAACCTTGACTTTTATAAGTTGGTAACAATAATTGCCCATATGAGGTACATTCACAAAGATGGAATCTACCATTACTGTTATTCTACCAAAAGGCACAAAAAGGAAATTGTAAACTACTTCACACTTAAGGAGTGAAATGGATGGTTTCACCAAAAAATAAAACTCTTATTTACCATACTATGAGGTACATTCGTGTCAGTGGAACCATTTGTAATCCTCAAACACCAAAAGTATATGCGTAAATGTAAACCCTGTAGCCCTGTAGCCGTGACACAAAAAAATATCAGTATACCTGAAATAGAAGGAAGGCGAGGAAAAACAATGCTACCTTCCAGGGCTTGCACCTCCCTACAGATGGCTTCGGCCTGAAGTTTCCGCTCCCTGGTCGTCATGGTGGAGAACAGCGACATGGCTGCACCTGGGATTTGGAATTGTCACACATTGTAAGCATGACCTACACACTACAATGCATGTGTGACATCAAGTACATGCAGTCCAAGTGCTGACTGACCGAAAAGGGCAAGGTTAGCTCATCTCTTTAAATAACCTTGGCCTGTTAAACTGCTCACATATGCTCATCCAGACACTGCTAGCAGAGGTGTCAGGACTCCCGGAATCAATATATGGTGAATTGGCGGAAAAGAATACACAATAGGAAGTACATTGAGAGGGTTCTATACAAATGTTTCTTCAAAAAGAAAAAAAAATTAAACATTCAAAAAATTGACAACTTAGCACCCATGTTGGTGCTTTCTTACCTGCTCTTAAGGACCTTGGAGAGGGGTCTGTTGGTGCACCTGTCGGGGTACAGGAGGTGGCAAAAGAACCTAGATGGTGGTGTGAACCAAGTGGGTACACTCCACGGCACAGGGGGGGGCTTCCTGAATGAGTGGGTGGGTGGATGGACGGGTGGGTGTCACTATGTTGTCATCAGTATTTACTGTAGCTGACAAGTGTCTAAATTTAGAGAACCACAGTTCCTTGTTACATTACAGTAGCAGGGTGTGCTATATTAAAAAACTTTGCAGTTTGATGCAGTGATGGTTGCCATAGTAACACAAGCCCCTCCTCTTGATCTTAAAGAGGATGTAAAAAGCACATATTTTCCAAGAAAGGTTGCATCTTTCATGGCCAAATTGGTGAGTTCATTTCTGTGATCCTACTTCTGACACCATCAATAAGAGAACCATTTCTGGGTCATTAATCATGCTTAATATGAGCAACCACGGCAACAACAAAAAGCCCTCTAAAGTCTAAGTCTAAAGTCTCACTGTGGTTGTGTTTAAGTACGGCATGCAAATAAAACAAATTAAAATTAAAAGTGCTTCCTACTGTTTCCGATAATATTTTACACCAGTGACAGACTTGTGTGTTTGCTGCCCCACTGAGGGTGGCCTGTGAGGCTGCCACTGTCGAGGCAGGGATCCATAAGCCATAGCAGAGACACCACTTCTACTGTGGCCCCAAGGCTGGCCTCCACCCTTTTGTGAGGCCTGGTAGGACACCCTTTCCTTCCACTGGGGCGGTGGTTCGGGGACCATTTTGCGCTGGGCTGCCAGGTAAACATTAGAGGCCAGGTTCTGCTGGAGGTCTTGGATGGCGAAGGCTTCATCCACCAGCCCCAGGGGATGGCGGGAAGCGGCCTCCCATGGTGTGAGGGGCTTGGGGGCCTTGTCCAGCCAGGAGGACGTCTGCCTGGATGCCCGTGTTGGATACCGATTGGCTGTCGAGGACATTCTTGCTGGAGGGGAAAGAGAATAGCTCCTCCCAGTTACCTAAAAACCACAAATTCAGTTTATTTTAGTAAAGGTGTCGGGACATGAGTTATGAAAAAAACATCTTTGTGTTCTAATATAGATTAAAAAATAATTGCTCTTTTGAAGCCAAGCGCCTGTATAACACATATAGGAAATGCAAGGCTGTCATCGTGTGGTGAAAGATAGAATTACAAGAGCTTGAATGCACAGGAGGAAAGGAAATACACTAATATACAGTATTAAAGTAAGTAAAGTATAGTAAAGTAAATCAGTTACTAAAGCCATCCATTTTCTATGCCACTTATTCCCATTAGGGTCACAGGGGTATGCTGGAGCCTATCACAGTGGATTCGTGCAGAGGCAGGGTTCATCCTGGACTGGTTGCCAGCCAAGTGCAGGGCATAAACAGTATAGACAACCATTTGCACTCCCATTCATACCTATGGACAATTTTGAATTGCCAATTTACCCAACATGGATATTTTTTGAATGTGGGAGAAACCCAGAGAAAACCCAAGCACACACGGAGAGAACATGCAAACTCCACACAGAGATGCCCAAGCAGAGAATCAAACCAAGGTCTGCCGGATTTCCTGACTCTGTGGCCAACACAATGCCAGCCTCAATTGCTACATAATTTCTGAATACATTTTGTATTTCTAGTTACTGCTATTGGAATTCACTCCAAACTTTTGACTGCTAATAATAATATAGAATAGCACATAGTGTAAAAAAGAAACAAGCATGGGAAAATAAGACAGAAAAAAACATGCAGCAAGGAGAAGAAAAGGAAACGGAAGAAAAAGCCAAAGAAAGATAAAAGTATTTTAATGGCACTGCAGTGATTGGTATACAGGAAAGTGCATTGTGAAGAAGAGAACACACTAAGGAGGGGAAAATGGAGAAAGGGAACAAAAAAGCAAATTGCAAAACATAAATAAATGCAGTCTATTTATACGAAGGCCATTGCAAAGATAAAGCTATATGGTCGATTAGTTTGGCTCAAGTTGAAATTCAAGCCTGCTATGTGTCAACCGTGGTATAAATATAACACCCAGCATGACGCAACAGCTGGCAGGAAAAAAAACGCTGAAAATAAATTCACTTGACAAAGGTGCTGCATGGAAGTAAAGGACAGTGAAGTAATCAAATAGTTTTAGTATTACTATTATTGTTATTATTAGGATAACATTTATATGGTTAAAATTGGACGCTTCTCGGGCTGGCGAACTATCACATCTCTACAATATTTGACATTAAGCACATACAATCATCCTTCTTTCTTTTTCTAAAATTCTGTCCTATTTTACTCATCGTACCACCCTACATTCTTTGAACTTTAAAGTTTAAAATGACATGAATCCTTCCAATAAACATGATACAATGTGATTGGGATCACTCTTTCTCAACACCAGTGGGCTTCCAAACCTGAGCGGAGCTTTTTCTTGCGGTAAATTTAGGTCTGGGGGCAGCAGCAGAGCTTCCCCCGGATGTGGACTCAGGCGGGGAAGCTACAGGAAAACTATGAGTGATGTTAGCATGGGGCTGCTGGTAAGCAGATGCAAGGTAAGGAGGACTAGCAGCTGTTTGGTAGGGGACCGGAGGCGGTTGGTACTGGGGATTGGGCGGTTGGTTGTATGGTGCCCAGGAGGGACCGCCTGAAGGTTGCTGATAAGGATCAGGAGGGGGGTAAGGAGTTGGCTGGTAGGTGCCATCATGCGGCATAGCCTGGATGGGTTCGTAGGCCTGTTGGGGGTATGGAGGACTAAAGGTCCCGGCTGGTTGATCAGGGGACATTTGCTCATATGAGGGTGCTTGATAGCTAGGAGGTGAACAGTTAGGTTTGGATTCCTTGGCAAATTCTGCTGCAGGACCGTATGTAAAGAGCGAGGCACTAAGCTGGTAAGGTTGATGCTTCATGACGTCGATAGCATTGAGCGGTTTTGGGGCAGGTTTGCCTTTTTTCTTGGATTTTGACACGGGGCCGCTGGAAGGGGGTTGCTTTGATGCCGCCGGTGGATAAGAAGGGGACTGAATGGGGTTAAAAGCCCGAGAAGGTGGCGCACGTACATTGGGGGTATACTTCCACTCATTGGGTAAGGAAGCAGCAGGTGATGTTGATCGGCTCGCCATGTTGGCTTGAACAGTCTCCGAGTCCACGATGTACTTCTCCATACGAGACTGCCGCTTGGCAAACATGTCAGCACCTTTTCCCTTAACGGCTGGCATCTCGAAGGCTGAGCCGGCAGAAGACGGGTTCAAGATTGTTGCCAAGGGGTTCACAGGGGAGGAAACTTTTTGACCAATGGCAAAGTTTCGCTGCTGTGTTGGTGGTGGTGGAGGAGGGCTGCGATTTTGTTGCCAAGGTTTTGGCAAGGGGTGAGTGTTGGTTGTTGGCGTTTGCTGAGACTGAGGTGTCCAGGCATTGACAGGGGTCTGAAGTTGAGCTGGAGGCCATGCGTTCACTGCAGGCGGCGGTGGAGGCTTCGGAGTTTGCCAGGTGGACTGTGGCGATGGTTGCAAACGAGCAGGCTGAACCCAAGGTGGCTGGTGTTGGTCCTGATCTTGAGCTGCTCCCCAGGATGGAGTGGCATGCTGGACCTGTTCTGGAGCCTGCTGAGTCCATGTCGGCTGGGCAGGAGCGGGGGCCCATGGATTCAAGCTGACTGGAGGCTGTGCTTGAGCTGCTTGGGTCCAAGGAGGTTGCGAAGGAGGCCAGGAATCAATGGGCGGTTGCTGCTGAGGGGGAACCCAGTTTTGATCTGGTGCCTGGGTTTGTGACCAGGCTTGTGGTGGAGCCTGAGGCTGTGCTGGTTTACACCATGGTGGTTGCGGCTGGGATTCTGGCTGAACCCAAGGTGGCTGTGCTTGGGGTTTATGCTGCGGACAAGCCGATTGAGACTGTTCTTGCAGAGGCTGGGCCCAGGATGTCTGTGATTGCTGCTGCATCGCTGTATGTGGTTGTCCCCAGGTCGGCTGCATTTGTGGTTCTTGCGACCAGGTTGTTTGTGGTGGCTTTTCTGACGGACACCAGGATGGTTGGGCTGGAGGCTGTGCTTGCTCTGGTTGGGTCCAGGAGGGCTGCCAAGTATTGGCTACTGGGGGCTGAGCCTGGACTTGGCTCAGAGTGGGCTGATGTGTCACCCATTGTTGTTGAGGAGGGGACTGTCTTGGCGGTGGGTTCAGGGGCTGTTGTAATTGGAATCCACAGGAAATGGTGGATTGCTGCGGAGCTGCTTGCGTTGTTGCTGAATCGCACATTCTTCCTGGATCAGGCTGTGGCGAGGAACTGGCATGAGCATTCCCCTCTTGTACTTGTGTCACTTGTGTTTCTGGCGCAGAGGGAGGCCATGTTTGTTGTTTTTCTGCAGCTTGAGGGGGAGATGGCTCAGGGGCAACAGAGATTGGCTCCTGGTCTGTGGAAGGTGTGGTCTCTACAGCGGGGGCTACAGCAGGTGGGCAAGCACTATTTTCAGCATGCTGCTGAGGCATTTCCTGGCTGTCCATCTGAGGGGACCAGGGGGTGGCGTTGGGGTTGATCATGGGTTTGGGAGCAACTGGTGGAGGAGTCTTGTGTTTGAGCCGCGCGGACTGCAGGAAATTACATGCCTCTGCACCAAGACTGAGATAGTCCTCCTCAGGTCCAGACTCGAACCCCGTCTTCTTATCTCTGCTCATGTTAAGGAGGTTCAGCAATTCGGGATTGGGTGATACCTTTGGTGCCTCCTTAAAAGTGAACATCGGCTTGCTGGCATTCCTTCTCTTGGAATCCAGAAGGCCCGTCCTGATAGCCGGTGTGGAAATACGTTCATCGCGGGAGGCAATCTGTTCTCCTTGACCTGTAGACTCTTGATCAGAGCCACTCATGACTGTAGAGTAAGGAGTGGCGGCCATGTTTTGTACCAAAAAGGGCTTTGCGGTACGATTGCTAAGGGCACTCTGCATCTCACTGCTTTGGTGATGGACTGAGCCATTCTGAGAAAACTCTTGATGATACATTTTCTGTTGCTGAACCTGCTGAACCTGCTGATACTGCTGCTGGTACTGCTGCTGCTGCTGGTACTGCTGCTGCTGGTACTGCTGCTGGTACTGCTGCTGCTGGTACTGCTGCTCCTGGTACTGCTGCTCCTGATACTGCTGCTCCTGGTACTGCTGCTGCTGGTACTGCTGTCGCTGGTGTACATTCACATCCATGTACACATGGTCCTCTGTGGCTGACTGCATGTAGGATGACTCCACCACTTTCTGCTTCTCCTGCACCCCTTCCACTGGGATCCCCTGGCGCCGGAGCTCTTCATGCTCTGCAGCGATCTCGTCCATCCTCTGGCGCCGCTGGGCGAACATGAGAGCGCCCTTGCCCTTGGTGTCCGGTAGACACTCCATTTGCTTATGCTGCGCAAGGAGACCTTTGTCCTGGAGACTGATGGTCAGCACACCTTTTCCGCCTTGGCTGAAATGTTTCTCTAAATTGGTGCGGTCTTGTGCTGCAACGGTGAACTCCAAAACATGGATTCCACCTCGATGGCCTTCCTCGTCCCCGTCCTCTTCTTCTGTGCTGTCTTGCTCGTCTTCACCGGTGCCGTAGCTCACAAGGGTGTACTTTTTGGCTCTTTGCCGGTGCTTCTTGAACATCAACAGCCCCTTGTTGTTGGGGTTGGGTGGAGCAGTGGTGAGGAGGAGGGCAATCCGCTTACATTTGGACTTGGCTTCCTTCACCTGCTTCTCGGAGAGACTCTCGCTACGCCTGAGCCCTACGGGAAGAGATGTAGACACTTTTATTGACAGCCTAAAGGTCATTACTGCAACAACAACACCATGACATAGTACTGACAGGAGTTTAAATGACATTTATGGTTCCTCCTACGGGTTGTGCTCAAAATGCTTTAAAAGACATGCTAGCATAATGCAATACAGATATCCTCAAAGTGTTATAATCATTAGACAAATGGTCAATGACAGTTGTTTAGTCCATCCGTTGACCCTTTAAAGACCCATTTCTTGATGGAGGCCATGCTTCTTGTCTAGTCTTACTCAAATTTTTGAAATTTGCTTGTATGTATTCATTATAAGAGACAGACAGATGAGAATGTATTTTAGCATCCATCTATTTATCCATCCTATGTATCCAAATTTCATGGAAAACATGCCAAAGTTACAGTGGGTGGAAGAAATGTAATCAATTCAATCCGCTTAATGGGGTCAAACTTTGGGGTTTAAATATCAACATCACCATGTGGTGTATTTCTCAGAAAAATAATACCACAGGCCTTTTTGTGTCCAGTAGAAGCTGAACACATACGTACATACAGTCTGGTAAGAAAATTATCTATGGCAGTAACCTAGCCTAATTTGCAAGTCATAAATACACAAAAGCAATTTAAAATGTATTTGACCCATGTCTAATCCTGTGAGAACACACTACATTAAACCAGCAGGACTAAAGATGCATTGCAATAAATTCACAATGATAATGGACATCAAATAACAAAATTGATTTGAGTTTTCCTCTCAGACTAACCTGAAGGCGATGAGGACTGCAAGCGGTGAGAGTGAGTGTCCTGACTCTTTTTAGTTCAGTTATAGAGGAGGATCAGGTAACGGCTTGAGCAGCACATGCACATGCTGGTGTCTGTCAAAGTGCCACACTTCTGTAGGCATCAGTGGGTATATTTAGCTACCCCCACCCAAAAAAAAACTTTAGAAGGCTACAGTTTGCCTTTTTAAATAAAACATGTGTATAATGTAAGACTAAAAGAACCTTTTGCAAGCCCAACATATATAAAACAATTATCAAACGACCCTTTAGAGAATAGCACTCACTGGCGTGCCTCGCCCGATGCCTGTTGGGTTTCTCCTGGTCGGAATCCTCCTCCTCCTCCTCCTCTGCGGGCGTCCCCTCATCTGACGGGAATTCAAAAGCAACTCTGAAAGACCCTGGACTCTCACAAGGACCTCCCCTGTCCTCTGCTCCACTCTGGGAACTTCCCAGGCCCCTCCCTGCTGATGCTGATGCTGATGATACCGTCCCTTCGACAACTCCATGCTGGCTCAATGGCTTACGGATGGAGGATTGTGCTTCCTTTGTGGCAATGGAACCTCTGGTGGAGAGATTTCCTTTGATGCTGTGGGCACTTCCAAGAGAGGTGCATTCCGTGTCTTCAGGGACAATGTCTTGGTCACCGTCTGATGCCTCATCCTGGGACTCAGATATGTACAGTTCTGTCGGATTTTGGCTTCTGTAGCTTGTTAACGCTTCTTTGGTCGCAGACCTGTCACAGAAAACAGTGAGTTTAACATCTTGGCAATTCTCAGACCATCATATTTCAGAAATATGTGGACTGTACCCATGTATTTTTTTTGTTTTTAAAAAGAAAAATGTGTACTACAGTACACATCAGTTATATGGGAATTGGTCAAATAAATTAGAGGTATGGCTGTGCAAACAATTTAAAGGGGACCTCTATGCTCATTCTCAGCTATACACAATAACCCAAACAGAAAGCTTTCTATAGCTTCCAGATTCTTCACCTTGTCCTGCAGTGTTTCCATGAACTTCCTGCTTCCAACCAAAATGGTCTATTTAATTTACTATGCAGCTGTTCGATTCATGTGCATTGTCCATTTTTGCTATAAGAATGAAATTTTATATTATTATTATATTACAATTGTGATATATTATTGAGCTTTTATACCTTTTGACAAGTAACTGCAGGTCGTTGGATGTGTCCATGAGGGCGTGAGCTTGTGATAGGGTAACCGTCGCACACTGCTCTCCATTCAGCGACACCACCTCATCACCTTCCTGTAAGCCGGCCTTAGAAGCGTGACTGCCTTCTTCTACCTGTTGATAAACATACATTTAAACTCAAAATTCTACAGTGCATGGCACGAAGCTTTGGTGGTAATCGTGGTAAAAAACTGGGTGTGTGGGAGGAGTTTGGTGTCTGAGAGGTTCCATTCGAAACCGTTCAAAGCCTCAGAAAGGGGAAACCGTGACTATTTACAGTCCTCAACTGAGGATACAGTGTGGTCGAAGGAATACTTTGAGGTGCTTCTCAATCCCACTGACATACTTTCCATAGAGGAAGCTGAGTCTCAGGACACGAATGTGGACAGGTCCATCACCGGGCCTGAGGTATCTTGGGTAGTCAAAAAAGCTCCTGAGGTGGACGGGTTTCACCCCTCCAACTCTCTTCAACTGACACATTGCCTGGAAGTCGGGAACAATACATCTGGATTGGTAGACCGGGGTGGTGGTCCGTGGGGTATGTTCCAACTGTAGGGAGATCATGATCACACTCCTCTGCCTCCCTGGAAAAGTCTATTCCAGAGGGTTGGAGAGCAGTGTACAACCATTCGTCAAACCATGGCTTCAGGAGGTGCAATGTGGTTTTCCGGTCACAGAAAACTGGATGTGATTGACACCCTTAGTGGAGAGTACACAGCAGTTTGTCCAAACGGTCTACATGTGCTTTGTGGACTTGGAAAAGACAATCAACCCCGTCCCTTGTGGTGTCCAATGGGTGGTGCTCTGGTAGTATGGGATTGGTGCACACTACTAAGTGCCATTCAGTCCTTTCACAGTCTTTGTAGCCTGGGTTTCCCTACTAAGACTGCACCCCCAGCAAACCCGGCCCGGATAAGCAGAATAAAATGTATGCATAGAAAGATGGATGCTACAATACATTCTCATCTGTCTGTGTCTTATAACAAATGAATACACTGTTCGATGGTTCACATTGGATGCATTTAAAAGGGCAGTTATTACAGTGATGGATGGTTTTGTTGCCTTGTAATTGCTTCCTGCTGCCCCCTCGTTAATAAAGGATTCAAATAAGCATAAATGTACCATAAATCTTCTATGAATACAATTATGCAATTAATTAAAACACAAGCAAAAATCAAAAATACTCTACATGGCCATAGCTGTCAACAATTGAATAACAACTGAATAACACTCCTCACTATGCTGGGAAAGCCATCCCTGCATGGACTGACAGGTAAACATGCAAAACTAAATAAATGACAGTTATACTATACTGCTTTATCAGCCCACATGCGGCCATGACAGAGCCTAACATAAGCAACACCCACCATAATAAAACAAGCTGTCTTAAATATAAAATGTATTTTATGAGCCGACTCCGTACACACAGGCCCTATAAGGCTACAACTACATCTCTGCTCCAAAAAAGGATTGCAACCATATTACATTGGGGGGGTCCAAACCTTTCTCACTGATGTCTGCACGGTTTTTATAGTTATTACATTTAGAAAGAAGCTTTTTAGAAAGTTCAGAATTTTGACCACTCTGCATTTCTTGGCCTTTGCAGCTTCAAGCACTTCTACATTACAAAGGTAAACTTCCACTCTAATTCTTAAACAGACTGCAAGAATGATAGATAGTAAAAACAAGGCACTCTCTCCGCAAATCAGTGTTTTTGCTTCCCTGCATTCTGTCACCAGTAATGAAAGAAGCACTTTGGTTACTCCACTGAAACGATAAAGTGATGGCATTTTGCTTAATCAGGTTGCCATGGTTCACTATTGGCTGACAATGATCCTCTAATTTTAACTATTGTACAATGTATTGTTTTTGTACCCTCCAGCTTTAAAAATAATGCAAAAAAGTGCATCATATACCATCATAAAAGTAGGAGGATTGTGTGGCTTTCATAAAATAAAAATAAAATGACCTCATCAAATTTGTACACAGGTCGGGAGGGGGGCAAAAACACAAAATTCCTTATAAGGACAAAATGGATCCATCAGGCTGTGAGGCTGTAATGCCTTGTACTTGTTGTGCGCCAACAATGCTTTAGGTGGAGACTTATTCCCTGCATAACACACATACCTTTACATTTTTTTTGTTGGTTTTTGAGTGATAACAGATCATACTGGTCTCTTCTCCTCCACCTCGGCATTGACCATATAAGGGTTGTAAGGAATCTTGCACCGAAACACAGACAAAGCATGCAAAACCCGCAAAAATACCTTGAAATGTAATTAACTTTAAAAGTATTAAATGAAAGATAGTTACCTGGGAAACCATCAAAGATGTGCTCCCTTGTCCTTCCCTCAGAGTGAACCCCCACGGCGGCCCACCTTCTAAAGTGATGCACATGTACTCCCCGGTTCCCATGCTGTCTGCATGAACCACTCCAGAGCAAATCCGAAGTCAGTCAGGCAATCGGGCAAGTAAACAGCATTTGACAAGAGAGGAACCACCCCTCCTCTCCAGTGCTGCTGTTTAATCCCCATCATCTGAGCTCGGTCCAGCCCGCTCAGTGACATCACAACAAAACAGGACCAGCCAGCCTGAGGAAAAAGTAGGCGTGGGCAGGGGAATACTGTATTCCCCAAAACGCCTACAAAAATATCATGTACAGTATTAATTAGGGATGTTTACATTCTGCATACTTCATTATTTCAGTAGTAAGGCAGAAAACAGGAAATGGTGAGACATTTTGCTGCATGCTTTGAATGGGAAAAATAGCACCAGCTCATGGACAAATATGACATTTAAAAATTAAGGGTTCAATTAAATTGCATGTATTCATATTTCTACTCATTAGTACACAATATTACTATATTTAATCAAATTACTGCTACGAGTCATTTATGTATAATATTTTAATATTTTTATTCAATTAAATATTCATGTATTATTGTTATTATTGTGTATTATTATGTTTTGATATTATTTTGGACAATATTTATTTTATTTGTTTATTTTTTATTTATTGTATTTAAAGGATTTAATTACATTGAATTAATATTTGTTCACTTGATGTAAATTAGTGTGCAAAGGATATTTTTTCGAAAACCTTTTTTAGTTTAATAGTTGATTTTTGGCATAACTTAATTCTCGTCCAATGTTCATGTTCATGGTGATGACGTATGGGCTCTCTCAATGTCATTTTTTGGAATATACTGTATTTTAGTTTAGATTTTGTTATTTCAT
Organism: Doryrhamphus excisus; assembly: GCF_030265055.1. NCBI lineage: Eukaryota > Metazoa > Chordata > Actinopteri > Syngnathiformes > Syngnathidae > Doryrhamphus > Doryrhamphus excisus. The sequence goes on along the minus strand of NC_080468.1, from coordinate 25,019,019 downwards.
TATATTGTATATCTCAATTTCTGCTTTATTCATTTTTTGTGTATTGGATTTTATACATTTGTATATAAATTAAATTACTTCGGATTCATTCATATTTGTGCACATTCAAAAACAAATATAATATGTGATTGAAAATAGTGGTCTGGTCAATATAACTGTATCATATTTATTCATCATTATGATTAAGTATTATTATACTGGTGTTTTTATAATGATTGTTTTTGTTTATCTTTTCGGAATGAGCTAAAAAGTTGTTTGGGTTTATGGCGCAGACGCGTATGGACTCACTCTGCGCATGCGTACGTCTTCATTGAGGTGAAGTGAACGAAAAACATCAAAGAGTATCTCGTCCAAAGCGGGCTGCCTAGCATCAAAATAAAAGCACGTCTTACAACATTTACTTTGGTTTTAGGATTGACTTAATAATGTATTGTATTCAAAAGGCTATACAAAATAATAATATGCCTCTTATGCTTGTTGTAAGTTGTATGTGGATATTAATTGGCCATTGATAGCTTAACTGTTGTTTATTTTGAAAACAAATGCTGACAGGAAGTTTCCCTCCACCCTTGTTTCCTCATACGTCACACAGACCGGCTGCTTGGAGGAGTTTGACGTGGCACTCTGCATTCCCTGCAACAAACAGACCAAGCGAATTCTTCTCCAATCTACAGGTAAATAAAATAACATTTGTCACTTCATAATAATTTTAAAAATTGTCGCGTTGGATGCTTGTGTGTTAGGACGTTTTGTTTACGTCACGTTGTATATACTTCACGATAGTGTAATAGGTTTGTTACTAAGTAGCTGGCTAGCAAAGATGCCCTAGTGTCGCAAATTGTATTTTGTGTAATGTAATTTAAACATAATTAAGTGTATGTAAGATAATGTATTCGTTTAGAATGATTTTATCCACGATAACAAGCTTTGACGTGGCAACTACCCCGAAGGAATTCACCATCAGATTAAATGCAACGTGACAGTGACAGTGAAGGTGTTTTGCGCCGTTTCGTCCAGCAAATGTCATCAAGCATATTTGTTTTAAGTTTAATAGACTCTTATGGAGATAGATAGGACTTTCACAAATAATCTTATCTTCTTACCAGCATCTCAAAGGTCCATGCTGTATGCACGTTATTGCATGAGGTCATCATGTGTGAGTAAACAGATTATTTAGGTCATTACACTTCTACAACTGTCTCTCTACCTCCCACAGACTGTCCAGAAGCCCAATTATTGTGGCATGAGAAGAGCATACAAATGAGTCAACAGGGTTATGTTGCTGCACCTCCTTACTCCCAGGCCCAGCCGGGGATAGGGGGCTACCAAGGTGGGTTTGGGTCCGGTCCTGCACAACCCCATTATGGACACTATGGAGGAGGAGCCCCGTCCACGTTCCAAGCACCTCTGACAGGTGAGCATAGACAGAAAACATTCAGTCACAATAGGAAAGTCACTACGGTTGTTAACGCTATACCAAAGTGATGGAGCTAGGTTTTAATGTCACAGTTTGGGTGCAGTAACGGAACAAAATGTAAAATATAAAACAGCTTCACTAGTTTTTGAATAGGAAACTCTCCAATGAATACAATTCTCAAATAGAAAAATAAAACTAGAAGTGTGACAGTAACAGTCTAGGCCAGGGATGGGCAAACTAGGGCCCGGGGGCCACATCCAGCCCGCCAAGTGTTAGAATACGGCCTGCCCGTTCTTTCCAAAGTATTTCATTTAAACTTAATGAGGTGACAGGGCCTTCTCCATTGCTGCCCCCACCCTACTGGAACTCTTTGCCCCATTCGCTGCGTGTTTACCCTGACCTTCCCAGTTTCAAAAAACAACTAAAAACCCACCTCTTTAAATCTGTTTTTAATGTCTAACTTTTTATACTGCCGACACAGGGTCGTGTGGTTAGCGCGCAGACCTCACAGCTAGGAGACCAGGGTTCAATTCCACCCTCGGCCATCTCTGTGTGGAGTTTGCATGTTTTCCCGTGCATGCGTGGGTTTTCTATGGGTACTCCGGTTTCCTCCCACATTCCAAAAAACATGCTAGGTTAATTGGAGACTCCAAATTGTCCATAGGTATGAATGTGAGTGTGAATGGTTGTTTGTCTATATGTGCCCTGTGATTGGCTGGCGACCAGTCCAGGGTGTACCCTGCCTCTCGCCCGAAGACAGCTGGGATAGGCTCCAGCACCCCCCGCGACCCTCGTGAGGAAAAGCGGTAGAAAATGAATGAATGAATGAACTTTTATACTTGACTGCTGTGCCCCGCTTTTACCCATGTTTTAACTGCGTATAAATGAATGAATGTTGTATTTTAATGTATCTTTTACTCTGTTTACTTGCTTTTATTCAAGTCCATTTTTCTGTAAAGCGTCTTTGAGTATTTTGAAAAGTGCTATACAAATAAAGTGTATTATTATTATTAATAATATGCAACCTGGGATCATGATCATAATTCCAGGTGGACTGTTACGTGTAAAATGTATAGTATAGTCAATTTTGTTAAATCAATGCGGCCTGCGAGTCAAAAAGTTTGCCCACCCCTGGCCTAGGCAGTCTGAATATTTTTTTTTTTGAGAAAATTAAACATCCTTATTGGCTGAAGTGCAGCATTAATAGTTCCACCGTGTTGATCCCTTTCCCATATGTAATGAATAATGACAACACACTGCTTTTGTCTTATTCACATTTTGGTATTTCACCGGTGTAGCGATGTGTTCCCTAGTAGGAGACTTTGGCTAGCCATGACTCCTGCTGACCAAAGGCTGGGCTGTTTACTAAAAAAAAAATTCTTACCATTTTTTAGGGATGAAATCACCAGTTTTGCCACCTCCAGTGTCCACTCCTTCCAGTCCAAACAGCCAGCAGAATGGGGCTCCCCCACAAAGGTAAGTGGAAGTAAATATATTTGTTTAATTAATTCATACATTGATGGATTAAATAATCAAGTGATTTGTTATACCTGAGGTACCCTGTTGCTTACGGACAACCGCTACAGTCCACAGCGTACAACAGCATGGCCTCTTCAGCCCCGCCTCCAGCCATGCAGCTGACCAATCAGATGAGTACAATGAACATTGGCAACTATGGTAAGCTGTCCTTAACTTAATCAAACATGTGAACAACTCTTGTAATGAACTTTCTTTCTTGTTGAAGCCCCGGGACCTGCGTTTCAGAACCCCCCATCTGCAACAAGCCTCCAGCAGCCTTTCCGTGCACCCCCTCCTCCTCAGATGACCATGGGATCACAGTCGCCCAATATGCAGTCATCCAACATGCAGTCACCCATGCAGCCTCCCAACATGCAGCCTCCCAACATGCAGCCTCCCAACATGCAGCCTCCCAACATGCAGCCTCCCAACATGCAGCCTCCCAACATGCAGCCGCCCAACATGCAGCCGCCCAACATGCAGCCGCTCCAGATGGCCACAGCACCAAACATGTCCATGGGCAGCCCCTCGATGGGCCGACCCTTCCCTGGAGCACCGCCTCCTCCTGGTCCTGTGGGTCCACCTGGATACCCACAGCAAGCAGGTACGGTAACTGTCAACATGTAAGTGTAACATTAAGCTAAATGTTGGGAGGTGGCGGAGTGACACTTTGGCTTAATAGTGTTTTATAGATATTATAAGTGTATTTATTCAAAGAAAATCTCAATACTCGGCTTTTCCAAATCTATGGTTATCATCACACTTAAGTTGTTGCCTTCACTGGTACTCTTTTAATGTTTGCATCATAAAAAAACCAAAAGAGCATATTGAGGTGTATATTAAGAAGTTCCAAAACCCCCAAAACAGCTACAATGCTTGGATATGCACAGCAAGTACATACATTAACTTTGAACATACAGTGGTAGCTTTGTTTTTGTTATTAATTCATTCCAAGAGGTCAGATGAAAGCTGAAATGTATGAAATCCAAAGTCATTTCTTCCATAGAAAATAATGTAAATCCAATTACTCCATTCCAGAAGCCCAAAAATATTAAAGCAAAACACGTTTTATAGAGAATAGTTTTACATGCAGAAAACAATACAAAATAACTTAAATGATAAATATATAAATAAGCAAGTATTCTTCGTCCATGTCTTTATTAAAGTCAGTGTTCAAGAATCTAGGCAGAATTTAGTGATAGCTGAAAATAGAATCATAAGAAAATTGGGGCATGTGAAAACCAAGGTTTGACTATACAAATATGAAGAGAAGCTAAAAACTACATAAATAAATTAAAGGATGGTGAGGGATCAGGAATGTGATTTGCAGGCATTGTAATTTACACTGATAAAATGTCACAGTAAGCTCCATTTCTGGTTATCATCACACTTTTCCTTGTCGCCATTACTGGTACTCTGCAGTGTTTGCATCACAAAATACACAAAAGATGTGTTTTGGTGCGTTTCATACAGACAGTACCTGCGTGCTAATAGCAAGCAGGGACTGCAACATGGTGTTGGCATACAAGTATAAAGAAAAACTAAACACTTTATCATTACATTAGATAAAACCTTATATACTGTCATCTAGTGGCTGGTATTGTGATGGTAAGTAAACTGGTAAGCATATTTTGTTTGCACTCGCTTGATAAAATCTCACAATAAGCTCCATATGGTTATGGCATTGCCATCACTGGTACCCTACTGTGTTTGCATCACAGTAAAACACAATGCACGCAAGAGGAATACTTTAGGAGGTTAAAATCCTTTGTTATGCCTTTTGTTTACATTTAGGTCCATTTGGAGGCCACATGGCGGGACCACATCCAGGGCCTGGGGGATTCCCTGCTGGTCCGCCTCAGAAGAAACTAGACCTGGACTCCATTCCCAGCGCAGTGCGTACGCAACTATTTATTTCGTGTAGTATTTGTCATGTAATGCTAATTGATCTCTGTTTCCCCCCAGATTCAAGTCATGGAGGACGACCAAGCCAAACATGGAGGACAAGTTTTTAGTACCAACATCAGAGGACAAATTCCACCTCTAGTCACTACCAACTTCACAGTGCAAGACCAAGGTATTATCCCACTAAAATTATTCTGTTTGTGTCATTTGTGCTCACTCTACCTTTGATTGGATCAAGGCAATGCCAGTCCCAGGTTTATGCGCTGCACCACCTACTCCCTGCCATGCACCTCCGATCTAGCCAAACAGTGCCAGGTGCCCTTGGCATGCATCGTCAAACCTTTTGCCAGCTTGCCAAAGAACGAGGTAGGACTGCTTATCCCAAGTTGCTAAATTGGAAGTGAACCATTCGGTATTATTTGCTTATGTATTTATTCGGATGTGAGTAAAGAAACTCATGTGTATATCAAATTTCTCAGTATGATGTTTCTATCATAAATCAATAGTTCACTTGTACTGGATGTCATGACACAGATGTACTACCTCCTTTTGGATCCCTTGCAGTGTCATAATGTTTCTCTTGCCACTCGCCTCGTCACCTATGCCTTTTTAGGCAATGTTAGTGTTCCCTGCAATATCCAACACTGTATCTGGAGGAGAAGAGAGGAGGTTTTAAACACATTTTAAGCTGTCGACCTTCCCAGATGTAAGCTAATAGAATTCACCATGATGTCATTGTCATGTCCTCCTCTTTGTTTAGACGCCGCTGTACCTCGTCAACCACGGTGAAAGCGGTCCCATCCGCTGCAATCGATGCAAGGCCTACATGTGTCCCTACATGCAGTTCATCGATGGCGGCCGCCGCTACCAGTGCGGCTTCTGCAACTGCAGCAATGAAGGTGCTACACCCACACAGCAATCAAAAGTAACGTGAAGGCATCGTTAGACATAACTATTTTGTTCATCCATAGTGCCTGTCTTCTACTTCCAACACCTCGACCACATGGGCCGCAGGGTGGACTTATATGAGAGACCAGAGCTGTCGCTGGGATCCTATGAAATGGTGGCCACCCTGGACTACTGCAAGGTCTTTTGAGCAAGGATTTCATGTACAGTGGAACCTCAGTTAGCGTGTCGCCGCAATAATTGTATCTTGGTTAGTGCACGTTTTCTGGTTAGTGTACAATATGGTGCTCATCTAGTCATATTGTTAACTGTGTTCTTATGTATTTTTAATGACAAAATATCCTTGTTACATCCTACTAACTTGCATGTCAATAATGATGTCAGTGGTTGACTCTCAAAACCTTCTGCATGAAAAGCTATAAAAATGTGTTTTTGTAAAAAATTTAGGCTTTCCGGAACGGGTTAATTGGATTTACCGGTACATTATTTCTGCTGGAAAATAATTATTCAGTTAGCATCCGTCTGGGTTAGATTCATACCTTCTGGAAGAAATGACTGACGCTAGCCGAGGTTCCACTGTACAGTATTAGTCAGCACCACATTGAGAATTGTGTTGGACATATTATATGATATGATGATTCCACAGAACAACAAGCCACCCAATCCTCCCGCTTACATCTTCATGATCGACGTGTCTTACAACAATGTTAAAAGCGGGCTGGTCAGATTAATATGTAACGAGCTGAAGACTCTGCTGGACAAGCTGCCAAGGTATGAACGTGTGGGAATGTCCACATTTCCAAAAACTTGAAGGACAAGCAGTATTGAAAATGAATGGTAATAGAATTTATTTTGAAAATAATTTCATTAGTAGTTTTTTATGGTTGCCATTTCAAATGATTATTTCTGGATATTTTTTTATTGACTATTATTTATTGTACATATTTTTTATTCATTCATTCATTTCTATAGTGCTTAATCCTCATTAAAGTTGTAGGGGTATGCTGGACTTTATCCCAGCTGACTTTGTTTTTTTTTAATGAAATTGATAATATAATTAATTTGGGACATAAATTAATAATTGTTTAGTTTAATTTGTTTAATAATTGGTCAATAATGATGGTGAAGTATGTGATTTTCATGCGATCACTGTCACAGAAGCTTGTCTTATCTCCCACTCATCAGAGAGCAGGGTGTCGACAACTCACCTGTGAAGGTGGGTTTCGTCACCTACAACAAGACACTCCACTTCTATAACGTCAAGAGCTCCCTGACGCAGCCACAGATGATGGTGGTGTCTGACATGGCTGAGATGTATGTGCCACTCCCAGATGGCTTCCTTGTCAACTTCCAAGAATCCAGGGCGCTAATCTGCAAGTAAGTAAATAATATTACTAACAATAATTTAAACGCTTAAATACGAAAGTTAATGTGTGATTTGTTATCGGCAGCCTCCTGACCCAAATCCCTGATATGTTTGCCGACACCAACGAGAGCGAAACAGTCTTCGCTCCTGTCATCCAGGCTGGTGTGGAGGCATTCAAGGTAAGGAGAAATGACAGAAACATTCTGTTGTAGAAGTGCATCCAACTCATCATTTGCTTACCTTCACCATGCAGGAAGCAGACTGCAGCGGCAAACTCTTCATCTTCCACTCGTCCATGCCCACCGCTGAGGCTCCCGGTAAGCTCAAGAACAGGGATGACAAAAAACTGGTCAATACGGAGAAGGAGAAGACACTCTTCCAGCCGCTGAAGGGGATTTACGAGCAGCTGTCCAAGGACTGCGTGGCCCAAGGCTGCTGCGTGGATCTCTTCCTCTTCCCCAACCAATATGTGGACGTGGCCACCATGGCAGACGTGCCGTCGCACACAGGCGGCTCTGTGTTCAAGTATAACAACTTCCAGGTGAGCTTGTTTAGTGGTTAAGACGCAAGCCTTCTATCTGCTGGTTATATATCATAATGTATGGCGTCAGGTGGAGACGGACGGGGAGCACTTCCTGCGAGATGTGAGGAAGGAAGTGCAGAAGAGCATCGGCTTTGATGCCATCATGCGTGTTCGCACCAGTACAGGTGAGGAATACATATTGAGCATCATCTTATATTGAGGGGTGTCTTATAGAGTGGAAACTCTGTTTTCATCACTAATCCACTCCAAAAGATCGGACAAAAACGGAATAGTTTTCATAAAAAATAATATAAATACAGTGTAATACATTCCAGACATCCAGAGATATTAACACAAACCACATTTTATGGTAATTAGTTATACATGCAGAAACCTAAGAGAAAAAATGAACATTTAATATCACTTTTACTTTTATGGAAGACTTAATACAAAACTGTGGTGAGACCAGCCATGTTGTTTGGTTTAGATACAGTATCACTGAGGAAAAGACAGGAAGCAGAACTGGAGGTAGCAGAGATGAGGATGCTGAGGTTCTCATTGGGAGTGACCAGGATGGATAGGATCAGGAACGAGTACATCAGAGGCACGTTACATGTTAGAGGCCTTGGAGATAAAGTCAGAGAGGCCAGACTGAGATGGTTAGGACATGTCCAGAGGAGAGATAGTGAATATATTGGTAGAAGGATGCTGCATTTAGAGCTGCCCGGTAGGAGGCAGGAAGACCAAAGAGGTTTATGGATGTAGTGAAGGAGGACATGAGGATAGTTGACAGAGACAGATTCAGAAGACAGGTTTGGATGGAGGGGATTGATTTGCTGTGGCGACCCCTGAAGGGGAAAGCCTAAAGAGAAAGTAGAAGGAAAACTTATTGGTGAAGGGAGAAAGGGAGGCGATGGAAGAGCCACTCAGGCCCTTTATTGTAGCCCGTTACAAACTTAGGGTAACTTTACAGAGTGAACGAGTTCAGCTGTTTGCTCACTGGAACTTAATTATAAACGTCACCATCAAGTACAATCATCATTACACACACTGGCCGGTCTTACTTTGTGTAATGCGTCTCACTTAAACTGCACAGATTCATTTAGTGTGGTATACAATATTATATCAAAGTGAGTGTGTCTACAGGCTTCAGAGCCACTGACTTCTTTGGCGCCATCCACATGAAGAACACCACAGATGTGGAAATGGCGGCGGTCGACTGCGAGAAGGCGGTGACAGTGGAGTTCAAGCACGATGATGCGCTCAATGAGGAGACAGGCGCGTTCATACAGGTGTGCGCAAAAAAATTCTTAGCGTCTACATAGTGCCTCTGTTACTAAACTAATGATCGTCTCGTCGCAGTGTGCCTTGCTCTACACAACCATCAGTGGGCAGCGCCGTCTCCGCATCCTCAACCTCAGCCTCAACTGCAGCTCGCACTTATCCGAGCTCTACAAGAGCTGCGAGACAGACTCACTCGTCAACTTCTTTGCCAAATCATCATATCGGGCCATCTTGAACCAGCCGCTGAAGAACATCAGGGAGATTCTGGTTAATCAGACGGCTCATATGCTGGCCTGCTACAGGAAAAACTGTGCCAGCGCCTCCGTGGCCAGCCAGGTAGGCTGGAATACACAAACAAATGCGCTGCTTTCAAGAAAATTGGCAAATATGCAAAACAGGCTATGCATAGTAAAAAACATTAATAGTAAAATATTATAGTAATATGGTAAAATAATACAAATATAGTTATTTTATGACTTTATGTAGTTTTCTGTTTTGGATTTACATTCCATTGGCAGAGAAATCTATAGCAAGGGTGTTCAAACTTTGTCACTGAACACCACATAGTGAAATTCAAAGGATGCGGGCACCTACTTACATTTTTTTATGTATTCTTATAATTCTTATAATTATTCTTAGTTATTAGTATTAACATTTCAGCTCTTTACATTCTATTTTGCCCAATATTTTCTGTTTTTTTTATTTATTTATTGCCGCTGGCCAATAAAAAAAAAAACCCACAATGCGGGACACACTGGACACTCCAGGTTTAGAGTATTAAAAAATTGGCATTTTTCAGACTTTTTATGGATATGTTCATTATTCATGGTATTTTTTCCCTTTCCTGGAGGTGCGGTAACGTAACCCCCACCAACAGCAGAGCTTTAAGTATTAAGTAGTATTAAGTATTTGTAACTTTTGTGTGTTTAGCTAATCCTGCCAGACGCCATGAAGGTGTTCCCGGTCTACATGAACAACCTGATGAAAACATCTCCCTTGACCGGCAGCACTGAGCTGTCCACGGACGATCGGGCTCATCAGAGGCTGTCCGTCATGGCCATGGGGGTGGAGGACACTCAGCTGCTGCTCTATCCGCGCCTCATCCCTCTGGTACGGCAAAGACAGGATGGGGAAAAAACACAACAAATGAATGCCAAAGTTCATTTTATTTCCTTTTAGCACAACATGGATGTTGCTAATGAGGCCCCACCCACTCCACTGCGTTGCACGGAAGAGCGTCTAGCAGACAACGGTGTCTTCCTTTTGGAGAACGGCTACGTTATGTTCCTGTGGCTGGGTCAGGCGAGTCCACCTGACGTGATCCAGGGCCTCTTTAACGTACCCTCCCTCGCCCACCTGCAGGGCAACATGGTCGGAGCTACTAATATCTCCATACCTATAAGAACAGTAACTGAAATACCTGACTTTGTGTTTTTTCCTCCCCTAAAGAGCGTTCTTCCTGAGCTGGACAACCCTCTGTCTAAGAAGGTTCGATGCATCATCAGAGATCTTCTGGAAAAGAGGCCCAAATCCATGAAGGTAAGAAGTTCACAAAGAAATACTGTCAGGAAAATGTCAGGAACCCAATATGTCTTGTTCTCTCCACTCACCTTTGGTAGCTTTGGAGCTTATAGTAAATACATGTCCGTGTATATTTCCAAAACATTTCAAATTACTTTGTGCAAAAACTGAATAATAAAAAAATATGAAATTGTAAAATTGTGAAAAATTACAAAAAAAATTCATTATTAAAAAAATATTTTTATTTAACCCATTCAGAGCTTATGGCTGTTTCTGATGCAAACTTTCTAAAAGACTACATTACTCTTAAAAATTGAATAAATTTAGGCTCAGCTCCCTCATCACCACAACGGTCCAGTGCAGGGTCGACATCACTGCAGACGCCGCACCAATTTGCATGTCGATCTCACGTTCTATCCTTCCCTCACTTGTGAACAAGACCCCAAGGTACTTGAACTCCTCCACTTGGAGCAGGATCTCAGCCCTGAACTCCCTTTTCCAGGCCAGAACCACAGACTCAGACTTGGTGGTGGTGATTCTCATCCCAGCCACTTCACACTCTGCTGCGAACCAAACCAGTGAGAGTTGAAGGTCATGCATGGCTAAAAGCAGAAAGAGACCCAATCCTACAATTTACTCCGGTTTCCTCCCACAAAAACATGCTAGGTTAATTAGCGACTCCAAATTGTCCATAGGTATGAATGTGAGTGTGAATGGTTGTTTGTCTATATGTGCCCTGTGATTGGCTGGCCACCAGTCCAGGGTGTACCCCGTCTCTCGTGTGAAGACAGCTGGGATAGGCTCCAGCATACCCATGACCCTGGTGAGGATAAGCGGTATAGAAAATGGATGGATGGACGGTCAATTTCCAATATATAGTAATCATTTTAATTGCAATATGAGATTATTCTCAAAATGTTTTTTCTTTGTCTTTTTCTCCATTTAGCTTCAGATTGTGAGGCAGAAGGACAAACCTGAGATGATGTTCCGCCAGTTCCTGGTGGAGGACAAAGGCCTTCACGGGGGAACCTCGTACATGGACTTCCTGTGCTATGTTCATAGGGAGATCAAACAAGTACTCACTTAAAACTTAAGAGAGCTTAAAATGGACACTATTAATTGTACAAAAAGCGGGAAACTGTATTTTGGGAACATTCCAAACACAGATCACAGAGAAAGTGTGCCAAAGCTGCCTTTTTCTTTTTTTAAACCACATTCCGGCTTATTGTTTATTTCAATACAAGTCTACTTTTACTCAGCAAATAATGGAAGACAAATGTCAATGTGCCTTTTCTTTTTAATGCCAGTCTGAAACAACAAATTACAGTCGAGAAAAAAAAAAGTGGATTAAGGATTTTTTTTTCAGTATCGTATGTTGTCTTTATAAATAAATTGACACTTGCCTTTTTAGGTGAAACATTCCAATTTGGTTTGTATTAAAACATAACCTCAGGTAATGTGAGCATATTGTTTGTCTTAAATACCGTTGATCCCTTCTATTCACACGGGTTATGTATTTAAACTACTTGCAAATAGCAAATACCAATAATTGACACAGCCATAGAAATGTCTATTTTTGAAACTAATAAAGCCTGGGTTATTCTGTTGCATCGTTACGCAGGTTCACTACACCCCCTACGAGTTTGACATTCCCATCTCGGATCAACATTTGCAATAAAATTGACTGTAATTATTAGATTAGGCACTGACATGTTGTTATATCGTGCAGATATGTATTTATAAATTATTACTGACTTAGGGAAAATAAGATGTGTTTTCATATTTATGGAGGAAAAACAATAAAAATATACATACAATTTTGGACCAAATTTTCACAAATTTGTAGGGTTGTGAATGAAGAATCTCAAATACTTGGGGATTTACTGTACATACTTGAGAAGGAGTGGTGTACCTTCGCCTTACAGCCACTAAAAGGCAGCAGAGCACAAAAAAAAATAAGACTGCAATATAACACAGCAGATTGGTATGTTCAAGGACCCAAATGACAAAAAAGTCCTAGTCCTAGAAAAGGCATAGTTCTGATTCTCCAAACCTTAAAATATGCCTCTCATTTGAAATGAAGCATTACTCATTAACAATAACAGGCATACAATACACAGTACAGGAAGGAGGACCATGTTTTACAGTTTTCCATGTTTTGTCATTTTGCAATTACATACTCACTCCAGTAAACCTATTAAAGACGAACCATTTCTGGACTATTGAGCGCACCTAAATATGAGCCAAACCCACCTAGTTAAAAAAAATATTTTTGTACATTTATAAGCCATACATATTTACACACAAAGGCAAACTATAACTATAACTGGTATATGTATAAACCTTGCAATCCTGTGTACACTGGTCCCCATGTCACTCGTTAGTTCCAATGATAAGCATTATTGATCCTACACTTGATCAAACTTTTTTTTGTCAGATCAAAATGATATTTGCATCCACTTGACTACTGCAATTCACTACTTAGTGAAGCTGCCTAAGCGCAGTGGAAACTGGAGTTCTTTTAAGCCATAAATAAGCCGCAGGGTTCAAAAGTGTGCAACAAAAAAGGAGTGACGGTGATATTACTGTAATTTTGTTCCATAAACACAGGAAGGGCACGAAAATTAGTTATGATGTGGTACGCTGTGGAAGAATAAACAATATACTCAATATTGGCTGTACTTGTCTGAATGGTTTGACTATGGCCAACCATTGTTATGGACAATGGTTCTATTATGATATCTATCAGGATGACAAGATGGTCCATCAACAGTCTCCAACACACCAAAACAACATCAGCAAAATCAACTGTCCTTTCTGCACTCAGCCACACACACACAAACACAAACACACACAGTCAGGACATGTGTAGAGTTCAAAGACAAAAAATCAGTGAACTCTTAACTCTACAGTCCACGTAAGTGCCAGGTTGCTTCAGCAACAGTAATAACTAAGCAGTACAGTGGTCCTATTATTGATATGGAAAGGGTGCTAATGCTTTAACGTTCATTCTTATTAGTTTTATTTAATTCTTACAGTCGTTCATTACTGTGTTTTATATCTTTCATGACTCTAGATTAAAATAAAAATGAAAAAAATACAGTAAACAAGAAATATATTTATTATTTGTTTTAATGTGGTGTTTTATATATACATAAATGTAGAAATAAGCGTCATCCAGTCGAATTTCAGAAGTGATGATGAGCACGTGGTATAATAAAAATGATAAATACTACATTCTTCGGGAATATTTTTCAGAAAAATAAAATGAAAGTCCACATACTTGCAGAGCAACTGCTAAAAGTCGCACAAACAAACCCACAAATGTTCTTTTAATACTGCACGGATGACCTGTTTTGTACAAGGAGCATAACACCATATACATTAAATAACTTAATTTTTCTCGAGAAAGAAAATACACTTAAAAAGCATCTGTGTTGTCAAATATTCTACATAAATTGAATAGAAGCTACTTGTGTGCTTGTGTGGATGTCACCTCCTCGTTGGCGGGTACACTCCTGATTCTTTCCATCATGTATCTATACTAAATATATACATGTATCCACTAAGAGAAGTGGAGACACTATGGAACATTCTTCATTGGATGGAATGATGTTTTTTTTCTCAAAAAGTCACAGTGATGTCACCTGGCAGGAAGTAAGTAAAACCGATTGACGCTTCCAAGAGTGTCACCACAGCTCCTCCTCCTGGTGGCCCACAGTAAGGAACAACAATTATTTTATTTAATAAAACGCATAAACCTGCATAGCACGCTGTACACGAGTCCCAAAAAATTTCACTTTCACGGATTTAAAGGACATTTTCAAAGAGATGCATTGATCGCATGATGTTTTCATCCTAGAGACAAAAACAAATATGGCGTTTAGAGAGTCAAAATCAATCATCTGTGTGTACATTACATGTGATGGCCGTGTCCCAACTTACATTTTGGCAGCAGTCGATGAACTCGTCAATAGTGACCACTCCGTCTTTATTCTTGTCCATCTTCTGTTAGGAGAAAAGGCAGGAACAATCAGAAAAAAAAAAATCCGGGGTGGGGGGTAGTGACATCAAAAAGTGACAACATTAATTGAACCTTACCAATGTAATTATGATAGTGTAATGACATGTTTACACCAGCAGAGAGCGTGGTTGAGTGATTCAGTAGAGACATGGGTGGTTAGCTTTAGCCATGCACCGCTGATTATTCATTCATTCATTCATTCTCTACTGCTTTTTCCTTACAAGGGTCGTGGGGGTGCTGGAGCCTATCCCAGCTGTCTTTGGGCGAGAGGCGGGGTACACCCTGGACTGGTCGCCAGCCAATCACAGGGCACATATAGACAAACAACCATTCACACTCACATTCATACCTATGGACAATTTGGAGTCTCGAATTAACCTAGCATGTTTTTGGAATGTGGGAGGAAACCGGAGTATTGGGTGGAATTGAACCCTGGTCCTCCTAGCTGTGAGGTCTGCGCGCTAACCACTAGACCGCCATGCCGCCCGATACGGTACGTTATTAAGTGTAAATATGTAAAACATTTGGTACACTCAAAACAGTTTGTGCTCCCAAGTGCTCCCAAGATATTAGGTACACCCGCACCTAATATACTAGTATATTACTAGTAATATTACTAGTATCACCGCTGATTAATACTAGAAATTAATCACGAGAAGACACTAGCTTTTGATCTTGCTCTCTTGTTTTTGTTATTTTTATTGGCACAGTGGAGCCTACCACTGTGGAGCCTTTGCTACTGGTTCAGATTCCCCCAGGTCTGATGTCCCGTCTCGTCTCTACTTCAGAGTCCTTTACGTTCCCCCCCCAAAAATACACTTGCATTGGTACACTTGCCTGAAAGAATATTTCTACATGCTGACGTGGCGTCTCCTCTTTGAGTACTGGGTACGTACACTTTCCCATCATGTCATAGATGGCCTTCATGATGTCCAGCATCTCCTGCAGGACAATAAAGTCTTCCCAGCTCATCATCCAGCTCTAAGAGGCCATGTCTTTCAATGGAGGGCCTACCTCTTTAGTGATATAACCATCTTTGTTGATGTCGTAAAGGTTGAACGCCCAGTTGAGTTTTTCCTGAATGGTGCCTCGCAGGAGAATGGAAAGACCCATAACAAAATCCTGAAGGACATTTGACATCAGATGGAATTCTTTGCACCAAAAAAGGGGTGACAGCATCCAGCTTACCTCGAAACTCACGGAGCCGTTGTGATCCGTGTCGAAGGCGTTGAACAGGAAATGAGCGTACGTTGATGCGTCTGCGGAGAGAGAGAAAAGCATCAAAGATAAGACAGAAATGGGCAGTGATCCGCGTCACATTTTTTTTCAGGATTTTGACGTGATAGTGATAGCTAAAACTGGGACAAACCTCCTTGTGGGAAGAACTGGGAGTAAATATCCTTGAAGGTGTCTTCATTGACTACTCCACTCGGGCATTCCTGCAAGACATGATACAGAAATTGTACATTGAGTATATACATTTTTCACATAGTCATCCCTCCTTTATCGTGGTTATTTGATTACAGATAAATTAATTTGCGTGAAGTTAGCTTAGCATAGGCTGCCATCTTGTGGTTTTTAGGAACATTACAAATTACAATTTACAACATAATTTTCATCAGTAGACACTATTATGCTAGGTGTTAGCATGCTAATGTTAGTATTGCCGAGCATGCTAAAATTAGCATACTAGCATTTTTAGCCATTTTCATAGGTTGACTATTATGCTCGGTGTTGACATACTGGCATTTTTAGCTATTTTCATAGGTAAACTATTAAGTTAAATGTTAGCATTCCCAGCAAGTTAACGTTAGCATACTATGGTTTTTGCAATTTTGTTGAATATAAACTTAAGCAGACACTTAATGCTAATGTTAGCATGTTAACATTGTCATACTAACATTTTCGGCCATTTTCATACACACATGAACACACTATTATACAAGGTCATATGACAAGATTGGCATGTAGCATTAGCACATTAACATTTTCTTGCACTTTTTGTGAACATGAACATAAGCAGACACTTAACGTTGTCATGGTAGATGTTAGCTTGCTATTTTTATTGCTAACATTAGTATTTTAATGCTAATTAGTATTTTTGCCATTTTCATAAGTATACGCACTATTAAGCAAGGTATTAGCATGCTAACATACTAGGTTGGTAGAACAGTCCCACCAACCTAGTATTTAGTGTTGTAGCAACATATAAAATCTATTAAAATGGCCATTCAATTTAAAGAGACCGGACCATTCAAGATCAACACTTGCGATTATTCTTATTACTTAGTGGCAAATGCATTACTGCGGAGTATAAAGGCAAGAAAAAAAGTATTTGATTAGATATGCTTGTAACATTTGCTCATCCGTGAACACAGAAACCACAAGGCGTGAAATTCCTTCCCGGAATACGCCTCAAAGAGATAAGGAAGTGTGAAAGGAAATCACATTTTAATCTCAAAAAAAGTTTTTTTTGTAATATTTCAATGGGGAAGTCCATTTTGACCCGGGACAGGGGTCTTTTCTGGTCGCCTGAGCTGCAGTCAGTGCAGACAAATGACCTCATTCTGCCCGTTCCCGGCGCCTTATTTATCTCGGCAAGGACAAAAGGGCTCCATTTCTCATCAGGATGCCAGCTTGTGTTAAGAGCACGCTGTATTAAAAAAGGCTGACGTTATTTTGCAGACTTCCTTAAGAGAAATGTTCGATCCCGGCGGCTAAAATGAGCTTGTATCACAAGATGATATGTAGCAGAGCAAATATGGCCCCCTGGTGGCTGTAAGCACTAGGGGGATGGGGGGCAGCGCCAGGTGCCACTTACGCTCTTAAAGCCGCGGTACAGGATCTGAAGCTCCTTGCGGGAGAATCGTGTCTGTGCCTCCAGCTGTCCCAGTCCCTCGGGGCGGTGGCGGACAGCAGAGAGCTCCAGCTCATCTTCAACGCTGTCTGCAAGAGCAACATGTCACCATATCATATTTTGTCACATTGTCTAAATATCACCGTGGTGCGTCGTCCACTTGAAGAAATGAAACACCACATTCCAAGTTGATGCCACCTTTTCCCTTTATGGAAGAAGCTGGACGGTAATCTACACAAAATCCCAGTTTGGAGAATTCCTGATGTCTTAGAAGGAAGTGAGTGGCACCGTTGGAAAGCTAACAGTTGGAAAATGCAGACCATGGAATAATCCGTGCAACCATCCCATCTCTGAACTGCCAAAAACCACCCACATTTTCCCTTCAAGTACTTCCCAACATTGTCGGTGGAAGTGGAAAAATGTGGAATTGCAAGTTAAATTGGTCCAACGCCTTACAATCAACAGTAGCAGACTGCTGGAAAAGCTCAATGCTAAAACAAACAAAAAAAACAATTGTTATTAAATTATTTGTATTCTTTAAATGTATTATTTAATTCAGGAAAATTATTTAAAAAATGTACCATATTTTTAAAAAATATTGAACAAATACAGACCACGGCTCTGGCACTCTCTGTAGTTTAGTAACAACAACAAACCATCGCACTTGCTTTGAACACTGCTAGATGACTTTTTGACCGTGGAGCACGGGAGCAGCCTCATGAGGCGAGCCCTCACCCCACGCCTGTAGACAAGCAGTGGCGGCGGGGGGTAACCTGGAGGAAGTAGGAAGTAGTGAGGTGGTTACTACGGCAATGGGACGCCATCAGCTCGGAGAGAGAGCGAGAGCATGCGAGGAGGTCACTTCTTCAGGACAACAGCACATGGGTTGCTTTTAAAGGGCAAAATAGGGCAGCTGGGGAGGTTAAAGGCTAAGAGAGGGTGGATACAGGTGTAAAGCTACACCTGTAGACAAAGCAGTGTGTGTGTGTGTGACATCACTAGGTCACATGACTTATTTAAAAGTCACTCAGTAGGTCAGCACAACATGATCCTCTGACCTAATTTTGCATTCAGGCACAAGCTTCTAGATTCAATTAGTAGTCAACACATTTTCATTACCCTAACTTAACTAAAAAAAGGTTATCCTCCCATTCAGTGTGGAAGTGGTAGGTTTGTGACTTCTTATTTTGTCCTTCTTCCTCACTGAATTTGAAATAATTACGTTTTTAAGAAATAAATGAGAGGCTAACATTGGCTCACCGAGTCCCTGTAGCATAAACAATAAATAGAACTAATTAACCGTTATAAAAGAGGGATAGCTGTACTTTGGCTGAATGTGTACCTACTATTTTGGGTGCCACTACTACTACTGCTGCTTATATTACTCCTATTGATATCATTGGTCTTCCACATGTAGCTAGAAAAAACTCCCATGTCGTTTTAGTCCAAGAAAACATACAAAAAGTTATGAACTCCTTTAATTAGCCCTTTGGCAGCTGAGAAGCAGCCAATGACTGGCCAATTAAAAAGATGCAATGGCAGCAATTACATATCTGAACAAAATTGCCTCATAAAGCTACCAAAATGTCAATCTGGTTATGAAAATGTAAAAAAAAAAAAAAAAAAACATTTTCATCAATTTTTATTGTTATTCTTTGGACGCACGTGTCTCACAATCAAAACGTTGCCAAATGTATTCAAAGTTGGCGGCGAGGAGGAGTGGAATAACGGATAGCATCATTTGCACCATGGAACGAGCGTGATGGTCGCCTCCTCTTCCTTGTGTGTGTACTTCAGACAGATGTGGATTTTTTTGGATACACACGAGCAAACGTCAACAGTGTGACGGCTTTATTTGGAAGCTCGGGTGCACCGCAGGGAGCCAGCTGTGGCAAGCTCAAGGACAAAAAAGCAGTGGCCTGGAAGACTCTTAATTATGATGAGTTAGTTGGGAGACAATCATGTCTGTTTTGCTCTTCTGGGGGCTTCCATGATGGACCGTCATGTAATCTTTAGTGGGCTGTTGTCCTGAAGAATGAAGTCCCTTTATCACACTTACACAGTCCAATATACACAGTAGTAGGGATGGGCATTATAATCAATTTATCATATTTATGCTGCCTGTATCTGATATTTTGACTGTAATTTCAATTCTGCATATTTACGCTCAGTGTATGAATGTGCATTGTTTTTTGCATCCTTGTGGTGTATTAAATTGATCTATCACTGCTCTGTTTTATGTGTGTTATTGTTTTTAGTACTTCTACCAGTAGTGGGTGTTGGATACTTTTGTGAGCTGAACCTCAGCAGCCGGCAGCCACATTGTGTTCTGCATTTTGATTGATTGACAATGATCTACAGCCAATGTCCTTGGCAGAAATGCTGTGTTTCCTGTTTGCTACTGATCTCTTTGCCGCTATGGAATAGTGTAAATCAATATTGGGTTCATGGAGGATTACAAGGAGTAAAATACTACCACAGGAGCCATAGGTTTAAACAAGGATACAAAAACACTACAGCCAAATGGTGCAGAGACAAGGTACTTCTTGTGTCTAAGAGATTGACCATTAAATTGAAAACTGAATTTCTACTTTTCACCTGCGAGTTTGATGCCATTTTGCTTGTTGAAGCCAGTGCTCTGTCTAGCATAGCATAGAACTGTGGTACATTCAATGGCTGCCGAAAGAAGGGTGAAATCCCAACACTACATAAAAAAGCATTATCAATTAAGCATAAAGACATAAAGATGCAGAAATTGTGGTCTTTCTACAGTACATTTTACCTGTATTATGACATATTTAGAAATTATCACCAAATTAATATGATTTTAAGAGAAAAATAAAATCCAATATTTTGTGTGAAATTAATACTAGTATATTAGGTGCGGGTGTACCTAATATCTTTGGCGACTCCAAATTGTCCATAGGTATGAATGTGAGTGTGAATGGTTGTTTGTCTATATGTGCCCTGTGATTGGCTGGCGACCAGTCCAGGGTGTACCCTGCCTCCCTCCCAAAGACTGCTGGGATAGGCTCCAGCACCCCCGCGACGCTCGTGAAGAAGAAAATTAATGAATGAATGAATGAACGTGCCGTATCAATTATATCAGATATGTATATATTTTGGCATTAAAAATATTAGAAAAAAGAAATGCCCATCCCTTGTGATTATACATGCTGCACTCTTGCCTTCTTCCAGAAACACTACCTTGTAGACTGCACGACAGGAATAATAATGTCTAATTCCCATCAACAAGCACTGCTTTATCCCTTTTTTCCCCACTTTAAACAACACAATACAGCCTGAACTTATTAAGATTGAAGGACTCACCTATGGGGTCATAAACACGAGACAAATACCTCAGCAAAAACATAATTAACATGGGAGCAAGGCACGCTGAGGTTTGCCGACGACAGCAAGAAAACTAAAAAGTCTTCATCAGTGAAAGTGAGAATATTAGCTAGAAATCATCAATCATAGGCAGCCTGCGGTTGTATGTCAACGCACGCTGACCTTAAATGGAGTGGTTCCCTCAACCTGGGAGCATGCATGTACACCAGGGGTCTCAAACTCAATTTACCTGGGGGCCACTGGAGCTAGGGTCTGGGCAAGGCTGGGCCGCATCAGGTTTTTTCCCAAAAAAAAGAACGCATTTATTAAAAACAGAAAAATATACAAACTTTTTCAGTGCTTTGGTTCTGATTTTCTACAATAAAAGCTCTGATAAAACATTCCACTGTTCTCAAATATCTTAATTTTTATTTTTCTGCACAAAATAAGATGGAAAATAAATAAACAAATCAAGAATAAAGAAAATCTATCAATCAGTAATAAATAAATATAATAATAATAATAATAAAACAGCAAAACTTAAGAAACCACATATAGTTGGTGGGTAGACAAATTATTTTTTTCAGATTAAAATGAACAAAGCATTATTAGAGCCCTGTAGACATGACAAAACACAACTATAGTCACATTTATACTTTTTTTATTTACTTATTTTTCTATTAACATATTGCGCAACTGCAGGGTCTTGAGACACATGCTAACTCGCAAACTAGAGAGCTAGCGACCTAAACGGTAGCCTTCAAGTTATTTCCTTTAAACTTAAATAGCCAAAAACTTACCACTTCCACACGGATAGGGAGGATAACTATTAACAGTTATTTAACCTTTAACATGAACATTAATCAAACGTAATAATTTTTTCTGGGTACATGATACCATACAGCATCCATATCAAACTTGCGCGGGCCGCACTAAAATTAAACTTTCATATCAAGGCGGGGGCCTCAAACTAGTGTCCTGCGGGCCACATTTGGCCCACGGGCCACATGTTGGGAGACCCCTGGTGTACACCTTTTGGCCCCACAACGACACCATTTTAAACCATTTGCAAACGTATGCCAAAAGCAATATGTAGTGTTTTATAACCTCTAATACTGTAGCGCCGCCAGTTGAAAAACGGAAGAAAGTCCTGGAAAAGGCCAATTAAATATAATCACATCCTTGTGTTTCCACATCCACTCAATTCCATGTGTTCCATAAGCAACACAAAACTGGCACAACATTAAAGCTGTTGCTCGCAAGCACCTGAACGCCACCCATCACATGATCTTATCCCCAAATGCGACACAACCGCGTACCCTAGTCTTTATACAGCACAGGCCTGCTCATTTCCATATACGGTAACAATATAGATCTAATAATTCCCTTCATCCCTGAATGCATCATGCTTTCAATGTACAATTTGAACTCATCCATCCCTCTTAAAGGTCAGCTTAGAGAAGCAGATTGGACGAGGTTCATTTTGGATTTTTTCAGAGGCTAATATTTATGTGCTGCTGAGTAGTATCTGTTATCGCGGCACTTGTTTCACACATCTAAAAAAAAAAAAACATTAAAAAAAAGAAAATCTCCAATCTCCAAGAGCGGTGTCGCTGCGTCTTTCATCACTCTTTTAGGCCGGACGCGAAACTGCTGGCTTTGAAGTGAAGATAACGATATGGTCGTATTGATGGACATTTCTATTAAATACTCTGAAATTTTATCAATTGTCACAATTCATGGAGGGGGGAAAAAAAACGACAGAAGATGCACCCTGCATGGAAAATAGAATTTTGGATTACTTTTTGTTTTATTGACTCACAATACGGCCCCACGGCGTATTATTTTTTTTTTTACAATCAGATAACAGCACAGCAAGCATGAGGGAGGTAGATACACAAGCAGAACACAAATAAGCCCATATGTCAGCGCTGATATTTAATAAAAGTGCCTGCAGCTTGCAAAAAAATGGCTTAGGGAAAAAGGAAGAGACAACACAGCAAGAGTGCATGTAATATTGTCTCATGTCATTCATTTTGTTGATACGACAGGAGCGCTGCGCTGTTTTTATGGGCCGACTGCCAAAACACTTGTTAAATATCCTCTTGACAGGAGTGCATTCTATCCTAGCCATTTTTCCAAAGGTTAACCCCTTCAGTTTAGGCCATTTTAGATGATTTGGACAGATTTGTAAAAGGCAGACAGGGAGTGTTCTATGGTTGTAAAAACATGCAACCTACCTAAAGAAAAAAATCGACGAGTCTTTCATCAGAAAAAAAAGCTTTTCTTCTACCTTTTTCCGTTCTTTAGCAATCAGCAGTAGAACATAGGTAGGTTTCAGGACAATTTCAGCTCCCAACAAAAAAAGTTTTTTGTGAAAAGAAACATTTCATGGCCCAACTTTCACTTTTTACTTTTGCTGTGACCGCTGCAATTTTGGGGGGTCATTTGGGATTTTTGTGAATGTTTTTTTTTGTGAAAGACCGCAATTTCTTTCCATCCAGTGGCTATATGCAACTATGCAGGGGTGGGCAGCATTTGAACCAGGGATCTCAAACTCAGTTTACTTGGGGGCCACTGGAGCTAGGGTCGGGGCGAGACTGGGCCGCATCAGGTTTTTTCAACAAAAAAAAAAAAAACAGAAAAATTAATGAACTTTGCTTTGGTTTTGATTTTCTACAAGAAACGCTCTGATAAAACATTTTCTCAAATATCTTACTTTTTATTTTTCTACACAAAATAAGATGAAAAATAAATAAACAAATCAAGAATAAAAAAAATCAATCAGTAATAAATAAATAAATATAATAATAAAACGGCAAATAATAAAAACTTAAGAAACCACATATAGTTGGTGGGTCGACAAATTAGAACATGGGTATGTTTCAGGAAAATTTCAGCTCCCAACAAAAAAAAAGCTTTTTGTGAAAAGAAACATTTCAAGGCCCAACTTTCACTTTGACACAATTTTTTTTTTACTTTTGCTGTGACCGCTGCAATTTTGGGGTGGCACTTGGGATTTTTGTGAATGTTTTTTTGTGAAAGACAGAAATTTCTTTGAAGCAAATTTCCTTTGTATTCTGAAATGTTTATATAATGAGGTTTTCCTTGGTTCCTAAGTTTTACTGTACATGTAAAAGATCCATGCAGACCTCTCATCAAATGCATTTTTACGGCTTAACACTGCAGTGACTTCTATTAGTGTGCAGTTGCATCATTGCATCTTTATGGAGGATCTTTGACTAGATTTTGTTTTAGGTCCTTAGGTCCAGTGGGTCCTTAAAAACAGCAGAGTACACTTTTTTAAAATTTACAGTATGACCTTCAAAGAAAAAATCAGTCAAATGTCCTCTACAGTATATGACAGTAGTGTCAAAGATCTTCTGTATGACAGGAGCACTCTTCTGTTTGAGGACCTACTGCAAAAATTACTTGTCAAAGATTTTCTGCATGGCAGGAATCTCTGCTGTTTTTAAAGGAAAACTGCATTTTTTAAAAATGTTCCCTACTGCAAAACAAGACAACTAAGATGTACTGCAAACAATGCAAGTCAAAGATCCTCTATGCATTCCCTTGTAGTAGATTAAAAATGATATGATGCGTTTAAGAAATGACTGGTTTCATTACACAACAAATATAATAAACAGGGGGACACATCAGCACGTCCACCCAGTGTGTCCCACTTTCTCTTTGGACACTTTTCCAGAAGGTGACGTGTAACGACTTTGCATTATGCATGAGAACGTGTCGTCCACCTTCTTTACGGAAAATAGCCATCACCAGGTTTCCTGTGGCTAATTAGAGTGCCTGGTGGAGGGAAACTAAAGTTTTCACACCTTTGCAGTAAATACAATGACCAGGTGTCCTATTACTTTTGTCCACATACGTGCCTATTGATTTCGGCCATATATGAGCTGTGAGCCATTAGCAATCGCGCTCAGTCCAAACACCCCCACCCATCCTCCTGCTGTCTCCCGGGGAGGAGGGGGGGGGGGGGGGCACACCAGCAAAAAAGGTCAATCAAATCACCACATTAGTTGAGGAAAATAGCCAAAAGGCTAATCGGGCCGCTTACTTCTTGTCTCTTTAAACCAATGTCATGCTACTTGCAACCAAGATGTACACCCCCCCACAACCCAACCCCCCAGCCCACCCACATCTTCATTTTGTTTTTGTTGTTCTTGCAGATTAAAATGATGGATGGGGCTGAGTTGGCTGAATCAGCTCAAGCACAGTGCAGGTTTGGGGGGGGGGGGGGGGGGGGGGGATCGCTGCATTTAGGGTTAGACATAACATAAAGAAGCCCCTCCCACACTTTATGGAAAAATTATATACATTTTTAATTAAAATTTAAATGCTTTATATAAAAATATATTTATTTTCCACTCTTATTACTATGAGTTGTATAGAAAAATGCAATACACAAAAATGTGTAATTTCTAATATAATAATTAATAATAAATAAATAATTAAAATAATAAATAATAAATAAATAATTAAAATAATTAATAATTAAAATAATTAATAATAAATAAATAATAAATAATAATACATAATAATTTAAAATAATTAAATATATGAAAAAAGTTTATTACCATTCATGAAGTCAGAAAAATGTCAGAAAGATGATCTTTTCATATTCAGCAGCGTTTTATATTCAGGTCAATATGTTAGGTATGCTTATGAGCATTTGTGGGGTCTTTTTTTAATGAATAGAGAGTCATCTTATATTCAAGTCAAGCAAATCAAAACGACTGTTATATATTTTTTCCCGAAAAGACTGGGATCGTCATATATTCATGGGTGATTTATATTAAGGTATATATGATGATGATTTCTGTTTTTTTTTTGTGGGGGTGTTATAACAGTATTGACCGGTCAGGTTGTCTTGTATTTGGAGCCTCGTCATTCATGGAAACTGATCAACTGGTGTTTTGTTTTCCAACAATGACTTGAAAAATAAGGGGTCGTCTTTTATTCAAGGGCATCTTATAGTTTACTACATTGACCCAAATATGTTTTTCCCCCTGGAAAATATTTGTGTTGTCTTATATTTGTGGTTTTTACATGCAAACCAAGCAGTAGATTGCACCAAACGTCCCACGCTAAATATAGGTCTTGAACACACGGAAGAGGGGGGTCTTATATTCAAGGTCTAGAGATTTATAGAAGCAAACCAACCAATTGGTTTTCCAGAAATTGGTGTAGAAAGTATTTTTATATTCAGGTGTGTCTTATATTTCAATATAAGACATATAGTATATGTGTTATAAGCATTTGTGGGGACTTTTTTGTAACATTTGCTCTCAAGTTTTACTTTATTGACCATAATATATGGCCTACAGAAAGGTCTGAAAATGACTCATTTCAGGCCAATAAGGTCATTTCTCATGTTCCCATTTAGTTAAGGGTGGTTACTTCTTTTCAAGCCTTGGAAAAAAAGTGGAATTAGTGGCAAGGCTTCCAAAAGTGGCCTAAAAAAGTGATTCTAAGCCTTTATCAGCCATCTGTGACAGTGTAGCCGCTCACTTAATTGTAAAACGATCTTTCTTGTCAATATTTTGCACGAGGAGCCCGTCAGCCTGTTTGATTTTCTGCAAGACGTCTGGAATACTGATATCGTCTGTGCAAAGAGATTGTAACAACACAGCTCCCATGTGTGCACTATTGCATTACGCATACTCATCCTAATTATAAATGTGCCTTTTTTTTGTGATTGTCCAGACTAATTAGGGGAGCTGAGGTGTGCGCTCGTCCAAACTGCTTACAATGCACCTCTGCTTTACTTAATGAGACTGCCGCCGCGATAGGGATTAAAGCGTTAGCCAGCTTTAAAGTGGCCGCTCTAATTAGACGGGCTTTTCCTTGACATGCATATGAGTCCCATGCAGAAGTCGCACCGAAAGACAGACATTTTTACTACGAGAAGTTGATGAGCCTGAGAAGTTACAGACACATGCAGAATTAGCACCACAAAATAGTCCATTTTACTTTGTTCACACTATGAGAAGTTGAGCCCCATAAGCACAAGATCATAAGATCCGTAAGATCCATAAGATCCATGCAGAAGTAGCACCACAAAACAGCTGATTTGACTTTTCTTTACCCTCTGAGAAGTTGATGAGGCCCAGAAAGTGCAGCAGCTTGATGGAGGCGAACACCAGCACCACAATGCCCACCGTCTGCAGACCCTCCGTCTCCCAGATGGCGCTCAGCATTGCACCGCCCTCGGCCCACTCACCGCCCTCGTACCCGGACCCCAAGTCAGAACCGGAGCCTCCCCCTTCATCCTCGCCTGGTCCAGCACTCCAGTTGCCCCGAGCCCACTCCAGTGCTAAGCCGTGCCGGTCGCACAAGCCTGTCTCGTCGCCCCCTGGCACCTGCTTCCTGACCTCCTGCCGCTGCCTGAATCCAGGCTGAGGTTCCCTGACCTTATGTGTTGTAAGGTCATGAACGGTCTACCGGATCACATGGCATCAACTTGAACTAATGACAACAATGAGGATGCAGCGGGAGCAAAGTCCTCTCTTACACTTCTCTTCTTGCTCTTTAGGGAGCAAGGGGAAGAAATGTGAGACAGAGAGAGGGACGGGGAGAGAGTGAGAGGGAGGGGAGAGAGAGGGAAGAGATGAGCATATCGCCATCCAGTGGCTATATGCAACTATGCAGGGGTGGGCAGCCTTTGGACCAGGGGTCTCAAACTCAATTTACTTGGGGGCCACTTGAGCTAGGGTCTGGGCAAGACTGGGCCACATCAGGTTTTCCAAAAAAAAACCCCGCATTTATCTTACTTTTTATTTTTCTACACAAAATAAGATGAAAAATAAATAAACAAATCAAGAATAAAGAATATCAATCAGTAATAAATAAATAAATATAATAATAATAAAACGGCAAATAATAAAAACTTAAGAAACCACATATAGTTGGTGGGTAGACAAATTATTTTTTTCAGATTAAAATTAACAAAGCATTATTAGAGCCCTGCAACTGCAGGGTCTTGAGACACATGCTAACTCGCAAACTAGAGCGCTAGCGACCTTAACGGTAGCCTTCAAGTTATTTCCTTTAAACTTAAATAGCCAAAAACTTACCACTTCCACACGGATAGGGAGGATAACTATTAACAGTTTAATCTTTAACATGAACATTAATCAAACGTAATAATTTTTTCTGGGTACATGATACCATACAGCATCCATATCAAACTTGCGCGGGCCGCACTAACATTAAACTTTCATATCAAGACAGGGGCCTCAAACTAGTGTCCTGCAGGCCACATTTGGCCCGCGGGCCACGTGTTTGAGACCCCTGCTTTGGACTGTCCCTTGCTCCATCACTGTTGGTCTCAGGGTCATTTTGGTTGGCCGGCCACTCCTGGGAAGATTCACCACTGCTCCATGTTTTCTCCATTTGTGCATAATGGCTCTCACTGTGCTTCGCAGGAGTCCCAAAGCTTTAGAAACTGCTTTATACATCTCACTTCATCTCAGTTATGTTTTAAGGGCTGGGCAATTACTTTTTCCGCACAGGGCCATGTTGGGTTGGATTTAATTTCTCCTTTAATCACAAAAAGGTGCATTTTTCACACTACTGTAGAAAGTCAAATAAAATATTTTATTATTCATACATGAAGTCACTTTTTGCGGTTGTGTCTGGAACCATTTAACCGCCATAAACGAGGGGCGACTGCGCATCAAAAACGCCATTCAGAAACATGACAGGAGTGCAAAAACAGTGAATAATCCACAATTTGACAGGAGCATCGTGCTGTTTTTTCGAAACAATCTACATTTTCATTAAGGTTGCCTTAATTAATACGGCTGCTGGGTGAAAACAGAAGAGTCATCAATCAAAGTTGTGGACGGGCAATAAAGAGAGCGATGAAAAGATTGTTTATCATCATCAGAAGATGAGGACGGTGATACAATTAGGTGACACCTGCAGCGCTGAAGGGGGGGGTTAGTGTAATTACGAGGTGCAAAACGGGGGCAATCAGGCGTGTAGCGCTGGTTAACCTTATGGCAATTTTCCATCCATGATGCACATTTATTGTAGCATATCATCTTGAAGCACTGTTATCAAATGTCAGTCGTCTCGTAGAAGAAGTAGACATGCTCTTTTACGCTGATTTATGCCAAAGTCTCATCAGTTGCTACATAGGAACTGCACCTTTATCAATATTTGCACCTTTATCTAGATTTACATCAAACTTTCATGAAGTGAGACACTGGATTCACATCTTTAACCAGATTGTCACCAAAATTAAATGCGTTATAACACTACATCAGCACCAAAATGACATTGTCACATGGGCATCTGCACCAGATGTGAACCAAAATTAAACGGCTTAGCACCTTCATCCAGATTTGCACCAAAAATATAATAAGTTGTCACACTGGATCTTTATCTGGGACAAGCGTCTTCATCCTTGACTGCACATGGCAGCCTCCTGTGTACAGCAGTGCCACCTGTTTCCAATAAATGAAAAAGTGACCCGAAAAGAAACGTCTCTGTCACAAAGCGGACAAAAGCCGAGGGGACCTGCATGGAGCAGCTGATAACATTGACTAGCTTGTGTCTCGGTCTTGACAACATTGACAAGGAATGAAAAAAAAGGCTTTGTTATAAGAGTCAGGCCTGATTTATGCCAGACTGTCAGTCATGGTGAACTGCGAGCATAAAGGTCAGCGAGTTAACGCAAGACCTAAAACGAGGGGAGACATAAAATAGCAGTGAGAACCCAGGATGGCTGGAGCCACTGTCCACTGGATGACATACAAGCAGCGGCAAGAGGAAATCAATAAAGACATCACTTATGGAAAGAAGATTAGCGTCATGAAACTTGGAAGCAACAGGACAACTCACGCAAGCACAATTCAACTTCCTCCCTGCTTTGTCTTACCATCGTACCCGTCTTCTAGCAGCCCAAACTGCTCCAGAACCTTCACAAAGAGCACCACCACCACCAGCACGGCGATCATCTCCAGACCTTCCAAGTTCATGTTGATGCAGAGTGCCGCACGTCCCCAGGGTCATTAAACGCCTCTCAAGAGTGTGCGCTTGATGGGCATGAAGCGGTGAGGGAGGGGGTGAATAGGAGGAGGAGGTGGTGCTCTTAAGTTGAACTGATTTGTTTGCTCACTGTTCTTATTACCAATCATAAAATGGGAGAAAATATCTAAAATACTATTGGAAAATGCAGGGGAAAAAATTACAAAAATGCTTAAAATTATTGTTATGAGGATAATAATAAACTAAAAATACATAAAAACATGGGCAAAATAACAAAATTAGGACATAAATGTGTGTGGGGAAGTGACCGAGTTGATGAAAAAATAAATAAATATTTGTGCAAAATATTCTATATTTTGACAAAATTCTAAATTCAAAAATTTACATTTACATTTAATTAATTTAAAATGAGCAAAAATAATTCAATAAAAATGTGGGATTGTAGTGATATTAATGGCAATACTTATATTTGAACATGCATACAAGTCCCATTAGAATGCAAGACAGTTCCACATGTCCATCCTACCCCCCCCCCCCCCCCCGGCCCCCCTCCCCATCCGTTTCACATCAATTGCATTACGTTTATTCACTTCCTGTCTTCCATTTGTAGTATTTGCCTGTTAACATAAAATAAGACAACATAATGTGGTAATATACAGTACTTGTATACGAGTACTGATATGTGTAAACTTGCTGCAATGCTAACATGCTAACTGTTAGCATGCAAGCAGATAGCAAGTTACTACGTAACCAAGAGTACAAAAAGTGCCAAGGCTAGAAAGTCTTAACACAATATGCAAATACTGTACTTCCTCGTTTATAATGGTTAATTGGTTGTAGACCAGATAAGTGAATTTCTGCAAAGGATTCAATATTAATAAATGGAACATTTTTGTAGTTAAATGATACATGCTGCTTAACTGTAATGTGCAGGCTATAGGATCACTGCAGGGACACAAGAGACAACCGTTGCTTTAACCTTTAGCAAGCTAGCGGGCAAACTAGATGTATATACTCCAATGTACATACTGTATTCTAAACTTGTGAAAGGGCTTTAAATGGACTAGAGAAGAAAAAAAAAAAACAAAAATTACCACTTCCACACTATCATGTTAGGGCTGACTCGATGCACTGTGATGGTAATTTAGGACTTTGAATATTAGTCATGACAGAAAATCACTGAGAACCACTAATGGAACATTACTGACACCTTGTGGCCAGCATACTACACACAGTATACTTTTGTCTCAGTATTTTATGACTAATAATATGCCATTCAACCATGAAACAACAATCTTTCATTAATTAATAAAAAAAAATGCAAAGGACGATTGTACATGCAATTTGACATGCTAGCTCAAATGCTAACCGCAGGCAGCACTTACAAATTCAGCATTTGGACGTTGGGACGTATGAATATATTGTGACAACAAGTCGACTTGCATTGCATTACATTGTGTTATTATTACTAATATAGCTGCATTGGTAATATTTCTAAGAATCCATGGTGCAGGTGTCGCCGTGCGCACAACTCTAGTAATTATCCTCATCACCAAAAATCACATGCTGATTGATACGGCATACTGTGTGCTGATGATTGTGGAACATTATGTTCAGCGTCAGCCACGGACCCTTGATTGTGCCCTGTGCAATATCTTGAGGTGATTAGAAAATAGCAAAAAGTGGCATTCATACAGGCTAAAGACAACTAATGTTGGCAGTCATTTTGGAGAATTTTTTTTTTTCAAAACTCAATTAAATGCACCCAATGTTATACTTTTATATTGTACTTAATTGTAAATGTTTCAGGTCAATGACAACACAACTGTACACAAGATAATGTATTTAAATTGAACTTTTTTATTAATTTATGTGGGGAGTTTGCATTATCTCCCCGGGTTTTTTCCGGGTACTCCGGTTTCCTCCCACATTCCAAAAAAACATGCATGCTAGGTTAAATGGCGATTCCAAATTGTCCATAGGTATGAATGTGAGTGTGAATGGTTGTCTGTCTGCATGTATCCTAAATACCTTATGTCTACATGTTTACCACGTCCACATTTCTCAACAGATGGCAACCATTTCAATGGCAAACTGTTCAGCTCATTCAGAACATATTTTCCACATTCCAAAATGTCCTAATTTCCAGAATTCCACATTTTCCTCAACCAATTCTGCTCCATTTCTAAACATTCCAACCACAACAAGCCTTCATCTTTGCAGGATTCACAGAATTCCTGCAGAAGTCATCTTCAGTGAAGCAGTGCTGTGATCTGTCTTTGACACTGCTGCCATCCAGTGGACAAAAGCAGCACTGCAGGCCTTTTAATAATATATAAATAAAGTCTGCATTATTTGCATTACAAGTGTAGAATTGCAATGTTTCTTTGGTGGCAAACTACACAAAAACTTTTGCTAGGGTGAGGAAATACATTAAAAATATTTCTACATGTCAATAATGTGTAACAATTTGATCAGAAGAGGAACGACAATTCTTGTGTGGGGGTTTTTCACTCTGATGGAGCTGATGGAGCCTATCCAGACATTTCTTGTCACAAACGACTGACCAGTTGGTAGCAGCCTGAGTAACCATCTCACTCCCACACGACAACAACAGTGTGTAACACACACACACACACACACACAAAACACTGTGGAAGCACTCTACAGCCTGATGTGAGAGCACCTAAGGGTGCTCGTTGGAGCGCTATCTGTTATGCAAACCATGGGAGATGAATGGAAGACTGCTTTTATGTTTAATAAAGCGGCATCGAGTGGGAATGAACACACCACCATATTGTTGGACTGTTTGTTTTATTCTATAGAGAATGCATGGAGGCTGGAGACCACCACCATGTATACACCCCCCATAATACAGTATGTACAGTACCATTTGAATCAGGCCAGTGTTTTTTGCAATAATTGAATAACTTGATAAAAAAAAACATCATACTGAATAATTGTCATTACATCACACTAATTTAACGTTTTTTTTACTGTAGAATAAAATATATATTAAATTTAATATAATATATATAGTTATTTTATAATTAATAAAAAAATGATAAATCATAAAAATCTAAATAAAAATACATTTAAAATAATGAATGAATTGGATAAAACTTGATTAAAAATATATTAATATATAATAATAAAATATAAAAAAATATAATTATATATTAAAATAATCTTAAATTACAAGATAGCACATCATATATGGCATAACAAAACATTTCTATTGACACTGTATGTGGAAATATATATTAATGCCATCAGTGTAAAAAAAACATCCAAAAAAATCATCTAATATTTTTAATGATATGATATATACATAATGTGGGTCCACTCTCCTATCCTTTGTAGGAGAGATGTGCTTACAGCAGCAACAAAGGCTGCCCAAATAAAATATGACTTTAATTATTATTATCATCATCAGCATCGGGCTGGCTTCTGCTAGCGTCAGCATATTCAGGGAAGCTAACAACATGACTACTTTTACACAAAGACAATTTCATGTGCTGCTGGTCTGGAAAGAAGACTCCAACAGCCCAACATTTCACCATTGAAACTCATCAATGCAATGCGGGTGGTGCTATGATATGCTGTGATGCATCCATTTGCTATTCACATGCTGGTTTCTAATGACACACTGAATACAAAGATATCTGATAAAGCCTCATGGAAGCCTACCTGTGGTTTTGCGTCTTTGTTTGGGCTGCAGAGAGAAGATGACCATTAAAGCTCCCATGATGCCCTCACTGTCTCGCTGCCACTGATATGGAAATACACACACACACACAAAATCACACACACTTTTTGCCTCCCACGCTTTGCAGGGTGCCTCACATTGGAGGGAGAGAAAAAAGAGAGAGGATAGAAGAGGAAGGAAAAAAAAAACTGGACTTCCAGTATTGGATATGTCAATGTTGTGTTCCTAATGTTGTGTCCAAGCGAGAGATCCAATTACAAAATGCAATAGCTGCCTCCTCATTGCTGATCCTGCAGACCCCTTGTGTGGGATTAAGGCCAAGGTCACAACTCCAGTCTTGTACAATCTTGCTTTGAGTGGACAAAATAATAAACACAATAAAATATACTTCCAGACAGCAACATTGGCCGGAGAAGTGTTGTATTATGTTCATAAAAACTGACGAATAATGGCAATAATAGTTTTAGGAAGAGTATATGCGAGAATATACAATATTTGTAATTTATAATAGCAGTAATGTATGCCGGTAAAACAGTACTTCAAAATGTCCACTGGATGGAGGCAGAGTATTTGTGAAGATACAGTATTTTCCTCTGTAGTAACACACACACTTTTTTTTAAATTTGCTTAGTAAAAGTAAGGAACATTCTTTAATATTGAAATAATAAAGTAGATTAGTAGAATTTCACAAAAGGCAGAGTGCAATTATATTAAATGCATTCACAGAATGATACAAATATTGATGGACCTTAATTGATGGATTAAGATATGCCTTTATTCGTCCCTCAGTGGGGAAATTTGCATATTAGTAAAACATGAGTAAATAATCAAACATGTTTGGATTATATAGTGTCTGGATAGAAAAAAATATTAGTATTTGGATCAATCTTCTGGTGGAAGATGTGTGTACTGCAAGGCTTTGGACACAAGAGTGTGCTATTGTTTCATCCAATTCACCTGCGGGTGAATGTGGGTCTCAGAACCATCAGTGTATCAGGACAAGAATCAATGAAAAAAACTCACGAAAAACTAGTCAACCCATTGGAAATTGCAGAAGACTCAGGGTGTCTAAATTCATCACACAGTAACTTAACACGTAAAAGGTATGGCAAGGTATAAATATACAACCTACAGTGAAAAAAATACATGGAAACAAGCAACTATTTAAAAGGTTTCCCATAATGCACTGCGTCTGTGCAAATCATTTCACTGGTGGATAAGCGGCATAGAAAATTGATTGATAGATGGTGTCATGTTCCGTGTCTCTCTTTGCTGCCGCCTGTCTGCCATGCCTAGCAGTGCACGGCTGGTCCGGCTGAGGCGGAGTCACCGGTGCAGACCAGTTTGCAATCACGTCCGTCTCGTACTTAAGCTTTGAACTGGGCCTTGTTCAATGCCAGACCGTCCCTCTTTGCTATTTTTTGCTATTGCCTTTTCGGAGCAGGGTTTTTTTTTCTCTTTTTGTTGCCTAGCCAGTGGTTTGTTTGTACTGTATTTCATATATTATATTTATATTGCCTTTTAACCTCTACAGAGGACACCTTTGGTATCAAACTTTTTTATTTCACCACTAAGCGTCACTCTCTGCTTTGGGATCCCAACACCAGCTGCAACTGAATCGTTGACACTGCAATGCTGCCTCTGTGCACTAGAGGGAGCTACAGGACCTCAGAGGGAGGCTGACGCAATCATAAAACCTGTTATTTATATTGCACCTAACATTGTAGCAATATGAAAGTGCTTATAGTGACAAAATGAAATTTATAAACAAAGCACAAGTAAAGTTATCAAATGAAATTCAAACTAAACCTATAAAGAATATTGCAGTTCCTGGGCAAACATATGGATGCTCTGTTCAGACACACTGCATTATGGGAAACTTCATTTTAAACTTATATTGGTACTGGTTTGTATATTTATGAGGTACCTTTTGGCTGTTAAGTTGCTGTGTGATGTGTTTAGTGTTCTTTGGAAGATACCACCATGAGTCAGCCTGTTATATTGTTATACTCATGCGATTTCTCATGGGTTGACAAGCTCGTCGTGAGTTCACTGATGTCGCTTGATTGGCTTCTGCCAAAAAAAAAAAGTGCTACCATTTTCTCAACGACTCCAGGGGAAATTACACTGTATGACACTACAGTATAGCAGAAAAAACACTCAATTTCTCTTGGCATGGCTTGGCAAGCTCCATCTTTACACCACCAAGGCATGTCGGTGTAATGATTTGTCCCCCATTCTCTCTTTTTGCGGGCTCAACTTCTAAAACCTTTAACTCATCC
Source organism: Doryrhamphus excisus (assembly GCF_030265055.1). Classification (NCBI taxonomy): domain Eukaryota; kingdom Metazoa; phylum Chordata; class Actinopteri; order Syngnathiformes; family Syngnathidae; genus Doryrhamphus; species Doryrhamphus excisus. Next base: position 24,983,362 of record NC_080468.1, on the reverse strand, counting down.
TCGGTATATTTAGACTCAAAAAGATAAGCTTCTGAATCATCATTTGTCAAAAATCACAAAGTGTGCTGTGATTAGTAGTAGCAAACAGACGCTGTTGTTGTTGACGTAAGTAACGCAAGTTCCTATGTGAAATCAGTGCACCCAGGAAAGAAGTTTCGGTAATGATGAGAAATACATGTTGACAAGGCTGAATGACCATGAGAAAAACTGTACAACTAAATAAATGTGATAAAACAGTTCAGACTTGCCTTTTTCCCCTTTTTTTCCGTGAAGCAACAAGACTGAGGCTTTGTCAAAAGTGCTGCAAACAAAACTTCTGAAAAGTGCACTAAAGTTACAAACTGGCCCACTGGTTTCTTTATGCAGCGGATTTAGAGCACTTAACATATAGTGGATCCTTACGCGTTTGAAAAACAGCAGCATGCTCCAGTGGTAGTATAGTATCACATAAAGCATAGTATAATGTTGACTTCCAGACAAGTGCATGTAAATAATTCATGCTGAAGTCGTGTCTGAGGGTTAAGGCTTAGCCAGCATCGGCACTGAGGAGAGCATCCTGAAGATTGTTGGTGAAATAGTGGCCATGATGGAAAATGGAACAGCACAGAATTCCAATGTGAGCAATAACGGTTCAGACTGAATTTGGCCCATTTCTGTCTCAGGACTAAATTAAATTTATCGATCGGCGCCATGACGCCATGGCTTTTTTTTTTTTCTTTTAAATGGTGTTTGCCCTTTGCTGGAGCGCAGGAAGCATGCATGAACCCTTTCAACTTTCTGACCTTCACAATGTTAGACAAAGAAAATTAAGCAAATATTGCATCTTAAAAGAACAGTTCCTGTGTGTTTGTGCGCTGCCTTGGGAAATGTAACTGCATGTTCTACCATTGCCTGCATTACCTCTTGATGTCTGATCTGTGACATTGCTAACGTTGCCTCATACCAATTGTGGTGGTCTTGCTTTAGAGCAGGGGTCTACACGTGGCCCGATTTTTTGGCCCCTTGACATTGAAACCCACAAGAGTTGGTAAACGGCACGTTAGCAATAGACAGAACACCAACTTCTATCATGGTACCAACTCAGCATGAGATGACAGTATGGTAACCCAATATAGATTTCATGGTTTCACCGTATAATAATTACAGTTTGAAAATGTTCAACTTTTACATCTTTTTAGAATTCAAGTCATTTAAAAATAAAAAAAACACTATGAAAGTGGAACATAGTGTTGGCCTTCTTCCTGATTTTTTTTTATTATGTGGCACTTGGAAGTTGCGGATCAAACAAATTAACAAATAGTCAATGACAACAAAAAAAATTTTAAATTAAACTTTATTAAAAGGAGAAAAAAAATCCAAACATACATGGCCCTGCATGCAAAAAGTGACTCCCCTTCTGTTAAAACATACATTAACTGAGTTTAATTGAGAACTATCAGTCTGGAAAAGGTTCTAAAGCCATTTCTAAAGCTCTGGGACTTCAGCAAACAACAGTGAGAGCCATTATCAAAATCAAAATCCAAATAAATGCAATCAAGTGTTCCAAGAAGGTCACAACATAAATAATAATATTCATTCATTTTCTACCACTTATCCTCATGAGGGTCACGGGGGTGCTGGAGCCTATCCCAGCTGTCTCCAGGAGAGACCAATGTCAATCAGATTATATGTTCATTTGGATTGACACTTTTCTTTCAGAATGAGGTGTATACAAAGGTTAAATTCTTTCCCTTTGAGCAAATAAACTGAATGCAGGCGGAATATTTGGGTCCATGTATACATGGTTAGTGTGAAGTGGTTGTTGCTTGACTCCTGTCTTGTTCTGACTCACATCTCCACATTTGGTGACCCTCAACATGAGTAATACGTCAACCGACAATGGCGACAACGCCGCTAATCCAGCTATGCCCCTGGCCCTTGGTTTTAACACATCAAAGTTCCAACTTCAAGGAATAATTCCATAAAAATAGTATTTCCAAGTAATGGCCACCCTGGACCGCCACCTCTGATACTACAGGAAACGGTATGGTGGATGATTTTAGTGGTGACTTTTTTTATAGCATGGAAACTGGTAACCATGACGACATGTAACAGGTAAGTAAACACATAACAATTAGTACTATACTAATACGCAACTCTAACATGTAACTTTAGCAAAAAGCAAATGTCACAAGGAAAGACGCCAAGTCAGAATTATAGCACTGGCTGCCTCCCAGCATGCCTTGTGGCACTTTTTTGTACAGTTACTCAAAATACAAATTTAGAGTAATTTGTTTATCATCCTCCACATGTAGCAGTAGTTGCCCTGTGTATGTGTGATGTGTACCTATTGCTGTGAATCAGATGGTTTGTGCATGCCCATATGAAGAGCAACCTCGTTGAAGCAAACTGAAGAGCCTCTCACCTCTCATCTACTGCGCAACTCAAGAGCGCCACAATATTCTATTTCAATATTTATGTTTTAGACTTTTTTTTTCCACAGGCCTGTGACAGCGTCACAGTGGTTGAAACGTGTTTCCGGAGTGACGACTTGATGCGACCCAGAGTCTATCCCCAGAGGCCCCCCATTAGGTCATTAGAGTTCGAGACCCCAGTTTTAGAGGCAAGTATTAAAGTTGACATTGGGCCACAAAAAATGGGCTTGATGTAACAACTCGTTAAAATTTGATGCCCGCATTAATGCCTCAGCTTAAAACACATAGCGCCTGTAAAAGAGTTAAACATTGACATTGTCCTTTAAACCCCATACAAAATGTGAACATGGTAAATTGTCCTTTACACTGGCGTTAGGAACACACCATCATCATAATTGACAATGTGTTGATGTCATGTTTTGAAGAATTTCTTTTATGCAGGGTTAGGGGCTGTATTTAAAGGTCACGTCCTTACAATAAAACACAGTCTGAATGATGCTTTTGTTATTGAAACAAGCTTCAGTAATTGCTCATTGTGGTATATTGATTAAAAAGGCCTAAGACAGGAAAGTTTTTTTTACATGCATTTTTATGTACCCCCCCTCATGTGTATAACAGCATGATTTATGTCCTTTATTAATTTGCGGTGGAGTACAACAACATAGGGATGCCAACAAATTAACACAATTTATGGACAAATATGTGCATTTTTAAGAGCATCTCTGTTATGACTTTATTTTATAAGGCCTGTGCTCTGCTGGAGGCCAAAAGCATCCTCTCCTCCTCTCCTGAGAACCTTGCTGGTGTTAGAACTTGTTGACTTGCTTCTGCATTGAACAACTTTTGTGCTTTGTAAAGCAGCAAAGACACTTTTCAGTCTCTTGGGTTGTAAATTAGATGCTAAAAATAAATAATATTTCAATATGCTACTTCAAAAACAGAGCACTGATGTCATCTGGAGGATTTTTGTGTTGAGTTTTGCAGTCGGTTCAGCGCACGGGCCCACAATGGCCCGTGCAATTCAAAAAAACGAATTCAACAAAAATGTAATCCCCAAACACTAATATTATATAATAAGAAGAATAACTTCCTTAATTCTTGCTTTGTTTCAGCTGCTCTTTTCAGTCCCGCTAGATGAGTTTCACACAGCGAGGAGCGAGTGTTTCCCGGATAAATCCTCTTAGTTTTGAGCCACTGAAACTGTGCATATCTAATAGCGCTTGGCTGTGATATGCCACGCACCCCCTTGCTTCTTCTCAAGTGCAATGGAGAGCGATTGTGTGCAGAATGATAATGCCTTTTATGTAATATTGCTGAAATGGAGTGGGAGCGAGGAGTTATGCTTATTGCTGTGGGGCGTCTCGGTTGCTTGTTCAGTGACAGTCATCAGCCCCACAGAATATTGATTTTTTTTTTTTTTTTTGTGCAGGAATGTTTATTACACGACTGTAATACAATACAATACAATACACTGAGATGTTATGAATGTAATGTCACTCGAAGTATCCCTGTGTGCGGCATGAGTAAAATGAATAATAGGCTTTCCAACTTGGATAGCAGGTGGACGCACGGCGAGGCCCTACAGCACCCGCCGACAAGCACCATCTGGGCAGGTATCACTTATGCAGCAATATATTTTAGTGTGGAAAAAACTGCTCCCCGACATAGTCACAGTTGTCAATACAGTCTTGAAGTCATACGTGAACTCTCTAGAACTTTCTATTTGCAGATTACGCAGGTGCAGTGCAGACTTCAAACAAGTCTTGGGGAAAATTGGTCAAATAAAACCACATTTATGATCAATAATGTTGATTTTTATACATGTTTTTAATGTGTTTACTGTGGGGTATGTAGAAATATATACACCTTTATGTATATTAATATAGAAATACAGTATATAATTTAGGATGTGCTGCTTTTAAAATAAAGTAGGGTGGTGGTTGGTTTTTTTTTTGGACGACAACTAGCAGTAAGGTTAAGATTAAGATTAAGATTAAGATATGCCTTTATTCGCCCCTCAGTGGGGAAATTTGTATTGCACAGCAGCAAGAGTACAGAGTCGGTTAAGCAGTACAAAATACACAATATAGAAAAATAAACAATATAAACAACCCAAGTATTAACAAAATCAACAGTTTTTCCCAGGTTAAGGTGACGCAATTCAACTCACATATGAAATTATACAGGGCATACAGGATACGGAGTAATTTCCCATACAGTTTTACCTTGGAGACTGTATGTCTGTAAGTAATGTGCAACTATAATTATGTGCTGTAAATTAAATGCTGTATTTTAGACAGCAGTGTCTCTGTTACCCCCGCCCTTTGGTTTGGTCTTCTTCTCTTGTAAATTAAATGTTCTTAGCAGCGGAGCCATGACACTCCATTAGGCTTTTGGGTGGCTTAATCCCTATGTGTTATTACACTATGTAAATATGAAAAAGATAACTGTACAGTAACACATGTGAGGTTGTACCGAGTTAAAAGAAAACAGACCGAAAATTGTTAAAATGATCAGGCATGTCAAAGATCTCCATGACGAGAATGCTTAAGAAAATAGGACTAATTCATCTTTGGCGTCAAGAAACCACTTCCTGGATGTAAACAAATGACGCCATTCCATCAGTGTCAGCCATTTTTTCCAGCTGTTGATTTTAAATAATAATGCAGGCATTTAATGTTTACTGGTGGCACTGAAGTGGAACTTTGCTTCCTTCATTTCCAGCACACTTCATCCCTCCGCTCATGCTCCAACAGTTGCCTACAAATGATCCATGATTTTTAGTGCATTAATCCTCTGTGGAGAATTGCTTTAATTAACTGCTTTAATGGGGTAAAAAATGGCTTCTGCTGCAGCTTTAATGCACCGTGTAGCATTTCAAAAATATTATTATTTTTAGTGCTGGGCAAATAATTGGCTTGTCCAGCAACACAATAACAAGGACCGCCTCCGGGAATAGTTATTTTTTGGCCACTGAGCAATGATAATGGGAGGAAATGAAAGACTGTTTTTGAGTCCATCTCCAGATCAACTTTATTTATCCCACATTGGGGAAATTCCACACTATATCTATTTACTGCTGCGGCGCCATCTACACGCACTCTGCTCTATTTCCTCCTGCAAATCTCCAATTACACTAATTTGCTTTCTTTGCCAAGCAGTCTTGCAGGCGATATGAAATTGCATTAGAATGCCAGACAGGAACAGGAACAGGAACAGCGGGGAAATGTGTGAAATGCAAACAGGCCAAGCTACGCTGGAAACAAACACTTGTAGTTCCCATTCAACAAGCTAAACAGTGACAAAACTGTTTGCACGGTGACCTCTCGTGGTCCATCAGAGTCTTCGTAATCACTCACAGATGACCCAAAAATGGGGCACCGGAGCCAAATCAATCCTCATTAGGTATAAATGTAATGTATCAGAAGCAACAAGCACAGCCGGTGTGATACCGGAGCACAAAAAGCAGCGAAAATATAAAAAAAAAAAGTGCCAATTCCTGCGCCGCTTTGCATTTAAATTGAATTCCGCGGTGCGCTCAGCGGTGCGAGGACAATGAAGGGGAAACAGAGGGAATGATTGTAAATGACAATTCCACTGTGGGGTTGTAGGTGGGGCTCATACTGTATCTTCGCCTTTGTTTTACAGAATCCGTAGAGGTTTTTCCTTTCTACACTGAGCTGGGAAAAAAGGCGTAAATATACAAGATAAAGCAGACAGGTTGACATTTTTCCACCACATTCATTGTTCCGTAAAAATGCTAGCAACAAGAAGGCGGATGTAGACTCTGCAATCTTAAACCTCTGAAGATATGGCATCAAGAGTTGAAACAGGCCATTGTCAGCAAGTATTTCATGCTACACATTAGTCGAGGTGGTGTGTGAAAGCAGGTGAGGCAATGTCTCTGTTCTGTGTAAAAGGCAAAGGTAAATCCCCAATCTACGAGTACAACCACTAATATTGGAATATAATATACAAGGTGGCAGTATCAAATGTTGACAAATATTTTACACCAGGGGTCTCAAACACGCGGCCCGCAGACCCTAGTTTGAGGCCCCCGCCTTGATATGAAAGTTTAATGTTAGTGCGGCCCGCGCAAGTTTGATATGGATGCTGTATGGTATCATGTACCCAGAAAAAATTATTATGTTTGATTAATGTTCATGTTAAAGGTTAAATAACTGTTAATAGTTATCCTCCCTATCCGTGTGGAAGTGGTAAGTTTTTGGCTATTTAAGTTTAAAGGAAATAACTTGAAGGCTACCGTTTAGGTCGCTAGCTCTCTAGTTTGTGAGTTAGCATGTGTCTCAAGACCCTGCAGTTGCGCAATATGTTGTAAATAAAAAGAGTATAAATGTGACTATAGTCGTGTTTTGTCATGTCTACAGGGCTCTAATAATGCTTTGTTCATTTTAATCTGAAAAAAAAAATTCTACCCACCAACGATATGTGGTTTCTTAAGTTTATTATTTGGAGTTTTATTATTATTATTATTATTTATTTATTTATTTATTACTGATTGATTTTCTTTATTCTGGATTTGTTTATTTATTCAACTTATTTTGTGTAGAAAAACAAAAAGTAAGATATATGAGGAATAGTGGAATATTTTATTAGAGCTTTTATTGTAGAAAATTGGAACCAAAGCGAAGTTTTAAAAAAAAAAATATGTTTTTAATAAATGCGTTTTTTTGTTGTTGTTTTTTTAAAACTTGGCCCCCCAAGTAAATTGAGTTTGAGACCCCTGTTTTACACTGTCCCACACGCTGGTGCTGATGTCATCAAATTAGCCAACTGTTTCTGTATGAATGTCAGATCCTTTTCCACCATTGTTGCTGTCCGTGTATTTCATACATCACACCACACCCTGGTGTTGACATCATATAACTGTTTGATTGTCGCTGTGTGAAAGTGCACACCGTGTACACCCTCTGAAGGCGTGTCAGTACCGTTCGTACAGAACACCGAACTGGAAAAAAGGCGTAAAAGATACGAACTAGAGGTTTGTAGGAATTACCAACAGGGTGTCAATTCCCAATATTTCAAAAAAAGCATCCCAAGATTGATCTGTCAAACGCGGACATGAAAGCCATTTGCCAGCTGCCATGTTCGTCTGGCGGAAAATGAAATATGACAAAAAGTAAATTGCACGACCAGCAAAATGCAAGAACCCGCTAACATGGCTAGCTGAGATGTGTTGGATAATGAAATGTATCATTATCCCAGTTCCCTGGAGGGGTGGGCTTGATTCCCTGGTGGTTTGTCGGCAGCCTGTGCACGACTGCAAGACCAGTAATTGCCAGTGAACGATGCGTGGAGAGGACATTGTCTGATTTTTTTTTTTTTTTTTTTTACTTTGGTTGGAGGGAAGGGTACAAAGAGTCTCACAGGGAGTTTAAAGTTAAAAGTGCTTAAGCGGCAATAAACGACGCGGAGGAGCTACCTAGGAGGGACCTTAAAGATAGAAGATGTAAATGGACATACTGTAAGTGGAGTCTTTAATCGCGTCAACGGCGAGGGTGACATCTCTTTGACAGGCTCATCAGTGCCTAATTATTCATTCACATGTAATGATGGATGAAAAAAAAAAAGAACGGGAGAGTGTGAGGGAGACAGAGGACACAACTGAAGGTTTAACTTTCCACTTCTCTGCGACAAAAGCGGATCATTTTACAGCACTTGAACACGTGTCAACAAACTGTCAATCAGGCAAAAAGCATCTGAGGCAGCAGGGCTCTGGTCTTCTTAAAGGGGAACTGCACTTTTTTTTGCCCATCATTCACAATTATGAGAAATAAACATGTATTTCTTTCTTTTTTTGGGCATTATAATCATTTACATTTACATAACTGACTTGTATATTGAGGCGGCACGGCGGTCGAGTGGTTAGCGTGCAGACCTCACAGCTAGGAGACCAGGGTTCAAATCCACCCTCTGTGTGGAGTTTGCATGTTCTCCCCGTGCATGTGTGGGTTTTCTCCGGGTACTCCGGTTTCCTCCCACATTCCAAAAAAAAAACATGCTAGGTTAATTAGAGACCCCAAATTGTCCATAGGTATGAAAGTGAGTGTGAATGGTTGTTTGTCTATATGTGCCCTGTGATTGGCTGGTGACCAGTCCAGGGTGTACGCCGCCTCTCGCCCAAAGACAGCTGGGATAGGCTCCAGCACCCCCCCCCCCGCAACCCTCGTGAGGAAAAGCGGTAGAAAATGAATGAACTTGTATATTGACCTCACGCTAAAATTCATAATAAAGGGAAATAAATTGGTTCATGTTTCACATAAGCATTGTGAATGATGGGCAAAATTCTCTCCAAAAAGTGCAGTTCCCCTTTAAGGACTGACTGAGAAAAAATGCCTGCTATTGAGGACCTTGTGCAAAGGATTGAGTCAAAGATCCTCCATGTGACGAGAGCGCTGTGATGTTTTTAGCAACACTAGCCAAAGATCCTCAATATAAAGAAATGTTTTGAACTGACCTTGCAGGTTGGTCATTGGCTGAATTCAGCCCGCACTCCGCAAGTTGAACAGCCCTGCTTTTCTTTAAGAAGCAAAGTGTTCCGCTGTAGGCAATTCTTACTACAGCTTTAATGCTGTAGCCCACACATATACAGCAGTGTCAGCATTTCTTACAACGTATGAAAAGATAGGCAACATCTTCATCTCCTCCATCATTTCCAGCTGAGTGCTTCACTTCCCAGTGACATTTGGATTCCCATTCATTAGGCTGCCAATACTCTGCCCTGACTGAGTGTGCCGATTAAGCATCTCCATTCTCACGCTTATGGAGATCGAGATCCCTCTTCGGCACGTGTCTTCTCTGTGTCTGCGGCACATTACTCGACTCGTAAGCATGTCTTCGGACATGACGGATGAAAGTTTTGCAGACTCTGTGTTGCATAAACACATGTATAATGTATAGCGTAATGTATAGTTCTCCTTTATGGGCTGGGGAATATCCACTTGTGGTGACATCACAGGGGCCTCCTATCAGGTCATGTTCCACCTGTACAGTACTCCATTGACAAACACTGAATATTTGATACCTGCATCCACGTGGGATGGCGTCATGTAAGGAAGTGTCATTCCGGCTTTGGAATAATTCACTTGTTCTGCTGCTTTATAGGACCAATCGAGAAGCTGCAGAAACTTGGCTTTATAAGGCTCTTAAACGATGAAAGGTGTCAGTGTCAAGGCTTTCTTGACCTTTTTACAACCACTCCTTTTCTGAGGGTCACCGCGTTTTGGATGGTCTGGTATCAGCTTCCCACCAGCTTGTCTTTGTCTTTCCTCCTGGTTTTTGGTTTCTGGTGCATATTTTTGAAATAGGTCCTTAAAAACAGCAGAACATTTCCATCATAAAATAAAAGCAGTGCTTTCCAAACATTTCACAGTCCCATACTCCTTCAGACATTAAGTCTTATTCCCCCTACTCCTGTTATAATGGATTTTTTTGGAAAAGAAAATCTTTACAGAAGAGCATGTCCGCTGTAATGCACACACACACACACACACACACACACACACACACACACACACACACACACACACACACACACACGTTGACTCTTCCAGCTGTAGTGAATAAGATTCACTGTCTTGTATGCTCTGTAGTCAAGTTCTTAAACATCCTGTGCCATGTCATTAGTGCTCTGAGAAACAGTACTGTTTGATGAAGGCATGGTCTACTTTTTCTGGCCTTAATCGTTGTTCAAAAAAAAATTATGCAGCTTATTTTTCAAGTGCACAGATACGAGTCAGTACATCCAGCCAAGAAACAAATGAAGGGCTCATATGGCTCAGAAAGTGCAATCAGTCACAGCACCACAGAAGAAGGCCAGCTCTTATTTAGCACACAATATGAATGAATCTTTGAGATTTAAAAAAAAAACATCAAACTTACTGGTTTGTTCATGTAACATACACAGAACAATGAACGATTCCACGTTCTGTCTGCTCTTTCTTCTGCACGGTACTCTATGCACATGATGAGGCGTTCAAGAGCACTGTGTAACTCCGCGTCTTCTTTCTCTTTGGGCTTTTTTCCCTTCAGGGGTCGCCACATCAAATCAATCTCCTCCATCCAACCCTGTCTTCTGCATCTGACTCTCTCACACCAACTACGCCTCCTAACTGGCAGCATCCGAACCATCTCAGTCTGGCCTCTCTGACTATCTCCAAGGCCTAACATGTAACGTCCCTCTGATGTACTCGTTCCTGATCCTATCCATCCTGTTCACTCCCAATGAGCACCTCAGCACCCTCATCTCTGCTTCCTGTGTAACTCTGTATGTTAGATGCTAATGTATGCATGCCGTTTTAAGTTTTTATACAGACCCCAGTAAAAAAAACTTGTGTTTTCCTAGTAATCACCCATGCAGACCTTAGGTCTGTATTTCACGTCTGTATTTCATTAGTTATTGAAATGTAGACAACAATATGGTGCTCAATTAAAAAAGGAGCCTCCACTGTCTTCTCAAATATTTCAGGGATGAGTGTATGGTCCCCATACAACAATTTACATGTCACTGACAAGATCACCACAAGAACCAAAGCCAATGTCATTTAAATCCCCCCTGGTGTTTCAGAGCCACACAGCGTACGGCCGACAATGGAATTAGTGTGAAAAATGGAGAGAATCCGACTGTTTGATTGCATGTAAACGTAGTGAGCATCAAGAGGCAAATAGTGTTGCGACATGATGCTAATGACTTGTGGGTGCTTCTCTAAGCAATCATCCGCTTTTAAATTGCCTTGACGTCCTTCGTTTGGAGACAAATATTCCCTGGCCCACTTCCTGTGGTTCTTGTTGAACCTCGTGCAGGATGAAGACGGCTGAAGGCTTTTATGTCATAAACAAATTAGCCAAGATTGGAGGAATCCATCAATTTACCCAATGGAGTTAAAGCCATTAGTTTCCATAGTGACCAGTGGATGGTTTATTGTCGTTCCGTTGTCTGCGTAAATAATCCTATAAGCTATCTGCAGTGGACCAGTGGCTTTTAATTGACGTCGTTCTGGAACACTTGCTTGACTGATCACTTTGTACCAGAGCAGTAAAGAATCCTCGTACTTCATGCTGGAGGACCTTAAAGCATGTAATATGTATGTAGGCTTTGTTGTCTTTAAATAAAGTCATAAAAGCCACCGCTGCAGCGAAGGGTTATTCAAATGGTGGCCTGCGGGCCAAATCAGACCCATGAATGACATGAGACACAAAACTGGGAGTGACTAACATCTAACAGTCGGGATCTTTGGCAAGTATTTTTATTTCTTGCAGAAAGTCCTTAAAATCAGCAGAACCCACCTGTCACATCTTTGCCCGTTACTTTTGCACTTTTAAGGACCTACTGCAGGAATCCTCCGTTTTTAATAAAAACAAAAAAACACTAGCCAAAAATCCTATATTAAAAAAGGAAAGGTCGCCCCGGTGTTAGTCATTCATGTTCCATGCTCATTCATTCTCATTAGGGATTATGCTGGAGCCTATCCCAGCTTACTTCAGGTGAGAAGCGGTGTTCACCATGAACTGGTCACACTCACATTCATGCCTATGGACAATTTGGAGTCACCAACTAACTTAGCATGTTTTTGGAATGTGGGGGGAAACCGGAGTACCCGGACGGAGTACCCGGACGGAGTACCCGGACGGAGTACCCGGACGGAGTACCCGGACGGAGTACCCGGACGGATTCCCCCCCCCCCACACACACACACGGAGAATCTGGAACCTCCACACAGAGATGCCCAACGGAGATTCGAACCCAGATCTCCTGACTGTGTGGCCAACATGTGTGGCCACCGCGCTGCCCCCTTGTCAGTCAAAGGTCCTCTAAGTGACAGGGGGCTTTCTGGCATATTAACAAATGTGTTTCAAAAATGGTCCCTCCCAAGTGTTAAAGTGACCTTTCAGGCCAGTCTCGTGTCATTCATGGCCCCCCCCCAGTTCCCCATCACTGCTCTATAGTAACATAGTCAGTCATTGCTATCCAGTTTTGGTCAACAAAAATCACCGCTCTAATAAGAAAGCGTGACGTTCCACTAAGTGGGGGTGCAGGAAGGGTCTTACCGGTGTTCAAAGAGCCGGTGACAAGTCGGAACAGGTACTGGGCAAACTTGAAAATCTCCCGCTTGCATCTTTTCCTACAGCTCATCTTGACCTGCGCAGAGAGTCGACAAAGTCCCTTTTGCTCCTCCTGCGGCACTGTCAGCGTATCATGAATGAGTGGCTCCAGCGTAAGGCTTTATAGCTCTCTTTGTGGGAAAACTCTGCCTGCCTTCCTTCCTTCCTTTTTTCCTTCCTTCCTTGCCTCTCTCACCGCACGCAACAGCACCCTTGCACACTTAGTCGCACAAGTGAGCACTCCTCTTGCTCTACCCGCCACCATCTGTGGATGGTTTTACTGCTGACGGTTGCCATGGAGGCGTGGCCTGATTGGCTCAAGGAAAGGAGGAGGAGGAGGAAGAGATGGACGGGACATGCAAAGGAGAAAAGAAAGAGGGAATGACGAGTAAAGTGCTGCAGATGTGGAAAACAATGACAGACAATGTTACTACGGAGCAGGGGAGGGCAAATTGACTGCCCACAGACCAAATCCGGCTTGTGAATGACTCAGGTAAAATACATGTCACAACAGGTACATTGATGATAATAATAATAATAATAATAATATGTATTTTGGTCATTTGAAGCATTATCAGAACTGTTGATTTCACAACAAATGCTACTATGCAAATGCCCACTAGTGGTGACACAAGCTCTTGTGTCCCGAGTGAAAACAGTCAGTTTTCACTGGGATACGCTTTCCGTTGAGCTGGTAAATTCAGCATAGTCCTCAGAAAAAAAAAACTAGCATCTAGCAAAGTCTTCCTAGCAATGTGGTCGGAACTTGAGAGCCACTATCCATGGTAGTGACTTGAGTCGCTGTGTCACTACGCCACAAAAGTAGTTCTTCGGTGTTAGCTCCTACAATAACAATGCCGCTGTACCTTACTTAATATGCGGGTCATATTAATTAAATGGATCACTTTGTGTTTTTTTAAAGGTTTTTTAGAGAATCTTTGTTTCCCATTACCTGACTTTAAGCTTGACTTTATTCGTCAAGTGCTTACAACAGCAAATCTCACCTCCTGGGTGAGAGGCATGCCCCTAGTGTCCACCACTAGCAGAACAGCAGAACACCCCTTGTCACATAAGTAAGGCCATCAAAAGTTAATCATGCTAAACAAACGACCCCCCTTTAAAATGACATCCCCAAATGTTGCCATGGCAGCATTGCTGTAATAGCTTTATTGGCAGGCCCTTCACATACCAGCTGTTGAGTCATTAAGACAACACCTTGGAGGACACTACAAGAAGACATTTTGCTTTTTTTTTGCTATTATTCGAGAGAGCTAAAAGACAGCTGCACTGCACCAAAATCAACCTGACATCAAGCAGATTTGTGTGCTTTTGTGAATGATCGGTATCACAATGAGCGGCATTAAACCCTGACTGAAGCATCCCGATATGAAACAGAATTCCAGCCAAGCAAAGGTGCTATAAAGTCATCAGTTTGCTTTTTTAATATCTTAGCAGCGTGCCCTGTTGTGGATTTAATATTCCTGTAGCAGCCAGTGAGCCACTCGTGATGCTGGCCTGCTAATATTTTCAGCGTGCATCACAGTTTTTTTTTTCTAATCAGGGCTTGATTATTGACATGCTTGTTTTATGTGCTGCACCAACTCAAATCAGCTCGATTAAAAGCCGCATTTCATTTTCATGGCTTTTACATTACTTGCTAAGAAACCCTTTTTAAAAAGGCTATTTGCAAATACAGTTTAGTGCCAAGTTAATAGAAATGCCTAATAAATTAGGACTCTTCATGGAATTGGCATACCACACATGCAAGGAGAACCCCTCTTAAATTACTAACATTAGCCATGGGTGGAGCCACAGAATACCCTGAAACTCTCAGACAAAATTAATCATCTCTATGTCACTGGTGTGCATGAGTGACAGGAAGAAAAGCTCTGACTCAGTCAGGGAAGAAGTCATTTTTTTTTACAAGGAAAGCTAAACTCATCACACAGCAGCTTAATATTCAAAATGTAGACCTAAGAAATATCCTAACAAGTACCAATTCGAGTTTCAAATGGAAAAAAAAACATACCCTGTATATATTTTAACATTTTCCCACAATGCATTGCGTCCAAACAACACACTGCGATGATGTCAGCCTCCCTCTGGGTTCCTCTGGACAGAAGGCCATCCATCCATCAAGTCATTTCCTATGCAGTTTGTCTATTAAAATTAAACGATTTTCTCAGATACAATGCATTATGGGAAAACAAAAAAAAACACAATTTCTTTAGGCACACCTGTTGAGTGTTAAGTTGCTGTGTGATGAGTTTAGCATTCTTTGTCAGACCCTGCGAGTCAGTCTCATATGTTGAGTCATGACCTTCTGCCAATTCTAATGTGTTGACAAGCTTGTCATCATATTTTTCATGGCTCATGATTGACTCCTGTCAAATAAAGAGCTGCCTGGTCCTCAGATTTGTGCGTGCCACAATATGATATTTTATGACTTGGACATGAGCCGGCTTATATATTTATGTACAAATTATTTTAAGTTGTATTCACTTGTATTGCAGAGCGCTTAACTTTACACTTTTCTATGGTGGAACAGAGTTGGAACAACTTGGTACAAGTTATGAACGTGAAAAATTCCCACCACGAGTGAACTACACACCCGATACTGATAATTCAGTGCATTAGTAATGAAAGAGGCGAGGAGCTCATTGCTGTATAGGAAGCACTTTCAGCCTGTTTGGGGTGGAAGGTGGCCGAGACAACGCGGGGGCGCCACTGCAGATAAGAGCCTTGCGGGTCGATACCCGACGAGTGTAATGAATTGCTTATGACATCAGATGTTAACACAAGCGCTCCCTGGGGGCTCGGCTGGAGAAAAGCATATGAGATGCCTCCTCACATTAAGATCCCGCTGTCCTGCTTTTGTATGCACTCCTTGCTCTTTTCTTTTAAGCCATAATGAGAGGTAAATTTAAGCTCCTTTTTAAAAAAAAAAAAAAAAAAAGGTCACTACAGACATGGGGATATACTGTAATCCTGTTCTTTACAAAAGTGCAATAGTAGCAGCGACTGCAGAGCTGTATGTCACTGTCAGTGATGCTCACCTCTATCTGCACACCACTGTCTGCCCTCAAATGGGATGCCGATAAGGGAAACTCGTTCATTTGTGCAAAAGTGAAGCCGCAAAAAACATTTGCAGGGAGGCTTGAAGACCAAACACCGCAAACACTGCACAGGATTGCACAAATCATACGAAAACCGACAAACTTGAAAAACAAGTTTGACTGTATTGTCTGCTTTGAAAGTTTGACATACGTACTTTCCATAAAAGGTAGCCTTTTCTGTAATATGTCATTGTGGAGGTTTTCTTCACAGTGTGCAGCGGGTAATTGGTTCCTGTCTCGTCCCAAAGCGCAGCATCCACAACCTCAAGGTCGGTCCTTGACATGTCTCAGCCACCCTGGGAGTGATTTTCAGAAACATGAAGGACAGCTATTTCTATATTTGCCGCTTTTGCTAATGGCACTTTCTCATTTGTTGCGTCTGTCCGCTTCTTTTTTTTTTTTTTTGCTGGAATTGGGTCAACAAGCCACACCAGGAATGAATTGAGGTCACATGGAGGAGAGCTTTTTAGCATGGCGCAGTAGATGCGTTGTTATGGCTGCTCACTTTGGTGTGCTTACAGTATGGAGGCCTGCTTTTCTGCTCTGGTCCTCAAGTCGCAAATGTAAACATTGCTTTTACAAGAAAACCTCTTGCATCTCCAATTAACGCATTTCCTCATCCTTGTCTTGTGGAGTGCTTACCGACAAGCCACTCCTACTGATAAACGTCAAGTAGTTTACAGCTCCTAATAATAATCTTGCATTTGTGGTGGCTTCCATTTGCACCGTTCCACTGGGAGCAGAGAGTGCCTCTCACAGGAGTGGCTGCTAACAGACATTAAAAAACCTTAATGACAGTTTGATGATGTTCTCAGTCTGAAACTTAAGCCCTGGTCATACCAAGAATGAGGGCTACTAAAGTACCCGGAATATAAACTATGTTTCCACTGGAGAAAAGCCTTAAAAACTAGTATATTTGAAATCATTCGGTACTAAAAAAAATATTTATGTAGTTTTATACTACATGTAGCTTATTTATACATCTTTTACTGTATGTGCTGATGATGCAACTGCACATTTAGAGCAGTTTTAAAGCCACATGAAACAGCCGTAAGGATGGCAGAAGTCATAATTGATAAACGCTTGGCATGGATTATTTGCATGTATTAATACACTCCACGGGGCGGCACGGTGGACTAGTGGTTAGCGCGCAGACCTCACAGCGAGGAGACCAGGGTTCAATTCCACCCTATGCCATCTCTGTGTGGAGTTTGCATGTTCTCCCCGTGCATGCGTGGGTTTTCTCCGGGTACTCCGGTTTCCTCCCACATTCCAAAAACATGCTAGGTTAATTGGTGACTCCAAATTGTCCATAGGTATGAATGTGAGTGTGAATGGTTGTTTGTCTATATGTGCCCTGTGATTGGCTGGCCACCAGTCCAGGGTGTGGCCCACCTCTCGCCCAAAGACAGCTGCAACCCTCGTGAGGATAAACGGTAGAAAATGAATGAATGATGTGTTATAGTACAGATATAGTACAGTGTGGATATTTGAGTTGTCACAAAAGCAAACATGTTTGTCAAAGTGGAAGTTATGCTTGAAATGTATCTTTTCACAAAAAGCCGTTTTTCGTTATCTATGTTCTACTGCTAAAGAACGTAAAAAAGGTATACAACTCCCCCCCCCCCCCCCCCCAGTACAACTTTTTTTCCAGTACTGAATGGGTTGTGTTTTGAAAAATGGCTGGGCATTGACAAACCTGTCAATTTCAAGACTTCAAGATGTTTTCGGATAGTAATTTTAAATGTTGAATAATACTAAAATTACTTGGCCCCATTTATTATATAAAAAATACAAAAAAAAAGACAAAAAATCAGTATTGACTAAATATAAGGCAATGCCAGCATTAGATCAGCCCCTTCCTTTCAAGGCCCATTTTTGGATGGATTTTTGAACACATTTTGACCATGTGATGCACGTTTTTTTGATTGTGTCTGTGTCATGCATGCAAGAAAATGCTGACTCGCTTTGGCTGTAGGAGTCGTTTGACTCAATCTGTAGGTTGGCATGGAACCCAAACTATTTTTTTTTCCCAAAAGGGGGGGGAAAAAACACCCTGTTACATTGGAGTCAGTATGGTAATGTACGGTGGTAGAAAAATTCTTACAGAACATAATCTTGACTGTTAGGATTTCATTGACGCCAATTAATGATCATCTCCAGGTATAATACATGAGCTACAGTGTTAAATACAAATAGTATTTGTATTTAAAGAGAATTACAGGAGAGGTAGCCTGAGAGTGAAATAAAAACAAGACTCTCTTTAAATAATAATAAAATAAGATAGTTATCAATTTTTGTTCCCCTTTTCCATTGCATTGGCAAGGGACTCCTTATTTGGCACCACTACGGCTCGAGTGCCGCTGAGAATCACGAGCGCGTGTTGGCTTAGACACACACAAACCTACAACATAATCAAAGCAACAATATTTATTAGCGCCATAATAGAATCTCTACAGACTGGAGCACTGTAATTTCTCGAAGGACAAAGTAACCACATTCGAGATGAATGTCCTAGTACGTATATAAAGCATATGATTGCATTTTAAACAATTCCAAGCTGTGTAAAAATATGTAAGTGTCCTTGACCCATAGTTGTAATCTATCTACACTATTCCTCTCAAAAGGTCAATCTGTACACGTGTGTCCAGGAACCGGGCTATTAGTAATAAATGCACTACAGAGCCACGCTATATAACATACGTAGTTTAAATTCAATCTAGGTCCTCCCACCGCCGACACTATCTAACCTCCTCAAGGAAGATTGCCATTCATCATAAGCGAGGCTTTAGTGTGTCTTTAAAGAGCTCGGCTGGGCTGGGCCTGCGGAGAAAGTAAATACAGGAGGGCTGACACTCTCCAGATCGCTGTGGCTCAAAGTGAGTGATGATACCGAGGAAGAGGAGGGGTTAATGTTAGCCATGTTCATGACTAACCATGATGGCAAAAAGGGAAAAGCATGATTGTGATGATCACCGTAGAACCACAAATGGAAGCTTCTAACGGTCGTAGTTGACTGTATAAATATTTAAAGAGGGTGAGCGCTTGACATTGGAACAGATTAATTTAATTTTATTTCCTAAAGGAAGCAACTGACTGCTTTACGTTATCAAAGTATTGAAATGAGTTAGTGTAATTAATAGCTGTACTGTAATTAATAGTGGAGTGGAGCTAATTCAATTAAATAGGAAATTTGGAATTTTGGTGTCATTTTGGTGCTTCTCAAATACAATGTTGAATGATGGCGATATCTGCAGAGATTAAAAAAATAAATAAATCCAAGCAGTGCTTGAATCCAGCAGAGGGTGTTATCTCTCCAGTCAGTTCACTCAGTATTTTCCAGCAGGAAGAGGTTTTGTAAATATAATACTGTATACTGAAAGCCTGCAATTGTTTCTTAAAAGGGGACCTATGATGCTATTACACTTCTGACCTGACATTCTGACCTATAAATGTAGTTAGAATGTTGTATTCTAGTGTTAAACGATGCCAAAGTTTCAGATAATGAAGTTTGCGCATTTGGAAGTGAGCCCTGGATGAAGTTTGGCTCAAAAATACTCTGAGGTCACTGCAAAACTGTTCCTTTGTGATGTCAGAGGGGAGGGCTTCTTAATGGTCTGTAGGCCAGACACGCTCTCTGCCCTCCCAAAAGCTCTGCTTCTGTGTTTACGTTGATAGCAATGGCTCGTAAAAATGTTAAACGTGGACATTTTAAAAAGATACATCAACATTTATTATCAACCCCTATTAAGTTGGAAGCCAAACAGCCGAAGTCCGAAACAACCACAGTGGAGTGAGCGTGCCTGGAGGCGGGCTGTGGGATACTTTAAAAACAGACCGTTTTTGCAGGAAGCATAAAATCCAAAGAAATACAGCTGAATAGGTGCAGATTCTGGAAGAACTCTAAAGCTTTCTGTGCTGGTTATTGTGTGTAGCTGCTCTATAGGACTCAATACAAAGGGTCAAAAATGGGCATAATAGGTCCCATTTAATGTACAAAAATGAATTGAACATGTATTTAATAGCAGTGTTTAATTTTGTTTTTATATATTTTATGTATAAATATAAATTGATGTTTCTAATACGCTATTTTGTGTGTTTATTTAAAAATATATTTAACATTTTGACAATATTAATGGGGAAAAAGCAGATGCAAACAGAATGTTGTGTGAGCTTCTTTGGAGGGCTTTTGAATTTTTTTTTATTGAATTTGTTTTTAAGAATTGAAATCAGGTCATCAGACATATCTTTAGAGACGTGAACACATGTCCGGAGTGTGCTGCATCGCTTCTAATAAACCTCAACCTGCGCTGGCATGTCCAGACTAGTTTTGAGCATACTTTTTGGACAGATGTCATGCTGGGATACGTAAGAAAAAGTTTGTATCAATCAGGGAAGGTTTATTTATAGAAGGGATACAAACACTTGACTGGAGTGGGTTAGCAGCATGTGAGCGTTCGGGCATTTAAGGCAGACAAAGTCACCTCTTGCACAGGAGGTCATAATCCACAAAAGGTATTTACGATCAAATTAGAACACTAACAAATGCATTTGAATAATGTATGGGGCCGGCTCGGTTTACAGCCAATTATTTGACATCAGGACATCCTTCAACAGGCCACTTGGAGGTGTTTTGACACCAACGAGGTGGGACTAATCCCAGGTTGTTAGCAGCTAATCCTTATTTATCAACCACCGGCTCATTGTGAGAAAGTGCCTTTTGAATTATGCAGCCCATGTAATTACTATGATATGACAGTGTTAGTGTTCAAGCTAAAAGTAGAGCCATACCATACTCTAGTAAACAATAAGGCAGTAGTTTTCCTTAAAAAGAGTGGAAAAAAGGTTGCCTTGTGTTCAAGATCTTGATAAGTTTTCCCAAAAGGAAAAAAAAAATCAAAATCAGATGGGTGACCTTATATTTGTTGTCAAGAGATTTATACATGCTCAACAACAACATTATTTTGTCTTTATTGCCTTGACAAAGATGGGTTGTTTAACATTCATGGTTGGCTTATGTTTGAGTGTATACAGTATTATTAGTGCGAAAACTAAAAATTATACCAAAAAAAAAGACGTCAACTGTCTTTTGATTTAAAAAAAACTGATTTGAAAAAGAGGGGTTGTCTTATATCTTATGGTGCCTTCTCCATCGCTGCCCCCACCCTCTGGAACTCTTTGCCCCATTCACTCAGTGATTGCCCTGACCTTCCATCCTTCAAAAAACAACTCAAAACCCACCTTTTTTAAATCAGTTTTTAATGTCTAACTTTTTATACCCGACTGCTGCGCCCCACCCCACCCGCCTTTAGCCTTGTTTTAGCTGTGAATGAACGTTTGGATATTTTATTTTAATGCATCTACTCTGTTTTTATTTATTTTTCTCTCCTATAAAGCGTCTTTGAGTACTCTGAAAAGCACTATACAAATTTTAAAAAAAAAAATGTATCATTATGTCTTATTAAGGATGTTCATGTGGGGAAGTATTTACCCGGCGGACCACTCAATCGTAGCAGACTCTCAAACAGCTCCCAAACGAAAGATGTCAAAACGCCGGCATAAAACACCAGCAGAAGGTGGCAAAACTCCCCTCTCATGGAGCGTGCATGGAAGCCAGCAGGGTTAGCGTCCAGGTTAGTTTAGCAAAGCATGCTAGTGTGGCTGTGTGTGCGAATGGTTTACAGCATGTTATGTTTGACCGCTTTAATGCATGCAAAGAAAGTACAATGCAAAGACAGGCATGTTTATTCTTGCCATCAGACAGACAGACATTCTCAACATACACCATGCTTCCATCCTTCAAAATAAGAGCCACATCCTGTCTAATTGTGTCTGAGATTGGCTGGCAACCAGTCCAGGGTGTACCCCACCTCTTGCCCGAACACAGCTGGGATAGGCTCCAGCACGCCCACGACCCTCGTGAGGATAAGTGGTAGAAAATGAATGAAATAATGGTGTCATAAAAATATCTTACACAAACTCATTCACTATCAAACACATATTTATATGTCTTTTAGAGGGGGTTTTGTGCTTGAAGCAAAAAGAGGTGAAGATGTACGTCCACAATTGGAGAGCATGTCTGGTGCATGTTTTAGCTGGAAAAACTGCCACAAAGTGGCAGAAGTGCATTTATTAGAGCTCGGCATGCAACTTCCCCATGGAAATAAGCGCTTACACAGCAACCAGGAGGTGAAAAGGCACAGAGTTTTGTAGTGTTAAAGATTACACATGGAGGGGTTTAAATGCAAGCCAACAGGTGGTACCACACCACTGCTCCCCAAGTGATGTCGGCTAAAATGGCCACCTTGAGTTTACCGTGACCCCACAATAATACTTCACAGCACATCATAGCAGTCCCCAGATACTGTAGTTGGCACACAAGCCTCCAAGCAGCTGTCTCGTGTAGCACCCCCCTTCTTAACTTCCCATCTCCTGAACGAAGATTAATGTCGAGGAAATGTTGCATCGTTTCCCATCATTTTTCCACAACATGAATCACGTCAATGACAACGTGTCTACCGCTAAACCTTCTCCACACCTCTTGATATACTACCAGGGGCTTTACACACACACACACACACACACACACACACACACACACACACACAAACATCGATGATTGTCTTTTTAACCTGCCACCTCACTTCAACTTCAGAAATGCACATTTGACCACCATTAAAATATAAAGTGTCCTTCTGTATTGACCTCCAAAGACAGCCAGATATCACCAAGGACAAATAGCAGGAAATGTCATATTTTCCCCAAAATGGAGAATCACATTTCTTCAATGTCAAGCAGCTGGATAAGGTAACATACTGTGAGAGACGTCTTAGCAGTTACATGATTTATTATTCTTATTGTTAATCATTTCTGGTTAATAGACTCCAATGTAGAGACATGAAATCACACACAGCAACAGACAGCAACAGAAAGTACGTTGCTGCCCTCTTGTGGCCACACACTGTGGCCCCTCTTGTGTAGAAAGTGCCACATATATACACTCTATACCAGGGGTCGGGGACCTTTTTGGCTACGAGAGCCATGAAGGCCAGATATTTTAAAATGTGTATCTGTGAGAGCCATATACATTTTTTTAAACATTGAATGCAATAAAATGTGTGCATTTTTATGTAAGACCAACAGTTTTAGATATAATGGGCTCCAATTATGTAGACCAGGCAACAATAAATCAAATACTCGCTGCCATTAATGCAACTTCTGCTGCTGCATAATTTTGCACCATACTCAGTATATTTCATTCTTTTGGCCATCTTTGCCAGAAGGCTTGGTTCTGCAGCTTTAGCTAGGTGACTATTTGACTAAAGGAGGAAAGTCTACATTTACATGTTGACATCTCAATGACCGAGGTAGACTACCGCATTACCCAGTAATCGAGTTTTGGTGTTTGACCTGGAAAATATCTTCAAGAAAGATGGATATGGTCAGCCGTATTGCAGTAGAAAATAGATGGACGGATTAAAATGCATAAGAAAGTTGTTAATTTTGAATATTATTTTTAACAGTCATTTCTGTGATGGTTTACTTTAAAATGTTAGCAAAAATACATTTTTATTGTGGTAAGAAATGCTTGAGAGCCAGATACAGTCGTCAAAAGAGCCCTACCTGGCTCCCGAGCCATAGGTTCCCTACCTCTGCTCTATACAGACTGTTAATTGGCAGTCAGGGGCAACACCGGCCCACCACAACTTTCCAAGAATGCAATGACTGATCTGAGTGAAATCTATGTATGGCTTTCTCAACACTACAATGACAACTATACGTTTTACGCCACGTTGCGTATGCGCATACTTTGAACTGCACTTGGAACCAGTAACAACCTTCATTTGGGCCGAGCTTATTTTGCTGTTCTCTTATGACAGGGGTCTCAAACTCAATTTACTTGGGGGCCACTGGAGCAAGGGTCTGGGTGAGACTGGGCTGCATCAGGTTTTCAAAAAAAAAAAAAAAAAAAAAAATTTATTTATTAAAAACAGAAAAATTTGCTTTGCTTTGGTTCTGAATTTCTACAATAAAACATTCCACTGTTCTCAAATATCTTACTTTTTATTTTTCTACACAAAATGAGATGAAAAATAAATAAACAAATCAAGAATAAAGAAAATCAATCAATAATAAATAAATAATAAGAAGAAGAAAACGGCAAATAATAAAAATTTAAGAAACCACATATAGTTGGTGGGTAGACAAATTATTTTTTTCAGATTAAAATGAACAAAGCATTATTAGAGCCCTGTAGACATGACAAAACACGACTATAGTCACATTTATACTCTTTTTATTTACAACATATTGCGCAACTGCAGGGTCTTGAGACACATGCTAACTCGCAAACTAGAGAGCTAGCAACCTCAACGGTAGCCTTCAAGTTATTTCCTTTAAACTTAAACAGCCAAAACCTTCCACTTCCACACAGATAGGGAGGATAACTATTAACAGTTATTTAACCTTTAACATGAACATTAATCAAACGTAATTTTTTCTGGGTACATGATACCATACAGCATCCATATCAAACTTGCGCGGGCCGCACTAACATTAAACTTTCATATCAAGGCGGGGCCTCAAAACTAGTGTCCTGTGGGCCACATTTGGCCTGCTTGCCGTGTGTTTGAGACCCCCTGTCTTATGGGTAAAACGAGAAAGTGCAGCAATATTGGCGTTTCATGATAGGATAACCTTTCTACTTGACTTATTTGTGCATGAAGAGGACCATTACTCTCTCAGTTAGAACGGAAGAGGACCCTAAATGCACACTTAAACGTGTTAAAATACAACTGACCGATTCAAAGCTAGGTCTATTTTTAACATATTCATTTGCATAATTTGCCTTTGTGATGCATAACGAGAACAGCTGCTGTTGTTTGGGGCCTGCAGGTGTAAACAGAGATGTTCATGGCTATTTAATAGCATCCTGGAAGGCAAACTCTCCATGAAACCTTCAACAGGAAGCTAAATACTCCTGTAAAAATGATCACATAATTGAGGTCATTAATAGAAATACTAGCTGCAAATCAATCGTCTGTAAGGCTACACATGCAGGCACGGATCAATAAGGAGGATTTATTCACTCACAGGCTGTAGAGCGGTGTGACCTGTCACCAAGCTGTAAATCCTTAAAACAAATGGTTTGATTTACACAAAATGTAATGCTGACGCATGCAAGATGCAAGGGTGGGCTTGCAAGTGCTTGCAAGCAGTACCTAGCTGGATAGTAGCATTTAAGTAAAGCAAAGTACAGTTGTCCCTCATTTATCACAGTTAATTGGTTCCAAACCTCACCACCGTAAGTGGGATTCAAGATTAAAAAATTCAATATTTTCATTGCATGGAAAAATATTTTTTTTATTAGAGCTCTGTAGACATGAAATAACACCCCTATAGTCACCTTTACACTGCAACAGTGCATCCAAAATCCAGAAAAGTCATCCCTCGCTACATTGTGATTTTTTAAAAATTAATTAATGATTGCTGTTTCGTGGTTAAATATGGTCTATTGTTAGTTTTGCAAAAATATATATTTTTTATGCCACTGTATATATATATCCATGGCCTACATTAAGCAAAAAAATGGCTAAATGAACAAAAACATGATGTGCCTTCAGCTACCTGGAGTTGACCGTTAGCAGCAGGTTAGCAGGGTAGAGAGTGGCCGACAGCAGCTCCTGTGTAAGTGCTTACTGCATATGACTTAGCTGCTTGTTAATAAAGTGATTGAAGTCTATCCTGAATCTTTACTTAACCACAAACAGCGGCTATATTCTAGTCTGGTCACTAGGTGTCAGTAATGTTACACTGATGAAACAAAAGCCACCAGAAGGTATGCTCCTTTGGATTTTTTCTGTCATAACTGATAGATTCGAGTTTTCACTATATGCGCAAGGTGGAGGCAAAAGTTGTAAACGAAAATAAAACACGATGTAAATGACTTTCTCCTGCATACCTTTTGTTTTCGGGGTGGCCCACGCAAGGATGCGGCGCACCAGGCAGCAGTTGATCAGGACTTTCTTTGAGAAGCCTTTACGGAAGGGTCGCGCATCCCCCTGGCACTGGTTGTCTTTGGTACACATGGCGTTGACCTCGAATAATGACTCTTCCCCACGCTAACTTCAACAAACAACTCGGGAAATAAATACTTGCGACAAAGAAAATATAAAAACGCTAGTGGAAATTGGATTTGATTAGCTTGCAGGCTTAAAAATAAAATAAAGACGATGCTCCACACCCTGCTTGCAAAGTGATCTGGAGTCGAGCAACAGAGTGTGAAAAGGGAGGAGGAGACAGATGAGGAGGAAGGGGCGAGTGAGTGAGGGAGAGAGAGAGAGAGAGGTATGCTAAAGGTTGTAAAACACCACTATAGGGAATTCACGCTCTTACATTTTTTTTTAATAAGTTGCTTTTAGTGTAATTAAGTTAATGCACCAGCAGTCTGAATTTATGGACCATATTGCAAAAATGAGTTTGTCAAAGATCCTCTATTTCAGGAGCACTCTGCGTAGACAAACAACAGAGCAGCCTTCTAGAATGTGAACTACTGTGTTGAACTAGCATCACACACGCTGACCTTGTCCTTGGCCAGCCAAAATTAGCCAAGGCACCAGGGATGTGGCCTTGTGGATCAAAAACCACACCGCAATGCAGCATTAAAAAAAAAAAAAAAAAAAAACATCAACCAGATCTCTCTTGCTGGGAAATCTTTGACAGAAAAGCACAATCGATATGCTCACCTCTAGTGCGGACCAGCATAACTTCTACCCAATTAAAGCCCCATTTCTTTCCCAGACTCACTTATTAAAACAACATCCCGTACCGTCTCAAATATCGCACAGCGTACTAAAAAAGGGTATATTTTTCAAGACAATGTGGCCAAAAATGACTTGCCAGCAGAAGATGAAGTCTAAATTGATGACCAGACATCCCCCCCCCCCAAATAAAGGACCTGTGTACTTGTCAATGTCAGCAGAAAGGGAAAATACAGCAAGGTTCTGTTGCAGGAAAACTCTGGTTTAACCAGTATATGGCATCAGAATAGTGTTTCATAAAACACCAGAATACACTGGATCATATGGATCATAACATATCTTTGACTGGCATATACAGTAGAGCAGATGTGGGCAAATGTTTTGACTTACATCGCTTTAACAAAATTTATTTTACACAAAACAGTCCACCTGGAAGTATTGTATCTGTAAAAGTGTGTGTGTTGTGTCCCTTTTTTCAGGAGCACTTTGTAAACAGCACACAACATCAAATAACCAAATTGATAAAACAGCTACTTAAACCACGAAAAGCTTGGCTCAAGCCATGATGCTAACTTGTATGTTAAGTTTAAATTAAATACTTTGGAAAAAAACGGGCAGGCCGCATTCAAACTATTGGCGTGCCGGATGTGGCTCCCGGGCCGTAGTTTGCCCACCCCTGCAGTCTTTGACTTGTGTTTTGCTGCAAGTCATTAACAATAGCCAAACAGTCCTGACATCAAAGAGGATAGTTTTAGCAGCAAGTCAGTAGTAAGCATTTATGACCACAAGGTGTCAGCCCTGTACAAGCCCTCTTTTTCCTCTTCCAGTCCAGCCCACTTCCTGTCACATTTACAGTCCGCCTGTCTGTCACAACGTCCCACTGGAATGATGGAAGTGTTCAGCATCATTGAGTCTAATAATAATGTAGGCCAGGGGTCACCAACCCATCGATCACAACCTACGAGTCGACTTTTGGGACTTTGCCGGTCAATCACGAGAATGTTGAAAAAAAATGTATTATTATATCAGTGCCCTCCCCTCTTGGAGAGTGGCCAATAAGCATGTGTTTTGACCACTGAACACATCCATACACCTTGCCACTCACTAGGCATGCACCCAGTAAGCTCCAGCCAGGAGCCCAGTCCCAAAAACTGGTACAAGCACATGCACACTGCTCTCCTCGCCCCGGAACAATAAGCGTTGTTATTGCATGTTAACATGGCTCAAAATATGTTACCTAAAAATAAAAAGGCACAAATACAAAATGACCCTGGAGCTGAGTCTCTCTAGCGCTGACTACTGTTGGTGGCGTTGAGGGGTTGTGTTTTGGTGGCTGCCAGATTGGGTCTCTGCTTTTTGCACATGATGTGGTGCTGCAGGCTACATTGAGCCGTGACCTTCAACTCTCACTGGATCAAATCGCAGCAGACTATGAAGCGGCCCGGATGAGAATCAGCACGTCCAAGTCTGAGTCCATGGTTCTCGCCAGAGTGGAGTGCCATCACCGGTTCAAGGATTGGATCCTGCCCTCGGAGAAGGCTCAGGACACGTTAGAGAGAGACATGTCTTCCAATTGGCCTGGGAACACGGCTGGGAGGATGGGGGAAGTCTGGGCTTCCCTGCTTGGGCTGCTGCCCCCAGGACACGACCTCGAATAATCGGTAGAAGATGGATGGAGAAATAAGTTTTTATCTGTAATAAGTAGGATTGGAAATCTCTTTGTGGTAAATTATTTGAAAGGGCAACTATCATAACTACACCTCAAATTTTATGTGAAGGAATATCAATTTGGGAAATTTCTGACATTATTTCATTCAAAATGAATATACGGTTATATTTAGAAATTCCCCAGTTCTTGCATGTTTATTGCAAGTAGCACTTTTTGACGGTCCATGAATGCAACATGTAACTTTGTCCCATTGTACAGACTAACTACACTGTATTTTTACACCTTTTTTTTCATCACATATTTGGTCCATAATTGTGATATGATACGAGAATGTATAACGGTAATATTTGACCTTATTGAGTGCTAATGTGCATATTTGTTCGGCACACAACCTCCCGGAAAAACAATAACATTGAAAGTCCAGGCTCATACTGATGATGGGTCTGTATTCATTTTGTTTGTATTTTAATTTGATGTTGTTCCTGTCTTACACAATACACAAGTCAAATAAATTATACTGCTATAATGTACGTGTTTTACTGGTGACCAACTAGTCTGTGCTAATGCTAGCATTGCTAGCGCTTCAGCCATGATTGACATAAGCCCCCCCATAGGTGTCCTCAGCTCATACCCACATTTTAGCTTGCAGTTCAAAGAAAAAAAAATCAGTTAATTGGGACACTAACCAAAGCAAAAATTAAAAAATACAGACAGTGATTCAGTACCTTCTTGCAGCTTCTGGCAGGTCTACACTTGACAATTCAAGTCACAGTGACAGTAGATTCAACTAACTTTGATCTTATTGCGAGAGCAATCTCCCGGGGCTCTGAAGCTAAATTTACAAAATTTTTACTGACGATAATTAGTCTTGTCTTTGTCCATTTCTGCTCAATATTCAGAAATAGTTGTTCCCGCTTGTGGCTCCATTGTCACAGCTACTTCTTCAAAATAAGGTGTGGGCATAAACAATCTCTTCAAAAGATGTTTTCTGATTGCTAAACACACTAAAATGACTTGTATACACAATTAAAGATGCAAACAGAGAGCTAAATCCTTGTCCATTTTTGGAGCACTCACTGCTACCTTGCTGCACACCTTCTCCACGTCACCCATTAGGCCTTCTTGAGCTGACTCTCTTCAATTGCCGATGCTAGCTTTTGCTATTATGCAATGCAATAATTAAGCAATGCTATTATACAAGCAAAGCTTTTGTAACAAACCTCAGTAAGTCAGGTACCTAATCCAATAAAAGTCCATCTAATAAAGGCTAAAATTGAAAAAAAAAAAAGCATATAATGCTTGCAGTACGTTCGAATGTTGGTACCATCCAGGCAGTTGGAGGAACCTGGTGCATAGAGTCCCTTTTAACCTCGGCCATCCTGTGCCACTTTTTCCTCTTTTCTCTTGGCCCCAGTCCCAAGACAGATGGTCCACCCCGCCATACAAGTGTGTCCAGAAGGCCAAAAGAACAAACAAAAGCCGCTTGAAAGCTGAGAAACTCACGCTGCGATTAGTCCTGGAAGTCATGCCTCTCATCCGTGACCATATAGCACAGGTCAGAATGTTCCAGAATTCTGTTTTTCAAGCCTACTGCTGTGCTAAAATCAGATGACAGGAAACAGTTCCATCATAATCAGCCATTTCTGTCTCTTCATGTACAATCCACATTTAGTAGAAGTAGCAGTTCATCAATAAATACAATAGATACTACTATGGCAGCTGCTGATGGGGATTTTAATAAACAATACAAACAAGCTGTGGTCCAAAAAAGAAGGCAAAAGGCCAGCATGATTCCACAATATCAAACTTCATTGAAGAAAAAAAGCTATTTAATGCAGCCTTTTCAATATCAAACCAAATGTAGTTGACAAAAACAACATCCTGAAACACTGACAATAAGAAAGTAACTTTCTTTGGACGTATTTGCTACATGCTGAATTATTTAGAGATCAAAATAGATAAGATAAAGATAAATACACGTTTAGTTTGAGGAGTTTAGTTGAGTGACAACACTAGGAAATAAAAAAGGCAACATTGAATGCTATCTTTCTCTCAACAAGACACAAGAAAAACACACTACGCTATCAAAATATGACAAACAAATCACAAACTGTCCTACCAGGTGACGAAACAGCAGCATCCACGCAGGCAGAGATGGTGGTCACGCTTCTTTTGTCCATATTTGGAGGAGGAAAGACAACTAATGCCTGTTAGTGATGACTTGGTGGTGATAGTTACTAGTTATGGATTATTCAACTGACGGCACCTCCGGGAGAGCGTGGCTAATATGAGACACAGAAGACGCCAATCAAGTCTAATTAATAAACAATTAGGAGGTAGCGCCGGGGGCGGAGCTAACGTTGTGGCCAATGGAGGTTTTCATTGTATTATTATTTTTAGCTTGTTATAGGGTTGTGCGATATGGACCTTGACATGTATCAGTATATTTTAGGATGTATCACAATATGACGACATAAAACTGGCTAACTTTTCTAATTGGATATTTTTATGACACTTGTTTTGTTTACGCAGACATGGGGAAAGTGGTGCTCTTACTTTGAAGGACGCTCACGGAAATGTGTTCAGTGTGCGGAGAATGTCCAATTACGGCTAAGACGAGCTACTTAAAAAAATAAACGTGCTTCTCGTATTTTTTTAATTCAATTTTTTCACATTTTTTCCACGTCACCACCGGGCACTGTAAAATGTTCCTTACATTGAAAAAGTAAAATACAACGTAGTGAAAATATCCTAATCGAGCCCGAGTCGCTCACACACAACCACACAAGCTAACACCTGCTAGCTTCCACTCACGCTCTGTAAGCGAGAATGGAAGCTAAGTCAAACCGAGCTAGCCAGCTAACTTTCGCCGGGGTTTATCGACAATTCAACCCGTCTCAGTCAGGAGGAGATTGTTCAGTGTTTGTCATGATTTTGTGCCACGACTGAGCGGTCTGCCGAGTAAACTCTTGAACACACGTTACGGCATTCATCTTATACAGTATATCCTTCGCGGAGCACAGTCATCAACTCTGCTTGTTGACGTTTATCGTTCATTCATTTTCTACCGCAAGTCATTTTCTTATCATGGGAAGAATCTATACCGTTATACTGTTACATAAAAAATATCGCCCAACTTTAGTTTATTATTTTAATCATTTTTTTCTTCATTATTAGCTTTCACTTAAAATAATTACATCACACTGTGATGTTGTGTAAACGTAGTCTAAATTTGAATCCTGTCAAGTAATGACATTTTTAGACTCCGATTGTGTTGTTTTATGTTCCTAAAATACAGTTTTCTTTGTGATGTTGTTGTGCCCTCAAGCTAATTTTAGATCCATCTTCTTCACTAATTTCACTATTTCTTTTTTATAAAACTGAGCCTGAGCCTGAGCGATACATTCCGACTGGTCATGGTCAGACTCCCCTCAACACACAATTCAGGTTCTGGAACCAGAGGTTGCATCTTGTTCTATTCTGGAGTCTAAGGGCATGTCTCAATGTCTAGGTATGTATTTGTGACTGACTAAGTACAGGTAGCCTACAGTTAGCCATGTAGCACAATTTTCAATTGAACAGTCAAATGATTGTTTTCTCCAAAACATGTCAGCATCATTTCATTGTATAAATCATCACATGCACAATAGTCTTTTCAACTGTAAAAATTAGTCAGGAATATGCAATATGGATATCGTAAATGCTAGGATGTTTTGAAGCTGAGATCTGAGAATCCACAATCAGTTAAACTCAACAAGATCCATTGGATTAGAAATTGTGTTGCATTAAATGTAAGTGTAGCAACCTGGACTTTAATCATTTGCACAGATGATGTTAGACATTTTGGCACATGAACTAAGACATTTGCAATGTAATGGAATTAGTGAGAAATTCAGTTCTGTTGTGAACAATTGCCAAGTTGCTTGGAGGTTTGTCCATGTTGTTATTTCTTGAGCCAAACCAATGGAGAACAACTGTGAAGTAATTATAGTTTCCTTGGCAGCAAGAGTGCAATGTGATGTATGGGTATTAACAATTCATATGGAAAAGTTAATTTTTTGGGAACGATACAAGCTTTTTGCAAGTGAGCTATAGCATTGTTCTCAAGTGTGAAACTGTTTGATCATGTATTTTTTTGCGTCAAGAAATAATCCGAACCAATGGAGAAAACTTAACATGTCAAGCTTAAAGAAAGAAGGAGCAGTCACACATTCCACACACCATTAAAGTCTTTTTAATCTCCGAAGCTTGCTGTCTTTGTTACACGCTGCACACGACAGCACACAATACAACAGCTGGCAAAAGCACATGGTCGTGCAAACATCGAGCTTGGCTTCTGGCGTTGCGGGATCCTTTCTAAATCCCATTACATTAAATTAAAACAATCCTTTAAAAAAATTAAATATATATGAGCTTTGTTTAAAAAAATCAACACACAAATTGCCATCATTTGTTCAAAACAAATAACAATAACAGATAATTCAAACATTTCAGCTTTATCAATCAATCAATCAATCGGTGATACATTTACTTCCAGACAACATTGGTGGAGTTCTTCAGCTTTGGCTTAAAGCTTCACATGGTTACCGTGGTTACATGGAGGAGGAACTACAGTACACAACCACTGATGTCATCATGTGGATATATTTAGCATGTTTGCCGTAAATAATTGTCTTCACCTCATCGTACACGCGTTTGTAAACACACACACACACACACACGCATATTTCCCCTCTTTGTTGGTAAAGTGCAAGGCAAAGATACAGTAAACTTTGAAATGTATGACACAAATACACGTACACACTCTCGTATGCGCGCACGCACACACCTGAAAAGTGTCGTTCCACTTGGCACAAGCACCTCCACGGTGGCTGCAGTCTAACGACAGTGTAGAAAAATTAAGTCAGACATAACTACAATGTTTTCTTTTTTTAAAGGCTCGTCATAATATGGCAGCGTAGCATCACTACAATAAAGGCTAATATTGTCTAAATCCTAACAAGAGTCAAAGAAATGAATCAGCATTTATCCTGATGATAAATGACCCAAATATAAGACGCTGTTGTCTCGTATACTTTGAAAAAGACAGCTTGTCTTATTTTCGGGGTTGAAATGTGTATTCATGCAAACCAGAAGGTGGCGCCAAACCGTCCAAAAAACAAGTGTGAACCAACATGGGTCGTCTTATATTCGGGTCAATACGGTAATACAATGCAGCGTGATTTCCTAATGCAAGCAGCCCTGGCAATAAACATGTACTTACAATACTCTTACATATTGTGTATTCTATTTCTAGTCATTATTGATCCTAATCGTAGTCCTAAAAAAGGCAAAGGGGAAGCAGCGAAGCCACCGGAGATCGTGAGAAGCACTGGCAAAGCAAAAAAAAAAAAAAGGTCTGACATTCGTGCGTTACATCTACAATCAGCAGTTTGTTAGCTGGCCCTGAATGGCCACAAAGGACCTCATGAGTACCTGTGAGAGGCCACAACATACTAAGAACCACTTTAGAACCACCACACCTTCATGTTGCATGTGTACATTATCATCAATTATATTATTATTTCAACAATTCACAGCTCAACACACAAATACATTCAATATGTTTCTTCTTTTTTTTTTTGTTTTTTGCAACATTTAAGATATTCTGCAAGTCTGAGGTCACATGGCAGTAGCAACGAGAACTGAGTCTCACTTGAGTCTGAAGGCTGTTTCGCTTCCGACATTTGGGCCTCAGCATGCAAGGAGAGCACCGTGTAAACACTCAGTTTGGAACAAAAAAAAACAAACCCTCATTAAATTAGAAGTTCTTTCACCCCAGGTGAAGCGAGGCCTCTTTCCAAAACAAAAAGAACAGGAAGTAAACCACCTTGGTCCCACCTCTGTCAGCCCACCTGGTGGCAACAGGCAGGAAGCGGAAGAGGGGGCATCTCCCCACCTCTGGCTGTTAATGTGATGGAAAAGATCACGTACATCATCACATCCTCAGTTGCCCGATGATTCTGCTTCAGGAGTTTTGACGTCCCATGTTCCTAAAGCAGAACCACAAACAACAAATAGGATGGATCATGTTGCAGGCTCCTCCCCCTTCCAAACTCTCAGGTAAAGCTTGACATGTATCTCCAAATAAATTCCCCATGTGAATAACCAATCAAATTAAGAGCAGCTGTCTACTTGCAGAGGGTGAGGGGGAAAAGGTGAGCCAACATTGCCATTAAGTGGCAACTTGTGAAACTGCCTGTATGAGACCTTCCTTGGCTTTGAAGGTAAATAATAATAATAATAACTAGGATGTGCAATATTGGGAGAAATTGTGTGTGAATGCTGGCAATGCTGACACCGAACTGTCATATTTTAGTTAGCATGCTAGCTGTTAGCATGATATCACCTAGCATGGTAGCACAAGATAGCATGCTAAGTGTCTATGTAAGGTAATACCCGAGAAAATGACTAAAATACTAACATTTGCATGTTAACAATGCTAGCATAACACCACCTCGGCATGATGACGATTAGCCTTTTTATAAGTTTATACTATGCTATTCAAACTATAAAATGGCTTAAATGCTAACATGCTAATGTTCACATTCTAACAATGCTAACATGCTAGCTGTTTCCACTCAGCATAATAGTGTTTGGTCTTTATGTAAGTTTACACCTATAAAAATGGCTAAAATGCTAACTTTAACATATGCTAACTGTTAGCATGCTAGCTTGCGGAACTGGGTTGGAGTTTTGAGGACTGCTGCCACATAGCTAGGCTTCATTTTTGCAAATGTTAGGCATTTGAACACACCAAAATAAATTCCCCATGTGGATTTGGGTGATTTTTAGACCCAATATGTTAGAACGTTCGGTCAAAATGAAATAAAATAACACACATGTGATTCTGTACTGTACTACTGTAAAATGGAAAAATGCCAAACAAGGCAAGAGACAGTTTTCAAGACAAGATATTGAGATATAATTGTAAACACAATTTTGTAGTAAAATGCTAAAAACTACCCTGAACTCCAGAGGGTTAAAATAAACCAATACACAGAAATATATTGCTATTTACAGCAGGGCTCATTCAGAAAAAAAATGACACAGCCTATACAAAAGAAGTGAATAATAGTCATGGTTGCTTAGCTTTCTGTAAATAGGGCCTGCATAAATATTTATCTGAATAGCCTTGAGATAGAATTTATATTCTTCATTGTAACTTTTTATGTAGCGCCACAATGATGGCAGACATGTTTGTGCATGTTTCAACTTGCTGAGCCACTAGAGGGCAGCAACGTATTACTCAAAGCGATTAACACTGAAAGCGGTTTACCTCCAAACCGTTGTTGGGTCTGATATATGAGATTTATTTGTTCTAACCTGAGAGAGAGCTGTTGGACCTCTGCTTATGGAGCTTCTCCTTCTCCTTCTTTCCCTTGGGCATGATCTTCAATTTCATGCTGCTCTTACCGCTGCTGCTGCTGCTGCTGCTGGGACGGACTGATTCCTGGGCCAGGACACACAATGTCAGATATACACAATGACAGTGGATGGAACATACGTGTGTGTGTGTGTGTGTGTGTGTGTGTGTGAGAGAACTCACCTCCTCAGCGCAGTGCATCAGTGGACAGATCCAGTGGATGTCGTCCAGCTTGTGGAGCTCGGCGATCAGGCTGTTCAGGGTCACATGGAGCTCGTCTTCCTCGGGGGACTCAGACTGGGAAAGAGGACAAGAAGCGTGTGTAACAGGAAACCAGACACAAAGGTGTAGTGTGCAGGCGAGCAAGATCATTTACTAGATGTTTTCCATCCAGAAGCATGGTGGTCTCTGCCTGCAGAACTTTGCTGCTGTTGACGATTTCCACTGCCGTGCTACGACTCAGACACTGAAAATAAAAAAAGGTAAAAACAGTATTTTACTTTGAAAGTGCCTCTAATTAGTGCCGGGTCAAAATACATGACATGAGTGGTCAGCATCCAGCGGCTTTATCTACCTCTACATGCGCTTTAAAATGTTGCTACTCAGCTATTGGAGTAAAACTCATGTGTTACACATCAAAAGTTCAATTGAGAACATTTGGATGGGATGGATGGCAAGGGAAGTTGTCAAAAATGGTTTAAAAATCAGTTTCAGACTGTGGATGTCCCCCGTGAAGCCATCTTCGCAGACACAATACTCCCACCCACCGCCTGGAAACACCTCAAGCATTCCAAACCAATTTTTGAGGTGACTAAGACGAATGGCACAGCTACTCATTACTGGATCCTATGGTATATCTCATACATTAAGACCTGTCCACACGAGAGTGATGCTTTGGCTTCACGTTTCAGCATGTACAAACGTGCACTGCGTCGGCCCCCCGGGCCATCTGTCGACTCGTCTGGACCCATCTGCCTACTCTGCCTGGCGTCCCTACCTCAGGACTGGACAGCTTGGCCTCGGTCAGCACCATGGCGCTGGCGTTGACAGCATGCGCCAACTCCTGCTCCACCAGCTTGTGGGTCTTGGCGGCCTCACGGATCCTGGGGAGAGGAGAAAGAAGGGATGAAGATTGTTCCGGCACCTGTTGGTGCCACATAAATATTTTAACAAGCTGTACTGACTTGTTGATGAGCGTGTCGGCCACGATGCCGAGCTGCTGCACCTGAGCGCACTCTTCCTCCGTCAGGTACTCCATGGACTGCTGTGAGTCAAGGCGGGGCCTGGGGTTGCGGTCGATGTCGATCTTCATCTTGTCCTCCCAAGACTTCAGCGTGCTCTCGAACGCCTGCAGAGACAGCGCAAACTTTAGTCAAGGGTGCTTTGAGGAGACACGTTGACATGATGACCTCATTTAACCAAGGACAGGACACATTTAGGAGGCGCAAACCATCCTTTGAGTCAACATCCCACTCTCAGCGGGTACCATGGAAACAATCTGCCTGAACTTGCACCGCTCAAGAGAGCTCCCACAGACTGGAGCGGCGTCAAGTTAATTTGATCACGAAGCAAGAGTCAACAAGCTAAACGCCACATCATCACCATGAGTTGTACACACCCGGTCTCTTGTCAGCATCTGAGCTCGATTCTTGTGGATGATCTTGACGATGCCAGGTGGCTGGATCCAGGCCTCGCCGTCCACCTGCACGGGGACTCCCTCCTCACCCAGGATGGTGATCTTCACTTGGCGACACTGAAAAACACAAAGCACAGGTCAGAGGGCATTTCGGTGCTTAATGAACAGATTCAGCATTATCCGTGTTTCACAGACTGAACTTGAAACTAAGACATACGAAAAATGTACACATGGCCACAGGCCTGCAATAACACTGAAAAAGTCCCCCCTTTTGTCCCTGCCCCCTGACATGTCACACATCCCCATGATTTGAGAAGCACTGTTGTAACCTGAGCAATTCGGTGGTGCTGCAGGTTGATGACTCTGGACATGGCCATCTGCATGCTGCCAAACACGGCCACCACTTCCAGCTTCTTGTCATCAAAAGATGGCGCACCAAAGTTCTGCATCGATGAACAGAGCATGCCAAAGAGTCAGAGCCCGGCCGGCAAAGAAGGCACTCCTTCATTTTTAACATCCATGCTCACATTGTCCTCCTTGGTGCCGCCCCAGAAGTTGATGCCGCCTGCATAGCTGGGAATGTTCAGCACAGCCAGCCCCTGGAGACTCGGCAGAGGCATGGAGACGCCATCACACTAAAGACAGAAGATTCTGTTATGTTTTTTTGGCTTTCTTGAGGAGTTGTATGAGTGTATGAGTCCAACCTCGAGCTGAACCCTCTGCTCCAGGTTTTTGTAGGTCTTCTGGACGAGCTCTTTCGTCCCCAGGACTCCGTACCACATCATGTTCTTTGTGCGACTGCTGCAGAAGAACAAACATAAAGTACATCACGTTAAACCCATCATGGCAAGATGTGCAACCCTCTTTTTCTTACCTGCACTTTTTGGGGTGCTCATCCCTCTTGTTGTTGAACTCCAGTGAGATCTTAGCGTCCAGGCCAATGCCAAAGTAGTTGTTCATGACACACTTCTCCCAGCATTGTCTGCAGGCAAGCATAGATGGTCAATTTAGAGACGTTAAAAAGAGTGCAACACTAAGAAGCCGCATAGTTAGACTTACACATCCTCGTTGAAGTTGACTGCATGGAGGCTATCTGGTTTCTCCAGGACGATGGGCGAGGATGGGCTCAGACTTCCGTGGCCTTAACAGAGGATGTCAAATTTAAAAACATCTCAAATGAACAACTGCATTGCACAACACAACAGCAACAAATGTTGTAAAAGCATAAAAGGAACAAACGGCTCAGTCAGCATTAATAGTTCAGTGTAAATAACAGCACAGCACCTGCAACATTGTCGCAACATTTTAAAGAGCATGTAGAGGTAGATAAAGCTACTAGATGTCATCTTGTTAATAAGTTAATAAAAATTACATCAGAAGGCCAACAACCACAGATGGTAATTTTAATGTTTTATGAAGAGACCGCCATAATTAGAGCATTTAATACATATTTTTTAGAATGTCTTACGCATCTCGGCATCCTTCAGCTCCTCGCTGTTTTCCCTTTTAATGGAGGATGAGGAAGACATCCTATGGAACTCAGTGTGTCGGTTCTGCTCGTCCACCACTATAAACATGACACGGGTGAGCGGGGGCGCAGCCTCAAAGATTGTGACGGATGCCGTTACTCTCCACTCACCTTTTTCTGCTTGTTCGATGATCTGCCTCAGTGCCTTTTTCAGGCTGTTGGCCCGCAGCATCAGCTGCTCCCTGGAGCGGTACGTTTGACCGTCAGAGCCAGTGTCGCCACCGTTTTTATCAGGGCCTGATCCGCCATCCTCCTGGCTGGGAATGGAATCTGCCGGAACCACCTGGAAGCAACAGGAGATGAGCAAGAGGGTTGGTTTTTTTTGTCCTCAACAGAGGTTAGCTCCTCCTTTATTACCTGCGCGTCCACTTCCTCGCTTAAGGCTTTGACCAGAGAATCTAGCTTCTCATTCAGCAATGCACACTGGAAGATAAACACATATACACAATTATATTTTATGTTTTTCAATCATCCAGATCATTTTGTTGTGTCTACTAAAATACACTATATGCACTTTTGGGACACACCTCTTAATGAAACACATCATCATCTTGCTAAAGCATTCTTGGCTATTGCATGCTTACAACTCAACTTTGTGAGAACACATTCGGTTCCCAGTGCACAAGTATAGAGTGGAGTGTACCAAAATATGCACATTTTCATTTTTGTCCAAATGTCTGTAGAATGTAGAATCAGAGCCTTGAACACAATACACCTGCCCACTAGTGGCTTTTACACAACTACCTTGTGTAATACCACGCACACACACACACACACACACTACAATAACCATTTACCTTCTTAGCCATGGCATCTGCCTCTTCCTTGTTCTCAGTGGCCCTCTCATATGCCTTGCCCACCTCCACCACAAACTCATTTACCGTCCCACACAAGAACCTTCAGAAGGATTTGAGCAGGTCATGTGATACAGTCAGTCAGCACTCGAGGCCCAAACACAAGATCCATGGCTTACTTGGCAGAGGAAATGACGTCGCTGTGTTTGTCTGAGTCCAGGATCTTTGCCAGGTGGGACGCCACAGAGTCTGCATACTGAGTGATGTGAACCTGAGGAAAAAAACGTGCTGATGATGACGACAGTACAGTAGGAAAAGCAACCTCATGGATTAAACTCACATACCTGCAAGGGGGAGTCGAGGGGGTCGTCTTCCTTTAATAATGCCGTCTGTTTCGTGGTGGCGGGAACCTCGTACGTCATCACGCTCCACCTGAAAGAATAAAAATAATAATAATTAATTACAATTTGAAAGTACATTCATAAGAGATGCCTCATTCCCACAATGGAAGCACATTCCTGCTGTCTTCCATCTTTTGTGGTTCAGTCCAATTAACATACAAAGTAGAATATATCTCATATATTCTCAGTCACGCAAGTCACGGTGATCTACAAATGTCAAATTGAGCGTGAACTCTTCCTGAACTCATTCCATCGGTGGAATATCTCTCATGCGATCTGCTCCAAAGTCCTCCTTACCGGTCCAGCATTTTGGTGGTGGCCCTCTCTAGCTTCTCCAAGATCTGCAGCAGTTGAGCATCATCATCACAGAGACCTCCCCAGCCCAAGACTCGGGCCAGGTCGTTACCGGTGCCCAGCGGCAGCACGCCCAGTTGACACTGCCCATTCAGGAGAGGGAGAACGCTTTTTTAAAACATACTTTTAATCCTATTATCACATTTCCTGTCTCCATGTTGTCTTTTAATGTCATATGTCTGTATACCTTGGTTTTACAATTTAAAGGGCCTTTTGGGACTACCATGCTCAAGTGCATTTATTCACCTAAAGCGCAAAGAGGACGTGGCTTTAATTGGAAGCAGAGTGAACGTCCAAACTTTATTATAATTATTGCCTAAAATTGACTGTCACATTTGCTCTTTTGACTAGCGCTAGAGTTTTAGAGCATATGAGACGGTGGTTTGGCACTGGATTCTGAAAGAAAGAACATATTGGTAGATCCATTCACTTTTAAAATGTTAAATTTTTTCACTTTTGGTACTTTTGAGCAAGCCATGGGTCGCTCATTCACTTCCCAACAAGCAAACAATCTCATTAGGTCATTTTGAGTGACCTCACTTTGTTTGCTGTCACATAGCTGTAATAACTGAAGTAATTAAGCCTGCAAACTGGCGCTGCAATCAGTGAGCAAGCATGATTATATATTATTATATTTCCATTTCGCTTTAATTGGTCAGTATCCGGGCCGAGGTCTGCCATTTGGTGATGGCTGACAACTTCACTATAACAACTTCATTTTTAACTTTAATAATGATTTGAAGCGCATGAGAAAGTGGAAGATACATTTTTTTGTTGGTAAATTATGAATAAGTGTATTGCACAATGCAGAAACAACATAACCAACCAACAAGCAAACTGCTCAGTTAGCATTGATAGCACCAATGAGTTAATTGCAAACAATAGTGTGTAAAATGTACGTTTTGTACGTACAACTGAGCGCATGCAGAGGTAGATAAACCTACTGGATGCTGACCACTGAGTGCTACTTAAAAAGAAAATACATCAGGGGATTGCCAAAGCTGGCAAGAGAGCCAGGATGTTATTCGCATTCATTGAAGCATTTGCAGTATTTTGGGATAAAGTGCCTTCTCCTGCCTCTCACCTGCTTGTGGAGGTTGAGCTTATCCAGCTCAGAGAGTACCCAGCCCACACTGCCATCTCCCCCGCACACCAGGATACGGAACGTGACAAATTTCTGGAAAAGGCGCAGGCTGGAATTGAAAAAAAATGCTGAGTGAGGAAAATGTTCAGTGTGAAAGAAGATTTGGCACATGAGAGCCGCTTACCCGAGCTCCGGCCCCCCGTTCATGAGATCGAAGACTTGTGCCGGGTTGAGGAGTTGTTTGAACTTGCGCAAAAATTTGACACCCTGGTTGTCTCCGCTTTTAGAGTTGACCAAGACCAGAAGAGGACTGGAGCAGGATGCCGAGGTGGCCTTCCAGAAGCCTGCGCACAAACATCACAGGCATGCATACAAATGAAACCAATAACAGAAAAGGTTGGTCAGTGAGTGTGAGTGAGAGGCATCTTACCGTCAGAGTCGATGCTGTTAAGTGCAGTGGGAGGGATGATGGACACTCTACACTGACCCAGGGGACAGACTTTGGCCATTTGTTCTTTACAGCTGCTGTGGACCTGATGCGTACACACAGAGACAGACACGTGAAAAATAAGCAGTCTCCATAATAATTTCATATTCCAGCATGAGCTCAAAGGTCATTACGATCCTCACAAATGCAGCAAATGTCACTTCACTAACCTTTACAAATACCACACTGATTTATTTGTGTGTGTGTGTGAGGATCAGAGTGTCTCACATATCTGACCAACTGCACACTCAGCACCGACACACTCCTTGCTAAGTGGAAGAGTGGGAGCTCTCATGTAGTATATACGTACAGTAGGGCTTCATTTCATTTTCCAGCAAATACCGTAATTTCTATTGTATAAGCTGAAACTTTTTTTTTACGCTTTGAACCATGCAGCTAATTTGTGGTTTTGCAACATCTTGTGTGCATTTGGTCTCTTTTAGTTACCTTCCAGTGTCTTCCTGTTAATGATATACATTACCGAAATAACTGACGTATCTATATTTTGATTTGAGAATTGATTTAAGAGCCTAAAATTATGGTTTAGAAGGTATCAATATTTTAGTATTGATCGCCACATCACTACTTATCGGCTTTCAGGTTGAAGGTGATCAATCTCGCAGCTTTGAAAGCGTGGAGGGGTGTCGGGAGGTCCACTGTTGCTGCCGGGATTCGGCAGGCTGGACTGCTTCGTGCTGGGGAGGCCGGCACAGGCTTGCGGGCTGATTTGCCTCGGGGCATGAGAGGCCGACCGGCGGGCAACACTTGACGAGGACGACTTTTAGTTCCCAGGAGCAGAACGAGGACAGCGATAAATGACTTTTCTGGTAGGCTACTGTTTACCTAGCCAAGTTAAATATGTTTGTGTATTAAATATTCCATGTCATGACATGAATACCTGCAGTGAATAGATCATCGGGCCTATATATATATATTTTACAAATCGTATTTTCTCTTTAAATTTAGTGGCCGAGATTTATATACCAGTGTGGTCTATAATCTAGAAATTACAGTACTTCCTGATTGTGCTAAGACACGTACAATGGCT
This sequence comes from Doryrhamphus excisus, assembly GCF_030265055.1. Classification (NCBI taxonomy): domain Eukaryota; kingdom Metazoa; phylum Chordata; class Actinopteri; order Syngnathiformes; family Syngnathidae; genus Doryrhamphus; species Doryrhamphus excisus. The sequence goes on along the minus strand of NC_080468.1, from coordinate 24,940,544 downwards.
TTGCACCATAGGCAGCGCCAGTCCTGCAGTCGCCGCACGCTGCCACAGTTCTTATCGCACACAACACACTTGGCGCTGACGGGCAGGTTGCCTTCCAGCCACTGGTGAGGCATGGATACCTGGTGAAAAAAAGCTATGCTGTAAGACAATCGCTATGCTAATATTCACATCAAAGCAAAGTGCAAACACTAAAAACTCACACACCCCATCCTCATCTTCTATGATGTCGTTCCCGATGGAAGCCAGGGTGGTCCACTTGCAGTTGTTGGTGGAGCGAACTGCACATCGCTTGTGAGCTTTGAACTTGCATACTTTTTGAGGAAGACAGGAAGCAGAAGCATGCAAAAGCTTTAGTTGGAATTCGTGCGTGTGTTTGTGTGTGTGTGTGTACCTTCGCAGGACAGGCCATGGGAGGTGACACCGGGCAAAGCCTCCCTGCAGACATTGCAGAAGGTGGGGCGGGCGTGCGAGCAAGCATACCAGTTGTGCATCCCTGAAAAATGCTCCATGTTGAACTGGCTGGCCTGCAGAAAGAGGAAGCGTATAGATACAGTAAACCTCGGATATATCGGACTCGGATATATCGGAAATTCGCTCACAACGGACAGATAAAAAAGAACCAATTTTTCTGTAATGCATATCCAATAAAAATTCATTGCATATATCGGATTTTTTATAACGGATTTCGCCTATTTCGGACAAAATCTCCAGTCCCGTTCCCTCGCATATATCGGATGGCCGTATCGTGGCGCTCCGATTCGCCGAATCGTGACAGGCCGCTATACGGCGTCATTTGCAGCGTTTGCAGCGTTGCCTGCGCGTCCAGGTACATTGGAAACATAGTCAAGGAAGTGCCTCTTTATAACGGATAAAATCCGATTTACGCATATACCGGATATAAATCCGATATATGCGTAAAACGGACATTTTCCGGTATACGCATATAACGGATTTCGCTTATATCGGACAAAACCAGTGGGAACAATTGAATCCGATATATCTGAGGTTTACTGTACTACAAAAGGGCCTTCCCCACACAAAGTTGGAAGTATACAAAAACTAAAAAAAACCTACCTCATAGATTTCCCACTTCTGGACAGACCTTAGAGCGCCGATCCAGTCTTCCATTTCTTTCCTGTTCTCAGCGCACAGCATCAACTTGCGAAAAGGAGTAATGACCTAAGAAAGAAGAATAACATCAGAAAGATGAATAGGCCACATTTTGAAGACAAAACAAGGTGGATTCAGATTCTTACGGTGAAACTATTGTTGATGTTCTTGGTGCTGGTCTCCGCTACGCTGGCGTCTGACAGGTCCACCTCGTCAAATATGAGAGACTACAAAAATAGAACAATGAAATCAAGTTGACTAAATGGCAACATCTATGCACCATGCTTTGGGGGTACCTTGCAGTCCTTGGCATAGTAGAGCGTCCTCCCTCTGAGTTTGAAATAGCGCCGTTTCCATCTTTGGAAGGAGCTGGTCTGCTTCAACAAGATTCCCTCCTTTACGCTCTTCTGTGCACACACATAAGCAGACTAGGTCAGAAAACATTTTAGTTCACTTTGGGTCGAACACTTCCTGAACTTCCACATTTGCTTCCATGAGTGCCGTAAGAAAAGCGTGACCATGCCCTAACTGCCCTGCATGACCCCATACTGTTTGTCTATTGCCACATGAAGAAGAAGAGGAGATTAAAACAAGACTAGATATAGATCAGGTTTCTCAGTGCAAACATGGGCGCCAGAGGTGACATGCCGCTAAAGCAAAACACGCTTTAGCTCACTCACGTAAGAAATAAATCAGTATGTGTTTTTTTATGCTCCACAGCATGGTTTAACACATCACACATCTAAATTCACCATTTTTTGTTGTATGGGCTAAACAATGTAGGTGTTAGGTGGGCTAAGTGGGTCCAAGAGCAGTGGAGAATGGAGCTTTAAGTTCTGATGTTTTCTGGCAACTCGTAGAGGATATCACACAGCATTCTCCTTTATGATTCTATGGACTTTGCTCCAAGAATGTCACAAGCACACACACAGAACAGGTCCAAAGTGAGAACCACCACAGCAGCTGTTGCATTCTTTCAGAAGGACAATGACCCCGCAGAACCGAATAAGTGCCAATACCTGCCATCCTATCCTCAACGTGGCTTCACACTGACCTCTTCCACTGAGTGGCTTTCCTCACTGCTCCTTGCCACACTGTGCTCCAGATGATCCTCTTGGCTCAGGTGGTCACCATCGGCGAGACCCCATCCGTCGCAACGGAACCACACTGGAGCCGCGCAGCACCCCGTTTGGCACAGACTGAGCATCAGCAGGCGGAGGCGGACTAACTTGTTTTTCGGTTTCTAGTCAGCGCCAAATTAGAAAAATAAACGGTCCAGTTGATATCCCCACCCTCCAACATAAGAACACAGTCGAGCTGGCTTCCTTGACCCACCCCACTGATCACTTTCCACACTAGCTCCTACTCAAACAATACCAGGCAGCCACTTCCTGCCTTTCACACTTGTTAGGTAGCAATGCCCCCTCAGGTGTGCTGGCGGGCCCGCCCCCTTTTACTCTGTCTACCTGTGTGTGTGTGTGTGTTTTCAGTGCGAGTCAGACAGGTTCCTCCAGTTGTATTTATAGCCTCCAGGAAATCAGCTTGTTCCTACCTGAACACACAAACACAAGCACGCGCACACACAAATACACACACACGCACACACCACTCCCCTCTAATGTGTTAGTATGTGTGTGCTCGTCATTCTGGTTTATCAGTTTAACAAGCGCAAAACCGCAGACTCACTCACTTGTCATGTCTGCCTCTTCCAATTTTAGAAAATAACTCTCCTGCCATTCCCCACAATCAAACCCATTCATGGCTTTGTTAGAAGATGTAATGAAAAGTGTTGACGCCCCTGTTACTGTCATCGTGACTCTTGCTGGTGAATGAAGAAACGGCAATAAACCAAAGCACAAAAAAAATATTCAAGTGAGTGCGTGCTTCAGACACAAATGGTTTTTATGCACATTCTTGAGATAAGCGCTAATCTGTAGTGAAAGAATCCAAATTGGTCAATTTGTAAAATGTATGAAAACTTGAGCAAACCCTGCACCAAAATGCAATGCATTTTCCTTTGGCTCACGCTCCATTCTACCAAAAAGTGCTGCGTATTTTTTGAGTATGAGAATTCTTTTGAGTGAGCCTTTTAAACAGCAAACAAACGGAAAATAAATGATAAGGTGCACATATGCGTGTTGCCCAGCGGAGGGCAGGGTAAGCAACATGTGGGCTGAAGAAGAACCCTCAGGCAGAAAGAGAAAGTAAAACCAAAAGGCAGTTGTAGTTGCTAAATTTAGGCTCTACAAATGTGCAAATGCAGACTATATTGGACTATTTTTATCATAAGTTATGGAAAGCAGGAAGTGAACAAATGTAACAGTTATTGATTGTAAAAGTACCAGATGGAGGGGTAGGATTTAATAAGCTTTGCTTCTTCCTACTCCTTTTGGACATGTGGGACTGGGAACTGATTATGGGATGCACTCAATTGTAATCTGATGCATGTTCAAATGAAATAAAACCATTACCATTACCAATACCATTACCATAAGTTGAACATGTTGAATGCGCTGCAAGCATTATAGACCCGCCCTCTTCCGACCACTGCAAGCATGCCCCAGGTAACACACATGCACGCGCCTTGGTTGCTTGTTGTCGGCTTAAAATAGCTATTAGTTTAAAGTTTAGCTATTAACATTGGCCGTAATCCCTCGCTTAATGCGGTTCATTGGTTCCAGGCCCAACCGTGATACATGTATTTCCGCGAAGTAAGATTAAATGATAATGATAACTGAATATTTTCATAGTGAGAGCATACAAAACCGGTTTGTGACTTTCTAAATAATTTTTTTTAACCATTATTGGAGCCCTCTAGACATGAAATAACACCCCTATAGCGACTTGTACACTTATATTACCCAATATAGTAGAGAATACTCAGATAATAATCAGAGAAAATAAGTCATTTAAGACATAAAAAGACTCATGCTTGTGTGTGTTTCAATGAATATCTTCCGGATGTGCAGACAAGAAGTGGCGTTGTGAATTCAGAGGTGAATTTTAGCTGGAGTGCGGCACAACAGTAGCCGTGTTAATATCACGATGATGAATGTTAATATTATTATCATGTTATGATGGTACCTGTGGCCACACGGTGGAGAGTGTTTAGCATTTTGGCCACACAGGAGATTGGGAAGTCCTAAGTTCGATTCTCCGCTTGGGCACTTCTTTGTGGAGTTTGTTCTCCCCGTCCCCAATTAACCTAACATTGGTGACTCCAAATTGTCCATAGGTATGAATGTGAGTGTGAATGGTTGTTTGTCTATATGTGCCCTGTGATTGGCTGACAATTAATCCAGAGTGTACCCCGCCTCTGGCCCAAAAGTCAGCTGGGATAGGCTCCAGCATAACAGCGGCATTGAAAATGGATGGATATTGTGCCTGTTGTGAGATATATAATTCTAAAACAATAAAAGCCTGTCATTGGTGATCAAGTCTGGTGCTTGTTACTAGTGACACCTAGTGGCCAGTGTAGACTACAGCTCATTAATATCTTCATTCATTCATTCATTTTCTGCCGCTTTTCCTCACGAGGGTCGCAGGGGGTGCTGGAGTCTATCCCAGCTGTCTTCGGGCGAGAGGCGGGGTACACCCTGGACTGGTCGCCAGCCAATCACAGGTCACATATAGACAAACAACCATTCACACTCACTCATTAATATCGTTTCTTTTGTTAAACTGTATGCGTTAGACTATGTCGTCTTGTATTTGGAACATTGTTATGCTTGGAAACACTTGCTTTAGTATGAATTTATGGACTACTAATAGGCCGTAGTCAACCATGAAACAATCATTTTTTTCATGAATTAATTTTTGAAAAACCACAAAAGAGTAACTAAGTGATACTTTGCGGGATGGAGGGAAGGACAACTGTATAGCCTGCCTCACAATGACTACAAATTGTCATGCAAGACATATAAAAATCACTGCACTGTTCCCAGTAACATTATGTTGGAAAGGGGCTGAGCAGTATATTGAAGGGGTTTTCAAAGTCTGGCACATTGAACGTTACCTCAGAGAACATAAAACTACTCCCCAGCGGAGCATATTTTGTGGCATTTCAATTCATTTGCCTGAGCTTAGCAGGTCTGAAGAATGTGTTTATATTTATTTTCTCAAGCAGCCACCCCATATTCTGAAAACTATTATTCACACTATAAAGCTAGCAGGACATAAAACTTGTTGATCCAGAACCTTAAAACAGCAGGGATTTGCGAAGATCATCCAAATAGGAAATAACTGCACCAATAAAATTGTAATCGAGCAGGAGGAAGACGCAGTAAGGGACGGTTAGAAAAAGACACTCGACGTGCACAAACATGTTGCTCTGACCACGCACGTGCACGCACACACGCAGTTAAAACAAGGCGTAGGAGGACTTTGCACCATGGCGACCACATCCTGTCTCATGCACCCCATGCGTTTATTAATAGACACACAAACACACACGACATGTGCAGGAAAAAGAAACCGATGTGTCTCACACACACAAAATCCCCCAACTTTAGCCACATGTTTCCACTCTCTTAATGTGATTCTGTACTATCATCCCATTTTTGGGATTCGGCCTGCGAGGTTTGTGAACTGAAAGACACATAATCTCTTTGCCAGTGACGGGAGGGGGGGAGGTGGCTCGGAGCATACGGACCAAATCTGGCTCTTGTGCTCCATAATCCTCACTCACACACACATACACACACACACACAGAAAAAGGGAAATGATGGCTGCCGCTTCTCCTTAATGTCCTGATACGATTAGCATGTTGTTATTGATGGGTGACATGAGTGGCGTTTACAATGTTGCAACTCAAGCTTGTATATTTGTCACACACACACACACGTTAATTGAATATTTAGGGGCATTTGACATTTGTTTGCATTGACCTGAATGCAAAACAACAAAATATGACCTCCCCAGGTCCTTTGTGGCAGCACCCTGTGGTATGCATCATCCTTGATGGCGTGGAGTCTTTATTGCATCATTCCTTGAAAGTCCACCACTGAAAGGAGGATACTTTGTTAACAACCTTCGAGTGGTAACACTGATTCACTTTTATGTTCATGTAAGATAGAATCTCTCTGTTTTTTCAAGTGGGCATAGCGGCCGAGTAGTTAGCATGCAGGCCACACAGCTAGGAGACTCGAGTTTGATTCCACCAACGGCCATCTCTGTGTGGAATTTGCATGTTCTCCCCGTGCATGTGTGGGGTTTTTTCAGGGGCTACGGTTTCCTCCCACATTCCAAAAACATGCTAGGTTAATTAGCAACTCCAAATTGTCCATAGGTATGAATGTGAGTGTGAATGGTTGTTTGTCTATATGTGTTCTGTGATTGGCTGGCGACTAGTACAGGGTGTACCCCGCCTCTCGCCCGATGTTTCATTGTTTCAACCCAGAGTTCAACCCACAACCCAGACAGAAAGCTCTGACATCTACAGGATTTGACTAAGAGTCAGTGGTAGCTTTTGCTTTTGTTTAGTTTTCATCAGTGTTGGGAGTCAAACGCTGTTACCAACAGTGAAATGTGGCCTGTTATTATTATTATTATGCTTTCATATCAATGATCTGTCATTTGGCATTGTTCACTACTACTACTACTACACTGGAAGCTAAATAGTCAACAAGAGCTGTGGCTGCTCACTCCCAGGAAAACATATCCACCCTAGTGTTTTAGTAAAGAATTGCAAGTCAGGAGCTACAGCGAAATCACTACGCTGGCTCTCTGATGGTGTCTTGCTTCATTTATAGCTCTCTAGCCAGGGGGGAAGCACTTAACGTGCAAATCTCCACCAAATCACTAGGGGCAGCCTTTTCCTGAGCTTGAGCTATCACAGCTCCAGTTTCTCTTTGGAGTAGCTGGCATCCAGCATAGTAGTACAAAATGGTGACTGGCAACACATCCATTCATTTTCTATGTTGCTTATCCTCACTAGGATCGTGGGGGTATGTTGGAGCCAATCCCAGCTGTCTTTGGGCGAGAGATGCGGTATACCCTGGACTGGTCGCCAGCCAATCACAGGGCACATATAGACAAACAACCATTCACACTCACATTCATACCTATGGACAATTTGGCAATACAACTTAAATGCTCTATCAGGACGCTGCAGTACCTAAACTTTGTTATGCTGGACTTTGTGGTGCTTCCGTGAGAGGGAAAATCCGAAAATGATGTATGATGAAAAGCCAACCAATCAGAATTTTATGGAGGCAAAAGTCAAGCTCCACTGGGGGGTTTGAAGGAGGCGTAGGAGGCTAATTCAGCCTTAACTCATGATCCATAATCTCATGAAACAGATTCTTCGAGAAATACTGTATACTCCAACCAATCAGGTAATTGCTGTGTTTTTCCCAAATTGTGTTCCCAATGAGGCTTTATATCTGACAGTGTGGAGTCCCAAGCACTCGCTCACTCTCCACACCTTGCCGACTTCATCCCTCATTAACTCCCATTCCTGACCTTGGATCAATATTTTCCTGCTACTCCTCCTCTTTTTTGTGTTCTCTCTTCTATCCCACTTTGCGGCCCAGATCGATACACATCTCCTTCATCCTCTTCCTCATCCTCTTTTTCTACCGTCATCTGCCACAGACGCGACGTTCTAATATCCGTTTGATTGTTGGTTTGGAGCTTTCCTCCAAAAACTAGGGGTTTCGGGCACAGGTCAAGAGAGAGTCAATGATATTCAATGCAGATTCAGGTCTTGGATTAGTTTTTTCACCTACTGTATGTGTATTGCCACAGTTACCTTGAAAAAGTCAAGATCAAAAGATCACTAGTTTAAAAAGTAACTCAGCAAATTCATTTTTTCCACACAAAGCTTATATAATGATGCGGCTAATTTATGGTTAAAGGAAATACAGTTGCCATGATGCTTAAAGTGCAAAGTCATGCTAAACGGTTGCTGTGAACATTTCCGCTCATTTTTATTGTGCAGTCTGTTCTATTTTGAATATTTTTGCATTTTTTTTTTGTTCTTATTTGATTTTGTTTTCGAATAACACATGAGCCACCGATGGCCCCCGGGCCGCAGTTTAGACGCCCCATGCTTTTGTGGTTCTTTGTGGGGGCTTTGTTTGTGTGCAAACCACAACTCTATATGGTTGATAGCTTGGTATTCCGGGTGAGGTTGAGGGGAGGGGAGTGCTGTTGCGGATGGAGCTGGTCGATGCGTTAAAACAGTCAGCTTTAATGATCCGTGTCGCCACAGCTTGAGTGTTTTTTTTTGGGGGGGGGGGGGTGAATGTGATGCAATGTTTGGTGCATGTGGGGCAAGACGTGCCGGTGTGGTCTGCGTTGGCACCTTTGGCCGGGCTTTTAGGGCTGAGAATGTCTGATGAGTGATGATGCATATGGGTGTTGGTCGCTCTCTAGGAGTGTGTGTGTGGGGGGGGGGGGGGTACTGTTGTGACAAGGTAATTATTTTTCCCAATTTTCTCAATCGAGCAGCAAAGTCCCAAAGATCAAGGTTGGCGGCCCCTGCCCAAAATAATGGTTGGATTTCCCGCTATAGAAAATGCCTGACTCTCCTCCCTCCATTGTGAGACACAAGAAGAAAGCCAATACAGGTATCTTTTTACGAAGGAAAACAGTAACGCACAATGACTTGGTAACAATAATCTGATCATTGTTTTGGAAATGGTAAAACCTTCGATTATTCTTTACTGAAAAAAGTGGTTATTTTACTGCCTGTCAAATTGCTGACCTAAATTGGGTTGAAAACGAAACACTCCCTTTTCATAACACACACCATTATGGACTATTTTAGGCAAGGCACACAAGTTACGGCCATCCTGGACTCTTGTGTCTCTGACAACGTGATGGATGAGGCACACAGCAGCATGTCTAGACCGTAATAATCTGCTTTTTCACCGGAGCGATTTAGCCGATAAAATTAATATCTGTGCTGCGTTTGGTGGCCTCGAAGGATTACTCTCGGCTCGACGATTTCAGCTGCTTGAACTTTTGATCAAAGTCGAGAAACAAACTTGTTAATTAACACTTCACTCGGTACAACTGCAAATCTGATGAGATACGTTGGCTTTATCAAAAATAAAAAACATACTACATAGAGACTATTCTGTGTTGTTTTGTCTGTTGTGAATGAAGAACTGCACGGGCGCATGAGGCACTGAGGTTTTTTTTTTGACACAGATGTGCTTAACCAAACACAGATCTAAATTTAGCTGTTACATCCCAGAGGAGGTTCTAAAACAGGACACTTGTGTATATACAGTATTTATGAACGTGTGTGTGGCTTCAGTGGAAACCTCGGTAAAGGATGTTGTAACATTCTGAGCTTCAGATTTAATTTCTCAGTGATTAGAGCGTCTGAATTCACACACTTTGGTGCCGATAGCAATGACTTTAATTGGTGCCGTTTTAGTTCACTCCTCCTATTATCTCTTTTGTTTTGCCTCTTTTGTTCTCCACCTAGTGTAGTATCAGGTGATCTACATGGGAGTGTGTGTGTGTCTGTGTGTGTGTGTGCAAGAGAACAGTAAACGGCTTCAGATTCTAATCAGATTACTGAGCTCCTACAATGTAAACAAGCCACATAAAGCACATAAGGAAGTAACCTTTCAACATGAAGTTTCATTTCTACTCCATACATGGGAAGGAAAAAAAACCTAATTAACCCTTCTAATTGGGCTTTGATTAAAGTGAGCTAACTATGTCAGAAACCGTGTATGAATATAACTTGTCACGTACCTAAAATGGCGAGGATTGATGATGAAGCTGCGCATGCAAATAGAGTGTCACTGTCGTGCATGTTAATGCAAAGCTGCACAATGTAAAAGGGTGTTTTTCTGTGTGCATGTGTGTGTGTTGTTGTTGCTCTGACAGGCAACAGATTGCTGCACCGCATGCCTGGTCGCTCACACCGGCAGGCATATCAGCAAAGGACAGGAGGAATAAAGAAAGAAAAGGAAAAAAGAATGACAGAAAAAAAAGTGTGGGTAATAAAATGTGTGCAGCTGCAAGAAGCTCCATATCTTAAACTCAGACACATGCGGTGCCAAAAATAGCCCTTCTGGAGTTCACAGAGTGGTTAGTGCTGCAGAATGCATGACAAATGTGTGTGTGTGTCTTTTGAAGCTGTCCTCATTCCGTCTGACAAGGAGACAGGAAAATGGGAATCCCGCAGCAGTGACAACACACTGTTCCACACATCATGAATACAGTTACGGTATATACATCGTTTGTATTGGCACCCCCTTTGAGTTTTATCAACATGATTTGTAAGACATCCTAGCATACATGTAGGCCTAATAAACATCCTTAGAGTTGGATTGGTCAATGACTTAGGGACACTTAATTGCAAAATTACAATGACGATTTACATGATGTTTTTCAAACATTCTTGCAAACACTTTTCACACGAGTGCTCGGAAGTCCTTGAAAGGTGTGTACCAAATTTCATGGTAATTTGATTAAACTCCATGAAGTTACTAGTGGTTTCAAGTCCATCCTATCCATATTAGGTTTAATAAGGGTGCCATCATTTTCTACCGCTTATCCTCGCGTGGGGTGCTGGAGCCTATCCCAGCTCTCTTTGGGCGAGAGGCGGGGTACACCCTGGACTGGTCGCCAGCCAATCACAGGGCACATATAGACAAACAACCATTCACACTCACATTCATACCTATGTAAAATTTGGAGTGGCCAATTAACCTAGCATGTTTTGGAATGTGGGCGGAAACCGGAGTACCCGGAGAAAACCCACGCATGCACGGAATCGAACGCTGGTCCCCTACCTGTGTGGCATGAGGAAACTAATTTCAGCCACTTGTATCTGCAATCTCGTTTGATCGTTGTCATTAAAAATGCTCAATTAGAGTACAGACAAGTCCAAACATCTACATGAGTTGATCTGACAAATCTTTAAATTGATCAAATGTAGAATTACTACAGCTTGTGCTTGGACATCAACAAGTAGCGTGCAACTGTTGAAGTCATTTTCTTGAGCAAGATTCTATAGCATCGTGAGAACGCGGCAGCCAAAAGCCAAGCAGACTATGAACTATGGCATTGTTACCATGAATGATAATAGAGTAACATGGAGGTGGCCGTGTGTAATGCATTATTTGAAGCACACATTAAATGCTTTAGTCAGACCCTGCAGTCCAACCTACCTCGGTGTTTCCAGCGTCAGCAACTGAAGCACCGAAAATCATCTTCTCTGTAAAACACACCTTTAGAAGAGATTGGTTTTGACAGATTAGCAACATGGTTGCTATATTTAGTAAATAAGGGTGTGCATTTAAGTGTTTCTTGCATCATGCATTTATTCAGTAATTAAACACAAGCAATTAACAAAAACTATGCACCTGCCAAGCAGGTGAGCTCCACCTCTGTAACGCCGTGCAATGCAAAACTGAAAGCTGTAAAAAACTGTAACCCAACCCTTGACCAACATCGCTAAGAAGGCAGAACTTGGATACACTCGCCTCCCTGCAAAATAGGTGTCCAAAGTGTGGCGCAGGAGCCATCTGTGGACCGTGGCTGATGGCAGAAATAAAGGTTTGTTTGTCCAGTCCTATTTTTTCATTGACCTTATCATCACGTCTAATCTGGTGAACCAAGCAATTTCCCAGTCTGTCTGAGTCTAAATCCAAAAAAGGCATAAGTTTAATGCATAAGACGCTCTCAACCCCCCTGCCCCTTTTTCCCGCTGATATTTGATCACCTCCTTTTAGGCAAGAAAGGATGTGGTCGCTCTGTTGCAAGAGATTTGTGCGCTCGTTCAGCCTCTGGTGCATGGCACGCTCATCACCCAGATTGCACCGTTGAAAGGAAACACGAGCGGGAGGGTGCTGGCGTGGTTGTTGTTGTCTTGCTGATATTTTTCCAACACTTGCCTTCGATATGATTCAATGTCTGGCTACCAACTCAAGTGCCATGACTCAGGGAGGAGAGAAGGAACTTAGCAGGGGAAGGAGTCTAGATGCCGGACTTTAGGGCAGAGTGATTGCTCTGCCCGGAAAGCTCTATCATGGAGTCCGAGCAAGAACTCAAATGGCTAAAGAATGCAAAGGAAAATTGACTTGTGCTCATGTTTATCCAGATCTGCACCAACATCTAATAGGCCTCTACCCTGCACACAGTTTCATACTGAGTTTTTGGGTAATCCTGCACAGAGCTAAAAACAGCAACAGGACATTTGGGTCTGACAGAAAGCGGGGATGTGGCTGCTTTATTGTATTGACCTTGCCCTAAATGCACACACGTGCCCCTGCACACACACACACACATACACACACACATAGTGAATGCATCATAAACAGATGTGTGTTGCTGACTCATGATTACGCTACATGTCAGGACAATGTGACACTCAAGCATCACAACTGAGAGACACTCATTCGGATTTTCCGTAGCACGTGTGTGAGTGAATTCCTGTTAAAAACAGAGTGAAAAAGCAAACAAGAAACCAGAGTGAATCTATTTTTGGATGCAGAGGCTGATGCAGAGAGCACTTCAAAGATAGCATGTACAATGTGAACTGAAATAGTTTGAGGTTTAAAGGTTAAAAAGGCAAATACTATTAATAATAATAAAGACACTGTAATTCCCGAAAGAAAAACACACTTAATCCTGTCAAGGCTCGGTTAGGATAACAAAGAAATGTTGTGTGTCAAAGTTGTGTTGTCAGTCTCCATTAGGCGACAGACAGGAGATGGAGGGGGGGAGATTAATAGTACAATACACACATGCAAGCGCACATACACACACATACACACAGTGATTGATTACACACATTAGAGTGTCGACACAAACATACAAACTCACATCAGGTCCGAGCTCGTTAGCGATGATACAAACACACAGCTGCTACTGACTGAATGCACACATGAGTACTTTAATCGACCACACCGACACCACCTAAACGCACCATGCATGAGAGGTATTGCTCTCTGCTTGGCATTAACACATGTTCAAAGTGAGTGTCACTATGTTTGACACAGGCGCTGAAAATAGCTCATTAACTCTGTATTTCTGTCTCGAACGCACACGCACACATGCACAGTCGTTAATGGCCTGTCGTAGGCTGAGGCCTTATGGGAGGAGGAATGACAGGGCGTGATGGAGAAGGAGAAGACAGAAGGGGAGAGAGACACTGGAGGATGGAAAGAGAGAACAAAGGGAGAGTAAAAAAAAAGCACGTATCAGCAGAGGGACAAGACTGACGTGAAGGACAAAGAGGGACAGGAAGGACGATGAGCAGACACGGTGGGCGGAAAGAACAAGACAGATGTCTTTACGTTATGTTGCATTCTGGCGTCTTGTTGCTTCACTTCGTGATGCATTCAGGCAGCTTTTTACTATACATGATGCCGCATTCAGGAGCTCTATTGGGTGACGTGGTGCTGCTTGTAGGTGTCATTGCTTTACATGATGCTTCATTTGGGCATCCTATCGCTTCCCTTGATGCTGCGTTCGGGTGCCTCGGGAGTGTTATTCTTTACATAGGTCTGCCTTCAGGCATCCGATGACTATACATGATTCTGCATGTGGGTACCCTTTTACAATACATAATGCTGCGTTTAGGTGTAACTGATGCTGCATTCAGGTGCCCTTTTGCCTCACATGTTGCTGCATTCAGGTGACCTATTACTTTCCAGATGCTGCATTCAGGAACCTTATTACTATAGTATATATATATATATATGTGTATGATACTGCGTTTGGGCGTCCTATTGCATTACATTATGGAGCTTTTAGGTGTCATTGCTTTACATGACGCTTCAATTGGGTGTCCTATCGCTTCCCTTGATGCTGCGTTCGGGTGCCTCGGGAGTGTTATTCTTTACGTAGGTCTGCCTTCAGGCATCCTATGACTATACATGATTCTGCATGTGGGTACCCTTTTACAATACATAATGCTGCGTTTAGGCGTAACTGATGCTGCATTCAGGTGCCCTTTTGCTACACATGTTGCTGCATTCGGGTGACCTATTGCTTTCCAGATGCTGCATTTAGGAACCTTATTACTATAGTATATTTATATGTGTGATACTGCGTTTGGGCGTCCTATTGCATTACATTATGGAGCTTTTTGTTGTCATTGCTTTACTGCTGCGTTTGGGTTCCCCATAGGGTCATGTAATGCTGCGTTTGGGTATCTTCTAGCCTTCCATGATGCTGCATTTTGTGCTCCAGTGCAGGGCTGCCCACCTGTTCATGGCTATTCACAAGGCATGTTTGTTGGTTGAGTGTCTTACATAAGTCTCTACACTACTTCATCACTCTGTCCTGTCCTCCCTTTTGTCTCTCCATCTCCTCCTCTCACTATTGACCCTCACGTAGCACTGCAACTGTATCACATCCAGCCAGGGGCGTAAATCAAAGCACGCACACACACACAAACACACACACACGCTTGCTCACACAATGCTGGCCATCCCACACACTGGTGCGTGCGCACTCTCCCGTTTCTTTCGCCGTCCCACGCGCACACCTATAACTCGTCCTCATCTTCGATGCAGTCGACACCCACACACACACACATGCCCGCACACGCTAAGAGAGCAAGATGCAGATAAAAAGTGAACAAATGTGGTAAGGCCAAACGCTCCCTGCAGCAAAGCTACAGGAATAGGAGGCAGGAGGAAAAGACTGAAAATACCTGTTGGTCATGGCTCAAAAATGCCAGAAATATTCTACATTATATAATCGGAAAACGGTGGATGGTCTTTGCATGTATTGGAATTTATTCATTTATTTGTTCCTAATGCATTCATATTCGGATTTTAATCAATAAACGGGATATATTTATCGCCATGTTTGTCTTGGATCCGCAATCACGTAACTTTTCAAAAAGAGAAGCCAATAATAAGCAAATCATGCCAAGTGTTCCACTTTAAATTGCTTAATAAGGATTAGGAAGGTCCAAAAAACTATCACAATGTCAATTCATGTCATTCAGAATTCATAATACTTCATAGTTCCATGGCACAATGGCAAACGGAGTGAGACCTCTTCAGACCTCTCAGTCATAGTCTCTTTGTCTCTGTAAGGGAAGACGGTGCCACTAGCTTACACACAGCAGAAGAGTGTTGCCTCGTGAGGAGCAATTCAAGGTAACGTAGTCGTAATTAGTAAGGAAAAAGATGCTCACAAATATTTATTATAATACAATAACAAATATACCATATTTCGACTTCAAATCAAATGAGCAAGGTGACCCCATCAAGACGGATGACCCTGTATGCCAAATTTGTGCAAAACTGCGGCAACTAAAAGGCAAGGCAATGAACTTTCGCACCGAAAACATAAACCACCTACACAGTTTTTCGCTGGGGAAAAACTACAAAATACTGAACGTCACCACTCACTCAGACGTTGGGTGGACAAAGTAAATAAAACACAAAAGCAACAGTGCAAAATCGTATGCGCTCACAGAAAGTGTACTTTGCTGCATCGCAAAAAAGATGTTGCTGTTTAATACAGTTGAAAAACAAGCATTTCAAGAAATGCTGCAAACGTTTGACAGACAGTACGAAATGCTTGTGAGGAAATACATGTTACGAATGGCAATTCCACAACAACAGTGAAAGATGACATATTAAAGGAAATATTGCATTATTTGAAAATATTCTTAATCATTATTATTCATCATTATTAAAAAATAATGTTACAATGATGTCTTGCTCTCGTAGACCCAATGTCAAGTATCATCTCGTCTTGTGTACCGAGTGTCTCTGATGCAATCTGATGTAGATATGCTAAGAAGTTATTGTACATATATATATACGTATATATACACAATATGTATTATTATCAACCTTTTATCTGCTGCGTCCATCTTATTTTGTTTTTTTTTACATCTTTCTAGTTTAATTTTTACTTTTGAATGTGCCGCTGGCCACTAAAAGAAAAAAACAACCCGTGGACTGCAATTTGTACACCCGACTTATGGGAACAGTAGTTCTTTTCCTGTAGAAAGCTATATCCACAAAGGTCGTCAGGCCTCATTTGCAAGGCCTTATGGGAAAAGTAATCCATTTAGCTGGTGAAATAGATATGCACAAAGCATATTTGACTTTTACATCATGCCCAAGTCTCTCGTGGGGTGTTGGCTCACATTCGGAGGTAAAAGGTGAGGATTTCCGGCGCTATTCAGAGCAGCTGAAAAACCACTCATGAGCTTGGGCGGGCCGCAGGACAATTACAGAACTAAAAAAAGAGTGCAGGAGTGGCATTGTGAGGGCAGAGTATGCTGAAAAAATTAATTAAGACAATTAATTTCCGAGCAGAGGGAGGAGAAACTGGAGCGAGGAGGAGAGTAACCAGGATATGTTTTGTGTCAATTGGCTTATGTGGAAAGAAGCATAATGAAGGTATGTTTGTTAGCGTGTGTGGGAGAGGCCTAGTCAAAGCTCCTCTACTATGAGGCAAACAGGAGGAAGGCGAGTGTGAAGCCTTACGTAACGTGAAAGTAAAACTTAAAGCAAGCGGAGGAGGAAGAAGAGGCACTTTTGAAAAGATTAAGAGCGACCAAAGGTGGCCACCGCTAAGTGGCACCAGGATGGCGTCACACAAGCGAGACAGAATTAATCAACCTCCATCCATCCTAAAAAGTCAGGCTGGCCGAGTGTTAGCCACACTTGCAATTAGCGAGACTGCAAGGTCACATCACAAGGTGAGTACGGCGCCGACCATAAAACAGCGGCGACCCAGCATTCACTGCCAAGAGTCTATGCAACTGATAGGCGGGGGCTGTCCTGTGAAAATGCAGCTGCTAGTCTGACAAAACATGGCTGACACCCACCAGCCTCCTCCCTGGAAAGATATTTAATTAGAGGCAAAAAAGCAGGCAGAGGGAGACATCTCATCTTTGAAGGCTATCGGAGCATCTGCGTGATTATCTGAGGACCGCCGAGCGAGCCATTAATCTGACAGGGGCGAGGATGTCATGTCGGAGAGGAATTAGCACCTCTCTAACAAGTGCGACGCTCTAACGAGTGCGCGCGACAATGGCGGCAGCGGAGAAGGAGGGGCTACGGCGCACGTGCGTGTGTCCCAACAGGACACACCAACAAACACACTAATCCGCTGGAGGCCATTGTGAGGAAGAGCCAATCCCTGAGTGGGCTTAATCTAGGTCACATGACTGACACATCATGGCTAACATGTATTGATTACCAGCAGTGGCCTGAGGACTAGCTCACTTTGTTTCCACTTTAATTTCACATTAGGCACACAAACTTGACTCTTATTGGGTCCGCCTCTAAAAGCTAAATGAGGGCTTCAATCAAATCTATTTAGATTTGATTGACACCTGCCAAAATCTAATACCCATTCACACACTCACCCACCAAGTTCTTATTTTTGATTTTCTTTTAATGTCCCGCCACATGTCGATCCTCACGTTGGTGCTCGCCAATCAATGATATCCAATACCGGTGGACAGATGCTGCCAATAATGGGATGCTATCGCCATGGCAACCGGGAGCCATATCCCATGTCTCTGATCGATCCGAAAGTGATTTACAGTGGATGCTCGATGGCGGCGATGGCTAACGATCTTGACTTAACGCAGCAACAATGAGGTCATCTGAGAGTTAGCCATGCACAGCTAGCAGAACTCATGGTGGATCAGTTATCTATTATTAATAACAAAACCTCTTATTAATAAGAAATGAGAGAGCAACATCAAAGCGCTAATTTCTTACAGTAAGGCCCTGCCAAGGTTGCCAGAAGTAATCTCAGCTATGGGAAACTTGGCCATGTGACAGAAAGTGGACCAGGTATAATTAAGTGGTCTCCTACCTTGGCGCGGATCTGGCCTGAAGTGGACACTTTGCGGATCAGTTTATGCGACGTCTCCTCTTGCTCGCCATCGCTGTCGGACGACTCGTCTCCCGCCTCACCTGCCTGTCATGACACCAGGAAAGCATAAGTCGGGTCAGACGTTTGTTTCGTATTGGCCTGCGACACAGTGTCATTCTAAAATTAAAATGCAAAAAGGTATTAAGTCATGAGAAAAATCTGAACTGTTGATACTAAAACAACACATACATACGTAATGCATAGAAAATATATGTATATATACTACATATATAATGTGCATCTTTTGATTTATTAGCATGTGGCCCCCAGTAGGTAATGTTTGGACACCTCTGGCACCGAAATACCTTGCAGGTTATTTTCAACTGACCAGTACCTGGTTCTGTTTATGGAATACTACACCAGTACGCTTTACTCAAGACAGCTGACAGCTCATATTTTGGTTACCTTATTAAAGGGGAACTGCACTTTGGGGGAATTTTTCCCATCATTCACAATCCTTCTGTGAAACATCAACACATATTTCTTTCCCTTTTCTATGCATTATAACACGTCATTGGGACGAACCTATTTTGACGAATATACATGCTGTGATCATGTAAGAACGAGTACATGGATGATAAGATGTGATACTGACAGTATCTTGCGATATTCACAGGATTGTGAATGATGGGCAAAATTCCAAAAAAGAGCCGTTCCCCTTTAATCTTGCAACAGAGGGCCAATGTATTACGAACCGTTTTCTGTATGACACCACTACAAAACTTCTATCCATCCATTTACCGCTCATCCTCACAAGGGTCACAGGCATGCTGGAGCCTATCCCAGCTGTTTTCGGGCGAGAGGCGGGCTACACCCTGGACTGGCCGCCAGCCAATCACAGGGCACATATAGACAAACAACCATTCACACTCACATTCATACCTATGGACAATTTGAAGTCGCCAATTAACCTAGCATGTTTTTGGAATGTGGGAGGAAACCCGAGTACCCGGAGAAAACCCACGCATGCACGGGGAGAACATGCAAACTCCACACAGAGATCCCCGAGGATGCGGGGATCAAACCCGGGTTAGCCACTACAAACTTCTATCGCCACCATTAATAACATAATTACCACCAACGGTACATTATATAGATAATCTCCATTTCACTTTGAGTGGACATACTTGTAAATATATCCATCGTGTTTATTACTCACCATTCGATGATGAGCCAATGTCCATTGGCTTCATTGATTGCAAAGAATTGTCATCAAAGTATTAAAAAGGTGTTTGTATTTACAGTAAAGTTGTGTTTGACACATCCAATGCTGTGTGTATTTCCCCTGTAGCTTTAATTTCTAAATGTGAAATGCTATATTTATGTCAAAACGCTTACATTAAAGCTGAAAGTCTACACTTGAAACACATGCTGATTTATTAATTGATTGCTTTATGTCTAATCCATTGAGGTGGTGGTGGTGTATGCTGTAAAGGCAAAATGTGGCACTGCCACCGTCCAAATACAGGTTTACAAACATTTACCCAAAACAATAAGTATCCATCATTAATAAATGTGGTTACATTTAAAGTATGTTTAGATGTTTAGCTTACTTTAATGTGAGGTCATACAATTCAGAATGAGAGCACTCATCATAAGCAAAGCAAACCATTAGAAAAAGCTTTTGAGCAGGATGCCTTGCAAACTACAACACATTGTAAAAACATCAACAGCATTTGGAAACCTACCATAGGGGTTCTCTCAGCGTCCGTTTGGACCGACTCGCTCAGCTCGGCCACGTGCAAGACGTTGGGGTTCAGCTTGGATGCCATGTAGGGTCAGATTTGGGATGGGGTACAAGAGGGGGACTTGGATGGAGAAGCTGGCAGCAACTGTGGAAGAGATGAAGACATGAGGCATCAGTTGTGTTGTCTGCATCCCTCACACACACTCACTTCACGCGCAGTCACAAACACACAATGCACATAGGGAGACAAGTTCTCAGTTCCTCCAGGCTTCCTCCTTTGCTGTCACACAGAATGGCCTTTTAGGATGGCGATGGGAATGATGATGACGATGATAATGATTATGAGGAGCAAACACCGGATGGAGATGCCTCTCATTGCACTGACGGCTGTCAGGATCCGTGCCTGCGTGTGATCGCCCATCCTGACGTGCACGTCTCTTGTCCAATTGTTAGAATTAAGACGCGCGACGAGATTCGGAGCCACCGCCACGACCACACAGTCCGTTCGACAACACGTCGTGAAATGAAGCAACGAGGTGCCTTACCCTTCCTCCGGCCGCCTGCTGCCGGCGCCCGGCCTGCCGTGCTCCGCTCGCTCACTCGCTCGCTCGCTCCTCGGCCGGGCTCCGGAGTGATCGCCACCGGGTCCTATCCGCTGGTGCTCGGCTTTGCAGCAATGGTGCTCACGGCGCCGGAACCGAATCTGGATCAGGTAGGAAGAGCAGAGGGAGACAGGAAGGCAGGCAGGGCGGAGGAGGAAGACGAGAGAGAGCGAGAGAGAAAGAGAGAGAGAGAGAGAGAGAGAGAGATTAGAAAGCCTCAATCGCTGCGGTTCGGATGTTAAACTGGTGAAGAGTACGCGCACGTACTGCGCGCACGCACACACACATAGCAATCAGATGCTATTACAAGTGGATGATTTGGTCAGCAAACTTCAGGAATAAGAATACATATATGTTGTCTGTTTTGTCATTGTGTGTTTGATTACCTCCAGGCAATGTCCATCATAAATCACGACCAAAGAGTGTGCATGCGTTAAATGACATTATAGTCATGGGAACCTTCGACCTTTATCTTGACAGTCAGTTTTCTGTTTTTGTACATGTAGACTCTTGAATGAGAAACTCATTTCCTCACCCAGCAATACCTTAAAACATACTACCAAAACCACAAATGAGTGTCTCAAGAAGAAAACACTACAGTAGATACTGGAGTGGCCTAGTCAGAGTCTAGACCTTAATCCTGTAGAAAATCTGTGGAGGGAACCGGAACATTCGAGTCACCATGTCATAGCCTCAAAACCTCCAGGATATGGAGGAGTCGTGTAAAAAGGAGTAGTGCAAATAACAGTAGTCATGTTTAGCTTGGGCACCAAATACTTGACATAATACTTGTAGGCGCATGCTGGAGCCTATCCCAGCTGACTTTGGGTGAAAGGTAAGGACCAAAGTCATATCTTACTGCCCCAACATCGAGCATCAGAAACACAAGTCACATTAACAGATGAGAAGACGAGCATTGAAAAGCATCAAAGCCCCAAAGATCAACTATTTGATCGAGATTGACGACCCCTGCTATAAAAGTATAAGGGGTCATATCAGCATTGGTTCAACAGTTATATGTGATATGTGAGCCTCATCCCGCTCACAGGAAGTGGATAAAACCAAACCAATGAAAGACGATGAGAGACTATCATCACAAGTCAACATCTCTGTAAACAAGGAATTGAGGACTTGACTTAGTTATGACTTAGCATGATCCTGGAGGCAGGGGTTTCGGTTTCTGCACACACCTGTCCAGAGTCACCTGTGCTTACTGTATACAACCCTATCCTTCAGTTGCCCTTGACAACCACACAAGAGATAGGAGGATGAAGCCTAGGGAGGAGATAATCATCTGAGGCGTGTTTGAAATCAAGTACAAGGTTACGCTTTTCCATTCAAATCCAGCACGGGTAGGAGGTGGGGGTCTGTCCCTCTTCCACGCTGTCAAATGCGGCAAGAGGGGCGCCATGCGTAGCTGCAATAAAAAAAAAAAAGAGGGAGAGCGGCGAGATAATTAACAGCTCTGTGTTATCGCGTCGCGCTGGAAGGGAAATCACAGCGTCGTCATTATCACCGCCTAAATGTGAGCGTACAGTTGCTCTTCCTGCGCTAATCTGTCACAAGCAATTATGCATTCACAATCCTATTTATTTATTTATCAATCTGCTTAATGTGAAACTAACACATTATTGCACGAATCTCTGCTGCTGCTGTTTTCCCTTTTTGTAATTACTATACTAGAGTCAATAAATGCTGAGATTGGGGTTCTCTAATTATATTTACATCCTTGAGTAAGCAGGGTGCTCATTATTAAAAACACAATGCACAAGCAGAGGTAAATAACACTACCGGAAAGCTTGTTAGCATAGCATAGCAAAGGAAACAAAAGCACACAGCTACCGTGGCTATATGCAGTCTGAAAAATATGTACATAAAAACTGCATTGATAGAGTAATTCTTGTTTAATTTATAGATTTACATAAGGCACAGTTGTACATTATGACAAGAGCCCTTAATGGTAAATAGTTTATTCCAAACATGCATACAAGCTTAGTGTTTTGGAATTTTGACCATCATCCACAATCCTTGTTCTAAAGAGTTAGCATGAGGGAGCTAACAATACACATAATGGGATACACCTGTTTTGGTTACAAAGCCCTCGAAACATTTCTTTATGTACATTCTGTGACCATACAGTAACAGGTACATTCATTACAAAATGTAATACTTTTTACATAATTTTACGTATTTCAAATATTACCGGAACTTCTTTCCTGGGTGCATTGATTTCACATAGCCTGGTAGGAACTATGACTACTACGTACATTCATCAACAACAGCAACTACTAATCATGGCAGACTTTTCGAGAGCCGCTACCTACTTTTAGACTCTCTTTGTGAGGCTAAATATATGAAGGATGAGCATGACGGTATGAAACTTTGTAGTTTGTAGATTGGGGTCAAGTCATTACACCGCCATGATTTGGTGGTGTATATTGGAGCTTACCAAGCCATGGCAACAGAAATGGAGTGTTTCTGCTCCATTGAGTGTCATACAATGTCACCATCCATGGAAAGGCTTTGTGTATATAGTGAGGAGAACACTGCTCCAAGAGACTGCATCACAACAAGCATAAAACTGTTGTGCCAAAAAAAAAATCCTGCCGTGATAGAATTTTTTTTCCACTTACCCAAAAGATACCCCAGACCAGCTGGACCAGAAGGACAGCCAGCAATGGAGTAAGTCACTGTGATACTGATTCTGATACATGGCGCACATTACACATGATAAGATAACACAGTCCATCTAGCCGTGCATAAACAAAACATGGAATGTGGGCTAGCAATTTGCTTGTCTACTTCCTAGTCAGTACAGATTGGACTCCTATCACATTGTTTTGGACTGGGTGCTGCATCACTATACCAGAAAAATAGTCCTTCATGTTAGCTCCTACAATAACAATAACAATGTCGCTGTAGCTTGGTTTACAGTACAGGTCAGTTATGTACTGTAAATAGAACATTGTTGCTGTTGTTTATTAGGGCTTCATAGTCAAAATAGGTGTGTCCCGTTAAGTGCACTCTTAGCTCCCACATGCTAGCTGTTTTTTTTTTTTTTGCTGGTTTGGGTAGGCGTGTGTGGTTATGTTTCGCATAAGGATTATGGATGAGCGAACCTCCAAAAAAAGTGCAGGCAGTTTTCCTTTAATCGCCATAATTTAACATGCCTGAAAAGGAGGGTAAAGCAGAGCTTATCTAATCCTATACATAGTTCTTCAGTTATTGATGGTTTGTTCACCACCTAAGTTCAACATGTGTCAGTTTCTAGCATAGTATTATAAGTAGTTTTTTTAGTTGTTAAAGAATTATTAATGGTAGTATTCGTAGCTTTCAGACAACATCATACTACTTTTGGCTATACTATGAAGGAGAAACAGTCTTAAAAGCTAATATTTTAAAGGGGATCGGCATTGATTGTTTTAATTGTTTTGGAAATGACCTCTTCATTGACCGTGTGTGCCGTTTACGGACTAAGCAAGGCAAGCGTATGATTTAAAAGGTCGTAAAAGGTCATTAATGGATCTCGGGGGAACATTATTACAATTGATCTGGCATCGACAGCCCCTCATTGATCCAGTAATTAGCACAAAAGAGATAGATGAGCATGAAGAGATGCTCGGCTGTCTTTTCACAATAAGAGCAGGCTGACTTTCATGTGGCCTCTTGTCAATCTGTGTGCTGCTATGCTGCCACCTAGTGATGGTGAGCAGACCAGCCTGTAGCACTCAGAGGAGAACCCAGGCAGGGCAAAGGTCGCCAGGAGGAAGTGTGGCAGTGAAGGGCGGGTGAGTGGCAGCTAAGCCGGTGGGCTCTTTTAAGCACTAAGCCGTTTAAAAGCATCAATTATTAAGAGGAGTCGGAGATGTCCCCTTTTGATCAGGGAGATGAGCTAATCGGCATAAATGCTAATGAGGCATGGAATGGGAGATGAAGGTTGGGGTGGATGAGAGGAGAGACACTTTATAGCGGTGGGAGGAGAGTGGGGGCGGTGACACGTAAGTCACTTTATTAGCAAACTACTGCTGAGTGGTGATATGATGCTTATTTGGATATATTGCTTCAATTAGGCCTGTACAAGTTACTTCACGGCATATTTTATTACATAAGTGCTGATTACCTCTCAGACTGAAAATGTGTGACAACACACGCTGTGTTGCCTGTGCTGTTATTTTTCTTATTAAACCCCAAAGTTTGACCCCCATAAGTCAAAATGACTTGACATTTCTCACACAGCTCAATGTGCTCGCCAAAAAAACTCCATTGTAGCTTTAGGGCAGGGGTGTCAAACACGCGGCACGTGGGCCAAATGTGGCCCACAGGACACTAGTTTGAGGCCCACCGCCTTGATATGAAAGTTTAATGTTAGTGCGGCCCGCGCAAGTTTGATATGGATGCTGTATGGTATCATGTACCCAGAAAAAATTATTACGTTTGATTAATGTTCATGTTAAAGGTTAAATAAGTGTTAATAGTTATCCTCTCTATCCGTGTGGAAGTGGTAAGTTTTTGGCTTTTTAAGTTTAAAGGAAATAACTTGGAGGCTACCGTTTAGGTCGCTAGCTCTCTAGTTTGCGAGTTAGCATGTGTCTTAAGACCCTGCAGTTGCGCAATATGTTGTAAATAAAAAGAGTATAAATGTGACTATAGTCGTGTTTTGTCATTTTTTTGGGGGGGAAAACCTGATGCGGCCCAGCCTCGCCCAGACCCTAGCTCCAGTGGCCTCCAGGTAAATTGAGTTTGAGACCCCTGCTTTAAGGGGTTTTAGTCAAATCACTGCAAAATTTGGTACACATTCTAAGGGGACTGACAAGCACTCAATGATAAACTGATTGGTTGGTCCTAATTTGTTTTCCACAGTACTGTATAACTACACTACAGGGGCAAATATAGTAGACCATAATGCTTACAAGAACCCAAAAAGGAAGAAAATCAGTTCTAGTGAAGGGACCCATCCACACTGAACTCCACCAGTCATGCCTTTAGGTGGGTTGTACGTGTAAAATGGTCCAAAATGACTTGGCAATATGAAGGATTAAGGCCTACTGTTACTCCGGCCTAACTAATAGCATAAGCACTACCATGTAAACTGACATAATAATAATACCTCAGGGACGATGCAGGAAACAAAGATGGGTGGAAGGCAGGAATTGAGATGGGGCGAGAAAGGGAGAGCACCCCGACACCAATGTGTGACCTATTCAAGCTATAAATACCACTGTGGGATTCACCGATGGGGAACATTTGAGTCATCTACCGTCTAATGCAGTAGTGCCACGCAGGCTTTGACGATGGCCGCTTTGATCCTTGAGTATGTTGCTGCGGCGCCGTCCCGCAATGGGAAACACGACATGGTGCAATTTAGGAGTCAATAACAATAACACAAGAACACACACATGCAAGCAGGCGGGTGGGATGGCAGGGAGGAAAAACAAAGAGGTCACTGTGTGTTTGTGTCACCTTCACATTGGTTTCCATGACAACATGAAACTCAAGCATCTAACAGGTGGAAGCCCTCGGCAAGCGCGGCAACACAAGAGCCTCTGATGAAGCCTTCATGTTTGGAAGCCATTTTAATACTGGAGGAGTTCCAGAACAATCCCAACAATGACATCTTATGTCTGATTAGGCCATGGTGTTTTTTTTAACATTAAATAATCAGAATACTGTTTCAGTTACAAAGCATAGAAACAAGACACAACACCAAATGGTGAAAACACTATTTCAGTATCGGCATCCTGCCTCCATACAAGCCAGTACCATGCGTCATGCACCTGCACTACTTGTTGGGAGCCTCGCAATATAGACTGGCCTCCATGGCAACAACTGCTCATTATTCTGACTGGTCCAGTCACGTGACATGCGGCCTTCTCTGTGAAAATGTAAAGGAGGCGCCACGTGCCACATCAGGGACAGTGAAAATTACCACTTGGCTCACCTTTAACAGCGGCTGTCTGTCAAGTCTACCGTTCTTTTTAGTCCACGCACGAGAGCGCTGCCTCTAAATCTGCCATCAGTTAGAATTAACGATCATGTGACACTTTCCTCGCTCACTTGCTTGCTCTTTCTCTCTCGCTGCTTTGAATGAAGCCGATGAAGACTGAAGACGAAGTGATGGGTGAAGTTTTGAGGACACATGCCTTGAAGTGAAGGACTTTCATGAATCTGTGAGCAGCTTGTAGAGAGATCCATCCTGGGCTAAATTATTTCTCAGTGAGGATATCATTTAAATCTGAGGTGTCATAGAGGTCCACTGATCCAGTGTGGGGGCCACTCATGCATTGTGAATTAACTAGGCAAAACATCCACATCTTTGTGTCACACCTGCATAGGTGACAAAGCATATTAGTGTAACATCTCATAACATACTGTAACATACATCACATTTATAATGAACTTAACAAATTAACAAAAGCAGGTCAAAAATGGTCCATGGGACGCACTTTGAACACTCCTAATGTAGCTAAAGTATCAAACTTAGCGACTAGCTCAGTATAGGAGGCATACTGCTGCATAAGCACACGGCACAGTGTCATCATGATCCGGGGTGCTTTTTTCTTCAATGGAACAATGGAGCTTCAGGTTGTGCAGGGGTGTCAAACGGTACATGGCTCTGTGGAGATGTTGCAGGAGGCATCATTCATGACTGAAGCCATCATATGTGGGATGATGAGTGGCGTTACTAACATGGCAACACTGTTGTTCACTATGCCCGCATGACAACTGACTTTTTCCAGAGGAATAGCATCACTATTTTGGACCATCCCCCATGTTCCTCTGATCAAAACCCAATTGAGAACATTTGGGGATGGATGGCAAGGGACGTTTACAAAAATGTACATCAGTTCCAGACAGTGGATGTCCTTCGTGAAGCCATCTTCACCACCTGGAGCAACATTACCAATGGCGAGAATGGCGTAGCTACTCATTACATAGTCCCTTTAAAAAAAAAAAGATCCTGAGTGTAATATCACTTTCTGGAACATCTTAAAAGGTCATTTTTAGACTTCTGTCAGAATGGTGCAGCCTTCCCGCTGTATCAACCTCTAAAGATCAATGACTGTTTGTCAATGGCGGCAGCAGTGTGTTTACTTGTCTGCCAATTTGATTAACGGTGAGCCGAGAGATCAATTAAATGAAAGGAAATAGCGGCGGTCGATATCGGACGGCGGCTAGGGGTGAAAAGTCAAACAGCAAGCAGCGCGGGCCAATAATACAACTAATGGCTCCAAAGGGGAGCTAATTGGATCCTCAAGAGAGGATTCCCAAATGCCACTAATTGTCTGCTTCATTCGTCTCACAGGGGACCATTTCCATGCTGGATTTAACTTCATTTAAGAGGTAAATGTACTGTACTGTATTTACACTACTTAGTTTTTCATCTTACTAAGACATTTTGGACAATTGTATACTTCTGTTTCTCGCAAGCCAGTCCCAGGTGTACCCCGCCTCTCGCCCGAAGTCAGGTGGGATAGGCTCCAGCATACCCTTGCAACTCTAATGAGGATAAGCAGTACAGAAAATGAATGGATGGATGCTTCTAGCAAGGTCTGTAAAGGCTTGGAAGAGCATGTGAAGTATCAAGAACCTGAAAAATCCCCACAGTTGTGTATCTTGTAGATTTGTGTGTTCGTTCGTTTGAGGCTGCTAGTGAGTAAGGGACGTGATATGCAAGGGTCACCAACCTGTCAAATGCGATCGACCAATTGATCTTTGGGACTTGCCCAGTTGATCACCGTTACATACATTTATAGTGCCTTTAGTGCAGGAACTGTTCAGGGAGGATTTCATGGGTCGCGGCCCAGACCAGGGATCAAAAAGGTTGGTGACCAGTGATGTAGTAAGTGTGGATAAAAGAGATTAAATTAGACTGACAGGCCGATGTCACCGTGAGCTCCTATGGGTAAAGCATCCCCACTGTCCACACACACACACACACACACATGCTTGTCAGACAGCATTAGTGTTAACACAGGCAACTTGAAAGCCACACAGGGGCATCAGTTCAAGAGAGCACATTCATCTTATTCATAGAAAGAGCAGCTTTGATGATGATCCACTAGGACATGTGCGTGTGTCACTGCTGAGTTTAGGGTTTCTTTTTTTTCAACAAACATTAAATCAAAGCTAGCATGGAAAAAGATACAAATGAAGTTGGCATTTGGGAATCATGAGGATTGTTGTACCCAGGTTGTGTCTTATTCGGAGTTATTGCTATCATTTCTATTCTGCAAGGTGGCAGCTGTGATTAAGTCACATTAATTAAATTACATGTCTTTACTACACACATACAGTAAATGTACCTGCGAGTGAGTGAGCGTGCCATGGGTTTTTTAATTAGATTTTTTGATTATTCGGAGCATTCCTATTGATTCCTGCTATGCAATGTGTCGGTTATCAGTAATAACTTGTGAGAAGCAATCACATTACAGTCGTTCTATGACTTGGCAGGTTCCACGCATGCGTGTGCATGCAATTGTGTCCACTTCCAATCGTACTAAAGGAGGAGAGGCGTATCAAACTGGAGACTAGACCAGACTACTTACACTAGCCTAACATGCCAGAATTTAGGTGTGAAATTCAGTAGAGTACTACAATATCTTTCAATAGACTTGCTGGTAAATCTAGCTCTAGCAAGCATTGCCAGAAAATGAATGCTGGCTTTTCCTCTGTGGAACAACGGCAGTGACAAGCACCTTCCAGTTCACACATGCCAACCTTATATCTTTGGTTTCTGCTCTGTATTTGATCTGAAAAATCCGAGATTTTTAGGTTTAAAGAATGAATAAACGATTGGAATCATACAAACCACACATTTATAATACACTTCAGTTGCCAAATATTAATTTCATGTTATTATTAATTTATTTTTCATTATCATCATCTCCCCTGACTGCATGTCACTGCTAGGCTTCAGAACTAAGGACTCTCGTTCAAACCTTTTGGTACTATATCACGACACTTTTGTATTACAAAGTATTACACCATCTGGACTGCATGTGTCCAATTCTTTAAAACATTTGTGTGCTGAAGACTTCCTGTTTGTTTGGTTCCTGTGCAGGCGCTTTTGCAGACATTGCAATGTCCTTTTTGTTTTGGCCCGTCTGTCTCATGTTTATTTTTTCCTTTCAGCTCTTTAGTACAGTTTACATTAAGGAGCCTGACTTTGTCAACATAAGAATGCACACACACACACACAAAACTTGTCTTAACAGGAAATTAATGCAGTTGTGGTCGCGGGGGCCGTGAGTGTGCTGAAATGGACTGGGCTTGGGTTTAAGGCCAACATTCAGCAAACTCAAAATACAAGTTTCCTAGCTAGACAACACAAACGAGGCAGGTGTGAGGACCAGAGTAGAAGGGCCATCTGGTGACAGACCTGCCCAGAGAAGAGCCGCTGTGACTGGGTCGCATCTAGCCATTGACAGCCCTGGACCTGCATCCAGTGGGGTGACTGCTGAAAAGGGACAAAGTGGAGTCGAGGGGCGGGAAGGACAGATCCAAGCACTGACCCAGAGGTTGTGTTGTACTTTACAGACAGTCACAGATGATCATAGCCTTTGCCTTTGTTTGACAGTACAATAATATACATTTCCATCTGGAGAATAGTCTGCCTTTGGTCTGTCAATTTGTCCACAGCAGCTCCCTTTTGACCTTTCACAGAGACCTTTAATCAAAGGTGAGCTATGGCTCCCCGGGGTCGCTGCTAACGAACCGATCGCTCGGTCACAGACAAAGCTGCTGGGAAAGTTAACTGGGCCTGGCAAAACCGCCTTTCTTAAATCCTAAAGCTTCTAAGCGTTCATCCCAGCAACAAACGGAGTGGAAGTTTGTCGCACCGTGTAAATGATGCAGGGAGAGGGATGAGTCACCACTGAGAGCATCAGGAAAATGAATGCAGTGATGCAGCACTTTGCCATGGAAAAATGGTTGCACCTGTGAGTGCTGTGACAGGTGCAACAACAAGGGCACTCCTATTAAGACGATGAGATATCATCCACGCCATGCCAATCCACACTAGATGCTATACTTGCATTCCGTCTGGGAAATGCACTTAGGTATTACTATCAGGTTATGAAGAACCATTTGGCCATCCAACAAACATGCAGGTTGACATGTCAAAATCAGTAGAGAGGAAGTAGTAAGTATTAAATATTAAAGGCTAAATTATTCTACTGCGGAGTCACAATGTTGGCCCTTCAGCGGTAGCCAAGCATGTAATGTGCACTTCCCCACCAAAACGTGAGGGGTCATGTGTCAAATGAACATGCCATGGGTGACTCCCTGCAGTGTAACGGTACTCTAATGTCATGTCTCAATAAGGAGGAGGCTCCCCTAGGGGGGCCGACATCAACTGTCAGGGCGAGCATGAGAGGCATAGAGGACTTTTAATGAATTAATTAATGCAGACTTGCCAACATGTATGAATTTGTTGAACACAGCATGAAATTTGACTCTTAAATACGCTTGTAGGCTTCACTGCTCTTAATGTTGTTGCATTTCACTGGCTTCAGTTTAGAGTTTAGTCTGTGAAGTTCAGATAAATAAATAGACATCCGTTTCTCAATAGTATTCCAAATTATGGGGGAAGCAATTGTACCCGAGTGGGGGCATGACAGACGATAATTAAGAACTGACAGAATGACAGTATGACTATATATGCCAAAGTCAACCATGAAACAGGGATATTTATTAATGAACATTTTATCTGAAAATTGCAAGGGACAACTGTATTGCATAATTCTTCACTGAGATGCTGTTTTGTTTGAGAACTTTTTGGCACTTGCATTGGAGGCAAAACCGGAAATGATGTACTAAAAAAAGAACACCAAATCACAGCTCTGCAGTCCATGTCGACGTTGTCGTAAGATTAGAATTTCAAGCTCCGCCGCAGGGTTTGGAAGGGGAGGAGCCAGCCAGCTTCGCTTACACCGGCGCTGTGACGCAGAAGTGTAATTCAGCCTTAACACTTTTGCCTTTCAGAGAGAAATTTGCATGGAAAGCCCACCGGTTAAACGAGGAAACGGATGTAATAGTAAACTGCAGAGACTGTGCGTGAAATGTTAATCATCCACATTGCGAGATTTTCCCCAGCCTTTGTGCAACATGGGAGATTTGTATCCATTTTTGCAGAGAAGACATTCAAAGTCATTCTGGAGGACACGGATGATGTCTTGTGATGATGGAAATTCAGCTGTGATGTAATACAGTTTGACTTTGGTGTGCCTTGTCATAAAAGACAGCCAAGTGTGTGTGTATATGAGTGTGAGAGAGAGAGGGCGGTTGGTATGCAGAACGCAGAAGACCACAAGACTGCATGGTAAGTGAGTCAGGCCAGCTTTAAAGCAAAACAGTGGCGCTGATGTAACAGCTCTCGATTACCCATGACGCTTTGCTGGAAAAGATGAATGGAGTCGTGAATGAAAACACACACACACGCGCGGACACACACATAGTGCATCTGTATGCTAATTATGTGGGATGATTCACTCTGAAGCTGTGTAAAAATAGGGAGAAGGGCCTGAGTATATCATATACACAAATGCTTTGGTTAGCAATAATACTGGTTAGCAATAATACCACGAATAATGGATTGGATTTATATGCAGTGAAATTACAGTGGTGTGAAAAAGTGTTTACCCCGTTCCTGATCTCTTGTTTTACATGTTTGACACACTTAAATGTTTCAGATAAAACACATTTAAATAATAATCAGTAATCATTTGCCAACTCAAGTCGGTTACGACGATGAACTGCAGAGGATGACGAGCATACAAATGAGCTTACCTGCTGATGGTTTCTGATAGTGAGGCCGATTGGATGTACTGGGAAAATCTCTGGAATTCCTTTGGAGATAGCTTATCATAGAGAAATAAACATTCAATTCAAGGGTAATACCTCTAGCAGACATTCCTACAATCAGTATGCTGATTGCACGCTCCCTCAACACTTGTGACTGCAATCTGTGACATTGTGCTGTGATAAAACTGCACATTTTACTGTGGCCATCCTAGGGCACACCTTAATAGTCATGCTGTCTAATTAGCACCTTGATAAACCACGCCTGTGAGGTGCATGGATATTCTCAGGATATTGACAAAATAGAACTGCAAAAACATATTTATTAAAATGAGTCTTAAAAGATTGTACGTAAAGTTTGAAATGTTTTATAACTCTGCATGCAAGACCTAAACATGATACTTTAACTGTTGATTTTTTTCAAAAAAATTGAACAACACTTAAAAATGATAATGGCAGTTGTAGCTGGTACTACTACAAATTTATGTTGTGTAATTATGTCGATGTACATGTAAAATACATTGCAGATTGCAGGAGGTGTTGATTATGTTGATGCTAAAAGAGCTACAGTTCCCATGATGCTTAGAGTGTGCTACCAGGAAGTATTGAAATAGATGCTTCAATCATGTTTTGATGGAAGTCTTAGGAAGTGATCGGGTTTGATCAAATAGAATTAGAGTAGTAGAAGTAGTATAACAAAATGTAGTACAATTAGTAGAATTAGTTCATCTTCTGTTTGGACATTAACACCGTGCCAGCTGTTGAATGCAGACAAAAAAAGTCACACGTCGCGAGCAAGATATGCTGAGAACACAGAGCGCAGGTATATGATTGCAAGGTTTATAGTGTGCGGAAGGCACTTCATGTGTATCACATGTATTATCATTCACAGCAGTCTGATTGGCTTCTGGCTGCCCTGTTCTCATGACATCGTCATTTCCACTTTTAACATACAAGCTGGCAACATGACTTGCAAGTAGTCAGAGTCAATCTGAGACATTTTGGTGGTTTAAGTTGCTTTTCACATGCAGCAATCCAGACTAGAACCTATCTACCACAGTGCCCAAACAAACACAAGTCAATAAATATGTGACACAACTTAAAGGGATAGCTCAGATTTTTTGACATTAAGTTGTATGACATCCCAATCACCAGTGTAGTACATCAACGGTGATTTACTCTCCACCCTCCACTGGGCCCGTGAGCCCAGTTCTGGTTGGATTTCCATGATGAGGAAGGTAGTTATACTTCGTTTCTGGGGCCATTTGACCTCAATTTTGTTAACTCAAAGCAGCCCTAAGTGAAAGAGTTTGCCACCCTTGGCCTAGAATGCCTGTTACACTGGAGTATTAAGATTAAGATATGCCTTTATTCGTCCCTCAGTGGGGAAATTTGTATAAATTGTAAAATGATCTGAGATTTTACGATAGAATTGTAAATTCATGAAACAATAAAGTTGTACATTTACCAGAAAAATCTTTATGTCACAGGCATTGCCTGAGACAGCTATGAATAGATTTTTGTGCCCTTCATATTCCGTCATCCCCAACTACTCTAATGATATTACTGACAGAACATGGCACCACATAAAGCCAGCATGCCTATGCGGCTGCATGTGTGGCATTACATAACCACGCTCTCCCACCTATGAAGTCCGACTGTCTGTGGACACAACTGCTGGTGACCTTTAGGAAATGTCATCCAGCCTGGTGATGCAATGTTTGGTTGCGGGGGGGGAGACGGAGCTCAATGTCTAGGGTCCATATCACCCCCCTGACAATGAACCTCATCCACGCTGCCATCGTGCGTCACTGAGCGTGAGATGGCCACCATTAAATATCCATCCATCCTACATGACTCCCAAGCAACGTTAAGAACACCCCCTCAACCACCACCTCGCGTGATTCACGATGATGACGGCTGCTCAGGGGGAACGGGGTGACTTTCTGTGACGTCACGCGCGTGGAGAAAGAGGACGGAGGGGGTTAGAGATTGCGCGAGGGTGTGCATGCGGCGGGAGGAAGGCAGCCTAATAACCATGACAACGGAGCAGCGAGGCGCGCGCGGCTGACTGCGTGGATAAAGAAGAAAAAAAAGAGGAGGAAGGAGGAAGAAGAAGAGGAGAAAGGACATCGCCGCTTTCCTGCAGGGGACGAAAGAAGCCACCCAGCTGGTAAATATCTTTTTCCCATCTCTCCTCTTCAGTGTGGCGTGGTCCCCCATCCCACTCCCACTCCTCCCTCCTCTTCCTCTCACGCAACGCTGCAGCTAAATCAGTCACTTCTTCCACTGTCATTATTTTTATTATTGTTGTTGTTTCAATCAGTCCACATCTTGGCTGGAGTCTGGAAGCTCAATCTTTTTTCTTTTTTTTTTTTTTACCGCAGTGATGTGCTGGGGGTGTGTGGCATGGGAAGGATGTGTGGGGGGAGCGTGGTGGTGGTGACCTTCTGGAACAGACGGGGGCGGGGAGGGGGGGTGTTTGCTGGTAGGTGTCTTTTTGTGAATGGAGCTCTATTGTGTCATTTTTAGGATTGTTGAGCTAAAATTAGCTGCATAAAAAAAAATTCCCAGACTGTATCATCATCACAAGCAGATGAGATGATGATGATGACGAGGAGGAGGAAGGCATTCTAGAAGATGCACACGCGCAACGGTGAATAGGGGAGCAGATCGAGCAGCGCGCCATGCCCCAGGACGTCATGCACCATTTTTAGAGAGGCTCTAAAAATAGAATGTGTTGAAAAGGGTTTGGACTGGGAGCAGCGTGAGCATTTGGCTCGGAATGTGGCACCTTTTAGGTAGGGACATGTCGGATTGAAGATCACAGCCTCCGTTGGCATGTTTGGTGTTTATTTCGGTCTCATTTGAATTAGCGTGCTAGAATGCTGCCGTGCAGGCTAAGATGGAAGAAAGGATCAGTGTGTTAAGTATAAGGGAGAATGCGCCACTCTCGTTCTGTGGTGCTCACTTTTCATGAATGGGTGAGTGAATGAATGAATGAAAGGAGTGTGCTGGATCGATGAAGTGTCTTTGGGCTAAGACCCTCCCTTTCTGTATCCTGCTGCCGCCTCCCTCCTCACTTTTGACTCCTTCGTCCCATTTTGTGTTTTGTCATTGCTCTCCATGCTGATTATCACATGTGCTCTCATTCCAACTTCCAGTCCGTGTCTCCTCAACTTTCAACTCCTTTATCTCTTCCCACTTTCCTTCCCCAGCCATGATCCTCTCGCTGGCCGCGGCGGCAGCCGTGAGCGGCGGTGGCAGCCTCAACTCCTCGTCCCCCCTGGACCTTGTCAGCTCATCCACCTCCTGGGGTCTTTCTGAGGAGCTGTCCAACGCGTCCTCCGAGCCGGCGGTGCGGATGACCCCAGACCTCCTGCCGGCAACCACCACTGTGGCTGTCCAGGAAGTGAGCCCATGGGACATTGCACTGTGCGTAACAGGAACGCTCATTTCGTGCGAGAACGCACTGGTCATCGCCGTGCTCTTCTACACTCCCACGCTGCGGGCGCCCATGTTCATCCTGATCGGCTCACTGGCAGTGGCGGACCTCCTGGCTGGTCTCGGCCTCATCTTGAACTTTGTCTTCACCTACTTGGTAGACGGCTCGCTGGAGCTGGTGACTCTTCTGTCAGTGGGACTGCTCATCTCGGCGTTCTCCGCATCCGTTCTCAACATCCTGGCCATCACGGTGGACCGCTACCTGTCGCTGTACAACGCGCTGACCTACCACACGGAGCGGACGGTCACCTTCACCTATGTGATGGTCATCTTCATCTGGCTCTCATGTGTCACGCTGGGCCTGCTGCCGGTGCTCGGTTGGAACTGCCTGCGGGACGAGTCCATGTGCAGCATCTGCCGGCCGGTCACCAAAAACAACGCTGTGGCCCTTGCTGTCACCTTCCTGCTGGTTTTTGCCCTCATGATGCAGCTGTACCTGCAGATCTGTAAGATCGCCTTTCGCCATGCACAGCAGATCGCCGTGCAGCACCAGTTCGTGGCCATCTCCACCACCAAGGGCGTCTCCACGCTGTCGGCCATCCTGTGTGCCTTCGGGGTGTGCTGGCTCCCGTTTGCCATGTACTCCATTGTGGCCGACTCCAGCTACCCCGCCATATACACCTATGCCACCGTGCTGCCGGCCACCTGCTGCTCCGTCATCAACCCCATCATCTATGCGTTCCGAAACCCGGACATCCAGAAGTCGCTGTGGATGGCATGTTGCGGTTGCGTTCCATCCAATCTTTCGCTCAGACCACGCGCCTCCAGTGACGTGTAGCACAGACCGTCCGCATTCTTCGAGGCTTTTGGCAGAGCAGGGGGACGAGGAGTGTGGCAGCTCCTCTCGTCAGGAAGAGGTCAGCAGTAAGACGACGAGGACAACCTCCAGCGTTGACCCCACTGCAAATACCTGATGAAGCATCGGGACCTCCTTGAGGCCTACCTCTCAGGAGTAGCATCTTTGTGAAGGTTTGGAGGGAAGTGTCCTGACCTTGCTGGGAAAGCACTGCATGCTTATGCAATTAGAAGGTCACGGAATGCTCGTTTGCTTTGGAATTCAAGTGGAGCTAACTTCTACCAAGGAATGACCTTGGGTATCTTTTATGAGCTAATTTGTTTTCTCCTGATGGGGAAAACAAGAACAACGGTGTCCTTTAATCTGATGCAGATGAGCTAATGAGTTAGGGGGCGGGAATAATCAACTGGGAGGATAGATTAGATTCAGGATTGACATCTTATTTTCAAGCACATTAGGACTTTACCAGAAAAAACAACAACAGCACAATCAGCATTTTCCCAAAGGCAGGAAGATGGAAAGCATCCGTCCTAAACTCATAGGCAAGCCCCCCTCCCTTCCTTAAAAAGACACCCAGCGAGGGTGCACGTTGGGTGTTATAAAACAGTGTGAGGGAAGCGTGTTTGGCTGCGCCGTGACTGCGAAAGCAGCATTCAGCACCAAAGACAGCACCACTGCAGCGAGCCGCTATGGAGGGAATGCTTCTCTGCTGCGGGGGCGGGGACTGCTCATGGGGTGGAGGGGGGGTCTAGGGAGAGCTGGAAAGTAGGCTAGGCTGTTCTCCTTTAGCACCTCCATGACGGCATGACGATACAGCCTTTAGGAAGAGGAAAGATTCCGCCATTGATTTCTTCCACCCATGATGAGGATCAAAGATGTTTCCACAGCGTGTTGATGAGGTGTCTCCCGATTACATGACGGGAACAGGCGAGGTTTTATGATGCACAAATACTTTTCATTTAAAGACAGCATTCCGACATTAGCTTGTGCTGGGATGAGTCCTTTCTCATGCAGCCATTCACAGCATAGGACAGGATATCAACATGATCATGTTTTAATGCATAAAAATACAAATTACCACCGAACAGTTACAGTTTTTTTTGCAGAGAAAAGACACATATTAAGCATTATTGTTATTCACGATTGTTGTCTGTGAAGAAAGGAAGGAAATACAACTGGCAGCAAGGTCATCGTGCAGGTTAGAACCATCTCAAGCTAATAATAATGTCTTTATGATATATAATAACAATAACGCAAGGACGTGATGACAATGGCTTTGGGAAAATGATTGGTGACTTACTTTACGAAGAACAATATAAATAACACAGGCTGTTTGACAGGGAATTATTTTAACGCTTTTTACCAAATAACAGTCAGGATCCTGGCACACATGTCATCCTACAGTTGTCAAGTAAGAGCCACTTTGTTGAATCTCTGCTGTCTTGTTTGTGACCTCACTAGAACAAAAATAATGCTTATTTGCAATAATATAAGAAATCTAACACAAGCGTATTTGATACTCAGCAGGACAATCTTACTTTAGCAGTCACAAATATAGGAAAAAAAAATATTAGTTGAACATGCTGTCACTGTGACTCAAATCCTTAAGTGGGTTTGTGTCATTCTCTCTCTTTTGGCTCACTGCAAAACCATCAGAAGACATTTGTGCATTAGTCACACGGTGAAATAGACTAGTGTTATTTTTTTATATTAAACTTGTTTCTATTCAATCCAGAGAAGCCAACAGGGGGAGAATCACGATGAGTACCAGTGATCAGATGTTAAGCTTAGCCATCTGCAGTCGGACATGTTAGATGGGACGCACAATGGAAAATATGATTAAATTATACCTACCAGGGCTCCAGACTAACTTTTTTTTTACTCAGAGCACAGTAGCCCCTAACACTGAAATCGACCTGGAAAGTAAACATTCATATTTCCTCTCATGTTCACTGTATTACTGATAAATACTATTCACTCCAATACCAGAGTTAATGTTGGTTGGCAAACTACCTCATTTGTGTGTTACTGTCAACTACTGGGCTAACTGTTAACTGTTCAGTGATACATATTTTTTGTTAAAAGTAACACAATTAAGAGAATAAAATAATGATTTCTCAAAGAAATCTGTCCTGTTACAGTATAAACTGTATGTGTCAGGTGTCTGACAGCGCAGGTGTAGCCAACTTCTGTTAAAGCTACTTCGACAAAAACAAATTAGAGATGAGCTATTTGTCTGACAATTTATGTGACTGCCAACATTTCAATTGTACTTTATTTACAAAGCACATCTCCACTCAAACAGCATGATCATCGTCTTGATGCTGTTTTGTGGTGATTAAATACAGGCATAATGTTTGAATTGAAGACTTATTAGAATACTAAGAGTTGAAGCAAATATTCTTGGGTGAGCTGCTCAAAATCAGAACAGAGAAATCAAGGTTGTTCAGTGACACTTTGAAAAAGTACTCCATGAAAGTGACAGCCACTTGTCGATTCCCTGTGAGACAAAAACGAGGTCTGAACGAACCACAAAGTCACATTTAGAGTCCATGGACCAAAAGCTAGAGAAAATAACGCTAGCTAGCCAGCTGCCGCCAGCAAGACAGAAGAATGTGAGAGACAGGCAAAATGTGTAAACAAAAATGGTATAAAGGTCGATTGAATGTGATTGAAACATGAGCGATCGCATACGTCGGCATTGATAAGCTTAGACCGTGACAAGTAGTTGTCAATTAACGCCAAATTTTACTATTTTTCATTCTCATGGTAATAAGGGAATGATGTACAATAATGCACACATGTGCGAGTAGAGGAAAAAAAATATTGTCTCGTGTTTTATGTCTTAAAATACAACCATTTAGTTGCAGTCTAGAGCCCTGTGTACGAAGTATGTTTGTGTCCATTCATTTAATGACCAAGCTAACTCGCCTTCCTAAACTAAACAAAATGGATACATATAAACTTCACTTAAACAGGAAGCTAATTAGCAGGCTAACTGTTCCAATTGAAATACATGTACAAAGCTGGTTAACAGTGAGCTCCAATGGAACAGCAAGCTAATGTTCAATGAACTACACTTACACAGGAAGCACAGTCAAGCACTAGCTTTTCTAATTGAAATCACCTATGCTTGAGGCTAGCTTGCTAAGTGCTCGTTAAGTGCTCTCAGTGAACTACACTTACACAGGAAGCTAACTAGCCTTCTTACTGTTGTCAATGAAGTAAAAACTCACACAGGACTAATTTGCTGCCTTATTATGTCCACTGTTTAGGTTAGCTTGGTGGCTGACAGGAGTGTGACAAAGAACACAACAAATTTGGCGACATCTGAGAGACAATTTAATCAAATTTAACGCATTGTCACCGGACGTCCCATCTGGCATGACTGATTTTTTTTTTTTTTTTTTATTCCGATTAATAATTCTCATCTGTGAATATGACACAAAGCATTCCTGTGGTAGGAGTGGAGCGACCACTCACTGTGTGTGTGTGTGTGTGTGTGATCACAGCCAATTGTAATGAACCATACTGCAGCCAACTCTCACTGTAAACACACACATTGAGAAGGGGTGGTAGATGCTATACAGGATAATTTGTTGTTTTTTTAAATATAAATAAGTGAGTGTGTTATTTTTCTTATGCAAAGCTGTACAGAAATGTCTATTTTTGTAACGTTTCATCAGGGCATGAGTCATTCATGTATCTATTTCTCTTCTTCACTGTTCTTCCTCTTGTTTTTATGTTTCTTTCTTTTGGGAAAAATTATGCTGAGAAAGTGCCATATTTTCCAACTCTCTAGTGTCTTACTTTGATTTGCTTATGTAGGCCGCTGTGAACAGACAGAAGCAATGGAGCACAGAGCAGACGAGCGCTTGACCTTGCTGGTATTGATCGCTCGGCTGAGCAAAGGAGCCAAAATAGACGGTGATCAATTCTCAGCTAGACATGTGATAGCTGTTTTTTTTTGAGGGGGGGGGGGGGTGTAAACATACACAAAACGTCAGCAGTCTTGTGCGTCACGGCGTCAGATTCCGGCCATCTCTGTCTGAGAGAGAGCAAGAAGGAGGGAGAGGGTCGTTTCAAAGACGTCCACTTTCATCCTCCATCATTCCGTACATCTCATTCCAACCTTCTCTTGGCCTGGAAGGCAAGTCGGTCAGGCTAAAAATAGTTAGCCTGAAAGCAGACCAAAAGGAGGGCATTTTGCTTCACATTTCTTCCTCGTTGACTACCTGTTTTGTCCTTTTATGGGTCTCCCACTTTTGTTTTGAGCATTTACACGTGGGTTTCCAAATAGAGAGTCAGGGGGCACCGGCAGGGACGTTTGAGATGTATCAATCAAGAACAAACCATGACAGAGCTAATATGTGGACCAAGTATGGCCTTCATTGAGAAATGTTGTTTTATACATCCATCTCGTTATGTCTGCGATTGTATGTGTGTGTGAGGATACTGACTGATTTCCTCTATTGTGATGATGTTGTGGTACAAAAAAAAAAGAAAATGCACTTTATGAGAGAGAGTTATGCTACACCTTGCACTTGTAAATGTTGAATGTAAAACCTTAAAGAGATTTATTTTTATTATTGTACATAACCAGGACAAAAGAACATTTGGAACAGAAAAAAAAAACACTAAAGGGAAATAAAATGCGTCAAGTCAGGACGGTGAGTGTGTCTTATTTGTGGAGTCACTCTTAGTTATACACTTGTCATTCGTAATTGATGCCATATATCACATACATGTAACATGTAACATTAAGTGGGCCAAGAGGACACAAACATTAGCAACACATACGTGAAATTAAGCCTGTTTTTGGTGTGGGCGTATGCATGGGGTGGGTTCCACCATCCCCTTCATGATGTCACAAAAAGCTGCAACTTCAAGTGCCTCTTCTCTCAAAAGTGAAGCAAATAAGTAAGGGAGATGATTTTTCTCATGCTTTCTCATGCATCACAGGTTCATATTACACATATGTATTATTTCATTAAGCAGTACGCCAAAGGTGCATGAGGTGTGTTATCAAATCGGTCAACATAGGCGCAGGGGTCAAGCTTCAGGTGTTGACACACACACACACAAGAAGAGCACCACCATGTGGCTACAGGCATCTTCAACTCCTTTACGTCAAGCACCACCTGTGTAGCTCGCCCTCCCTCCATCCCTCCCTCTCTCCTTCCTTTCCATCCCACAGTTGCCATCTGCTGCGGCAAATCACCTTACAAGAGAGCAAACCTTTTTATGTTCATAAATAATTAACACAGAGAGCATCTGGGGGTCGCCAACACACATTCGGTTATATGTACTCGGCAGTGACTTGTGGTCAGGGGGAAGCAGGGGAGCTCATAATGAAAAAAAAAGATTATTTGTCCATTCAAATATCTTGTAAATGTAGTTTCTGTATGAGTCAAATTATTTTCATTCATTCATTCATTTTCTACCGCCTTTTCCTCACGAGGGTCGCGGGGGTGCTGGAGCCTATCCCAGCTGTCTTCGGGCGGGGTACACCCTGGACTGGTCACCAGCCAATCACAGGGCACATATAGACAAACAATCATTCACACTCACATTCATACCTATGGACAATTTGGAGTCACCAATTAACCTAGCATGTTTTTGGAATGTGGGAGGAAACCGGACTACCCGGAGAAAACCCACACATGCACGGGGAGAACATGCAAACTCCACACAGAGATGGTCGTTGGTGGAATTGAACATGGGTCTCCTAGCTGTGTGGCCTGCATGCTAACCACTCGTCCATTCCTGAATGCAGTGTTTCTCAAATAGTGGGGCGGGTGCTCCTGGGGGTGGCATGGTGAACTGTCAGAGGGGACTTGACAGGCAGGCAGGACTTTCAATATTAGTACAGACCTGCCAGCATGTTTGAATTTGTCAGCATGCAATAAATATATATCAGCAGTTTCTTAAAGGGGACCTACGTATTATGCTTATTTGTATTG
Organism: Doryrhamphus excisus; assembly: GCF_030265055.1. Lineage (NCBI taxonomy): Eukaryota > Metazoa > Chordata > Actinopteri > Syngnathiformes > Syngnathidae > Doryrhamphus > Doryrhamphus excisus. Next base: position 24,898,243 of record NC_080468.1, on the reverse strand, counting down.
CGCTGTGGACTCCTATAGAGAAGCTACACACAATAACCTGCACAGAAAGCTTTCTATAGCTTCCAGATTCTGCACCATTCTCTGCATGCATCTGTTTCCATGTACTTCCTGCTTCTGACTCAAACTGTTTGTTTAGTTTACTCCACCTCCCCGGCCCTCCTCTACGTATGCCCAGTCTGCTATGATTGGTCAGACTCCCAAGCGCTCCCGAGGACTTACGGATACTTAGGTCTGCATTTACTGAGTGCAGGCAATCTGCAGCCCATATAGCCCATGCAGTCCAGATTGCATTGCTGTCAGTAAAACTCTGTGTTAGAAAAAAACTGTAAAACCAAGCATGCAGAGCCATTCAAAATGTCTTTCAGGGTTCACTTCCAAATGTGCAAACTTCTTTATCTGACGTTTTGACATCGTTTAACAAGAGAATACGACATTCTAACTACATTTATAGGTCAAAAAAGTGGGAAAAGCATCCCTTTAACAGAGTTCTTTCTTTTGTTATCCTCTTAATGAGCAACCTGTTTTAACAGTATGTACAAAAGATGAATGTAGCATATTTTCTTCCCATTAAACGCACACAGGAAAAAAAAAGATGTAATGTTTGTTTTCTTCGAATGACGATTAAATGTTCACTGACCTGCGGCTTCCTCAGGTGCTCTGCTGGGTCACCATCTGCCTAAAAATGACCACGTCTCTTCTTTTATAGGGGTAGGGATGATGAATGGGATAATATAGATGAAGCTGATGGTTGCATCATGATGTCATGACTTTAAGGGTGAAAGACATTCATTGCCTGAGGAGAGGTCAAGATAACATCAGATGAATCAACACCATGTGTATGTATGAGAGTTGTCATAAATAATGTGTTTATGGCGTTAACTAATTTATGTAATTAATAGTTCCTTACAAAGTTCTCCCATCACACATTAGTAATTGAGAACTTTTAAATTAGCACAATTGAAAAGCGAATAACAGATGATGCTGAGATTATTCTGTTCCCATGACTCAGTGTGGTTCGTGAGTAGCACACTCTACTGGTGAGTATATGTAATAGCAACTGAGAACATAGCAATGCCAATTGTTTACATTTACTCAAAGATAGCCCACTTCATTTTGCTAATAAATAGTAGCAATAGATTAACAATAAAACATAAACACACCTCTTTTATCCAGGGGAACGGAAGATTAAGAAACATTTGCGTTTTACAGCTCCACCCCGTGGCATCGCGCCCTGGAAGCTGACTGGTTCCTGCCGGCTTGTGACTGCCTTTGGGCGGGGCGGACCTGTCCACAGCACCCGCTATTGCTCAGTGAGCACACAAAATACAGGCTTTCACTTTTGAGTCCCCAAATACAAAAAAATTACCCAAGAAAAGGTCAAGTTTTGTCACTGGTCGCTTTTGAGGAAATATGTCGTCGAGGGGGGTTGGAATGTCGCCAGCTCTAGCGGCAAAATCGACAATTTGGCAACACTGACTCTGGGAACTTCACTTCCTCTTTCTCGTTACAAGAACGTGAGATGCATTTAGGGACACTGCGAACATCAGGAACACGGCCTGATAATGCCTGTGTGAACAGGAAGATAACGAAAAACATCAAATTGATATTCTCACATGGCAATTCATAATCCAGATGTAGAATTTGCTATATTTGAATGAAACTTATAATATACTTTAAATTACCTGATGTCATTGAACGCAACAACGTATTGCTCATAATTACAAGGTTTAAAGTGTGATTCAGATATTCTGCTACTGTTAAAGAGACTAGTCTTACACTAGTGCTATTACTGACCAGCCTTTATTTGGAGATTGCAACAATAGAATTCTATAAGTAATCAAAAATTTAAGACCGTAGCAAAAAAAAAGACATCCCCAAAACCCTAAATTTTGACCAAGATTTTGTCTTTTAAAGGCTCATAAACTTTTATTCAGCTGATGAACAGCCTGTTTCACTGTTTGGTCCAGTTCGTCTTTTTGCATGTTGATGCTCTACTTAAGATCCAACAGTGCAAAATGTAAATTCTTGCAAATTTTCGAACTGGCCTTAAGAGGTGGGCTTGGTGGCAATCAGTACAATTACACGCTCTTCCACTAGATGGCAGAAGGCGCATAATTAACCTTTTTAATTCACCATTTATGCAAAATTGGATTTCGTGTGTTTTAAGTGGCGCCCAAACCCAAACCCTTTCCATGTATGTGGGCCTTGGTGATAATACTTTGGACACCCCTAAAAAATTTTCCAATGTAAAAAAAAATGACACTCTGAATTACTTTTATGCAGCCCCCCTGATGGTTATGCAGATGTTCTCAATATAAACTCAATATAAAAAATGCAAACACATCAAGTTAACCATTTATTGTCTATAGTTACATGCATACTTGCTTACAGCAGTTTATTTTTTTTAACTGTCTAACAATGTATATGAATGACCCCAAAAAGACATGTGTTTACTTTACAGGATCCCTTTTGCAAAATTTGTCTGTAGTCACGTCAAGACAACCAGAGCAAGGCGGTCACCATAGAAACACAGTGTCCAATAGTTCAGTGACAAAAACCTGACGAGGAGGGAACTGTCAGGTTCTTACAGCGTTCACATTCGTTGACTATGCAAGCCCAGGAGCACTCAATCTTTCCCATTTGGCAATGCGCTAAATAGAATGTGACCCATTTCCACATCCTATTTAACTCAAACAGTATAGCAGCCAGAAATGCTTGTCTCACAACAGTCCGTTAAAAGGGAATTCAGCTTAGAAACAGCCTTTTCTGCATTCCTTTGCAGCAACAGTATGTCTGTGTCATCATCTACAGTGTCATTTATTTACAACAAGACATTTACAGAAGAAAATTAACCTTGCTGGTGAATCATTGAATTAATAAGCTCCTGTTTTGAATGATATGTATTAGGGCTGCATGATTCTGGAAGAAAAAAAAAACATTTTCTTTGTTATGAATTGAGATCACAATTTCTGGGATGATTTCTTTCCAGAAATACACTACTCACAAACAGTTGCAGGCATTCTGGTAAAATTTCCGGATGAACCAAAAATGCACCATGAACCTTTGTTGAATAACACAATTCAGGTGACATTTTAAAAAATATTTTTTTTTATCGAACAAGATGTGACACAGTAAGGCAGGGATGGGCAAATGTTTGCAGTCGTGGGCCACATTGGGTTAATAAAATTTGTCCGAGGAGTCACCTATACTCTATACACTCTAGGTGGCGTTAAACAGCATAACGTAGTTGCTCACGCTGCACCAAAACAAAAAGTTAACAAGTTCATGCAACTGGCACATAACTTAAAAGTATTACTTCCAAACTTCCCGCAAGGCATTCTGGGTAGTCCAGCTGCAACAACAATATGAACTATGAACAATAAAACATCGGGTATCAAGAGTATGTTAACTGATGACCTCCTTAGCATATATTGCAATCTCGCAAAAATGCAACAAACGTGGCAAAATGCTACCCAGCATACCTTGCGGCAGGAATGTATGAGTAATTTTTTTTTGCATGGGTATTGTGTGTAGATATTTGTTTGTATGCCCACATGGTGCAGCAGGTATGTTATCTTGTGCATCGTGTTTGTTGCAATTTTGTACAAGCTACAGATCGCATCTGACTATTTTAGCAACGTAAGCGCGCCACAATAGCGCTGCTTGTCATGTTGCCAGCTACACTTTCCAAGTCAAAGGTTTAAAAACGGAATTTAGAAATGTCCGGATTAAGACAGTGTGGCCCGCAGTTTGCCCACCCCTGCCCTAAACTAAGTGGCCACATCCATCTGAGAATTACCCATTTCTAGCCCCACAAATTGGCGAAGTACTGTTGATCAATTGTTAGGCGTGGTCTTGGACTCATGTCAAAATGTGAACAGCACAATGAAGTATGTATTTGTCCATTCACAGATCTTACACTTTTTGTGAGTAGCGCACAGTGGACCAACATTGGTGACTCCGCATTGTCCCAGATTTCACTCTCAAAAATTAGGGTGTTTTTGATGTACTATAAACTGGTTATGAATTGCAGGGCAGCCTCATCAAGGTAACATATACACCCTTACTCACACACGACAAACCACCACGAGCTTACAAACTTATACTAACACTACTAATAAACAACTCGCAAGGCATGCTGTGCAAGTGTGTATGTGGGCTTCCCAGCATGCCTTGCGGGTTATAAATGCTAGCACTGTTTTACATGTATTTGTGTGTATGGGTTTATTTCCATACCGGCATAGTTCATGTGTTGTCTTCTACGTGGTACTTTTGTTGTTGTTGTTCCATGAGTAAGGTAGGCATTTGGGTTGTTTGTGTTGTAATGGTGGAAACATCAAAGTCAAGTCAATTGATAAGAGTGTCAAAAATAGACACTTTTAGGGGCACCTCACTTACTCAGTTTTTCGTAATTCGTGGATGGTCTTAACCCGCACACAAAGCAGGGACGTAATGTACGTATGTTAAACTACTTTTTCCACCATTTATGAAAATGTCTAGCTGCACAATATGTTGGGTTCAGTGGCCACCATGAATTTAAATATTTTTCTTTGCTCTGTGTTCAGTGCCATGTGCTTACGTTTTAAAGACAGTTCTCCCTGGCTGGCTCCAAATTACACTATTTCACCCCAAAAATGTCTATATTCATCACAATTATGAGTTAAACTGAAATTGATGTGTTGTGTACGCGCATACACATAACAGCAATCTCAAACAGGAAGAGGGGGTTTCAATGCTAGCGCCCCCACTGCAAAACCAAACCATGTCAGAAAGCACCTAGAAACACCCAACGTGAGGTCCCACCAAGACAGCGAAGAAGATAATACACCATGGCATGCTCACCGGGACCAATGTGAATCAAGATTGTAATTTTGTGTGTAGCCCTAATATGTATAACTATAACTAATAGAGCAGGTACTCTTTAAAATGATATTTCATTTGATGTTTTTAGAAGATTTAACAATAATTCAACACAAATTTGACTTTTTGCTATCAACTCAATTAAAAATGCATTTTACGTTATGGCCTTAAAAAGATCCTACGGTAAATCAAAACCAACGACTCACTGCAAATGAAAGAAAACCACATTATAAAAAGCGTTCTGACACGGTGGACAGCCAAGCCGAAGCAGACCAGACAATGCTGTTTATTTACTGTTGTAGGTTGCTTACACAGATGTATTTATAGCAGTCCAGACACAAAGCCTCCGCAGTGCTGATCCAGGGTCAGTGTCATGTGACCTTCGACCCTGGTTCATGGTGGCATATATTGTGATTTTATAGAAGAGCAATACCACAGCACACAGTCACTGGCTTTGAAGAGAGTAAAAAGTCACGTAAATATCTGCCTAGGGTCGGTCACAAGGAAGTCGATGATGATTGATTAATAAGTTGGGGTAATAAGGGATGCTTTAAATGAAAATGTTCATGTCCTACTTGGTGTTTTGCCCTCTGATCACATCAACAACTGGGATATTAAAATATGCATCCATCCATTTTATATTCCTCTTATCTCCAATGCGGTCGTGGGTGAGCTGGAGCCTATCCCAGCTCACTTTTTGGGGCGAGAGGTGAGGTATATACGATGGAATGGTCTCCAAGTGACAACCATTCACATTCACATACACTCACATTCAATTAATTCATGCAATTTGATAAAAATAAAATCAAAACATGAGGAAAAAAAGTTAGAATATTGGGGTTCCAATCTGGGCGGATGTGTATGGTCCAGCTCACCTGTAACCTTCATTGTGATGAAAATGGATGGATGAAGTCTACATTTAGTGCTGAAACGCGACAGGTCACACCAGCCAAGCTAAACCTCCATGAGAACCAAATTACAACCAACATAACGTCAACTTTCATGTCTTAACAAAATAGTTCATACAAGTGAAGAGGCTGCACTTTACTCACCTGACGCGGCTCAATCGAAGGCGGCCAGCAATTATCACCAGCTAGGTAGTCGTGGGTGAACGGATGGATCCAAATATCAACACTATTGATTACTTAAACTAGTATCAGTATTGGTTCAATACATATAGCATTTTCGGATGAATATTTTTTTTGTCCCACAAATATTAGTTTCCACAAATACCCGTTTTTTGTTGTATTGTTCAAATATATTAGTGGGGTACTGCAGCAAAACAATCAATCGTTAAATCTTGAAATGATGCTTGGCAGTATCGCCTACCACAAACGTGTTAGCTTCCTCTGCTACTAAAGAAGTTAGCATCCATGTGGCCAATGTTGAGCACTCAGAGGAGCTACTGTTCCTTCTCCTGTCTTCTTCTCATAAACTCATAAACATTTTGCAAGTAGAAATACATTAGAATAGCACAATAATGAGTAACTCTTGTAGCCGTGCCATGTGTTTAGTCAACACAACACCTCCTCACTCAACAGGGGCTCTGTGCAGAAAGAGACCTGGAATATTGCTATCAATTAGGATTTAAGGGGGAGGAATTGGTCCATTTGTTTTGTTCAAATTATGTGTCATGTGCCAAACTCTGTTGGTTGTGCAGACACATCTCAAGAGGAGGCGTTGAAATGACTAAGTTGCTGCAAAATGTTCAAATGTGTGACAAGAGTGTCATTTTTCTTTAAATGAATTTGAAAATGCGAACCCAAATCCAAAGCCATCACCGGTCCGAGTTATTGCCACCATCTCTTTAGTCGGACCACTCGTTCTCATCCAGCTCGGAGTCGTCGTCAGACTCGCTGTACTCCACGGCGATGCGACGTGACAAGATCGTAGCCACATCGTTGCCAACGGGCTCCCGCTTGGCTTCCTGCTCCCTCTGCTCCTGCACCTTTCTCAGCTGGATGCCTGTGGAGAAGCAGACAGAACGTCAAAACGACGCCGATATCCAGCTGTGGTTTTCAAACCTACCTCTGCGTATGGCAGCTAGCAGGTCGGAGCGCGCGTCGCTCATGGGGATCATCCCCAGCATGGTGCCCTTCCTCGTGGGGGGCGCGGCCTCCACCCCTGCCTGCCCGACGACAGCATGTGTAGGGGAGGGGTGAGCCTGGTGACCCACTGGGCCTCCAGGTGGGGGAGGTGGTGGGGCGGCCGGCGGCACCCCGGAAGGTGGGTGGGCAGGAGAGGGGACGTAGTTGACGGGAGGGGGAGGAGGCGAGGGGGAGTAGGGACGGGATAGAGCGGAGGAGGTGGGTGGCACGGCAGAAGGTGGGCCCGGGGTGTGATCGAAGGCCGTCTGGGCGGAGGGGATGCTTGGGGGAGGAGGGGGAGGAGCAGGAGGGATATAATACTCCGGAATGGTGGTAGGCTGGCCACTACAGAAACACATTTTAATTATTTAATCATGACATTGTATTCCTGTATTTGTGATGCACAGATAATACATTGGTGATAGTTTAATATTATAAGTAGCATCTGTCAGATATAAGCCTTTACAGATGAAGCATTAAGTCAGAGCTGCTGCAGTATGAACATGTGATCAAGTGTTCTACATACCCATGGCCGGCCCGGTAATCCTTAATTGACTGCTGCCTCGGCCCGTTGACAGTCAGATCCCCCGCGGCCTGGTTAGCATGAGCTGATGGGGTCCTTCCCAAGGAAGCGACATGGCGCCCACCAGCGGCGGCCCCTCCCGCTCCTTGAGGCTGGTTGGCCGGCCTGAGGACGCGATCCAGTGACTGGGTCTGAGTGGCTGCGCCCAGGTGATCCCTGGTATGGTGGTCAATGGGGTGGCCCATGTTTGCGGTCTGCGTAGCTGGATGGTTGGGACTGGTGAGGAAATGAGTAGGACACCTATTAGTTAACGATTATTGTAGGGGCGTCTTTGACGATTTGATTGGAGTCTAATTTTACTATCAATCTTGCAGTTGAGTCATCTGAATATGTCATGTGATCAAGATTGCACCATTTTAAGTAGAGAGGGATGGCCAGATGTAGACTGTATTTGGGGCCGCACTGTATTTGGTTAACATGTAGGCCACATAGTCAGGAGATCAGGAAGACCTGGGTTCCAATCTACTCTGTGTGCAGTTTGCATGTTCTCCCCATGTGTGCGTGTTTTTTTCCAAATTGTCCATAGGTATGAATGTGAGTGTGAATGGTTGTTTGTCTATATGTGCCCTGTGATTGGCTGGCGACAGCTGGAACAATGGACCACTGCTATAATACCACACTTTGTTATATTATTGATATGTTGTATAATTGTGATGTGATAATGATGGTATTAGGTCGGCTAAGTCCCCACTGAAGGCTCTGTGTTGTAATAAAACAACAAAACATCCTGTATTTGCTGTATTTGTACAAAATGCTGTATTTATGTGCAAATTGGGTGGATATTAAATTCATAAAAATCACAAGATGATGCAACGTTGAAAAAAGATTTGCAACTTTTGTAGCAACTCTTGACACTTATTTAAAATTGGTGCAAAATATGGGACCTTTCAGGAATCAGTGGAGATGGCAGCATATTAGCAACTTACCTGCTGTCAGGTGACAAGGAGCCCTCGGGAGACATGCCGTGATAAGGGGAAGGCGTGAGCCTGGCATCGGGTCTGAACTCCTTGTCGTAGGCCAGCACGTTCCACTCCTGACGTCGGTTACGAGCCTTACGCACCTTCAAGAAGCAAGATAGAGATGATGTGCGGTTGTCATGACAACACCTAGGTATTAGCATTCACTCTGAGTCAAGTGTCCTGAATTGCTAACCTTCTTGACCTCCCTACCCGGGTCCTCGACCTGCCTCTGCTGCTCCTAGTGGACAATGACAGAATGACAACAGTAAGTTCATTATCATTGATCTTTTCTTTTGGGGTGGGTGGATAATAGGACCCCATCACCAGGTCCTGAGACGAACAGAGCCAACTACACAACCACAAACTGTCTACACACTTTTCAACTATGAGTAACACACACAGGCTAGCAAGCAACACAAAACACAAGCATGACGTGTGCATGTTCTACTAGTATATGTGGGGTGAGGGATTAGGGGGAGAGGTCAGGGGTCGGGGTTGTCTTACAGAGATGGACAGGGGGCTCCTGGGTGGGGCCTGTCTGGAGTGGGGTCTGTCGGGATGGGCCGGACAGCTCTATGGAAACATGGGAGAGACACAAGCTGGTGTGTTAGACCAAGAAGAGGAGGGAAGAAGGAAGGAAGGAAGGAAGGAAGGAGGGAAGGAACGAAGGAAGGGTGAGTGTATTTTTCTTAAGGCCAAGTAGTACTAAAGATGAGCGAAAGATAAATGAGAGGTTGAGAGAGAAAGAGCATGTGAGCAGCATCAAAATGAACAGAAATATTGACAAAGCACAGCAAACAGCAGAAGTTGGTCAAGACTTTTTTTTTACCTTATAATTATCATTAAAATGTGTAAATATTAATCAGTGACAGGCTTTAACAAGTAAAGCCATCAAAAGGTTAAGTCAGTCAAGCCCAGTTCTATTTAGTAGTGCACCTTTATACTGTGCTTTATGGTAAATGTGTAATCAAGAAAAAGATGATTCCTATCACATGATCATTCAAAATTCCATACTTTGCATCATCATACATTAAAGTATCTATCGTTTTAAAGGATTGGTGCCCTTTGCTGCCATGGAGTGTTATTCATTATTGATGGTTTTCAATTGACCTTGTTGATGCCTGACCAACCGCTGCTGTAATCGAACGGCACAAGCGCGCAGTCCAATAAACAGGCAGGAAATAAAAAAAAACAACCAAAAATACAGCTTGAGGATTTTCAAAATAATAAATATCCACTCCAAATGTGACCTGCAGGAATCTAGACGCACCTTCTGCCTCCTCTTCTCCTTACGCTTGTCTTCGGTGGCCTGCAGCATCTTCTCCTTCCACAGGTTGAAGAAGTAGGACGGGTCTGTGTAGAACTTGAGGGCGTCCTTCTTATCATCCCTGGAGAGAGAAGGGTGGATGAATGAATGGAGTGCTCATGAGGAGTGTTAATTTTCAGAGTTCAAGTAGTGACCTATAGGGGCTGAGTATGTTGAGCGGAGGAGGTTTGTCGCAGCGATGGTACATCTCCACCACAGGATTGGGCACCGATGTCCTGGACACCACCTGCTGGTCTTGGATAGTACTGCTCTTGAAGGCCTTCCTCATGTTAATATCCTGCAGGGAGACTGCAGGAGAGGCGATTATCACATACAAAAACATAGCATTAAGGAGTCAGAAAGGAGGACACACATGTTTGCAACACTAGCATAGGTTAAATTGATCACACAGGTTAGTAGTCAACATCCACTAAGATGTTTGGTCAGTAAAGTAATACAAATGAAACTGTGTGGTTTGGTAGAAAGTGTTGGCAAAAGAAATGCTGCTCTTTAATACAGTTGAAAGGCCAGCCTTTCCGGAAAAGCTGCAAATGTTTGGCAGACAGAAGAAATTCACAAACATAAATTCCCCAACTTTAAAAGATGACATGTTAATGGAAATATTGCATTATTATTCAAGAATCAACCGTTCAAACATTAAATGATTCAATGATTCAGGTTGTTCGTGGTGTTATCCACATCACACAATTCCCACTTTCCTGACACTCCTATTTTCCAGCAACTACTTTGACATTTCTCGACACATTTCTATCAACATCACCTGCTCATTTCTGTTTTTTTCCCCTCACATCAGGCTCGGGTATTCACACGCAATGTCTCCGGGCATTGCAATCATCACAAAATATTTCCAACTATTTAAAAGCAGTGCTGCAAAGCATCGCACTAGACTTATTTGGCATACCCTACTGCTACCCCAATTGTGGCAAATTAGTAAAGGTTGCATAAGTGTAGCTGGTAGAGTGCTTGGATCCAGACATGGTTGGTTCAATTCCGGATTTGAGCTCAAGCTAACATTTTACTCTTACTTTTCTACATTTTAGCATATTTCCACAGCATTTCAGTCAAGCTTCAGCCTCCGAACGGCACCTGTGTTCATTCTAAATTTCGATTTTCGTGTTTCAGTTTTGCTTCAGCTTTCAGAATTCACACACATTGCGTCAGCAGGTTTTAAGATATGTAGCGAAACCTGCCATACTACAACATGATGGGCATATATGGGTCGGAATCTTCTATCTAGACGGGGTTCATAAGCCAAATCTTGACCATGAGGAATTTTTTTTGTTCATAACGTCATGAAAAGCCACACTCACAAGTCCAGCAAACAAGTGAGAGAGACAAAACATGTTTCCACGTTTGATGCTCATAAGCAGATTGTACATATTACTGTTCCAACATCATTAAAAGGTCACTTTTGCAACCTTGAAAATCCCGCTTCCTGCCCACCCTGAGCTGTACAGGTGTATGGATTCTGATGCTGAAAGGCACTCTGGGAATCTGCAAGCATCAGCATCAGGAATGTGTGTCAATCCTTTGACTATAGAGGAGATTTCACACTTGTGCAACACTGTCCAGGCACGACCAGATGGCCACACACGCACACACACGACAATAAGGTTAAACCCTGCCCATGTAACATATGCTCCCACCACTGATTTACTTGTGTGTGTGTGTGTGTGTGATGATGTGGATACATTAATCTGTTCATTAGCTGGCAAAAACAATCTAGATGTTTAAATTTAGAGATGAAGAGAAGTCATGCGGTGTGCTCTTTGATCATGTCTTCTTAGCCTCTCTGCTTGCGTCCGCACAAACACTCCTCTAATGTGATGCAGCTTTCATTCAGATGCATCTTCAAAGAACCCCTATTAGACGAGCACACACACACACACACCTTCCTCCACAGTGGAGTCTAGCTGTGTGACCTTGACCGCCAGCTGGTCCACACGCTCCTGAAGGCTGCTCATCCTCAGGTAGAAGCTGTTGGCTTCATTGAACAGCTCTCCGAAAATATCCTCAGCGTGGCGGCCTGCACAAATAAACACACACACACACATTTGGAGGGGATCCATCCTGTCTTACATAAGTGTCTCGCTGCATGGTGACCACCAGAAACCTTGCTTTCATGAGTCCACAAGAGGGCGCTTGTCACTGAATGCTTCTAAACACTACATAGTTTGTGTTGAAGGAGGATCGGATCCAGATTTGACAGCATATGTAAGTGTAAACAGGCAAAAGTCTTCCATTCCATGTTGGTACTCACTCAGGCCGCCCAGCTGTTTGATGATGGCTGCCAGTGTGCTGTTGGTGACGCACTCCAGCTCGCTGGTTACGCCATCTGGCAGGGCCCCGCGACACAGGTGCCGGGGCTCGATGTTCCTCTTCACCAGCGGCATGATGCTCCTGGAGTCACATGACCACACACACACACACACACACAAAAGTGCGTGAAGCAAACACGTGAGATGAAACCACTGAGTTCCTCTCAATGTGGGACGCAGTTGTTATTTTTGGGCATCCATTCTGTCACACGTGCGCCTCGATGAGGTGCAATTATGAAACATCTTTGCGTGTCTGGAACTGTGCATGTAAGAGATTGCTCCAGCTGTGGTACATCTATAAAATTATAAATAAACAAATCAGCCGTGATATCAAAGTAATGTCGCTTAGCTATAATACTCACATTTTTCTTCTACCAGCATTCATTAATAAGTCACAGCAATGATACATGTGACATGATGAAAACACACACAGACACACACACACTGTAGTGATGAAAATGACATTGTCGTCGTTTCACACACACATCTTCAGGCCACATGCAAGACAAAGTAAACCTACATGGTTTGCAATTAGCAGCGGGAGTAAATGAATAGTTTTTGTATGAAATGTAGTCCACACACGCACCCATATCTTAACATAGATACATACATACATACATGGCATACGCACACACATCCTAGTACAGATTTATGATACACAACTTCACACGGCACATATACATATACTGTGCATGTCCAAGTGTACAACCATGGTACACACACACACATCCAAATACAAATCCATTGTACAAACACATATAGTATGTGTCCAAGTATACATTAATGGTACACACACATAAATGTCCACATATTAATCCATAGGATACACACACATGCTGTAGATATGCTACTAAAGATTTATATTTTCTCTTTTGTAGCATTTCTCCATCCATCCATTTTCTATACCGCTTATCCTCACTAGGGTCACAGGTATGCTGGAGCCTATCCCAGCTGTCTTAGGGCGAGAGGCAGGGTATACTCTGGACTGGTCGGCAGCCAATCACAGGGCACAACCATTCACATTCACTCACATTCATTCCTATGGACAAGTTAGAGTCGTCCATTAACCTAACATGTTTTTGGAATGAGGGAGGAAACCGAACTACCCACTGAAAGTCAGAACATGTCCAGCCCTTGGACCCTTACATTTTTGAAACTGTGGCCCTCTTCTTGATGTATTGGAGTGGTCCTGCTCTACATCATGGAGATACGTCAACAAAATGAGTGGGATTGAATCAAAGAAGGAAGCAATGCGGGGACAAGTAAGGCGCATGGCAGGGTTGTCATGGCAACACACTGACAGGTCCCTACGAGAGGTGGAACTGTGAAAACAGAACAAGGCAGACAGCTGAGTGGAGGATGGCCAGATGATTGGATGGCTGGATAGATGGAGAAATGGACGGATGGATGATGGATGGATGGCTGTATTGCTGGATGAATGCATAAATAAATGGAAGGATGGACAGATTGCTGAACGGACGGATAGACGGATGATGGCAGTGAACTTTAAACTGGAACTCATCCTTCATCATGATCAGAGTGTCATGCAAACAAGCTCCATAACAGACGTGGACCTGCGAACTAATGCTAATGCTCGTAAAGCTCAGTCTGCTCTGTCTTTACCCTCCTCTTCGTCTTCTCTTGTTGTAGCAATCAGTGAAATTAGCTCTACATGTCGCTAACAGGAGCGATAAGCCCTGCGGATTCTTGATGACATAATTAGATAAACTGTCGACTTGCTTCTTTAAAACGGCACTCGGGAACAATCGCTCACATCATCAAATCAAGCAAGATTTGTCCAAACACTTTGAACAGCAATTTGGGTCCACCTCGCCTTGCCACCATACCTCAATCGTGACAGGTTCGATAATATGCTGGACAAATGTTGCTGGGGTCCCACGATAATGACAGAAATAGTAATCTTTTTTTTTTTACCATGGCATCAAAACAGCAAGACCATTCCAAAACCCAACCCCCACACCATTATCACCTCCTTCTGGCCTTCTTTCTCCTCGCTCCACTTCGTCACATGTCGGCAATTTGCTGAAATTGATCCAATTACGATTAGCAGGCACCCTACCAAACCTGTCAAAACAACTAATTATGCAGCTCACTTCAGCATATGTGTTGCTGCTTAGCTAATTCCACAAAGTACACGTGAATAAAAGGGACAAGAGATCAAGAAGTTACATTTGAATAATTAGCTACAGTGGTGTGAAAATGTCCCCCCCCCCTCCGCCATTAAAACAAAACTGAGATTAATTGAATCCCAGAAAGATGATACTTGAGATCAGAGGTTATAAACCCATTTCTAAAACCTAGGGACTCCAGCAAACTACCGCAACAGCCATTATGCCATTATACACAAACGGCCAAAACATGAGACAGTGGTGAACAGTGGTGACACATCCAAGAGGTCACAAAACACCCCATAACACACATCCCAGTAACTCTAAAAGTTGAACTTTTTAGAAGGTGTTTGTCCCCTTACATCTGGTATAAATGTAATGCTGCATTTGAGAAAAAGAACATCATACCAACAGTAAAATATGGTGGTGGTAGTGTGATGGTCACCGGGAAGACTTGCTTTGATAAATGGAACTCTGAAGTCTGCTGTCTGACAAAAAATCTTTAAGGAGAATATCCGGCCATCTGTTTGTGACTGCAAGCTGAAACCAACTTGGGTTCTGCAGCAGGACAATGATCCAAAACACACAAGCAAGTCCACCTCTGAATGGCTGAAGAAAAACAAAATGAAGACTTTGGAGTGGCCAAGTCAGAGTCATGACCTTAATCCTATTGAGATGCTGTGGCACGACCTTAAACAGGCACTTTTAAACCCTCCTTAAACCCTCCAATGTGGCTGAATCACAACACTTCTGCAAAGATGAGTGGGACAAAATTCCTGTAAAGCGCTGTAAGAGACTCATTGCAAGTTATCCCTTCAGCAAGCATGCAGCTATGGACATTCATCTTGTCACGTTTGTAGCTCGCTGCATGCTTGCTCCATTGTTTACACTCAGGAGCAGCTGAGATGACACTTTCACACCACTGTGGCTAACTATTCAAATGTACTGTAACTTACTGAACACAAAAATTAGTCATTTTCAGTGTCTGTGCTGATGGTCGGTAAACACGATGAATGAAGCGTGTGACTGTGTGTGTGCGTGTGTGTGTGTCCCCTCCCCTTGGCCCACCACAACCCGTCCCTCACAATTAAATGTGTTGGCCTCAGCGGGACTGCAACAAGTCATCCGTGACTGCACTCGGGGGGCCAAACTGGGTCTACTGGTATGGCTGGAGGGTGGAGGTATGAGGGACTGGGATGTCTTGTGTCCCAGTTTACCGTGTCCCTGTCTGAAGTGGGTTGGCAGAGAATGATACAAGACAAGTGGGCAGGAGCAACCATGTTATATGGAAAAAAGCTAGTGGCTATAGCAAACAGCAGGACAACAAATAGATACATAGATGACCCCCATAAGTACTGGAACAGTGGGGACGTTATAAACGAGTATCCATTACAGATAATGCAATTTTGCCAGATACGAGTGTATGTATGTATATGTGTGTATTCGCTCTTCACACTCTGGGTTTGGCACACACATCGATTGCCTCTTCCTAGACGAAATTCGTAGGTGGCGGTCACAGAGGCCTCATTCACATACACAATGCTTGCCTCTATTTAGGTTTGTATCTAAAGTTACTTGTCTCGTAACGTACGGTGCATTGTGTTACGTCAGTCACTAATGCATCAGGGGTAGCATGACCGCTTTTTCCTATAAATGTATTTTTGTCTTATAGTAGTAGTAGTTCCCTGTGTTTTTTTTTTTGTCTGCTAAAATTTGGTTGGTGAGATGAAGTCACTTGAAAAACTTTCAGTTTACAGTTTAAGTACTGAACGCTGTGTCTTTTGAGAAAAACACAGTGAACAAGGCAGACAGGCTTTCCCTGTTTGCTATCATTGCATGTTTGCATCACCAACTTCACACAGATTATGAAAAAAAAATTTGAATAATAAAGCCTGACAGACCACTGACACACATACACAGTACCCGTATTGCGGAATAATAATATTTATAACAACTTCCGATGAATCCATGTCAATTTCAGACTTAAATTAATATATTGATGTGAGCCCCACCCATTTCTGGTTAAACTACGGCCACTTCCAGGTGTGGATACAGATAGTGGTGTACTCGCTCATATCTAATGAAAACACTTGGATTTGACATCAAAAGATGTATTTATATAACTAGAGCAGTCTCACTGGAAGAGGGCAGTGATGTGGGAGCTATGGCATCACGACTGTGAATGATAATACATGAATTATGGAAGTGGCAGTGCACAAAGCAAGATCGGAAAAAATGCTTCACGTAAACCTTGCAGTCCTACCTGCACTTGGTGTTCCCAGTGTCTCTCACACACAAAGTTTACATTCCATTGTATTTGGAACTAGTTCTAGTGCTGGATAAACCATTAGTTATGACCATCAGTGGGGAATATTACAGTGTAGAGCCTGGTTTCCACACACAAAGCCGCACTAGCATACTCCATTTTTCCATTCAAGAAAGGAGTTTCAAAGTTTTTTCCACAGTGTTTCTGGCTGCTGTACCAACATGTTTAGTTCGGGAGGGGGCGTTAGTGTTTGTGATTAGATTTCATTCATTCACAATTTCTAGGAGATTCCATGTTTAACAGTAGAGTAGCAAACTCCTGCCAATTACTGCATGGCCAATTCTCTGGAATGCTTCTGGAAACATAAGGCTCCCATTGCTAATAGTGTGTGTATGTGTGTGTGTGTGTGACAGGGGCCAGCACTCCTGATTTTGAAGGCCTTGGGCATATTACATTGAAATACAATGGACAACACAAAGAAACTGAAATCTGATTAGACTAAAAATAAATTAAAATCTAACAAACACACACTGGAAGCAGTGAAGACAAGAAATACACTGTTAAATCAAGATAATTGGGAATACTATGGGATAACTGGGAATTAAATAATATAATTTCATGGAACAAATACAATTTAAGTTTTAAATGTAGGTCGGTGCTTTTTTTTTTTTAATTTGAACATACTGTTTTCTTATCACACGAGAGTTCCTTGGCAGAGTTTTCAGGTGGAAACAAGTGTTGACCCCTGCCGTCTTTCCCACACAGACACACACACACACACAGTTACCATGGCAACCACAGACGAGAACATTCAAGGACTACAGAGAAAACACACACTAAATGGTGCACACACTTCCAAACATACAGTCATGGTATATCCTGTACACACGCCCAAGCATACATTCATGGTGTATACACATATTCATGGTATATACACCCACACATACATTTACATATTCATGGTACACACACATTCGACAATCTCTGTGTACACACAGACAATACATGTAAAGGTACGTATACAGTGTAGGTTGAGACAGACACGTCCAAATATACAACTAAGGTGTATACGCACACAGGTTCGAGTACACATTCATGACAAACACATCCATGTTCATGCATACATAGTACACGCACACACACACACACACACGTGTCCGCGCACGCAGTCATGGTACCCGTACACACACACACACACACACACACACATTCACGTACGCGTAAATGTCTCAGTACTGTATATATTCAGGGTATACACAAGCATATATTAAAGTATACATTATATTATTGGATAACGCACACACGCACGCCGACGCCCACGTATACATATACAGGTATACACTCAATCATTACGTGCACTATTACGGATCAAATGTGTGTGCGCGCGCTGCAGTGTAGATCCCTGCCACGCACGCGCCTTTGCCTTCCTTTCCAGCAAGCTCCTTTACCTGTCAATCACTGTGAGGAGGGTGTGCGCGCGTGGGGACATTCGACGACAATCACGATCACAGCAAAGTGGTGTTTGTTTGTGTGCGTGAATAAGATGTGTATGTGCGAGTAAGGTGTATGTGTGTGTGTGTGTGTGTAGTGTGCGTGCAGTCACGTGCAGCTCGTTAAGGCGCTTTACCTGGCTTGTTGTGCTTCTTCACTCGTTCAGAAGCTTCCAGATGTCCTTTCTTCCTTCTTCGCGGCTCATTTCACATGCTCCACATTTTGGAGGTTAGATGGAAGGATGGATGGATGCGGAGGAGGAAGAGGAGGAGCCTTTGAAGAGAACAAATCAGCCTCCCTGCGTGGATTGAGTGGATGTGTGTCGTTTCCACGGCAGCCTCCGTCGATCCAACAAGCATCAAGTGAAGCTTCAAGCTTCAACAACACATTTCCGGTGTCAATTTCAGAACAAAACCCCATTAGGGCGACAGTGTTGATTCCCTATGAGACACAAACATCGCTCTCAGTGACACTATTCAACAAACTATTATGACATTATATCATGAATTATCTACATGAAAGAAACTCGTCTTATGTGGCATGACGTAGGTTTATGTAGCTTTATTTTGACGGCGAGTGTTCACGAGGGCACGCATGTCTGCTCGGACTCACCTCTCGCTTCACACAGGCTCCGGAACCGCAGACAAGTAGTGCTATGGAGCATGCGCATGACGAAGAGTCCCGGGGCTTGCCGAGGTTAGCCGAGACCACCGCCCACCCGACAAAACGGCGAGCGAGCCCTCCACTGGGTGTCGCTGTTTCCTTAAAAACACAGTAACTGTCCATGGTGCTGATTTCATCTTATGACTGTTGTAGTTTGCATACTTCTGCTATTGATAAATATAATTGCTAATTTGTTGTCGGATTTAAGTACCTCTGTGTAATAAAATAATATTGGGAACAAATACATATTTTTTTCTTTTGTTGTTGTTGTCCAGATCTGTATGCAATCCAATCGTTTGCGGTCTGGGTAGCACAAGGTTTCCACTTACAGGTCTTCCTGCAGTGCAATATTTTGTGTTGTATTGTGGATGTCAATGATTAAGTCTCGAAAATTGAATATTTTTAATAAATAAATTGCAGCATCCCACTTCAAAGAAACAGAAATACATACATTGCTTGGGTGATTATTGTATAAACGCAAGAAGATATGTTCATTCACAATAAAAATGTTATATATATATAAAAAGAAGAAGTATAATGAGCCCAATTCTTACTTTTTCCTTGATGTTTATTGGCAGAGTTGAATGGAGTCTAAAACATATATTGCTGTGCTTTTTTTTTTGCAAGGGGGAGGGGCCTCAGGTAAACCATTGTGAGCAGCACCTTCAAAGAAAGATAGGCCAATACATCTTTGATCTTGTTGCTTGGCAACCAAAAGTCTGCTCTGACTTCTCATTTAAAAACGTCAAATCAATTTTCATACGTTACCGTGGACACATTCTCTCCGAATTGGATTGGGAGCTTTTGATGTACAAGATGACAAAACTAAAGATTTTTATCATGAGACAGGCTTTTTCTTGTTCCTCAAACTCTGCCAGTAAACCAAATGCCTCTGGAGGCGGGGGTCTTCAAAGTGTGACACAGTGAGCCTCCCCTCAGAGGCTTAGATTTTGTGGCACTTTCTGCTCTCCCCATATTAGCATCCAGTAACTCAGGGGTGTCCAAAGTGTAGCCTGCTGCTTTGTTTGTTTCAGCATATTCCACATTATCCTCACTACGATGTCGACTGCATTCAACCCCCTTTAAAATTAAGTTATACTTGTTGTCCTTACGTTCCATATAATAAAATGGACTGCATGTTTTTTTATGTTCACAGGGCACATATAGACAAACAACCATTCACACTCACATTCATACCTATGGACAATTTGGAGTCGCCAATTAACCTAGCATGTTTTTGGAATGTGGAAAGAGAAAACACAGATAACATGCAAACTCCACACAGACATGCCCGGGGGGAATCAAACCCGGGTCTCCTAGCTGTGTGGCCCATGCGCTAAACACTCCATCACCGTGCAGCCTCGGCCCCTACCATTCATTCATTCATTCATTTTCTACCGCTTTTCCTCACGAGGGTCGCGGGGGTGCTGGAGCCTATCCCAGCTGTCTTCAGGCGAGAGGCGGGGTACACCCTGGACTGGTCGCCAACCAATCACAGGGCACATATAGACAAACAACCATTCACACTCACATTCATACCTATATGGACAATTTGTTGTCGTCAAAGTGTAAAAACTAAGCCAAAAGCGTTAAGGTTATTGATTGATTCATTGATTGATTAGGGAAAAGTGAAGTAGAAAATGTGTTGAAGCCTCCCAACACACACCTTTCAATTTGTATGAACTTGCAGCCCTCAATGGAAAAAGTTTGGACACCCCTGACATAACTCCTCAGTTCTCGGCAATGCAGTCATTAACTTCCACAAACAGTGACAGTGTGACGAGGCCCACCTCCTCCATGCCTCTGCTCTGAGGTGGAGCGCCCTCAGTCCTTGTCCTGGTTTGTGAAGAAGGGATCATAGAATCAGAATCAGCTGACTCCTGCTCATCATTCTAATGGTCATCTCTGACTGTTGCTCTTTGACCTTGGCTTGGGGGGAAAAAAAGGTGATGGTACCTTCCGCTGTGTGAGAAACATGAATGAGGCGGCTCTGCGGTGCTGCTGGCGACATTACCATGTCTAGAAGAAGATGACCTTTGACCTGCCTTTGAAAAAGCTGGCGGTGGCTCCAGTATGACATGCCACCATTGTGTGACTTCTCTCAATTTCCCTTGGCAAACGTGAGGAAGACCTACAGTATATATATCTCTGATTCATCTAAGCTAAGTATCTAGTTTTTCCTTCATCTCCATTTTTTAAAATACATTTTGTTATTTTTTTATAAAAGGACATTTCAGGTGCTGGGTTGTTGTTGATGCATTCTTCCTGTGGCCACTAGAGGACGCTGTGAGACCAGAGGTTCTCCAAAATTCCTTAATGCCTGTCAACTGCATTTCTAAAGAAAATTCATTTTCTTTGCTGGTTTGCACGCGCACACAAAAGTCAATTTGCTTCTCGTGAAGTCTGGTGCCCTTTGACCTCTCTGACTCCTGCATGGATGGCGCCCTGACCCCCTGAGCCTCCTTGCACAGTCTTCTGAGTACGAGCACCAGCTTAAAGACTCCAAACATAGCGGCATCACACGCTGCTTGTGTGCACCCTGGAGGCGGGGCTGTAGCTGATAAGCGACAGCTCTTGCTCCGCCTCCGTCTCCGCCTCTGTCTCTGATAGAGCGCTGATGTTGTGGTAGTCTGAGAGACTCTGCGACGTGCCCCCCATTTGGGTGCCGTCGTCCGTGGTGTCCTCTGGGTCGATGGCCAGCCGCCCATTGTCCCCCCGCCCACCATTGCGACAGTTACTGTTACGGTCCACGCCCTCCTTCCTGTGGCTGTCCGCCAGCAGGGGCGTGATGGCATGCGAGGGGCACGACGACGTTGCTGCTCCCCCCGGTGGGTTCTTGCAACCCTGTGCGGCAGCGTTGGTGCCCATATTATAGCGACATCGGATGTAGCTGGAGAAGGCTCTCCTGTAGGTCTTATTGAAGAGCGTGTAGACCAGCGGGTTGACCCCCGACGAGATGTAGCCCACCCACACAAAGACGTTGAGCAGTTCGTGGAGTAGGGACTCATTGCAGGAGCCGCCACACAGCACGAAGGCGACATTGGTGATGAAGAAGGGGCACCACATGATGAGGAAGAGGAAGAAGACAATTCCCAGCACCTGGGAAGGTTGGAGAGGAAAAAGATGGATTGGATTGCTGGAGATTGTGTAACGCCCTTGACCTCTTGAATGTGATGACATTAGCAAACATTAGCAAACATCTCCAGACGCCTTTGAGATGAATGTGGATTCTAGAAAATAAAGCAACAGAGCAGCAAGTGGTTGTTAGCAGCTAACTGTAGCTAACAGCAGTCCCAAACTGCTATATACAACATCTAAATTGAGTCTGGGGGCCGACAGTTGTCGGTTATGCCCACCTTGGAGGCCCGCCTCTCGTTCTTGATAGCCTGCATCATTCCTCGTCGCCCATGGCAACCCGAGGCATCGCTCCTCCCGGGCCCAGCTGCCGGCGAGCTCAGCTGCGATGTTGCCTCCGAACTGGCAACGATACTGACGCTCTCCGACGTGGAGACGCTGAGTAGCATGCTGGGGTCCACCCCCTTCAGGCAGCTCAGGGTGTTGCGGCGGCTCTGCGTGGGGGGCGGCTTCAGCTCTGCTTTCGAGGAAGGTTCTAATTTAGAGTTGCGACATTCAACAGTCAACTTCTTCTAGGTGAGTTACCTTCCGGGGGGGCATGCGTGTGGATCTGTGGGAGGTGGAAGGCGGGCGGCTGCAAGGTGGCACTAATGGCGGGCGGCTGCAAAGGCTGCTGGGAGGATGTCTTGGCCTCGCACAGGAAGACGGTGGCCTGCCTCTGCAGCACCTGGATGGTGAGGCCGTACGTCACCACCATGATGACCAGCGGGATGAAGAAGGCCACGAAGGAGCCGATCAGAATGAAGCGTTCCTCATTCAGCACGCAGCTGCCATTGACGAAGACTTTGTCCTCGTTGTGGAGGCCAATCACCGGGATGGGCATGGAAACACCTGCATTGAGGACATATTTTCGTAAATCATTTGTACTTTCTGCTTATTCTGTTATATATGAATACTTGTAGTCTAATTCTATATGACACATATGGCCAGGATTTGTTTTTCCTTCTTCTTTTAAAAATGTTATGGTAGGGACCGAGGGTGCATGGTGCAGGAGTGTTTAGCTCATGGGCCACACAGCTAGGAGACCCGGGTTTGATTCCCCCCGGGGATGGCTTTGTGGAGTTTGCATGTTCTCTCTGGATTTTCTCCCAACATTCCAAAAACATGCTAGGTTAATTGGCGACTCCAAATTGTCCATAGGTATGAATGTGAGTGTGAATGGTTGTTTGTCTATATGTGCCCTGTGATTGGCTGGCGACCAGTCCAGGGTGTACCCCGCCTCTCGCCCGAAGACAGCTGGGATAGGCTCCAGCACTTTCGCGACCCTCGTGAGGAAAAGTGGTAGAAAATGAATGAATGAATGGTAGGGACCGAGGCTGCACGGTGATGGAGTGTTTAGCGCATGGGCCACACAGCTAGAAGACCCGGGTTTGATTCCCTCCGGGCATGTCTGTGTGGAGTTTGCATGTTCTCTGTGTTTTCTCTTTCCACATTCCAAAAACATGCTAGGTTAATTGGCGACTCCAAATTGTCCATAGGTATGAATGTGAGTGTGAATGGTTGTTTGTCTATATGTGCCCTGTGAACATAAAAAACATACAGTCCATTTTATTATATGGAACATAAGGACAACAAGTATAACTTAATTTTAAAGGGGGTTGAATACAGTCGACATCCTTTGTTCTCATGCAGCAGGAATCATCGATCATCACCCCCCCTAAGACCACCCTAAATTGACGTATGAAAAACAGTGCACAGGAAGTGGCACAAAAAAAAAACAAATCCACAAAGCAATCCACCCTGCATGTGCCCTTTTCACAATCAGACGTCTAGCTAATGCTAAGCTCTTTAAACGACCCCCACGTTTCGGCAGATCTCCCACCCACAGGTGCTCATCGTCTCAATCCATCTGTTAATCTGCACAAAGAGCACAAACGGCGGCCGTCTAGCGTGCTCCTTGTGCATCACGCAAAGCCGAGGTAGAATGTCATTGTGGTTGAAACATCCTTCAAGTCGAATGTGCGTGTTTTTACCCCCCCCAGGGAAACCTCATGTTGGATGCTTTGTGGCTAATCCGTGTGTATTGATCTCTGTTAAGCCTCTCAGGAATGGTTCAACATAACCATACAGTCACCCCATGCTTCAACGCTTCTTCTCCTGAACTGCAGCACACAAAAGGGGGGAAATATGTCTAAACATGCACCCCTACTGTGCTGCCTGTTATTTTTTTAAATACATCACATGGCGGCACTGTTATTAAAGCCCATAAATCAGCCTGAATTGGAATTTCTGACAATGGTTAAGTTAATCCTACACACAAGAGTCATGTATTAATTGAGTAAAATGGGGCGAGTGTAACAACATGCAATGTTAATGTTTATGAATTCAGTGTTAGAGAATGCACCCCGCCGTGACCCTGATTGGTGGATAATGAGGAAGTGTTGTGTGTTGGTTTAAAGAGCGACAGCCATGTTAATTGGACATTATTGCTTTGATGGCTGAGTCGAGATAGCGACTTTATTTTTCAAGGTACAGCAGTGCCATAACGACACCAAGTTGTGGTACCCATCCCAAACCCAGAGGGAACTGACAAGCACGTGTGTGTAATGTTTGAGCTAGACTGTTTGAAAAACATGGCCGCCATCAAGCAAAACATCTTACTGACATAAGACCTAATTGGTCGTAGGTTGTTAACCATGTGTCTAATGATTATAAAACATTGACGATTACATTACAGACATTTTGAACACACCAAGTAACAAAAAAATTGAAAGAAGTGTTGAATGGGCCCATCCTACCATCAAAATGTGGGATAACTGGACCATGTAGGCACTGTTACTAGTTGAGGAAGTGACATATGGGTGTCTTCAGGGTGTCATATACCTCATACACACCTCATTCATTCATTCATTTTCTACCGCTTTTTCCTCACGAGGGTCGCAGGGGGTGCTGGAGCCTATCCCAGCTGTCTTTGGCCGAGAGGCGGGGTACACCGTGGACTGGTGGCCAGCCAATCACAGGGCACATATAGACAAACAACCATTCACACTCACATTCATACCTATGGACAATTTGGAGTGGCCAATTAACCTAGCATGTTTTTGGAATGTGGGAGGAAACCGGAGAAAACCCACGCATGCACGGGGAGAACATGCAAACTCCACACAGAGATGGCCGAGGGTGGAATTGAACCCTGGTCTCCTAGCTGTGAGGTCTGCGCGCTAACCGTAGCCGTGCTGCTCCTTATCCTCACGAAGGTGTGAACTTTTTTGGTTCTGGAAAAAATATACCTGGGAGTCTAATAATTAGCCCTATGTCAGAGGCGGGGTACACCCTGGACTGGTCGCCAGCCAATCACAGGGCACATAAAGACAAACAACCATTCACACTCACATTCATACCTATGGACAATATGGAGTCTCCAATTAACCTAGCATGTTTTTGGAATGTGGGAGGAAACCGGAGTACCCGGAAAAAAACCCACGCATGCACGGGGAGAACATGTAAACAGAGATGGTCGAGGGTGGAATTGAACCCTGGTCTCCTAGCTGTGAGATCTGCATGCTAACCACTTGACCACCGTGCCGCCCTCATACACACCTATTATTGTAGAAGTCTGACCATGCTCCAAGGCTCTCTTTTAGACAGTTCTAAAGGTGTTCTCGCTACAAAAAAAAAAAAACCCTCCTGGGTTTTAAAGGGCGGCGGTCCAAAGAAGTTGCATGGAGGATGGAGGGGAGAAGTTTTAAAAGTCATCCCCCTCTAAACTTTCTTCATAGGGCGGTGTTTCGTTTTCTATGTTGCGCACACACACATACACACACACATGCAGAAGAAGTCATTCTTCACCCAGGCTTCCCCACCACCCCTTTAATGAGACAATGAGGTGCTCCTGTTCACTCTCTTAATAGCAGCTTCCATCAGTATTTTGTCAGGTTTGTCGTTTTTTCAGCACCGTGCGGCCATTAAAAGTGCAGTTAGGGCTGTTTGTGTGCTTCGAGAAAACACGTGAGGTCTTGTTAGTGTGGAATTGATGCCTCAGAGTGGAAAAAGTCACCTGAGGGGGCTTGGTGCAATCTAAGGTGCGCTTTCACTTCTTTAATCAGGCTAATTTTAGTGATAAGGGTTAAGAAACAATTATTCCAGGTCTGCCCAGTGCGCTGCCTGAATTGGCTGCAAAGGAAATAAGAAACAAGAAGTAAAAGTACTGCAATTAAAATTCATAATTATAGCGAGCCCATAAAACACATGCGAACTCTCATTAATTAAACAAAAAAATACTGAAATTCACAGATTTTCCAACAGTTAAAATCATGCAGGGAAAATGTAATTCAAAATGATTTAATCAGCAGGCTAATTTTAGTGATAAGGGTTAAAAGCAGTTATTGCATAATGAACAGGCTGAGTGAAAGTAAAGGTAAAGGTAAAGTGCTGACCTATGGATATGGTCCACACAGCGGCGATCTTCATCATGGCTTTGGTCCTGGAGTTGAAGCGGCTGTGCTCGATTGGGTTGCGTATAGCCACATAGCGGTCCAGGGAGATGGCGCACAGGTGCATGATGGAGGCGGTGGAGAAGAGTACGTCCAGGTAGATCCAGATAGGACACAGGGTGCTGGGTAGGGGCCAGGCATAGTCTGGGAAGACAGAAAGGATGACGACTTTAATAGTAACAGTAACGGCGAGGCCTACTGGGACGACTACGATGTCTGGTGCTGCCTCACATTCATTGGAGGCGACGGGCTGAGGAAAGAGTCGGAGTTAGAGACATGGCGGCAAGATAGTTGTGACAGGGATGGCAGAGCGGAGCACGGCAGGTGAGAATGAAGGCTTAACGAGAGCCCAAAGTTCTAATCAACCTTCATGTTCAACATCAAACAACAGTGAAGAAGTGGCTCTGGCTTGCCGCCATGTTTGTTTAGAATGGCTTTCAGAACTAGAACATAGATGGCAAGCTAAGCACCTTCCCAAACTCCCCTGCAAAGCAACTCCACAAGGCTAAAACATCACAAAGTACGTTCTGCCAGTGCCGCCATTCTTCCCTACCCAAAACGAGTTCATCATAAATGTTTTCCCCCCAGAGAGACGGCGGCCTGTCAGAGCGACTGCCAGATGCAGAAATTGAATGACAAATCATTTAGTGAGGGCCTCGACTTGACATTTATTCTACAAATTTGTTGTCCTGTCAGGATAAAAGCCCCGTCGCATTAGACAAGAAGCCTTAGCAAAAGACAAGATAGAAAAAAAAAAGTTATTTTCTATGCATTTTTATCGGGTGAGTGAAAGTGGACTTTGCTTGTCCCCTGTGTACAACATGATCTCTCTGCAGGATCTCTGCGCTGCTTCACACAGCATTGATAACTTTCTTCCGGTCTATGGTACAATGGCCTTACAGTTCAATGGAAACAGCCCAAAGAACCCTGCTTTGGTACATGCGTGCTTGTGACAGCATCCAATTAGTATGTAAGAACATGAAGGGGCAAAGAGATGTTCATAAACATAAATGTCGTAGGTAGTGCTTTGGGTATGAGCTAGAAAAAGTGCCGTCTAGTGTCTGGAAGCAGTCATTATGAGCCATATAAAAATGAAATGATGAAAATATGTCACTTCCTGCCATTCTAATGCACCAAATCCGATCCGTGTTGTGGGTGGAAAAGAAGCATGTTCTGTCATTTTGAGTTTAAACAGAAAAAAAGCCATGCAGAATGTTCTACAATAGAATAGAATACATTCTTAGCTGCCCTATATTGTTACAATAAACTGTAATAAAATCACCTAGGGATTATGTTTTTGGATTTAATCTGGGAAGATGTGACAGCAGTATTACACGCAGCATACGTATGTAGTGCAAGAATGAACTCCAATGAGAAACATTCAACAATACACCTGTGACACAAAGCCCTAACTTTGTACTTTCCCGAGCATGTTGGATTTTTAAGGTCAGACCATATGAGGTACACTGCATGATCGTCAAGAATACAAATCAACAGGTGAACTGGGACAACAGTCATCCATCGCTACATTGCGTTTTTTCAAAAACAAAATCATTAATAAATGATTGCTGTTTTGTGGTTTACTATAATCTATTAATAGTCATATTGGAAGAGTTATATGTAGTATTCTGGTTATTTGCATTAGAAATTCTACATTGATTACATTACCTTCACACACAGCCACGGCATGGCCGACAAACAAGCTCTCCCATTCAGTGTGGAAGTGGTATTTCTTTGGTTTCTTACTTTGCCCGTTTTCTTCACTGTTCTTCTTCACTTTCAAGTTTGGAACAAATAAAATTGGAGACTAACTAGTTAGCTTAGTAGCTTGCTATATGCAATGAGCGTTGGCCATCTCTTATGGATGTGCTTGCATTTATCCTGCAACCTGTTGTAATAATAATATCTCCAGTGCTCTAATAATGAACTGTATTTTAAAGTCCAAAACATGTTTTCTATTATATAACTATGAAAATATTGTATGTGTTAATATTGAATACTACTTAATAAAAATTCACTTATCAGCTTGATCTGGAGGCAATTAACTGTGATAATCGAGGGACAACAAATGTGTTTTCATTTGGATTTCCACTTGCAAAAAATATTCAAGGGAGTCACTGAATGATTATAGCAAGTTTACTACTTTGGAGGCCTTGCACGTTTGGAGACAGCCGGTGAGCAGTTGGTGGTAGATATCAGGAGGAGAAACTGCATGAGTAATATTAATGAACATTCCATGATTTTCGGACAGCCACATTCAAATATAACTAGACAACATTTTGCTGCAACAGAAAGTGTTGTGAGACTCACCATACAGGATGTTGATGAGGGAGATGGGCATGACCAGGATGCCTACCAACATGTCCGCCACTGCCAAAGACCTCAGGAAGAAATTGGTGGCATTTTGGAGCTTCTTCTCCAGCGACACAGCCAAAATGACCAAGATGTTGCCACCGACGGTCAATGCAATGATGACCAGGATGAGGAGGGCAGGCCAATTCTTCTCCTTCATGGGCAAGCTGGTGACGTTTTCCTGAGTCAGGTTGTCCACACCCGCGCTCATGGCTGCCGCACCAACGGCGCCAAGTCCCGTCGCCATGGCCAGACTCTGGTTGAGCTCCAGGGAGCTGTTCCCCGGCCAAGATGTCCATCCGGTGACCTCCAGGGAGGTGGTGGTGGTGCCAAATCCACCAAGAGGAGCCCTTGCTGGGCTGCCCATCCCGAGGGAGAGAGCCTTAACCTGTTGGAGGTTTTAGAGGGCAGGGCTCACTCGGCATTGAGGGAGACTTACTTGAGGATTTGGGAAGGGATTTTTCTACAAAAGATCCTTAAACAAAGAAACATCGGGCTTCAGAAAGGGAAGCGAAGGGAAGGGATGCCCGGGACACTTCCTGGTGTGTCCTAGTCACATCCACTTCTGGAATTAAAACAGAACGACAGTCTCTCTTGTCTAGATCTTGGAACTGGATGAGTCATGTTGATGGAGATTGGATTTCGACCTTGTTGAGGTCTCAGGCTGAGCTGGGGAAGGAATTGATAAAAGAGTGTTAAAGATTTTAATTGTGGCTCTTTTTTTGTCACACGTTGTTCATCTTTAACATCATTAATCATCCATTATTTACCCAATCTTTTCTAATTTAAGCTTTGCTGCCTGCCACCTAATCTGTTTGCTGATCTTTCCCTCTCACCATCCATGCATCGATCCAGCCTCTCCTCAGCTTAGCGACTTAAGAGTCTGAAAACCTAAATGGCAATATAAATTGCCGAATGAGTCAGCAGTGTTGATGCTGCAAGACTACCTACTGTCCTCGCTGTTTAACCTCACTGCGCAGATGGCTCAGTGATTTATTCCGTTCCCTCCTCTGCAACTTTTCTGGGAGGACGACACTAAACCTGAACGCTCCATCGACCAGAAGCAACACCTCCATGTGCCATCTGGATGGACCACACCGGCGTGAATTACGACACAATGAGGATTATCCCTGCGGAATAATCCTGCAATTGAGCATTCCACCTGGAGAACACGCCCAACATCTGGTTTGAGGTATAAAGTAAAACTAGATGATGCAAAGGAGAACAGAAATATCAAAGGGAACATTTCATAAGTTTGACTCATGAAGAGAACCTGTGTTATGAAATTCCCTAGTATGCCTAATTACCCTAGCATGCTTCTTCCTTCCTGTCGCCCCTTCCCACATAAAGGAGGGAAGGGATTAAAGTTCTTAACTCATTCAATACCAGACATTTCAAAAGACAAGCTTTCAGTTTAGAGGATTTTTTACATTTTTTTTAGACACACAAAATATTGTGTTCTATGGCTATTTAAACATGGAAGAAAGATTAGAATCTTGTCTTTCTTCAGAAAAAACAGGTTTGTTCTACCTTTTTTTTAGTAATCAGAAGTAAAACATAGGTAGGTTTCAGGAAAATACCAGCTCCCAACAAAAGGGGGAAAAAAAACAGCTACATTTCAAGCAGACACAATTTTTTTGCTTTAGTGAGATCTAACTACACCACAACGTAAACACAAAAAAGGGTTGTTTTACATCAAAATAGTCATATATTTGCTAATAATACAACATGAAATATTTACAATTTTCACATTTGGAACTAAACTGAGTGTGTTACAATTTCCCTACGTTTCTCCTCCATACTCTTCCACTTCCTCCTCCCTGTTGAGTGTGTAAATACGAAGATCCATGCAGAGCATTTCTGCCACTTTGTGGCCATTTTTATGGTTTAAAACTGCTCTAAAAGTAACATCCATTAGTGTGCAGTTGTGTACCATCAACTTTTTTTGTAGTGCTCTCGCTGTAGACTGGAAAAGAAACCATCTAGTGTCTGGGAGGAGTCACTGCAAGCTCCATAAAAGTGATGACGTGGACCAGATTCTGGCCGAATGTTTTTCTCGTCGCTTTCTGCCATGCTAATGTACCAAAACCCTTCTTTGTTATGTGCAGGACAAAGTTTGTTATGAATTTAAAGTGGACAAAAGAGAATTTTTTACAATGGCGTGGAACATTTGAATTGAATGGCATTGTAGTTCACTCCCGAAGAATTCATTGTGTGAAACTAACTTTTCGTTGTTCCCAAAACCGAAAAAAACCAGAGCGAGACTCTGTAGCAAAATGGATGATGAAAAAAAAACACACTGCACCTGTCACTCATGCACATCAAGCATATAGTGAGTCATTTTGTCCAGTGTTTTCTTTTGATATTTTTGTTTTTCATTATTTGTCATTATTCATTATTTGTTTGTGGCTGCACTGCGGAAGAGTGGTTAGCATGCAGGCCACGCAGCTAGGAGACCCGCTTTCAATTCCACCATCGGGCACCTCTGTGTGGAGTTTGGGTTTTCACCGGGTGCTCCGGTTTCCTCCCACATTCCAAAAACATGCTAGGTTAATTAACGACTCCAAATTGTCCATAGGTATGAATGTGAGTGTGAATGGTTGTTTGTCTATATGTGCCCTGTGATTGGCTGGCCACCAGTCCAGGGTGTACCCTGCCCCTCGCCCGAAGACAGCTGGGATAGGCTCCAGCACCCCCTGCAACACTCGTGAGGACAAGCGGTAAAAAATGAATGAATGAATGTTTTCTTTGTTGGTAAATGATGGGAGTGCATTAGCATTACTATGAGGTCTGACAGAGGTTTGACTGAAACAAGCTGGTCTATGGGCTCAAAAAGGTTGGGAATCATTTTTTTTGTCTAGCTTAAAAAAAACATCTCAAAAGCTCAAATACATCTCATGTGGTGCTTTAAACCCGCCCACGTAACCTTGTGAAGGAAGCTCTCTGTAGTGCGACTTGCAAGAGCTTGTGTTTGCACATATGTCTCTGACTGGAAAAAGGTGTTCTGAAAGAGCGAGAGGCTGTGAAAAGCAGCGAGACGCCCTTTAGTGTATGCGTGGATGTTTGAGGTTGAAGCGAGAGTCTCTGTGTGGCAAGTCGCAGATTAAAAAGCTAGCGTGAAGAATGCGGGGGCTCCAGCCGAGGGGGCGGGGAGTTCTTCTTGGGTCGATAGTCGATCATAACATGAGGAAGAGAACACACACTGTAGATTTGTTTTGGGCCTGTTACAATTTAGAAAACTATGTATTTCAACTAAATCTTACGGTGTGTGAAAAAAGACTGAGGAAGACGTCAATAGGCGGTGACAATACGTGCCAGCGATGATGCGCATGAGAAAGATGTGAAAAAGACAATGATGTCAGATGACATGAGAAAGTTAGAATAGGTCAGAAGGTCAGAATATGAAACTGACGATGAGACTGGACATGAGAAACATGACATGAAAGTGGTCACATGCGATCATCACATGAGACATGACATTACAAAGTTCATTCATTCATTCATTTTCTACCGCTTTTTCCTCACGAGGGTCGCGTGCCTATCCCAGCTGTCTTCGGGCGAGAGGCGGGGTACACCCTGGACTGGTCGCCAGCCAATCACAGGGCACATATAGACAAACAACCATTCACACTCACATTCATACCTATGGACAATTTGGAGTCTCCAATTAACCTAGCATGTTTTTGTGGGAGGAAACCGGAGTACCCGGAGAAAACCCACGCATGCACGGGGAGAACATGCAAAACTCCACACAGAGATGCCCGAGGGTGGAATTGGTCTGTGCGCGAACCACTTGACTGCCATGCCGCCCTATCAAGAAGCAGACACATTCAAATTCGCACATTCGCAGTAAACATTCACACAGGAGCTGCTGTTGTGCCGCTCTCACTCACACTAGGAGTGTGGAATTGAACCCTGGTCTCCTAGCTGTGAGGTCTGCGCGCTAACCACTAGACCGCCATGCCGCCGCATTACAAAGTTAATGGTAGTAATGACAAACAAAAACAGGATACGGAAGTAACAACATGAGTCGGATAATGCCATGAGGGATGCATGAGGGATGATTGTGGAATGACAGGAGAGAATGATGATGAAGTGATGAGGCCATGGGAAGGATCATGCAAAAGAAATGTGAGACTATATGAAAAAAGTTCCATCCATCCATCCATCCATCCATCTTCTTCCACTTATCTGAGTTTAGGTCGCGGTGCAACAGACTAAGCAGAAAAACCCAGACTTCCCTCTCCCTGAGCTACTTCATCCAACTCCTCCCAATGGTTCCTGATGCGTTCCCAGTCCAGTTGAGAGACATACGTAGTCTCGCCAAAGTATCTTAGTACCAAAGTAGCTTCTCCAAAGCTCCCCCCCCCCCCCCCCCCCGTCAGGGAGGCATCCGGGAGACTTTCTGACCAGAGCCACCTCATCTGGCTCCACAATCCAAACTCTTCTGAGTTTGTACCTGATGACAGCCAGCGACTCTCACCTTATCTCTAAGGGAGAACCCAGCCACCCAACAGGGAAAACTCATTTCGGCCGCTTTCGGTCACTCCTCAAATCTTATGAGTCCATGGTTCTCACCCGCAAAAAGGTGGCGTGCCACCTCCAGGTTTGGGATGAGATCCTTACCCAAGTGCAGTAGTTTAAGTACCTCAGGGTGACTGAAGGATGGGTCCATGCTGTAAGTCGAAAGGCAAAGCTCTCAACTTACCAGTCGTTTGACATTCATACCCTCACTTATGAGGTTATGAGAAATAGATGATGATGCCATAAGGAAAAGAAATATGATGTGAAAGACTTGTTCTTGATCACCGTCCATCAGTTGTTTACATTAGAAAAGACATTGGCGTGTGTTTGCTTCCAGAGCACCACGGGACATTTTTTTTGTTTGCTTAAATCATAGCTGCTCTGTGAGATAACGCCATGAGGAGAAAATGGGATGGAGGGATTTTGCTCCTACTAAACTTCAAATTGAGCTGTGTGTGTGTGTGTGGTTTGGAGCTTATGGGTCAAGGGTTCATGTTTGATATCAGTAAACACACTGGACTGTCTCTTCTGGCCAGTGACCGAATACTAGCTCCTGTTTTCTGTCTTTCCCGCAAAGAAGACAGCAAATATGTGACACAATATACCAAGAGGATGCTCCAAAAAATAGACTAAACTGCCAATGGATCCCCACATCCTAATTAAAAACATTTTTCCTTTCATTTGATTTAACATGTATACCCAATTCTCATTGTACTCGAGTCTTATTGCTTTGCACTTCTTTTAATCATCTTAATTGTTTGTGTTTATTATACTGTTGTCTTTTAATATGGCTTCACGCTCACTATATTACATTTTGCTGTGGGTCTTTCTTTTATTCATGTAAAGCACATTGAATTGCCTTTGTGCATGAAATGAGCCATAAAACTAAACTGGTTGGCTTATTAATGATATTGTTATTGTTGTTGTTATGGTATTATTGTTATGAATGTTACTCCTATTTTCTAACACTAACATTGTGGGCTTGATTGGATCACTTCTCACCTTGGGATCGATGTGTCCGCCGTTAGAGAGTACGCCTCCCAACGTCACCTCGCTTTTTCTGCCGTGCTCCTTCATGTGTCACTCCACACCTCCGGAGTGGCGGCTCAGGATCATCCATTTGCCTGCAGGGACACATTTTTTTTTTTCTTATTTTCCATCCATTTAGAGTAGAAGCGAAGCACATATCAATCAAAAACAGTCAAACCTATTTGTGCGCCGCTATTGTATAATTATTGCTACCTTGTTGGCTCATTTTAGGGCAACATTGTGTTGAATGGGCCTCGTAGTAAACACCGACCACGTGATGGTGGACTGTGTTCTGTCAAAGGAGTCGTTTTCATCAGCACTAAGCCACCAGGCCACCTAATGGACTGCACAGATGGAGTGCCATTACACGGCCACCACTGGCAGGATTTTATGTGTGTGTGTGTGTGTGATAACAGCTTCAAGCCTACTTTTAAATGTTGTATTTCATCTATGACAACCCTTTGTGCTGGGACTATATTTACACCTATATACAAAGTCCATATGGTGAAAGCGAGAGATGCTTCATATATTATTATTCATATATTCAATAACAGGAAGCAGATGACAGATTTGATTATTGGAAGTGTCAGATGTTATGAGTCAAGCATGAACTCACGCCATCGGAAAGATGAGTTCCAAGTGATTATTTAGGTGACATGAAAAAGACGATGTGAGGTGATGTGTTGTGTTAATGTGAAACTGAGGGTGTGAGAAACATTAAATCAGAGTGACAATGTGAGGTGACTTGAAAAGACATGATGTCATGAGGGTGACTGAAGGATTAACGTGTCGGATGGTTTGACAAAACAATGAGAAAGAAGATGGTGGGAAAGTCATTATGTGACAGTATGTCAGGCGAGATAAGAAAATTATGAGGTCACACCAAAAGAAGGACTGTGATTTTTTTTTCAGGAAAAAAACAACTTGTGGGCACTACGCTTGGGGTGATAATAACTAAATAAATCAATCACGGCATCCATTCTTTTTCTATACCAGTTATCCTCACAAAGGTCGCAGGTATGCTGGAGCCTACTCCAGGGTAGACCCTGGACTGGTCGCCAGCCAATCACAGGGCACATATAGACAAACAACCATTCACACTCACATTCATACTTATGGACAATTTGGAGTTGCTAATTAACCTAGCATGTTTTTGGAATGTGGGAGGAAGCCAGAGAAACCCCAGGCATGCATGGAGAGAACATGCAAACTCCACACAGAGATGCCCAAGGAGGGAATCGAACCCACGTCTCCTAGCTGTGTGGCCTGCACGCGACCCACCCCGCCAAAATCAATCACACGATAAATTAAAATGAACTTTCCTGTTTTCCTTGTCACTCTTGGGTTTTTTGGTTGTATTTGGTTTCAGCAACCTGGTGCGTTTGTTACATAAAACAATGATATGAACAGAGTGAGCCCTCTTTGGGCTCATAGTCTCTTGGTGGGTGGAGGCGGGGCCTCTACATACACACAGAGTAACATTCATTCATTCATTCATTTTCTACCGCTTTTTGGTGCTGGAGCCTATCCTAGCTGTCTTTGGGCAAGAGACGCGGTACACACTGGACTGGTCGCCAGCCAATCACAGGGCACATATAAACAAACAACCATTCACACTCACATTCATACCTATGGACAATTTGGAGTCGCTAATTAACCTAGCATGTTTTTGGAATGTGGGAGGAAACCGGAGTACCCGGAGAAAACCCACGCATGCACGGGGAGAACATGCAAACTCCACACAGAGATGGCCGAGGGTGGAATTGAATCCTGGTCTCCTAGCTGTGAGGTCTGCGCGCTAACCACTCGACCCACAGAGTAACATAGCAGGAATTAAATTATTAGATTGCAATGTATTGGCATACATATTTAAAAAAAAATCTTGTCTCGTCTTATTTTCATCGACCCAATCACATGTGTCATGTCGTGTCATGATACCCCGAGCCTCAATAAAAGGCCACTCGAAAACGTGACATTTTACTGTATGAAGAGGGAAATTATGATGAAAAAACATGTCAATGATACTGTATATCACATGAGAATAAAAGAAACGAGATGACACGTAGCGTTAACGTTGATGAGCACACCTGCTAGTGATGTGAGATGACATGAAAAACATCATATGAAAGTGATTATGCGAGGTGACATGTAAAAGTCATGACATGAGAAACATGTCGGCGTGCGACGGCGTATGAAAGGTGTGATGGAACTGATGGTGTGAAGTGACACGGGAGAAATGACGAGACTTGAGAGAGAACGATGTTAGCTTACGTGTGAGAGATGATGTGAAGTGTCAGGAGTAGCAGCAATAAAGACAACGTCACTGACACCATTACAGTTTTCCAGTAATGGGTAAACGGATTACTATGTAAACATTAGAACACGTTAGCAACGTTAGCAACAGTGAAATGATGAGGCCTGTAATTACGTACCGATATCTAAGAGCAGTTAACCAGTCGCTGGTACGATTAGCCAATGAACAGGTCAGTAGCTGCAAATTAAATGTGTTTACCTTTAATTACTCTTTTGAACGCATATTGTTTTGAGAAGCCAGACTCTTACGTGGCCCCAGCAACTATCCGGAACTACGTTCCTCATCACCAAACTGCACCGCACTGCTCATGTGGATGGCCTACAACTTCATGTAAAAAAAAAATCCAAATTATCCAAAGACAAGCTGAGTGTAAAACACACCGCGCACGAGTTTCCCGTGGTCTCAATCATACAACCAGCCTCCCCTCGCATTTGAATCAGCATCACACAAAACATGAGGATTTTCTCAAAGCGTAGTGTCTGCATACTCCCAAATAAGTACTCAGGTGGTACTCATGCTCACGCTTGCAAGTACAGCAGTTTGGGACCGGGATTATATAGCCGCTGCCTGACGGATGATCACCAGCCTCAAACTCACCACAACTTGCCAAGTGTTCGGCCCCAAATGTCCCACTAATCTAAAGCTAAGTCCCACACACGGCAGACATGTTTGTTCGGAATGCTGCAGTGGGGGCGGAGCTAATCGGCGGAGTGGATCATTGTTTTAAAGCAAGTATCAGCCCATGTTGATACTGTCGTTTTTCATTGATATCGGCCGATACCGATCTTGATCGGAGCACCCTTAGTCTTATACATATTAGCTTTTGTTCAAGGCTGCAAAATTGGAATTGTATTGGAAGTGAAAAAGTTGTATCAGGACACTCCTGTATGTGATGTGTACCAGAGGAAAGTGGGGGTCACATCAGTTGTTAGTCTCAGTGCTACAACAAACCTAAATCTAAAGTCTTTGACATATTCTAAAAAATAAAATAAAATAAAATAAAATAAAATAAAATAAAATAAAATAAAATAAAATAAAATAAAATAAAATAAAATAAAATAAAATAAAATAAAATAAAATAAAATAAAATAAAATAAAATAAAATAAAATAAAATAAAGCAGCACGGCGGTCTAGTGGTTAGCGCGCAGACCTCACAGCTAGGAGACCAGGGTTCAATTCCACCCTCGGGCATCTCTGTGTGGAGTTTGCATGTTCTCCCCGTGCATGCGTGGGTTTTCTCCGGGTACTCCGGTTTCCTCCCACATTCCAAAAACATGCTAGGTTAATTGGCGACTCCAAATTGTCCATAGGTATGAATGTGAGTGTGAATGGTTGTTTGTCTATATGTGCCCTGTGATTGGCTGGCGACCAGTCCAGGGTGTACCCCGCCTCTCGCCCAAAGACAACTGGGATAGGCTCCAGTACCCCCACGACCCTTGTGAGGAAAAGCGGTAGAAAATGAATGAATGAATGAAATGAAATGAAATGAAATGAAATGAAATGAAATGAAATGAAATGAAATGAAATGAAATGAAATGAAATGAAATGAAATGAAATGAAATGAAATGAAATGAAATAAAATGAAATAAAATAAAATAAAATAAAATAAAATAAAATAAAATAAGAGAATTCCGTTACAAATTCAATGACTTCTTGGGAAAGTAGCTACTTAGTAATAAAAAACATGAGAGAAAGTACATGATACAATGAGAAACAGAAGATGGTGTAACTTTATGTACTAGGATGTGTAAACCCGATATAAACATTTTGTGCTGTCACAGCGTGTTTAGCTTCTTCCACAAAAAAAAAAAAAAATGCCTGCTTGGTTGAATTCAAGGTTTTCACATACAGTACAAGCAGCTTTTCTGTGAGTACGAATGACGACACACTCCAGTCTGCTTTTTGTGTGTGCCCTTCGCTTTTGTGCCGCTGTCAAAAATTCCATTAAAGACTGGCCGGTGTGTCAACAACCAGACAACAATGGTCATTTTGAGTGCTGTGAAATAAAAGGCAATCTAATGGTAAAAAAAAAAAAAAAAACCCAGATAGAAATAGGGGTTTCACCTTGACTCATTGTTCGCTTGGCTACTATTCTTCTGAGTGTTTATTGGACGTGTTCAGCAGTAAAGCAAACTCATTTGGTCTTTTTAGTCATAAAAAAAAGAAAATAATTTAGATGCTACACAGGATTGTACCAATGAGAACAGGCTCACTATTGTTACCATGGTTACCTAGCATCACCTACTTTGGACCAACCAGGATACCTACCAGGTTGTGTTAGCAGTCAGTAGCTTAAAGCTTTAAAGCTTCTGCCCATGTATGCTTTTATAATACACTCCACACTACTAGGAGGAGCCATCTAGCAAAAACATCAATTTATTCCTTGTTCTTGTACTTTATATTGATTATAAATGGAACGGTGTGTACAAAAAATGTAAATGTTAAATTACAGCACATTCCAGAGCTGTACTGTAGCTTGCATATTGACATTCGCAAAGCCAAAGCAAGCATCTAACATATCCAAGCTGGCTGCATTGCTATTTGCAACCAGTCTGGAATTCAAACACAGGTGGGAAACTCACTGGAGGTTTGGCGTGATCATGTGGCCAACTTGTATAAAAGTATTACATGTTTGCTGCTGCAGATCTACCCTCGGCCATCTCTGTGTGGAGTTTGCATGTTCTCCCCGTGCATGCGTGGGTTTTCTCCGGGTACTCCGGTTTCCTCCCACATTCCAAAAACATGCTAGGTTAATTGGCGACTCCAAATTGTCCATTGTATGAATGTGAGTGTGAATGGTTGTTTGTCTATATGTGCCCTGTGATTGGCTGGCGACCAGTTCAGGGTGTACCCCGTGCTCACTCTGTTCATATCATTGTTTTATGGAACAAACGCACCAGGTTGCTGAAACCAAATACAACCAAAAAACCCACAAGTGACAAGGAAAACATGAAAGTTCATTTTAATTTATCGTGTGATTGACTTTGGCGGGGTGGGTAGTGTGCAGGCCACACAGCTAGGAGACGTGGGTTTGATTCCGTCCTTGGGCATCTCTGTGTGGAGTTTACATGTTCTCCCTGGGCATGAGTGGCTTTTCTCCGGGCACTCTGGTTTTCTCCCACATTCCAAAAACATGCTAGGACAAATTGTCCATAGGTATGAATGTGAGTGTGAATGGTTGTTTGTCAGGGGTGTCCAAACTTTTTACAAATTGAAAGGTCCGTGCTGGGAGGCTTCAACACATTTTCTACTTCACTTTTCCCTAATCAATAACCTATAATAGTCCAGGGTGTACCCCGCCTCTAGCCCAAAGACAGCTGGGATAGGCTCCAGCACCCCACGACCCTCGTGAGGAAAAAGCGGTAGAAAATGAATGAATGAATGCTGCAGATCTATTTGCAGCGCTGGAAACGTTCAAATTGTGTGCGTATAAAAAAGGAGGAGTACATGACTCAGCTTATGTAAATAGGATTTAATGTAATGACACCATGCTAATCATGCATCATTTTAAAGATGGGCTTATGTACATCTGCCAAGGCGCAGCAAACCTGGAATGCATGCTGTTTCCTATAGCTAACCAGACTTCCTAAAAGATGAATTTAAGCATTCACATAACAACTTTGGCTTTTTTTTCCACCCTAATGATATATTTAAACCATCTTTTCAACCTGTGATGAATAAGAATTATTCAGCGAGGAGGCGATGGGCCCCAAAACAAGACGTCTATGAATACAGTGGGCGCTCGAAGATGTCACAGCCACACAAGGATGACGCACAACCTTCAAATTACACAACCTTCTGCGCGACAACACATCCTTGGATGAGTGGCAACGATGTGTGTGTGCGCTTGTGTGTCTTCATTATAAAAAAAAAGGGCTCCTTATATGTAAGTATTGATAGCGATGAGACACAAACACATGCTGTGGGCTTTTTGTCTCGGTGGTGATGTGGAGCATCATGCCCCGAGCTATTAAGGTGGATTATAGCTGCGTTCACGTGCTGTTCATGGCAATGGTAATGACTACTACCTCTTGTTTTTTGTCCTTGTGTCTACACAGCACAGACACAGAGGTGGGCTAACTTTTAACACGCAACACGGACAAGGCTGTTAATGTGATGAAGACATCAAAGCACACATTCACTGCAATGTGCCAACAAAACAATGGTAACTTCATGACAGCGCGTCCGTCTGCTCGGATGCTTTGAGATGGAGAATGCAGAGCACCAAGGCAGGAGGAGGAGGAGGAGGAGGAGGAGGAAAGTGAAAATACAATAAAAAAAAAGTGTTGTCAAGAAAGCTGTCAAGGTGCTCTTTGCTCTTGAGTGGGTAGCATCCCACTCCTCCATCCTCCTCCTGCTGTCTATCTATCCATCCAGCCATCCATTTCCTAAGTCTCATTTATGTTCTTTTTCCTGCTATATATTCATATCATGGGCGGCACGGTGGTCTAGTGGTTAGCGCGCAGACCTCACAGCTAGGAGACCAGGGTTCAATTCCACCCTCGGCCATCTCTGTGTGGAGTTTGCATGTTCTCCCCGTGCATGTGTGGGTTTTCTCCGGGTACTCCGGTTTCCCCCCACATTCCAAAAACATGCTAGGTTAATTGGTGACTCCAAATTGTCCATAGGTATGAATGTGAGTGTGAATGGTTGTTTGTCAATATGTGCCCTGTGATTGGCTGGCGACCAGTCTCGCCCGAAGACAGCTGGGATAGGCTCCAGCAACCCCCGCGACCCTCGTGAGGAAAAAGCGGTAGAAAATGAATGAATGAATATTCATATCATGTTCTTCCTCAATGACAGCATCAAAACCAACCTGGTGTGAGGGTCACATACCCAAAAGACCCATCAAATATTGTGCATTTATGAGCTGGTCCAAAGTGCTGGAGGCCCCTTGGTGGTGAGTTGACACCCACTTCAGCGATATTAGCAACTTTATACTAGAGATTTATGAATGTGCAGCGAACAGGTCCAAAGGTCTTATTCAAGTGTCACAATATTGGAAATGTGGTTTCCAAAGTGCTTTTAGTAAGTCCTACCAGGAAAATGCTGGTTTGTGATTCAGAAGCTATAGCGATGCAGTGATCTGAAAAAAAAAAAAAAAAAAAAAATCTGAATTGACCTGCAGTGTGAATGTAGTCCTATTAATATCCTCCTCCTCAACAGGCCCTCCAGACTCGGGCCAGTCCGCTCTCTTTCTGCTGGAGGTCTTGGATCAAGAAGACCGATGCAGAACTCTCTGATTGCTCTCCAGTGACTTCAAGTCCGGCTAATCAGGCATGAAATAAAATTACAACACTGAAGGGCCCTCGTGTTACGCTCTTCATTTCGAGGAAACAATATCATCCAATTCAAGCCTTGCATCTGTTGTTTATGTCATTTTTGAAAAGAGCATTTAAAAATGAACTTTCCAGCCATTTGGCTAGTGTTTATCTCAAAGGACAAGGTCAAGTTGTTTTGTTCCGTTAAGTGTGATGGCATCTGCTCCAGTCCTGGCTTTGTTGTGTGATGGCCGCTTCACTCTAATTGGCGGCAAGCAACAAAACAGCACCACTCGAATGCTGATAGTATATAGCACCATTGTTTGTCACATCCTTTCCCGCCATCCCATTCATCCCAAATGCTTGCTCGCTTGCTCATTCAGACGCAGACATGAACACACGTACCAGAAGTGGCGGCGGTGGGTGGTTAATGCACCATGAAATGAAATATGGAGCAAGATTTCAACAGAGGCTTACCAATCAGCAGGCGTGCTGTCACTCCAAGCTGAAGATGTTTGTTGCTTGCCTGTGCATCACAGGGAGCGCCTCATATTCCTCATATTTAGACAACCTTATTAAGGCACATTCATCATTATAAACCTCTATGAAGGTAGAATTTAAATGCATCTCTTGTACTGGATGGTGAAGGTGTATAATATTATCGTAATGTCATTTATCATTCACGGCTGGATGCATTTATTTGTGAAAATTGAGTTTTCTACTCCTGAACCACTGCACACAAAACAGAGAAAACATTTTTTTTTTAAATACACCACATGGTAACACTGGAATTAAAAACCGCAAGTGGAATTGATTTCACACAGCTCAGTGCACGTACATAAATACCCACTCTAACTTTTTTGTAGAATTACCATGAAATCAGGTACCCACCTTGAGGGAGAAGCATGTCAATAAAATTTGAGTGAGATTGGTTGAAAAACATGGTCGCCATAAAGCAAAATTGTCCATGACTTACTGACCATTTGTATAACGATGATAAAATTATGATACAGAATATACATTTACATGCAGTGAATTTCCACAATGTAGGATTCCTTCTTGGTTAAAGTAATATTTCGTTGTTAGAGCATAGAAAAGCCAAATGATGACCTACTATATAAAGTTTCTGCTATTATTAGAGCATTGTAGACATGAAGTAACACCCCTATAGTCACCTTTACGCTTGTATTAACCATTCATTCATTCATTTTCTACCGCTTTTCCTCACGATGGTCGAGGGGGTGCTGGAGCCTATCCCAGCTGTCGACACCCTGGACTGGTCGCCAGCCAATCACAGGGCACATATAGACAAACAACCATTCACACTCACATTCACAACCTAACCTAGTCGCCAATTAACCTAGCATGTTTTTGGACTGTGGAAGGAAACCGGAGTACCCGGAGAAAACCCACACATGCACGGGGAGAACATGCAAACTCCACACAGAGATGGCCGAGGCTGGAATTGAACCCTGGTCTCCTAGCTGTGAGTTCTGCGTGCTAAACCACTTCACCGCCGTTCCACCCTATCAAAAAGCAGACACATTCAAATTCACACATTCGCAGTAAACATTCACACAGGAGCTGCTGTCGTGCCACTCTCTACACTGCTAACCTGTTGCTAATAGCTAAAAACGCAATAAAGTGAGGCTGCTATGTTTGAACCACAATGTAGTGACTGTACATGTAGGCTTGTCTTCCAAATCACCACAACCCATGGGGGGGGGGGGGGGGGCATAAATGCCATTGACATTGGCTCGCTAACTAAGACAAACAGCGTTTGTCTGGCTGGCTTCCAGTCTTAATCTAAGTCAGGTCAGTGTTGAAAGTCAGTGGAGAAAATGTTCAAATAACGACAACTCTATTTTAAGAATTTTTGGCTCGGGTTCAAGAAGCTTGAAGGTTGTACATGTCATGTGACGGCCCACGAAGGTCAACAACCTATTCCAAGCACATGAAGACGAGCTACGTCACCATTGAAAATATATCCTGGAGTTGCATCTTTATCGGAATCCACATGAAAAATTCTTCCTTCACCCATGCCTGACCTCTGTTCAAAGTTTTGTAGTCATACATTGCTTTGTTAATCCTGCTCATTCTGTAGTGTACTGTTGTCCTTTTTGGATAACGATCAAAAATATTTCCAAGATGATGAGATACTGTGCAATAACATCCCGAAAAGGTTTTGAATTTCAGGTTTGAGACAAATCGATGATTGTGTGCAGTGAGATCTTTTAGTCGCTGACATTTCCCTCTTAGCTTGCTTACTCATCGTCAGCGGGGTCCGCAGTACCCGCAAGGCTTTATTTGATTTAGGGGAAAATAACATTTATAAAGCAGTTTGTTCCAAGAAGCGATGCACCAATGTAATATGTTCCTACAGTGAGAGGGATGAGGTCCGCTTGAGCAAATGAGAATGATTTGTGTTCGTGTAATGCAAAAAAAGGGGAAAAAAAAATGGTTTTCATCTTTTCCAGCTTTCAACCTGTATTTGCATAAAATAGCACCGGAGCCAAGAATGTGTCAGCGGAGGAGGCAAGAACCAGGCACCAGGATGCTGGAGGTGACCCTGCCAAAATGTTTGCCTCACACACATGAGTCATTCAGGCACCGTAGAGTAATAAAGACGTTTATTAGCCAGTCGTTTTCATGGCGGTCCATTAGTGCTGATGACGGTCATATACATCTCTCGCCCCTAGCTTTGCTGACTACCATTCAGGACTATTGGAGAATGGCTATCACATGTCAAGTGGACTCGGGTCACTGGATTGATGTGCAATTGGATTAAAGTTACGGAGTATGATGCTAAATTTCAATTTTGTGGCCGTTCATATTACCAAAAAAAATGTGACTTGTTAATGTGAACAAGTCACACGACGTCACATACATTTTAAGTAAAGATAGCTTCAGTGTGTGGCAATTTCAAGGATTTTGTGCAATATTTTCTTAACCAAATGATCCCGTGTAGAAGATTAAAAAGAAAGAGCGCATGAATTTTGCCTATGGCCTAAGACTTTGACTCGGGAACTGATTTAGTCTGATGACTTGAACAGAATTGCATTGATTATG
Source organism: Doryrhamphus excisus (assembly GCF_030265055.1). NCBI lineage: Eukaryota > Metazoa > Chordata > Actinopteri > Syngnathiformes > Syngnathidae > Doryrhamphus > Doryrhamphus excisus. Next base: position 24,853,442 of record NC_080468.1, on the reverse strand, counting down.
TTGAGTAAAATGTGTCACCATTCACATAATTTTTTTTAAAGAGGATCTATTTGGCTTTTTCCACTTTTCTGACCTATAAATGTAGTTAAAATGTTGTATTCTTGTGTTAAACTATGCCAAAGTTTCAGATATGCGCATTTGGAAGTTTGTGATGGCTCAAAACGCTGGGTTTCAAAAGGCGTGGTAAAACTGAGCCTTTGTGATGTCACAAAGGGGCGGATTTCCTTATATGGTTCATAGTTAGGAAACACTTTGGGTGTGTGACCAATCACAGCAAAGGTGCGGCGTGGGTGGAATAAATGAAAACAGACCGGTTTGGCAGGAAGCACAAATGAAAGGAAATACAGCTGGAATAGGTGCAGATTCTGAAAAATCTAAAAAGTTTTCCATGCGGGTTATTGTATGTAGCTTCTCTATAGTAGCCCATTACTCAATACAAAGGATTGCCAAATAAGCATAATAGGACCCCTTCACTTTCCCACCAAATCTGCCGCATTGAACTGCATCGATTCATGTCCATTCAGATTTAAGAGCAAAATAAGGCTTCCATTTATGTGAGGGCCAGACTGCTGGAGCGTGGTAGGAAGTTCAAATGCACAAGCGCGCACACACACACACAAAGTTAATTGGGTAAAATTAATATAGCTTGAAGGTCTTCAGATGTTCATTTGTTGTACTGGTTTTCAATGACTAAGTCGTGAATGCTCTGTCAGCAGTCTTTCTGAGGATGATGCAATGGTAGAATAACCGAGTTAGTTAGACGAAGTAGAATAACAGACGACTGTGCCACCTCCATGGATAATATATTCACCAATGACTTTGATAACAACACCACCGGTGGCCTGTTAATTAATGATATCAGCGGCCATCTTCCAGTGTTCCCCATTTACAATCCTTCATGGATGACAAAAGGACTTTAAAATGCTTGTAAGAACAAGAACACATTATACAAGTCACTGTTTATTATTTATTGGTGATGCAAATGTAGCAGTCCGTGTCATTGACTTGTTGATTTGCTGGAGATGTGTTTGTGATATTTGTGAGTTAATTGTTAATACTTCTTTACTTCAATATTGCTGTCAGAGAAATTCCTATTTCTCGCCCTATTTGCTATAAATCCAATTCATCAATTAACTGAAAACATAATCAATTAATTAATCGATTATTTAAATAATCAATAAGGCAGCAGCACGGCGGTCGAGTGGTTAGCGCGCGGACCTCACAGCTAGACATAGACTTTCTTTATTGTCATTGCACAATAACACAGCAGTGAAATTGCCAACGAAATGTCGTTGCCTGGCTCCCGTGTAATAATAAATAATAAATAATAAATAATAAATAATAAATAATAAATAATAAATAATAAATAATAAATAATAAATAATAAATAATAAATAATAAATAATAAATAATAAATAATAAATAATAAATAATAAATAATAAATAATGTGGAGAACAGCGTAAACTTTAATTTGTACAAATAATTTAAATAATTTAGGAAGTGAAACACCTCGTGGATTGGTGCGTGTTTATTGTTGCTGGAGACTTCAACCAGGCCAACATGAAGACCGTGCTTCCAGGTTCAATTCCACCCTCGGCCGTCTCTGTGTTGAGTTTGCATGTTCTCCCTGTGCATGTGTGGGTTTTCTCCGGGTACTCCGGTTTCCTCCCACATTCCAAAAACATGCTAGGTTAATTGGCGACTCCAAATTGTCCATAGGTATGAATGTGAGTGTGAATGGTTGTTTGTCTATATGTGCCCTGTTATTGGCTGGCGACCAGTCCGGGGTGTACCGAAGACAGCTGGGATAGGCTCCAGCACCCCCGCGAACCTTGTGAGGAAAAAGCGGTAGAAAATGAATGAACGAATGAATGAATGAATAAGGCAGCCCTAGTCAAAATAAATAATACAAGTCTGGAATCTACAGGGGCGAGTGGTTAGCGCGCAGACCTCACAGCTAGGAGACCAGGGTTCAATTCCACCCTCGGCCATCTCTGTGTGGAGTTTGCATGTTCTCCCCGTGCATGCGTGGGTTTTCTCCGGGTACTCCGGTTTCCTCCCACATTCCAAAAACATGCTAGGTTAATTGGCCACTCCAAATTGTCCATAGGTATGAATGTGAGTGTGAATGGTTGTTTGTCTATATGTGCCCTGTGATTGGCTGGCGACCAGTCCAGGGTGTACCCCGCCTCTCGCCCGAAGACAGCTGGGATAGGCTCCAGCACCCCCGCGACCCTTGTGAGGAAAAAGCGGTAGAAAATGAATGAATGAATGAATAAGGCAGCCCTAGTCAAGATAAATAATACAAGTCTGGAATCTACAGTCTTTATCTTCTGTAAAAGTCGGAATTATTCCTCAATGTAGATCCCCGTGTTGTAGTTGTGGTTGTCGTAAATGTTCCGGGCAGCTGAAGAAGACGAGGAAAGTCAATATAAATAGACAGAACAAGCCTTGAGGCGCTAGAAGGACGTGGCCCTGCGCCAGAACGGGTCAAGGCGAGTGTAATTGTCTGTGATTGTCTGTAAAGCTCTAGCATGGGCTTGCTGCCACTGTGAGCCGTGAGACGTCATTTAGGGACTAGACTGTATAGCTAGGAGGTATGATCTCGTGGAAGACAGCTGCTGGAGCTCAACGACATCTGGATCACTCAGCAGCAATCGGAAACCATCAAGCATACAGAATGTGTCATATAGGATGTATAAGAGCCAGTGTCAGCGTTAGGATTAAAAGGCGGATTACATGGAGTCATGTCAGGGTCAGCCGATAGCGTCACCTGTCACTAGGAGGATTTATGACGCTATACGATGAGATAGAACAAATGTCCCAGGGTTTCACTGACGGAGGTCTCCACTCCAATGCCTGCCATTCAAGTGGATGTAGCAACAAATGTTTTGTTCCCCCGTCCAATCACAAGTTGCAGCAAAGAGTGCAAAGACGGTAAGAGGTGGAGTCGGAGTCGAGAGAAAAGATCTGTGAGAGTTCTGTGACCTTGTTGACGAACGCTTCTCTAAAAAATATGAAAAGGTTGAAAAAAATAAAATAAAAGTTACATAACAGTGATCACCTTTATGACTCACACCTGCCGGCGTCGGCATTCAAGGCCAACTGATACAAGTCTGATGGGAATGTGCTTTATTGCCAAGCGTGTCACATGACCTTCACCTGGGCTATCTTTTCACATTCACTAATTTCTTTGTGATGGACAACTGTGACGCTGTGCCACTGCAAGGTTTCTGCTATTAAACACTTCAACACTGACATTTTCTTTGTGCACCTGACTCTTATTATATTAATCAGCTGACAGAACACACAGTGCCTCACCCCCCCCATACACACACACTGAAGGCGTGAATTGCAGCACCACAGTGCCGCCAGTACCCATGCCATGACACTACCACCACCACGTTTGACTGACTGTATAGGCAAGACACAATTAACTTGCTACTCACCTTTGTTGCTATTTAGACAAGTGCGTCTATATCGATGCACATTCAATTTCTTCAATTTTTAATTCCTGTAGAGAGATGATGGTGGGGTGTCTTTCATGTTAAATAAGCAGCAGCTTTGAAAGAGGGAAGAGGTGTGTGTGCCTCGGAGGTCCTTCACTGACTCATACACTTAGTTATCAGATAGACTGGTGGTCTGCAACCTTCAGCCTCCTTGTTGTGGCTCCCTTCACCAAGCACAGTGATTTTTTTTAAACAACAAAGTGAACAAGAATGTGAACTATCTGATCTAGAGTGCGTTCTGACTGCTGATTGGATGAGTAAGGGAAAACCCTTTCACTTTCACCTCTGTGCAGCTGTGCAACAATATGTGCTTTCACTTTTACGTCCCCAAATACCAGTAAAATCTCCCAACGATGTGATGAAAAGTCCTTATATTTGCTAGTCAATTTTGAGAAGATAAGTCCCCAAGAGAGTTTGCAAAGTCACCAAATTTAGAGAAGCTTGCCCACAGATGGAGAATACATGAAAGAATCATTCATTAAAAATATCAGAGCATCTATTTTTCCAATGAAAAAAAAATTAAGGATATAAATATTTTTTTAATGATTCAGAAAATGAAAGAATGCCTCTCTCAAAAACGGCCATTGATGGTCATTGATGACAATTCAGCACAAAAACACTGACCTTTGTTTTTTAAATTTTTTTTGTTGTAAAAGATGACGTTGAAGTTTATAAGCTAGGTCAAATTTTGCAGCTTCAGACAATTTTTTTTTTCACCTGGAAAAGGAGGCAAGATGGCTCTTTTGATGATAAAGGTTGCCGGCCCCTTAAGATGTGGCTGATACACGTACTGTATCCACACACACACACACACACATGTACATTCATAAACTTCACCATCGTCCCCTCCAGCCAACAGTCAAAGAAGTAATTAAACTCAGCACCGTCACGGCAGCCACAAAATAAATTAAGCCTGGATTTAGGATGAAAGATATGAATGCACCTGAGTATGTCATTGTGTGTGTGTGTGTGTGTGTGTGTGAGCATGTTGTAGATGGAGGTCACATACTCTGGTTGCGCCAAGTCTTGCGGAAATAAGTCCATGGAACATATATAGCAAGTGCGTGCAGCGGGTATTTGACCTTCATGCTTTGGTGGCAGCGAGAAGAAGGATGGAGGGAGTTGCCGAGATAGGAGGAGGACCTGGAGCATGAGGAGGAGCGGAAAGCTCTGCCAGACCTTGGGCCAGTGGAGGCTAATTAACTTGAGAGACATGACCTTTCTCTCCTCTTCCCCTCCGAGAGAACATACATATGTGTGTGAGTCTGTGTGTGTGTGTGTGTGTTGTGAATCAATATGAGAGTCATCACAGCCAAATGGACCCCCTACATCATGTCTCATCATCACAAGTGACAAGAGCCAGTAAGCAAGAAGTAGCGAGAGGCTGTAGGGGCTGGAGTACCATGCTAAATCTTCCCATACATTGTCATACAAGGCCTGTTCCCACCAAGAAGTACACACATTTTGGCGCCAAGGAACCAAAGTAATCCCTTTATAAAAATATTTACCTTTCCAATCCCCACAACTCAATGCACTCCAATAATCTAACTACAATGCAATGTATTAACTGTATATGCTATAATAAGGCGTGTTTATGTGAGCAAACATCACCAGCAACAGGAGGACAATTAGGACCTGTGGTGGGAACACCAATGGGAACACTTGTTGAATGCAGAACATACTTCCAGACAGTGTGTGAAAATATGACATACGGCTAATTATTAGACCCCAAGGTACATTTTTTCCAGAACCAAAAAAGTTCACACCCTCGTGAGGATATGGGGCGGCACGGCGGGCGAGTGGTTAGCAGACCTCACAGCTAGGAGACCAGGGTTCAATTCCACCCTCGGCTCTCCCTGTGCATGCGTGGGTTTTCTCCGGGTACTCCGGTTTCCTCCCACATTCCAAAAACATGCTAGGTTAATTGTCGACTCCAAATTGTCCATAGGTATGAATGTGAGTATGAATGGTTGTTTGTCTATATGTGCCCTGTGATTGGCTGGTGACCAAATCCTAAAGATCTACCAAATTCCATAAATAAATATAAATATAGAATGCTATCAAACATTACCGATATACAAGAAATGAAAATAATGATGCAATAGACTACATCGCTGAAGTCAAGGCAACATATAAGCTTTACGTAACGGGCAGACTTTCCATCTCAGCGTGAAATCACAAACACTATTTCTTGAGTGGAGTTCATGACGGGATGTAAAGCCATGAAACAACATAACTAGCCGCTACAAGTGAAGTGTTACATAAGCATCGTACCGCTGACTTTGTTCTCATCAGAATAAAAAAAAAAAAGAAAGTTACATCTCCATGTGTCGCTTAAAAGGCCGCGGGGGGGAGCAAGACTGAATCAGGAGGGGATCTTAGTGTCAGCTGACAGATGTCATATGACAGCTACAAAGTGACATTTTACGCAAATGACCCAAAGTACCTTGGCGATGTAGCGGTAGCTCGGGATCGACGTAATGAGCCTCCCTGGGCTATATATTCAATGATAGCTTACTTTAATAGGTAACCTTATCACGGTGCTAAAATGAGCTGACAACTAATGTGCGTGGGTGTAAAGTTGGAAGATGTTGAGCAAGAATAGTTGAAAAAAATTGTCAAGTAAAACACCTATGCGGATGATTCCAAATCTCTGAGGATATCTGGATTATCTGTTTAGTTCCATGTATTCAAAAACATTTGACCATAAAACCACAGGGGGTGCAAATGTCCTTTCACCAAAGGGCTAATTATAGTATTCCCAAGTAATCCAATAATTAGGGATGTAAACATTAAGGCTAAAGGGCCACAATAAAGTACTTTTATCTGAGTGTACGTTCAAATGGACTCACCCTTGTTGAGCGCAGTTTGGGTCATCATGCGGGACAAGGCTTCATGCACGAAGTCGTTCTCCAAGAACCCTGCCTGTCCTGAAGTAGAAAAATAGGCACAAACACAAAGTACTGTTTGTAACTTGCTCCAAATTACATTTTAAACTATACAAACTAGGCGGCACGGCGGTCGTGTGGTTAGCGCGCAGACCTCACAGCTAGGAGACCAGGGTTCAATTCCACCCTCGGCCATCTCTGTGTGGAGTTTGCATGTTCTCCCCTTGCATGCGTGGGTTTTCTCCGGGTACTCCGGTTTCCTCCCACATTCCAAAAACATGCTAGGTTAATTGGCGACTCTAAAATTGTCCATAGGTATGAATGTGAGTGTGAATGGTTGTTTGTCTATATGTGCCCTGTGATTGGCTGGCGACCAGTCCAATGCCTCCCTGCATTGGTTGCCTGTTTGTTTAAGGATTGATTTTAAGATTGTATTGTTTGTTTTTAAGGCGTTGAATGGGCTGGCCCCCAAATACATCTCGGACCTCATCCAAATTTACTCTCCAGCGCGGTCACTGAGGTCCGAGGGCCAGCTCCAACTTGTGGTGCTTAAGACGAGACTAAAGACCAGGGGGGACCGAGCCTTTTCTGTGGTTGGCCCCAAACTATGGAACTCTCTCCCCTCCCAAGTAAAAAAGGCCCCCAACATCGAAAGCTTTAAGTCTCGTCTTAAAACCCACTTTTATTCTCTGGCTTTTAACTCGGAGTGAGTCGTATGGTCCTGTGTGTTTTAGTTCTTCGTTTTTTATTGAAATTGGTTTCATTTTTTATACTTTTATTGCTTTGTTTCTTGTTTTGAATATTTTAATATCTAATACTCGTTGTGAAATTGTCCATAGGTATGAATGTGAGTGTGAATGGTTGTTTGTCTATATGTGCTCTGTGATTGGCTGGCGACCAGTCCAGGGTGTACCCCGCCTCTCGCCCGAAGACAGATAGGCTCCAGCACCCCCCGCGACCCTCATGAGGAAAAAGCGGTACAAAATGAATGAATGAACTATACAAACTATACTATACAGTCAATGATAGCAAACATCAGTAGCTAAACTTTGCCAAATGGCTATCATTCGCTGACAATAAAGATGACTTGCATGTGTGCAAGCACGAAGAGTCGGGATATATTGCTCACAGTACATTCCAATGTTGCTGCCGTCTCTGCATACGGTCCCTTTTAATAAATCTATTTTCTCCAGAGAAACATCACAAGTTTTTTTTTTTTTTTCCTGCAACAGAATCATCTTCTAGTCCTCCTGCACCTTTAGAACTATAGCAAAGAGCCGACGAGGTTAAAGGTATTAATAACTGTGACTTCTTTGGAAGGTTTCTGCAAAACATTGTGTCAAACTCCTGTAGATTCATCTTATAGATTTATGACTTCCCTTTCAGAAGATCAAGACGCTGTTATGCTGCATAAGAGTGACGAGATATAAGAAAGGAGGGCTCCGTGTGAAAGTGCCTTGACATAACTTGGCGACAACAAAGTCTGCTCATGCTCTAATTAGCTCCCAGGTTGTCGGAACTGTTGGAATGTTCCTTATGGGTGCCTCACTGCAATCAGGGTGCTCCAGACACATAGAGCAATAATAAACACCAACCCCTCCATCATTAAGAAAGTCCTAATTTGCAGTAATTAAGACCTAACGATGCAATAGGCTCAAACAGCTCCATGTGAAAACGATCTAACGGCTTCCTTTCCGGTTTTGGGTTATTTTGGTGTACGTGGAGATGAGCCTGGGTGACAGTTGGAGGTGCTTCCTTGCAAGATTTCATAACATGGTTTAATTATACAAAGCAGGGGTTCAGATTGAGGTCACATTCATGGTGCAATATGGATGAAGATATAAAATAATAAGCATGTGCGTGTGACCATACAACTAAACACCCCCGTCTTCATCTCCAAGGAATCTCCTCAACAGAGATCCAAAGTAGATCCAACCCCAAATCCAGTAGACCACGGTTCGGCATTCGCTCCCCTGCATATTTGCAGATTTATTTTCTATGCTTTTTGGATGAAATTCCCAGGAATTGTCGTAAATGGGATATGGAAGAACTGATCCGGATCACTGTCTGGATGAAGAATGTTATTTAAAGGATTCTTTAACATTGTAAAATTTGCAGTATTTGAGGGAGGAGACATGGAAGAAAGACTGATTGTGGACCTCAGCAAACCACAGAAACATATTCGGTACCACAGCCAGAAACTAAATCCTCAGGGAAACCGTCTTCCCCTCAGATTGTTGCAGTACGGAAACAAAGTCCAAGCAGATGAGAGACAAGCGTCGGTGGTGAAAAGACACTCAGCTCCCCCGTGGGTTTCTATGAGGATGATTGTTAGCGGCACAGCAAGAACAAGCAGAGACATATTAAGATAGACCATCAAACATCTTAGGCTGCCATCAGTGAACGGTGACAAGAGGACTTCCTGGTATGGGCCTAATGGATGATCGGCCCCCTCATGGACTCAATAACAAATTACTTGTCCAGAGGACAGTTAGGACAAAACGGGACATCATGTTCTGCTTCTCATATATCTAGGCCTCGATAACTGGGATGAGACAAAATAATGAACACTCTTAGTTTCTGAAGCCTCACTTTCTGGCCAAATAAGCTGATAAGGACAAAGGACAAAAATAAGGACAAAGTTAAATTAAATTGCCTGAAAAATCAAGAAGAGGGCCTGACAATCTCTAGGCTCTCTAAGAACCCGAGATAGGTCTACCTCCAGACGTGGATCTGGACTGGAGCTGAGCTTGGGCATCACCAGGTGTCCTGAAACTCCAGGAGATGATCTGACTGGTGGACCACTTATGTCTTTTCTGCTATTGGTGACCCAAGATGACGTTGATTGTTTTGGAAAAAATATGAAGGTTCAAATTATCTGTCTGACATCAAGAAATGTGATGTTTACCAGTTGGGAATGGTGGCTAATCATTGGTGGCTAATGCCCAAGGGACTTCTGTCCACTGCCTTGCTAATTCATAAAAAGATTAACATCCGTCAAAAAAAAAAAACGGGTACCATGGTAGAACCATAGCAGTATTGCAAATCGCCACATTAAAGGGGACCAATAATGGACTCCTACGGAGAAGCTACACATACACGTGTAGAAAGCTTTCTAGATCTTCCAGAAGCTGCACCTATTCCAGCTGCATTTCCTTGCGTTTCCAAAAAATGTATTTCACCCATGGCCCGCCTCCAGGCACGTCCACTCGGCTGTGATTGGTCACACTCTCGAAACAAAACAATGCTGCAGAGTGGGGAAGAGAGCAGGCCTACAGCTTGTACCCGGGAAGTCCGGAAGTTATTGTGATGTCACAGTGAGACGGTTTTCAGGGATCATCTTTCAGGGATCCCTTCCCAATGCACAATATCTGAAACTTTGGCATCGTATAACACGAGAATACAACATGCTAACAACATTCGCCACTAGGTGTCTGCATTGGCCACAGTAGGAACATTTACCCTCCGTTTTTCATCGCCTACACTCCTCTTGGCGGAGGATGACGCAGGTGAGGAGTCAAAAGAGCCGATCGATTTGATGTGGGCGGAATGATGTGGCCGCTCCTCCTGCAGGTAGTTGTCGCATGTCCATGCAGTCTGCCTTTCTCAGTCTGCTTGTCAATCCTAACTGCCGGAGCGATAATGTCATCCAAACATTCTGGAATACATCACTGGAATAATTTGTAGCTTGTAAGAAAGAGCATGCTGCTTATCTGCCAATGGATTGAAACATTGGGTCATTTGGAACTTGAAACGACAAGTCCTTTTACTGTTGAGTATTCCATGTAGTAAACGTTGTCTAGTCGAGCTTTGGTTCCCCAACTTTTTCAAGTACCCCCCCACTCCTGCACACTTTCATTCATTCATTCATTTTCTACCGCTTTTTCCTCACGAGGGTCGCAGGGGGTGCTGGAGCCTATCCCAGCTGTCTTTGGGCGCCCTGGACTGGTCGCCAGCCAATCACAGGGCACATATAGACAAACAACCATTCACACTCACATTCATACCTATGGACAATTTGGAGTCGCCAGTTAACCTAGCATGTTTTTGGAATGTGGGAGGAAACCGGAGTACCCGGAGAAAACCCACGCATGCACGGGGAGAACATGCAAACTCCACACAGAGATGGCCGAGGGTGGAATTGAACCCTGGTCTCCTAGCTGTGAGGTCTGCGCGCTAACCACTAGATCGCCGTGCCGCCCTCCTGCACACTTAAAAAGCTTATTATCTAAATTAACTTGAAATACTGAACACTTGGATAATTCATTTTTATAGCAATTCTAGACACTTTGCATGGTCAAATTTTGATAAAGTTTCACATGAGCACTGATAAATAGATAAGTAATCATCCTACATATCTATTATTCCAGTCTGAGGTTGGCATCCTTCTGTATGAATGGGTTGAATATGTGTTTCACTTTTTTAATGGCTAAAGTTGTAGTTGACAAATGTAGCGTAAGGTCTTGGGCTAAATCAATACACCTAGCAAAGACGTTAATGTTTTATATTATCAAAATGCAGCAAGATTTCACTGCCTCCTGCTCCAGAGAAAGTTCTCTTCAATTATTCAAAACTTCACATTTCCATCACGTCACCTGCTCACATGGCAGCAAAGACATAACCAAAAATCATCATCCATTTGTGCTGATGGATCACGATACCCTGACATGATCAATAGGACTTGGAGAGAACACTGTTGGCGCTAATGGAAATGGATGCTGACATCAAATGTGGACTTAAAGCTTTTGGCGTGCAGGAGCCCCAAGCGGAGATTCACCCTGGAGGCACGCCCAACTCCAAAGTAAAAAGGTAAAAGATGTAAAAAAAAAAAAGGACGAGACGGTTGCCATGGTGAACGTGACAGCTCCATTTATCACCATAGAAACTTGGCCGCTTCTTTGGTAAACACACAGGAGTAAATAAGGCACAAGGCCCTAAACTAAATACTCCAATTGACGCCTCTTTTTAATTAACTGCCGTCTGCAACCATGTGAATTTTTAATTAACCCCACAAGATGGCAGCATTATGAGTGATAAGCGTCCAGCAGCTTTATTTACCTCTATATGTACTAGAAAATGTTACTAACTAATCAGCCGTGGATGTGAATTTCATACATACACTTGCCTTACTGTTTATAGTAAATGCTGATGAAGCAGTTTGTTCCTCACTACTACTACAACATTGGTTCTGTTGCTGCTGTGTGGTGCAAAGTACTTAATAAATGACGATATGGTCAAAGATATTTATGTTTTTTTTCCACTTTTCTAAGTTAAAAATATATATACACTGTATATTATAGTTATAGGTTATTACATGGTTTGTGGTATCAGGCCAGGTATCATGCCCCCAAGTGTCAGTATCAGCCCGAGACCGAAGGTCATGATACTGGGCCTGATACCAGACAAACCATGTGATGATCTTATTATCACATACTATTTAATCATGAGCTTATTATCACGTACTATTTAATCAAAAGACCATTTTGTTTCCAGAAAATGTTCAGTTTATTACATGTATTATATCGAAATAGTGTAACCACAATAATTGCAAAAATATTTCAACAATAATATTTTATCAACAGTCTTATCTTATCAATGTCTGACAATTAAAGTTCCATTAATCAAGTTTTTTTTTTTTTTTTGGTGACTGGAGAAGCACTAGGCACTAAGCACTCGTGCGCTGTTCTCTGATTGGTTGTTTCACGGGCACGATACCAGAGCAGCGCGCTCTGAGTGGACAGCTACGGGGGCTGATACTGGACATGGTTAAACTCTATATTTTATCAGTATCACTGCCCTGGGTTTTGACACAGTATCATTTCGGCGTTTTTCCCGTATCATTCATGGGCGGTTTCTAGGGTACAGGGACAATTAATACTGTAGTATGTGATAATAAATACTATATTATATACTACAATTTTTAAATGACAGCCTGTTATTGCCTTTGCAGTTTAGGTCGTCATACATTTGTCATTTTTGTTGAAAAGATCATGAAAAATGCCAAGCATCTGGAAAATGGTGGGCACACACACACACACACACTTTCCATGTCTGATTATTATTCCTCACTCTGCTCTGATGTCCTCATGGTTGCTGCATCCATTACACCTCCCTATGCACCCCCCATCAACCCCCTCTACCCTCATTGTCTTTATCTCCTGCTGTCTTCCTCCAACTCCATTATTTCTCCATTAAAATTCAGGATGACCTGTGTAATTGCCTCTGACAACGGCCCTACTCATAAAAAGAAATGGGGGAAAAAATACATAACTACAAGTGCTGCATTATTGCGTGATTGTGCATGTCAAGATGCCTGGCCTTGACCACAGCATCATAATATTGTGTGTCACATTTGACTGTCACGCGCCCTCCGAGGAGCGCATATTAGCCTTGACTGCCACCACCCTGCACTCGTAAACATGTATGGTTCTGACGCTGCTGCGAGCCGAATGAACCGAGCAGAGCCGCGATAAAAGCAAAGGTGCAGAAAGCATATAAAAAAAGACATTCTCTGGAGTGCTGCTGTATTGAAATGCAGGGGTACCTGCAAGTGTCTGTCGAAAACTGAATCGTACTGAAAATGCTATTATATTTCCCATAGAAAACCACGTAAATCTAATTTTGATTGCATGGTTGACAAGAGATCTTACTCTGTTGAAACTGTTATATACAAAGAGTGAACTCTCTTCCTGCCTGTATGTCTCTACACAGGCGTCATGTCACGTATTAAAAGTCTTTTTCCAGTACATTCTGACATTTATGAAACAAGTAGGTTTTGTTGTGTCCATATACTTTAAAATGTGACTTATTTCACCTTCTGTTCCCTTGCTGATGTAAATATTGACTTCCTCCCTTGTGAATGCCGTGAGGAGTGCCAACGAGACTGGCATTTAGGTACCGAAACATCTGAATCGCTGCTCGGTAACACCGATAAATTTCAGTTTGTACCAAATTCGGTACCCATCCCTCGGTGTAACTGTGTCAGGTAGCAAAGAACTACAGAGACAAGGGACAGTGACCTCTGAGTGGGAGTTGAGCGCAGGCCAACAAGCATATTTTGTAATTAAAAACATGCTACAAACACAGTTGGAATCGCACAGTGTATTAATAACACAACACAACTGAGTCACCAACGCGTGGGATTCTTTGTTTGGGCACTCAAGTCCATGGAACGATATGGCGGCAAACAGACGAGTGCGTGGAACATTTTCATATGAGTTTACAAAATGAATGTGCCTTACAGACACTAGTGGTTCTAGCTGTACCACATGGGCAAATGCCCAGGGCGGCATAATCTAGGGTGCACCCCAGGGATTACATTCAGTCCTCCACCCAAATTGCTCAAATCAACATATCTCATCTTAATGTTGCATAATATTGACTATAACACAGGTCAAAAGTAGGGTTGCAACTAACAATTATTTTAATCACCGATTAATCCGGTGATTATTTTTTTCCAATTAATCGACAAATGTGATTTTTTTTTGCATGTTCACCCCGTGAGTGGGTTTTCTCCGAATATTCCATGCTAGGTTAATTGGCAACTCCAAATTGTCAATAGGTATGAATATGAGTGTGAATGGTTGTTTGTCTATATGTGCCCTGTGATTGGCTGCATGGCGACCAGTCCAAAGAGTACCCCGCCTCTTGCTGGGAAAAGCTCCAGCATACCCGTGACCCTAATGAGGATAAGCGACATAGAAAATGGATGGATGGAGGAATCGAACAAAATACAATCATTTTCTTAGTAGACTAATCTGAAGCTTGATGTTAATGGAGTAATCAGTTCATGTGCTAAATTCATTGCCCGTTTATGGGCCAAATTAATATGAATAAACCTAACGTTGCTGGGTTGCATCCGCAATTTCTGAACTTCTCCGTGAATTGTTTAACGATATGAACTTTACAGTGTTATTTTCAACCAGTATATGAATATAAAACCATTCATCACCACATCAGATAGGGTGACACTGACATAAGACCAATCTCATTTATTGTTTGACTTCCTACAGGAAGTCCGAGGTACTGCATTAAATACACGGTATTGTGTTATTTCTACACAATGAATATGTGGCCATTAAGGTTGTGTTCCAAACGAACAAGCTGCACGGAAATCTGAGACTGTGTGACTGCTCCCAAACTGCAGGGGGCAGTGTTTGGAAAACACATGTCTACCATGGTACTAAACTAGAGTGGAAGAAGTTTGTCATTGTTCACTCCACTTCCAACATTGAGACTCTTGGCTGTCAAAGACTTGAAGTAGAATTGTGTTGTATTTATTTGCTGCTGCAACATAAAAGGAAGGGAAGGCGGTACACTTGTCCTTGGAATAGGATGTCATTCTTCCCACAACAGGGAATGCTTACAAAAGGCATGCTGAACACAAACAACTTGACTTAAAACACAACTTTTTCAGTGTTTCCTTAAGTTTAAACTATTATGCGTCAGGGGAGGTAGCCTCGTATAACTGCTGGTATTTCTGTACTTCGGCTATGAGGATCTTCTGCTCATCTGACATTTTATTTCCACTTGTGTCTGTCTGCGTGGTTAGAAAAATTTGGAGGTACGTGGACCAGAAATTTTCCGCATAAAAGAGGCCGCTCACGGGGGCGTGAGTGGGAAAATGACGTAATTTATCTGCAGGGACCTTGTGAATGTGGAAAGCATAAACATTATTTTCATTCATTCATTTTCTACCGCTTTTCCTCACGAGGGTCAGGGTACACCCGGGACTGGTCGCCAGCCAATCACAGGGCACATATAGACAAACAACCATTCACACTCACATTCATACCTATGGACAATTTTGAGTCGCCAATTAACCTAGCATGTTTTTGGAATGTGGGAGGAAACCGGAGTACCCGGATAAAACCCACGCATGCACGGGGAGAACATGCAAACGCCACACAGAGATGGCCGAGGGTGGAATTGAACACTGGTCTCCTAGCTGTGAGGTCTGCGCGCTAACCACACGACCACCGTGCCGCCCATAAACATTATTTTTTATTAGAAAAATGTATTAGATTTCTGTATGTTCCGGTTTTCATCTCACCTTTTCGAACAGATTAATGAAACACAAAGGTTTTACTGTACAGTAAATAACTTTCTTCAAGGTCCTGGTTAGTTAGTTAGTGTCACCTGTCCCTTTGCCTGAGAAATAACCGTGTATGCACGTATAATTGTCATGTGACCGTGACTTCGAAGTCATATTGGCTTTTCCATTTTTCAAATGTAAGACAGAGCACATCTTTAATTTATGTCCCAGTTTCCCTTTTTTTTTGTTCCTCTATGCTTGCTGCACTTCATTCCTTGATCCCATAATCCTGTTATTAGTCTCGGCTGGCCCTGCTAAATATAATATATCCTACCTTCTCCTGTCTCTCATGTTTTAATTCATGACAATTCAACTATTTTGCTCAATACAAGGTTCTGACATATGGTATGATATGGAATTGTATGGTCTCGTCTGGTATCCTTTATTTCAGGGGTCTCAAACTCAATTTACCTGGAGGCCACTGGAGCTAGGGTCTGTGCAAGGCTGGGCCGCATCAGGTTTTCCAAAAAAAAAAAAAACGCATTTATTAAAAACAGAAAAATATACAAACTTTTTCAGTGCTTTGGTTCCGATTTTCTACAATAAAAGCTCTGATAAAACATTCCACTGTTCTCAAATATCTTAATTTTTATTTTTCTGCACAAAATAAGATGAAAAATAAATAAACAAATCAAGAATAAAGAAAATCAATCAATCAGTAATAAATAAATAAATCTAATAATAATAATAATAAAACGGCAAATAATAAAAACTTAAGAAACCACATATAGTTAGTGGGTAGACAAATTATTTTTTTCAGATTAAAATGAACAAAGCATTATTAGAGCCCTGTAGACATGACAAAACACGACTATAGTCACATTTATACTTTTTTTATTTACAACATATTGCGCAACTGCAGGGTCTTGAGACACATGCTAACTCGCAAACTAGAGAGCTAGCGACCTAAACGGTAGCCTTCAAGTTATTTCCTTTAAACTTAAATAGCCAAAAACTTACCACTTCCACACGGATAGGGAGGATAACTATTAACTGTTATTTAACCTTTAACATGAACATTAATCAAACGTAATAATTTTTTCTGGGTACATGATACCATACAGCATCCATATCAAACTTGCGCAGGCCGCACTATCATTAAACTTTCATATCAAGGCGGGGGCCTCAAACTAGTGTCCTGCGGGCCACATTTGGCCCATGGGCCGCGTGTTTGAGACCCCTGCTTTATTTGTTTCCAAATCTACATGCGTGGAAAAAGTGATTGCCCCCTAAACCTAATAACTGGTTGGGCCACCCTTACCAGCAAAAACTGCAATTAAGTGTTTGTGATAACTTGCAATGAGTCTCTTACAGCGCTGTGGAGGAATTTTGGAGGGTTTTACAGTTTGAAACACCTTTTTAATTGGACTCAGGTCTGGAATCTTTCATTTTCACAAGTCTTCATTTTGTTTTTCTTCAGCCATTCTGAGGTGGACTTTCTGGTGTGTCTTAGATCATTGTCATGCTGCAGAACCCAAGTTGTTTTTTAAAATGCTGATTCATTCCATCTTCACAGTTTAGCGTGCTGAAAATGTCCTAACTACAAGTCCTGACGATGGGAAGTGAGAACGTGCCAAAAACCTTCTCGGAGAAAAAGAGCGATGGAAGCGTGCCAAGCCCTAAAACACCTGCTGGCATTACAGGAAGGAGCTCCAGTTTGTTCTCTGGAGCGAGCATGTTATATGTGATAACTAGATGGTAATGATGATGATAACGTGTCAGATTTGTCAATCTGGTAAGCAAAATCAAACAATTGCATGATATAATGTGGAATGTGGGTGGAAACCGGAGTACCCGGATAAAACCCACGCATGCACGGGGAGAACAAGCAAACTCCACACAGAGATGGCCGAGGGTGGAATTGAACTCGGGTCTCCAAGCTGTGAGGCCTGCATGGTAACCACTCGCCGCCGTGCAGCCGTGTAGTAACAATTTTTCTAATAGAAATTAAAATTGTCCTTTGTAAAAAGGACACCGGAGCTGAGCACTCAAAAATAAAACTATTTCAGCCAGTGACAAACACAATCAAGTCAAGTCCAATGGAAATGTGCATTGTTCAATTCTGCAACCATTAAGAATTATTATATTGAAAAATAAGTGCCTCGCCTTCTTTCTGGACTGATTGGTGTCTCCACCTGTGGAGATCGCCCTCTCAGACGGGGTGGAGGATGCCTGCACACACTGATTGAAAACGTGACATTCATTCAAAGTTACTGCATGCTGTTTGTGCGTATTGGCAATGTTTATGCTTCGAGGAAACATATTTCTTCAAATGCAATGCCATGCAAGACTTTGATGAATTTAACTTTTAATCTCCAAATGGGGGGTCGAGGAGGGGGGGGGGGGCTTCACCAATAGAGACTACAGAGTTAATGATCATCAAAGATGGCACGGCGAGGCGAGGCCCAGATGAAAGGACGGTGCACGAAGACAAGAAGACGCGATTGTTGGATAGCAGCCTAGATGACACAACAAACAGCAATTATTGAGAATGTGATCACAGGCGCTTGAGATGCACGACGCCGCAGATTACCCAGGAAGAAAATTACACTGTCAGAATTATTTGGCGTACAATCATCAAAGACTTTGTCGTTGTCGTGTGTTTATGTGCCTTCTCAGGCAAACTCACGATGCATTCATGGACAATGAAGTAAAGGAAGGAAACCGAAAAGGGGGTGTTCTAATTTTCCTTCTCGCTTCAGATGGAAGAGCAGATGTTTCTTCCCAAATGACTTCTCACCACACATGTAGCTGCTGCACACTTTCCTGGGTGACTCTTGCAAGTGGCTACAGGCAAAAGAGATATTTTTAAAAGTCTACAACAGGAGGGGGTTCCCTGAAGTAGTCCAACAAGAGAACCAGAGTATAGCAGCATCTATAACAGGGGTCTCAAACACGCGGCCCGCGGGCCAAATGTGGTCCGCAGCACACTTGTTTGAGGCCCCCGCCTTGATATGAAAGTTTAATGTTAGTGCGGCCCGCGCAAGTTTGATATGGATGCTGTATGGTATCATGTACCCAGAAAAAATTATTACGTTTGATTAATGTTCATGTTAAAGGTTAAATAACTGTTAATAGTTATCCTCCCTATCCGTGTGGAAGTGGTAAGTTTTCGGCTATTTAAGTTTAAAGGAAATAACTTGAAGGCTACTGTTTAGGTCGCTAGCTCTCTAGTTTGCGAGTTAGCATGTGTCTCAAGACCCTGCAGTTGCGCAATATGTTGTAAATAAAAAGAGTATAAA
The DNA here is from genome assembly GCF_030265055.1 of Doryrhamphus excisus. Classification (NCBI taxonomy): domain Eukaryota; kingdom Metazoa; phylum Chordata; class Actinopteri; order Syngnathiformes; family Syngnathidae; genus Doryrhamphus; species Doryrhamphus excisus. Next base: position 24,834,708 of record NC_080468.1, on the reverse strand, counting down.
TGTGACTATAGTCGTGTTTTGTCATGTCTACAGGGCTCTAATAATGCTTTGTTCATTTTAATCTGAAAAAAATAATTTGTCTACCCACCAACTATATGTGGTTTCTTAAGTTATTATTTGCTGTTTTATTATTATTATAATATTTATTTATTACCGATTGATTGATTTTCTTTATTCTTGCTTTGTTTATTTATTTTTCATCTTATTTTGTGCAGAAAAATAAAAATTAAGATATTTGAGAACAGTGGAATGTTTTATCAGAGCTTTTATTGTAGAAAATCAGAACCAAAGCACTGAAAAAGTTTGTATATTTTTCTGTTTTTAATAAATGTGGTTTTTTTTTGGAAAACCTGATGCGGCCCAGCCTTGCCCAGACCCTAGCCCCAGTGGCCCCCAGGTAAATTGAGTTTGAGACCCCTGATCTATAATGAATGCACATGAATATGGTTAATCCCAATGTGTGGTAGTACATACAAAGACCATAATGAATGTTCACTTTCTTCTGTTCAGTCATGTTTAGAGAAAATGTTACCTTTTTGAGCCCCATGGGACACTCTGCTATGAAAGCAACAGTCTTTCCCAGCCCATGCCTCTCGGCGCACCCTCAAAGCTATTAGCCGAGTGTCCCGTGGGGCTCTCAAAAAGGTAAAATTCCCATTTAAAAAAAGTGGTCCTAACATAAGAAACTGAACATTAATCTTAAAAGAAAACAGTGAACCAAATCGAGCTACAAAGACCCTAATGACCAATTACCTGGGAACAGCTTATTGGCTCTGTTGAAATTGACACACCAAAAAGACCTTTTTAAGAAAAAGCCCCTCGGTTCAACTCCCCGTGACACATGCCAATGGACTCCAGGGTGACCTCAAACAGCGCTTCATAACACGTCCAAGGAGGATTGGGGCCTCAATTTAATTTCCCACCGGGCAGCCCACAGTGGAGAAAGTTAGGGCTGACAAAGGTTGGACATAATCAGTCGCTAAGTGCCATAGCAAGGGGCAATGTTATAGACCAAAAGGTCCCATTTGAGAGAGAGCACTTTGGTGGAGTCATAATTGGAGACTTGAAATGTGCTGAGATGTCGACATAAAACTGCAAACCTAAAGAAATTGAGTGCATTTTTCCAAAAACTTAATGGAAATATTGTTGGACAAATCTTCCAAAAATGCAATGAATAAAATGTCCTTCTCAGAACTTGGATTTCAGCACAACATGGCCATAATCAATAGTTCTCATTACGGAATGTTTGACTTCCTAATGGATCCTAATACTTCAGAAACATCTTTTTGTTAGCGTTCATACACACAAACTAATAATTTGTGGCCTCCTTTGAATAAATAATCATTTGTGGCCCCGTGTTTTTATTATTACATGCTTTTATTAGCATGTAGGACTTATACACCTATGTAAGCTATTGTAAGCAGGAATGTGAAGGGCAGGGATGCTAAAAGTCTGCAAATCTCCCCACGGTTCTTCACATACTCGCTTTGGACAAGCGACATAGAAAGCCACTTTTCAGCTGCCAGACTCAATCAGTCATCTCACGCATCTTTCAGGGGGGGTTACGCAGAATCGGTCTTTAAATGTTTGAAACTTTCCCTATCAAAAATGTGCACAGTAATCCCTCATTCATGGTGGTTAATTGGATGGTAATTTCCATAAAGTTTAAATGGAATATTTTCATAGTTAGAACATAGAAAACTTGTTTACAACCTTCTACATATATAGAGTTTGTAACATTATTAGAGCCCGCTAGACATGATATAACATCCCTTTAGTTACCTTTACACTCCAATTACCCAAAATTGTAGACATAATAAATAAAAAATAAGTATTATTGTGCCTGTTGGTCACGATCAAAACGATCAATAATTTAAAAAATCCCACAATGTACGATCATTTCACACCTTCAATAAATGATCATTAGCAAACACAAACAGGATATATCCTGCACTGCACTTTGGTTTGTACAATAATTTTTCTCAGAAGATGAAGAGAAATAAATTTCATAGAATTCTGTCAGAATTGGTATCAAGTCCAAGAGGAAGGACCTCATGAAAAAAACATAGCTTAAAAAACAGGTGACAGTTGAGGGAAAAGATCGTTTTTTCTCATGTTTGGTGCTCATAAACATGAGCTTGAATCTCAGGATATAATTCACAGTTCGACCATCACTAAAAAGTCCCCTTTTCACAATAGGGGACCTTTACTTCCTGACAGTGGATGTATCCTCTCCCATTCTGTGGACATAGAAACCCACCAGAGAGGAACACGGAACACGACGCTAAAGTCCTCGGCCTCCCTGGCATCTTTGCAACGCTTATTAAACAGCAGCTAATTAACCAGTCAAGCCGCCCTATCCCACGCTCGCCCCTTACAGCTTGCTAATTAGCATGTAGCTGATTGCATAGGCAGCGATGCAGCTAACAACGGCAGATATGGCGGCGAACTAAAACATCTGTGTTACAGCTGCAGTCGCGGGGGTTTGGCGAACGAGCTAATTTAGCACGTGAGCTAATTGGTGTTGAAGGGGAGACATATGAGGGTGGGACCTTAATGGGGGCAACGTAGTTTCTCTGATTGTCAAAAAAAGTCAACTGCATGCGGTTCGACAATCTGATACAATAACATTCATTCATTTTCTACCGCTTATCCTCACGAGGGTTGCAGGGGTGCTGGAGCCTATCCCAGAGAGGTGGCGTACACCCTGGACTGATCGCCAGCCAATCACAGGGCACATATAGACAAACAACCATTCACACTCACATTCATACCTATGGATAATTTGGAGTCGTTAATTAACCTAGCATGTTTTTGGAATGTGGGAGGAAACCGGAGTACCCGGAGAAAACCCACGCATGCACGGGGAGAACATGCAAACTCCACACAGAGATGGCCGAGGGTGGAATTGAACCCTGGTCTCCTAGCTGTTGAGGTCTGCGAGCTAACCACTCGACCGCCGTGCGATACAATAACATCTCTATTCAAAATGCACCGTGACGTTCAGGGACGGCATGTTCATTCAACACTTATACTTGCCTTTGTTCACTTGATAGGCTGGTCCTTGATGGCCAGGTGTGTGCGTGTGTGCGTGTGTGTGTGTGTGTGTGTCCCAGCCTCCACATTGCAGGCGCTGTGTGGCGTACACATGTATACACACAGCATGCACAATGAGGAGGCCGCAACACACTGTTTCATTGGCAACTAATGCCTTGCTCCATTCTCCAGGAAAGTCCAGTCAGTGTATAAAGTCAGTGAGCTACTCTTTAAAGATATAAATAGAGCATATGGGAAATATCTACGCGACACACTGCTCATACTTAACAGCCAAGCAGCAATAAATTAAAATAAAAAAAAAAAAACTAAATGAACACTTAAGCCTTCCTCACCGCACTTCCTCAATAACACCCATTGCGCCGTGACAGGTGGAGAGATAAATTCTCTCAGAATGTCCCACGCTGAGCGACACTCTCAGACTAATTGGAGGGAAGAGAAGTGGAGCGTCATCACAGTCAAGGACGGGCCAGCCTTATTAGAGACAAATTTTCAATAGTTGCTCTTACACTCCACCGGCACAGGGTTGGTGACACGCTAGCATGCTACGATGATTAGCATGTTGAAAAGCTAAGCTAACTTTGGACAATACCGCATTTCGAGAAAAACAATAGGTTGATGACTATAATAAGGATGATATACGAAGCTATCAGTGACATGCAGTCAGGAAAGGGGTCATAATGCAAAATAAACAAAAAACAATAACAACATAAAATAAATATAAACTGTGTTGAACTGTACCATAATTGTAGAGGTGAAGCTGCCATGAGCATCACTTACTACACATACTTATACACCATATACACCATACATCATATACACCATGACTTTCTACAGCCTTGATGTTCTTTGTTCGGCAGTGTTTTTTGTGGATTTCGCATCCGTTAGGCAGCAGTTAAAACCCCAGTCCCTACCCACTGTACTTCCAAGTGTGGGCAAAATGTGGGGACCTCCTCAGGATTTGGGAGCATGCAGATACTATGTAGCACTTTTAGTGCAGGAGGAACTTTGTTGTGTGCAGGTGTGTAGTACATTTAAACATTAACACTTGTAACACCCATGTAATCGGTCTTGGTATCGGTATCGACCGATTCCACTCATGGATAATCGACTCGAGGGACACATATTTACAGAATATCATTTTTAAAAGTCACTTTTACACTTTGAATAATTTGTTACACGACATAACACAAAGTGAAAATTGCACGTCAATCATTCCTCGCTATTGAATGTGCATGTTTAAGTAACACACAGGCCTCCGAATGCACCACAATTACAACTAACAGCTCCAACCTCGCCTGCGCCAATCATCATAATTAGCGATCGGTCTGCGTGGCGACACCATTTCCAAATCAATAAGGACTCTTTCACCTGCTTGGTACGTCAATGCGAGTCCTGCAGTGCTGAATTATCATGCATCCAATTAGACCCTCAAGTTGCTCTCAAGTCACCACAAGTTAACACACACACACACACAAACACACACACACAGACATATGACTCGCCAGCTTATTTTGCACAAAAACTCAATTACGCCTTGGACACTTTTAAGAGACGGCACCCTACAGTGAAGCAGCGTCTCATACAAGCTCGGCGACTTATTTCGAGGAAATGAAGACGCTATTTCACTGGCCGTAGATGACAACTATGCACTGCTGCATCACACACAGAAACACACTCAGAGGAAAGTCAGGATTGGAAAAATGTACTCTAAGGCAAACGTCTCCACACATAAACACTATTGTGTGCGTGCACAAGATTAGCATGAGTAAATAAACCTCAGGGAGACCTGCTGTTATTATGTGTGTACTGTATGCGTGTGTGCAGCCATGCATGCGTGCAGGTCTGAAAGACGGTCAAAGTGAAGCCACAAGCATCATAACTGTCTCACTCTTCATAGAAAACAAATATAGATTCCTTGCTTTAAGCCCAAAGTAGGAACTCTCTCTCCATTGTGGAGGACCGCAGACGAGGAGTGGTGTTAAGTGAACACTGTGGAGCGCCTCCATATGTTCACAGAGAAGGTGGCTGAATGGTGACTTTACACTCCGATAGTCCCGGCCCCGGAGGATTATGGCACCGCCATGGTGACGCATGATGGGAAAAGGTCAAACATATTGAAGCTCATGTCCTTTATCAATCTGATAAGGTGACTCTTTATTTATCATCCGTGCTTGTGTTACTAATACCATGTAATAAATCAATGCATCAGCGCTCTAAAAAGTTCATGGTCATGCCTCACTCTCTTGTTTTAAATTAGAGATTAATGCATCGTTTAAGTCATCTAATTAGAGCATGAAAAGAAGCCACTATACATTATCTCACAAAAACAGCAGGCATTTCATTGTATCCTAGCAAAGAGGAAACCACAATAGAATTGAAACCTGGATATACATCATAGTTGTCAGTGCAGTTTAAATAGTAGTTTATTGATGAGCGAACACAGCCATTATTGTCTAATGAAAGATAATTATGTCAAGCATGGTGGGGGTAGCATCATAGTCTGGGGCTACACGAGTGCTGCCGTCCGACATATGAGTACACCTCACAGTGAACACGGTCAAATTGTGTGTTGAAGGTATCAATATTTAGTGTGAGCACCTTCTTCCAAGTCAAGTGTTGCCTTAATGCTCTTAATGCATGGAATTGCAAAGATTGCTACAGGGATCCTTTTCCACTCCTCCATGGTCCTCGCTCTTCCCACCTTCCCTGGCAGTGGTGTGTGAACGGGAATGAATGTTTTGATGGTGCTCAAAGAGCCCGTAGGTTTGAAATGGCAGCCATGTTTTCCATCAGTCTACCCCAGGACTGGTGTAGCTACAAATGTAGATTACCAAAATGGTTTCATTTCACTGGAAGTACCTTGAAAAAGTGCTATACAAAATTGAATCTGTTATTACTCACAAAACAGGAAACATGCACACGCAGTATTTGTCAGATGCATAAAACACCATATACATTACATACATATATTTTTTTCGTGCTTACATCAATCATCCTGAAATTGTGCGCACATGAACAAGCTTCCCAACCAAGCCCATAATTCACCACAACATAACCACAATGTTCTTGTTTGCATATAAAAAGATAGGATTTTGTTTCATTCTGAGTTGAGATTGTTAAATGGAAGTAATGGTTAAACAAATAGAAAAAGAGAAAATGGACGTTATTTGGAAAAATAACCAAAAAAAAAAATCAAATAGAAAAGAGAAGTCTTTATTCCGGTGCGTCACAGCACTTCCCCTTCCCACTTGAGGTGGAATGATTCATCCACTACATTGATGTATCGATTTATATTCCTATGATCCAACAACGTACATCGATCTGTGTTCAGCAAGTTGCCATTCCGGACGACATACGTATATAGCTCTAACATCGTTTAAACGGATAATCAATCGATTGCATCGATACTAGGAAGTAAAGCATTTGATTTAAGCATGGCAGGCTTTATTTTTTATTTGTTGAACTTTCAATAATCAAGACTTTAAACGTTACTAATGAAACAGATTGATTGGGCATAAGTTGATTAGTCATGCCTGTTGAGTGGGGTGACTGTTGAATAAACAGAGCAGAGTTGGTGAGTTTTTGTGAATATGAATTATGATACTTGATTTTCTTTTGGATTATCAAAAAAAAAAGGAAATGGCTACTCTGTTGACTTTTAAAACAAATATCGCAGCTTAAGTTAGGATATATTTCGTAGTACAGTTGTACTTGTCAAGGTCCGTGGGTCGATCACAGTTTTTGTATTGACTCAATGTTAAAACGCTAGGAACCAAAGGCACTATTTCACGATATTAATTGCTCTAACGTCTTTTAGAGAAGTGACTGAGGTATCAAATTAAAGTTGAAGTCATGTTTCATCATCTAGAACTGTATTCAATTCAACCTGTCAGTTCATTCATTCATTTTTCCCCGCTTTTTCCTCACGAGGGTCGCGGGGGTGCTGGAGCCTATCCCAGCTGTCTTCGGGCGAGAGAGAGAGACCCTGGACTGGTCGCCAGCCAATCACAGGGCACATATAGACAAACAACCATTCACACTCACATTCATACCTATGGACAATTTGGAGTCGCCAATTAACCTAGCATGTTTTTGGAATGTGGGAGGAAACCGGAGTACCCGGAGAAAACCCATGCATGCACGGGGAGAACATACAAACTCCACACAGAGATGGCCGAGGGTGGAATCGAACCCTGATCCTCCTAGCTGTGAGGTCTGGGCGCTAACCACTAGACCACCGTGCCGCCCCTGTCAGTTCATTCATTGTTAATTCAACCTGAATATGAAAAACCATTTTATACATTCATGCAGCCACAGACCATGACACTACCACCACCATATTTGACTGCAGGTATGACACTATTATTTTGCTACCCACTTGACAAAAGTAATCTTGTAAGGGCTTTGTTGAGACATTACATGATAGACAACAAAACAACGGCGCTACATTTATCTTAGATTGGTAAAGAATAATCTGCCACGTTCCTAAGCAGTAAACAATAATAAAAGAACATGTTGGATACAGCCTGTCATGCAGGGTTATTATTAAATGAGGAATGTTCTAAGACCTCTGCTAAGGCACGTGTGAAATCGATGAGCGAGAAGCTTCAGTGATTTTATTGCCTTAGATGAGCCAAAAAGGCTAAACCGGTAAGCTTATAAGATCCTAAATAAGCACAACAACTTATGAGCGCATCGACAATATTTGACAAGTGGGACTTTCCATGTTACACTGAAATGCACAAAATCGATTAGATGTGATGAAAACTTTTTCCCAATCAACTACAGTACGGCAAGCTGCTACAGTGCGTCCGCGTCGACCGCCATCATTCCTCACTCTCATGCTATTATTTACAATAAGCAGGCAGTAGCACGACATATGTATATATTGAAGCATGTGACATATTAAATGCAAACCAGCCGGTTGATGGACGACCCCCTCCCTCTACCTAATTATTCCCGCTCGTTATCTCGTATGTGGATAGCTTTAAATACATCAAAGCAGCCTTCTCTTTCCCGACGCTCCTCCCAAGGTGAGGACTTCCATATCTCCTATCCTCCCCATCGCGATCAGCCGGCGGACTTCTTCATTCACGGCCGATGTTTATTAATTGTCATGACAGATTGATGAGTTTGGCTTTAGTGGATTGCATCTCTCGGCACAGACGCACCGCCGTTGATTAAATGCTGCTCTCTATTTGTAACCGAGCGTGTCGGAGTGCATTGGAGGAGGCTGAGAATCAACAAATCAGTCAGAGGACGCGTGAAGGTTGCCATGCAGGCGAGGAGGAGATGACCTCCTCATTCAGACAAATACACGCGTGTAAAATATTAGCAACATTCCATTTCATCACAAACTGTGCTCTAATGTTGTCGTTCCTGCCTTACTACGTTTCACATCAAATTTAAGGGTGAAATGTCAACAGGTTCTTTCAAGGTTTCATATTATGGGATTTTTCACCAATTTTAAAGAATACTCTTGAGTAGGTCTCACAATAGTGTATTGTCCAAAAAATACAAACATTAGTAACGCTAGCATGGCTATGTGAGCTGCAGTGCTAACATTCCAGTCACATTTTAGCAGCATCTTGGCATACGAGTGTCCTGACTGAAAAGTCTTTATTTATTGTTTTTAAGATGCAAGCTGTTTCTTGACTGTTTTTTTTTTTTTGCTTTGAAATGTGAGCTAAAATTTGGGTAAGAGCTGTTGGTTAAAGGCTTAACGGCCGTGGAGCTCACAGTGCTAGCATTAGCAGCGCATTATGGGAAAGATGAACAGTACAACATACGTACATTATAGCGATGTAATTTATTTATCAACTTTATTAACAACCTCTCTGAAAAGTTGTGTGCCAAACAAATACATTACTACTCTTATCTTTATGCATTTTCACATAATGTCAGCATTTGGGACCAAATATGAGGTCAAAGAAAAGGAGGGAAAAAAGGGTATAGTGGCCTATCTGTACAGCATTGGACAAAGTTACATGGTGAGTTCAATGATCAGCAAACAAAGTGGGACAAAGCGGCGCTTGCATTAAACATGCAAAACCTGGGGGATTTCTAAATGTATATTTTTATGTATATATATGTATATTTTTTTCAGTAATTTATTATTTTTCAATATTTTTATTTAATATATTTTTTTCATATTTCTAAAATTGATGTCCTTTTACATAAAATTGTATGTAGTTATGAAGTAGAGTTGTGCATCAAATGGTTTGCCACAAAGAAATTCACATGCCTACTTATTATAGTTGAAAATGTATTTCTATCTGCGATTAATTATGAGTTAACTATAGACAAAATTGTCTGACTCGAGACTGTCAGACTCGAGGAAGGAGGTTTTTACTTCTTGCTACAACTTCAAAAGAAGTATTTGAACGCCTCTTCCCTCAAAAGTTGATCAATCAACTGAGTTTTTTACTTATTTTATCATTAACACACATATACACACACATTACTCAAAAAAAATAATTAAAAGGGAATTTTTGCATAATAAGGGACCTTTAACCTAAACTTTATATACACTTCTACGCCACTGCAGATTGTAAACACAGCAATATTGCTACATCCTTCAAACAAAACGGCAGCACACAAAAGAGACCTAAGGGTGCTAATTAAAGGGGAGCGGGGGTTCCCTTAGAATGAACTTTTAATTGGCATTGGAATCCGCTGTGAGCCTCGGCGACACAACGGGCCACTGTGATTGCACCAGACAGATAGTTGTGTACAGGGGGGGGAATGAATAGAAAAGCAAGTGAGAACAAGTGCAACCACTTCTTATTTGTTTCTCCACCTGAGATGCTGTTTTAAGCAGGCAAGCAGAGAAGAATAGCCAATCCCAGAGAGAGATGCAGCGGAGGAAGAGTCTTGTGTGTGTGTGTATGTGTCTTTTTACATCAATAAATCTTTATTGTAAAGTCCCTAATGCCAATCGATTGTAGCAAACCGCCCAAGGCTGCTGCTAATCACCTGAGGCTGCTCGAAGTTTGCTGTAGTTACTACAGGCCATAAACTTTTTTTTATACATTCTACAACCTAAAGTTCTAGGACGGAAACTGTGTGTGTTTTCTGGGGATATTTTTGTATTTTTCACTCATCATCATTTCCATCATTTACCGATGTCAAAAAAAGTGGAGGGGGACATTACACCGCACACAAGGTTCTCTGCAGTTGCAGGTTACAATAGTACGAGCAACAGCTGATCATTTTTTATGATCAGTTTTGAAAGGCATTTATCGGTATATGCACATCACGTTTTTTGTTCTGTGGCTGATCGATCGGAGCATCTTTAATTAAAATATTTGTTGGAACACATTATATTGTTGATATACAGGGTAAAAGGGTCCAGGGATAGACCCTTGTGGCACCTCGTTGTTGATTTTTTTTCACTTGAAAAAAAAAATCCACAGTATGTAACGACTGTCATTTGACACCACAAAAGAGTGAAACCATTCCTGTCAATACACTGGGCCTTGCACCAAGTTCTCAATCTCGAGCTGCCTAGTCTGACTGCTGTATGTGCCACCTGGTCGTCGAACATGAACTGTGAGACGAAACCTGAGAATACAATAATCTACATGAATGAGATCTTTCTAGAATCCAGCAGTGTTGTCAGTGGTAAAGAGACAGTACTTTCATTTCTAATCATGATCGTGCAGATATTTCTGCATGATAAGTCATCCACAGTACCCAACACGGAACCGACCTGCCCGCTGGAACGATCCCAAGCCAGCCATACAGGCCTTCACCACCAATCCCCAGGATTCTTTCTTCTCACTTTGTTTCCATTTTCCACTTTTCCATGTCCAAGTACACAAATACTACATATGCTTATGCCTAATGACATACAGTTGTCGGTAGATAAGATAAATGCAAGCAGGTTCTAAAACCAATTTAGCACAATGGCTGTCCAATGAAAATAATTTGGTCTTGTGTGCAATTCATCCAACATACAGCGGGATCCCCTTTGACAGAAGACTGAGTCTAAAATTGTAAGAGTAATTTATCAAACTAAAAACCTTCTCGTGTAGCAATTCTAGAAACAATCACTTTTTGTCTTGTCTTGAGGCAGTAATAAATTTGTTGGCGATGTGCCATCTGCGTGAGCACGCAGTCGTGCCGCGTCCTGGCCCACCCCTTCCCAACGTGCCAAAAGGGAAATGGGGCAAGTGTACCACGCTTGACTGCGGATCCATTGCACTCACACCAGCCAAGCTTACCGGACGTTAGGTGTGACGTCGGTCCAATTGCGGTTGATTGGCCTGGTGTGGAGGCATGGCGGTCAAGTGGTTAGTGCGCAGACCTCACAGCTAGGAGACCAGGGTTCAATTCCACCCTCGGTCATCTCTGTGTGGAGTTTGCATGTTCTCCCCGTGCATGCGTGGGTTTTCTCCGAGTACTCCGGTTTCCTCCCACATTCCAAAAACATGCTAGGTTAATTGGCGACTCCAAATTGTCCATAGGTATGAATGTGAGTGTGAATGGTTGTTTGTCTATATGTGCCCTGTGATTGGCTGGCGACCAGTCCAGGGTGTACCCCGCCTCTCGCCCGAAGACAGCTGGGATAGGCTCCAGCACTCCCCGCGACCCTCGTGAGGAAAAGCGGTAGAAAATGAATGAATGAATGATTGGTCTGGTGTGAGTACACCATTATTGAACATATGCAATGAATGAACTCCCCTAAAATGGCTTAAGATGGTTGGATGTGACCTAAGGCATTTAGTACTATGGGAGGGAACTCTTCACACTTTTGGTGTGACTGTGCGTCATGGACAGAAAGCGTAAGGGGCCAAACAAAGAAGGCAGAGGAAGCTGACAAATGCCTGAGTGGGTGAGTGCGGCGAGTTCCAGCATCCGTGAGTGTCAAGCTGTCAAGCATCGGCAGAGCAGACGAATCCCGATGGCCCTTCAAAAGAGGAAAAGCATCCCAGAGTCTCCGCGAGAAAGAGAGAGGAGACACACATTGAGTTCAGAGGCGAGGGGAATACAGAGCAGCAGAGCAGGAAATAGGAAAGCATAAGGTGGAAGACAGGCGTGGGGGGTGGGAGGTAGGTGCGGGGTTGCAGAGAGACAGCTATAAAGGAATGCAAGAGCCATTGCACTATTGTGACAGGAATAAATAGAGAAAAGGAAAGCTGGGAAGGACATGGATGAGAAATAAGAAGTGGATAAAGAAGGAGCTTTTGTGACAAAACCACATCATTACCAACACATACGCTAGTCATAATAGTATTCTGTTAATGCTTTATGATGAAACTATTTTTATGTCACAAGTGACATTTTAATGGTTTTAATGTGTCCCTGGAGTCTGTTTTTGAGGACCAAATGTGAGAAAAATCTATCATCTCCTTCATTTGATTGCTCCACTTTTCAGAGGAAAAAGCACTAAAGTGCTCGCTTTAGAAGTTCTGTGGAGGAAAAACCTCCTCATGGACATGATACCGCCAATGATCCACCCTGAGCTTTAAAAAAATAATGTTTTGCTACACACCTTTTAAATAAAGCTTGGAGCACTGCCCACTAGTATTTATTCAGTTGGGCAAGTGCAGAGTTGTAAATTTAAAATGCATACGTATGTAAAATGGTGAGTGTATATGACAGTGAACCCATCGCTTACGAACAAAATGGCAACCAAAACCGTGAGTCAGCTTAGTTGCCCGTCTATGATGTCATCAGCGATTGTAGTTTTAGAATGCATAAAACAATCCTAGGGCGGCACGGCGGTCGAGTGGTTAGCGCGCAGACCTCACAGCTAAGAGGGTTCAATTCCACCCTCGGCCATCTCTGTGTGGAGTTTGCATGTTCTCCCTGTGCATGCGTGGGTTTTCTCCGGGTACTCCGGTTTCCTCCCACATTCCAAAAACATGCTAGGTTAATTGGCCACTCCAAATTGTCCATAGGTATGAATGTGAGTGTGAATGGTTGTTTGTCTATATGTGCCCTGTGATTGGCTGGCGACCAGTCCAGGGTGTACCCCGCCCCTCGCCCCAAGACAGCTGGGATAGGCTCCAGCATCCCCCGCGACCCTTGTGAGTAAAAGCGGTAGAAAATGAATGAAAACAATCCTAAATGCATATACATGAGGAATGAAAGGGATAAATGAACAATGACTGTTCTCAAAGACACGATGTGGGAGCGAGACACCACACAGATACCATCTTCCTGTTCTGTCATGAGTTATTTCTTGAATTAGTGATTCTCACCTTCTATTTCATCCAAATGCTTGCACTTAACATACTGGCTCCATTTTGTGTTCCTGAGGTGAGAAACACTATTGAATTCAAGATATAACTCACCCAAAACAGGAAAGGTGTCTTGCTTCCACATCATATCTTTGGGAACAGTCACATCAATGAAGGTAAAAGTAACCTTAAATGTTCATTTATCCCTTTCATTCATCATTTATATGCAGTTTGTGTGTTGTTTGAATTGTTTGTTGCATGTAAAACAATAATAATGTGGTTTTGTGTTAACATTTTTTACTTTCCGGAATGTATTAATTTGATTTACATTGGTTATAATGGGAAAAAAATGTTAGTCAGACCTTTAATTAATGCCATTAAAAAGGTTCTACTGTATTTACTAAGCTTTCAAAATCCAAACAAGTTGGATTTTTGGCGTTGCCCCCTGCCGGCATGTAGAAAGAACACACCTTGCCTTGACCTTTCCGACCTTTCCTGGGAGGCTCCGTCTGAGTCTTTTAAGGACTCGCTGAATGAAAGACCAACAGGCTGCAGGGGGCCATTCATTCTAATGTCCAAGAAGATCTGCCTGTTGATTAATGCACCTTCAAGGCCTAAGGTTAGCGACGTTGGTCTGAGGCGTGCTAATCACATCCAAAAAAAAGAAGTGATGCACAAAGAAACACATGCAGAGAAAGAGTTTTGAACAAATTCTCATACTTTTTTTAAAAAATCACGTCATTTAATTGAATTTGTGCAACAGGCTGAGAATGTGTGCATGCTCACTAATCTATGTTAGAAGCTGCTGCAGCCTTCTGACAAATGACATCAGGGAATTGAAGAAAACCTCAGTGCTGCACTGACAGGCAAAATCTTTTCATGTGACGGTCCAGAGAAAGCCCTACGGGAGACAAAACGATGTACAGACGTTGCTTTTTAGCCCATTAGCAACGTGTCTACATGCGGCTGTCACGGCGGCCTTAAGTGACAAGCATGCAACAGCTTCTCCGTGTCGGTGTACATACTAGACACGTGTAACACGCTATTCTCAGGAGCACAAATTAATGTGTTTGCGCGAACGTGAAAGTGAAGGTGAGATACCAGTGCAGAATCTGAGAGGTGAAGTAGGGTCAGGACAGAGTAAAGCTAGGATTCCTAGTTCCGAGCTACACCAGAAATACTTTTAATAGGTAGACCTGATCCAGTACAGTAGTTTCTGATGGGTTTTTACATACTCGTAGTTTAGAATAGATTAAAAAGATTATCAAAGACTTATGGCCAATTATTTGCCTAACAATAGGTGTTTTTTCAGTATTGCTGTGTGAGAAATTTCAAGTCCATCCGACTTTCAGTGTCAAACTTGAACACCCCCTTTTGCGTGCATCAATCCAGAGACCCGTACTTTGTTTTCAGGCTTAACAATGCCAAACATTACCTGGTTTCAAACCGCTCTGCTTCAAAAGGCGTGGTAAAACTGCACCCTTTGTGATGTCACAGAGGAGCGGATGTCCTTATATGGGCATGGCTCATACGACCCAAGAAGCTACAACATATTCCCTTCAATGACAATCTAGAACTTTTCTTTTCAAAATTATGGAGAAAAAAACAGATTTTGCAGCCCAACCTTGCAAAATCCTTGCATTTAAAACCTGAATTACTCTTACGATCTGTGTGCCGAATCGGCGCTTTTGTTGTCAGTGAACGATGACATCTTTTAGTCAGTGTTTAGTTTGTGGGCTGCGGCTCTTATCTTGTATTCCAAACCCCCATTGTGCAAGTTACTGTGGCAACTTATCCCGCTTCACAGTACTAATTTAATCCTCAAACTCATCCAGGATAAAAATAAATCCTGCTTCATAATAAGGGAGTGGAAGAGGGAACTCGCATAAAACAAATACCAGAAGCTGCAGGAAAACATGAATATGTCAACTACATGTTGAATAGTTTTGCATCCTGTCAATCATCAACCAGGAAATATTTTATTTCAGTCTCACTCTGATCTGAAAGAGGTTCATGTAGCAGCATTTGTCGCCTACCAAGTTAATCCTGACCCTCTTTATCCTACTTTTTTTATGTGCATGAAGATATTGGAGCTCAATTAGTGATATTTATATGTGGATGCCCGAACGTTTTCTCATTCCACCGCATCATGTAGATGTAACGTACGCACATGTCCAGCCCATCATTAGCGACCCTCTTAACCCGTCACATACAAAGCCTTGTCCTTCATCTATTTATAGCTGCACCTCCTTCATAAGCTTGCCCTCTTGGCCCTTGATAACATTACATCATCAGATTTATTTATTCCCTGACTTTCACCTTTACCCCAACGCACAAGATGCATCTCCGTCCCACCCCTCTTATCTGCTGTCATCCCTTTTATCAGTCTTTCTTTCTATCTGCCGCCACTTCTAATCCCGCAGGGGGAGCATGTTGCGACTACTGAGGTGTGTATGACTGCGACATGGAAAAGGCACACCATTGGATGTGATTCACACTTTACGTCTCGCCGCTCTGATGATGCGCCGCCGAACACAAATGAAACGTTATGACGGGAGAGTGTTGCCAATTGTGGCTTTTTTCGGAGACGGCATGTGAAGGATGTGTATTTTAACGCAACATGTGTGCAATATCTGTGACTTCACACAAATTAGTCACATTTGCAACAAGACAACGGTGATTTTTTCACTGGATGGTTGAAAAGTATCCCACTAGACATCTGGTTTCGTCTTTTAGGCAAAAAATATACTATTTTTGTCCCTACAAAGCACATAACCATCGGGATCTCTATAATCAGCACCATGGCAAGAGACATTGATGTGGCTGTAGGCAACCTACTGATGTTTTTAATTGACTCGATAAGATCCCACTTTGGCATGCAATCCAAATTATTATTAGTTACATTGTGTACACAATGAATTTTTCTTCTCCAATGATGGCCTTCCAGTTAGCGCACTTAGCTAAATAGATTTGAGCATTTGGAATATTCATTCATTCATTTTATACCGCTTTTCCTCACAAGGGTCGCGGGGGTGCTGGAGCCTATTCCAGCTGTCTTCGGGCGTGAGGCGGGGTACACCCTGGACTGGTCGCCAGCCAATCACAGGCCACATATAGACAAACAACCATTCACACTCACATTCATACCTATGGACAATTTGGAGTCGCCAATTAACCTAGCATGTTTTTGGAATGTGGGAGGAAACCGGAGTACCCGAAGACAACCGACGCATGCACGGGGAGAAGATATGGTGATCGTCATCTCTGATAACTGTGCAATGGCAGTAATCTATTTGGAACAGAACCGTACAGTTAAATCCATGCCCTCTTACAGTAAGTCTACAGCGTAGATAGCATTGATGTGTATTCGGTTTGAATACACAGCCGTAGTCTACTGACAGGATAGGTTACCTGAATGTGCTGTGATGTCACTGGGTTTATATACCGTAGCTGATGCAGAGCTGAGCTGGACGCTTTTTGAGCTATTTTTATTTAGCATCTGTCGGATTTAGGTCACAACAGTGTGCCACGGCCGTCATCGAGGAGCGTGGAACAATTGGGATAATGACTTTAGTGGCCAGCCGGGGGAAGAGTGTGGCTTCATGACAGCAAACGACAGCGCTACAAGACTGGAGATATTGAGCTCGGTTTCCCACAGAGATGTTGCCACATTTAACCTTTTATGAGGCCACTTCAGCTAAATGTTGCTGCTTTCCGGCCTCTTCCTCTTTGCAAGGTATCTTTGTAAGGTACATAAAAGATGAGGTAACATGGCTTTAAAATAACAGTTTAAAATGTATAAATATGGTTAACGCATGTAAGAGTAGTAATAGTTCATGTCATACATATAAAATTCAGTTTAAAAGAGAAAAAAGACACCCTACTATTTTTTATATGTTTGTGTCTAAAATAACCAAATCTCCATTGTTAGCGTTTGGGTGTAATACCGCAAGGTCCACTAGGGGGTGCTAGCAGCGATGGTAGAGTAGGTGACAAAACGACAGAGGAAGAATAAATCCTGAGGGTGAATATACGTCAAGCCATCGTGGATTGTCTTCCTCATTCTGTACCACAGGTTAGTATAAAGTAGAAATAATTTATGCAAACGACTGTAAAGAGTGTAGAAAGTTGCTAAAGTAAACAGCTGACTGCAAAGTGGTTTGTTATAAATGTTTTGTAGAGCATTTGAGCACATGTGAAATGGCTAACGGCTAATGCTAACAGTCCTTAATGTATGGTGAATAGCATTAAGCAGGCTAACTGCAATATGTGAAATGTGTTACTGATAGTATTGTACTAAAGATATGTGAAATGTATACATTGGCTGTTGAAATTGTCACTAGCTTGACATGTAAAGACAATGTCTTAACATCACAAATGTTTAGCTGTTCAAATGTTTGTTTAACCAATAATGCTGGAAACAAATGGCCAACTGTTGGTGTAGTCATCTTATGAGACCGGGAGTGTTGTTATTGTTCTGAGAGAAGAATAAATCCTGAGGGTGAATATACGTCAAGTCATCGTGGATTGTCTTCCTCCTTCTGTACCACAGGATTTTCAAGGCATACAACCCCTCCAGGTGGTGGAAGGGCAACATCTGCAGTAAAGACTACAACCATGCACCATCAACCTTCTCTTTCTGATGTGCACTGTGGAGAACTAAAGGCTGAAATAAGAAATAAAAGACTTCCATTTTTACTTACAATATTAGTTAACATACACATCTGTGTTGGCCATTGATAAAGAATCCATCCAAGAATCCTAATTAAAAAAACAAACAAGAATGATTTCTTCATTCGGAGAAGGAATGGAGGGAAAGGAGGCCCAAAATGGAGGATCAGATGTGAGGGAAATCTCCTCCAGGTGCCAATCTGGCCGCATGACAAAATGGGAAATCAATGAAACGAGACAGGAAGCTCCTTCTAGGGTAAACTCCTTGAATGGGGCAGACATCACACATGACGTTACTCCAGACTTCTGGAATGGACATAACATCACCAGAGATGCTTATCTTACCTCTGCAACAGTGTGGAATCATTTGATCCCCAAGTTGGAGTAGCAGGACAAGACGTTCCTGAGGCTGGGAAACACAACTAAAGCAATAAGAGAACTTCATGCACACACTCACGGTGTTTAGCTGCAGAATCTGCGTCCTATCAAGAGAAATATGAGTGAGACAGTCCACTCCATCATGGCGCAAAGATACGTACAGAAAGCACTTGCGTCCAAAGTTCCATCTTTGAGTGATTTATTTCAACTGCAGGGACTGCATGCCAGCAGATAACATCTTTTCTGTTCCTAAATCTCCACATGGAGCCCAAAAATCCACCTCCAGCCTCACGTTTAACAGAATCTTACAGCAGCAAAGCCATTCAGCTAGCCGTCACTTTTGTTCCGCAACCTCATTTTCACTCGAGAAGTATAATGGTCTTTCCTTCCAAAGCACTCTTTGCGTCTCCCAAAAGGAATTCTCTGATGTCAGACTATCAATGTTTAAAGAACAAGGATGATCACAACCTATAAAAATTCGACTTTGTTCGCATTTGGCGGCACGGGACAATGGTGGATTTAATTAAAATTGGGTGGATGCATTCACAGCAGGAAGTGAATGAACGCACCTTCAAGCAGCACACATGGAATAACTTTGAATCAAGCTGAGTGCTTTTTAATGGCGTTGGCTATAGAGCCAGCCCTGGTGGCGAATACCAATTTTATAGCACACCGCTCACACACAGTGGCACAATCCCATTAATACAAAGACATCATCCAAGTGAAGATGCCTCAATGTTTTCATGTGCGGGTGTGAGAGCCCCCCCGGAGTGATAGATGAGCTTCGCCTGCTGCCAGGATGCAACCAATTGAGACTTAAGGCCCTCATCCGCCTCCTTTCTAACCTCCCACCGCCCCACCGCTGACAGGTCACAGGTGGGCCTCGCTGTTGCACATGAACGCTTGCCTCTCTAATCTGCCAAGGTCTCAGCTTGGGGCAAGAACGAGGCGGCTGGTCCAAATATGATCCGCTTAGGGGGGGAGCGACCTGGCCGTGTACTTTGGAGTCGGGAGGAATGTGTCAGACAATGACATGTAATGTCTAAAATTTGATTCTAACATTGAATATATACGTACATATTGTATATCCTCCTCATACTATTTTTTGTGTGTAGGATTCTACAAAAAATGTACCCCTTCTGTTTTAATTATGCTACTATTTTTCTGTTATATACATCATTCAACCCCAGTTTTTGACCCCATTCATCATTCATTCATTCATTTTCTACCGCTTTTCCTCACAAGGGTCGCTGGAGCCTATCCCAGCTGTCTTCGGGCGAGAGGCGGGGTACACACTGGACTGGTCGCCAGCCAATCACAGGGCACATATAGACAAACAACCATTCACACTCACATTCATACCTATGGACAATTTGAAGTGGCCAATTAACCTAGCATGTTTTTGGAATGTGGGAGGAAACCGTAGTACCCGGAGAAAACCCACGCATGCACGGGGCGAACATGCAAACTCCACACAGAGATAGCCGAGGGTGGAATCGAACCCTGGTCTCCGAGCTGTGAGGTCTGCGCGCTAACCACTCGTCCGCCGTGCCGCCTCCCATTCATCAGATGGACTTGAAATTTCTCACACAGTTCAAAAACACTACAAAACACCCAATCTCACTTCAGGGATTTAGTCCAATTACACACACAAAATATTGTCCAGTTACCCAAAAGTGCTTTATTTTTCATAACGTCTTACTAAACTATAACAGCAGTGAAGCTAAAGATAAAAGGCTAGTTTTTGACAACTGTTACTTTAACTGACATTAACATGTAGGGGTGTATTTAGACATTTGGGGGCCCAAAGTCATTGGGGCCTTCCACATCCTCGTACCGCACCGACAAAAAGCTTTTTTTCTCACCTCAAAACAACTCTTTTGAAATTTGTTGCTATGTTTATATACCCCCTATAAAACAATTGTAAATCTTACTGTTTCTCCTCTACCGGCTAGTGTGAATATGAGGAAATTCTCGTAATTTTGGCGCTCAATAAAGTCCATAAAATCACTTTCAAAATTACTATTACCTAACAAGTGAATCTTCTCAACGCTTTTACTGTAATTAATAAGAACATCAAGTAATGCATCCACACTGGGAACCAAAGTCATAAACCAACCAAACCTGTAGGCGGCAGTAATTCCTACAATACCATCCAATCAGAATCATCACTTCCGCAAACATAACTCAACCTTCAAGTGTTTCTAGGCCTCGGCTCTTTAAAGTGAAGCAATATTTGGTTTTGCAAATACAAGCAAGCAAAAATAGCAACAACCAACACAGTTCTGGCGGCATCCATGTTGTTTCTGATGTAAACACAGGTGGCGTGTGTGACGTCACAGCATACGTTGTCGCAGGTAGTGATGCTAGAAACGTAAAACTCAGGTCATTGACATCTATACCCACTTCACTTCATGAAATTATGTACATTTACTTTGATTCATTACAGCGCAGCCTTGCCACATCCAGTATGGTGGCAATATTGACAATATTGATATGTACACTCCGTGCTGATGTGGATTTTACAACTGGACTTCCTGTTTCCCAGCGTGCTTTGCTGTACTGTAGTTGTAAATGTCCAATAAGTTTAGACCTCACACAGTTGTTGGTTATTCTGCATTATTTGTTGGTAGTGCATTTTGAGTGGCACAGTACTAACTACGTTATGCTACAATTTCATCAAAATTGCTATTTTGGACGTTTGTACCACATTGGCTTTCATTGAAGGAAGATACCGATGCAGATATAGCCTGATATCGGAGTGATAATAATAATTATCAGTGGCCAATAATATTGGACAGCCCTAAGTAACATGGAATAGTCCATTGAATGGGAATAAAGGGGTTCAGTTGAAATGACGATGGTAAATTACGTATTTTGATGTACAAGGTGTCACAAAAACATATTCACACTTTAAATAATTGTAAACTAGGTGTTGTTATAATTTGTTCAATTTTGAAACGTAATACCATTCAAAAATATTATTATATGTTTTTGTCACCGCCTGTTTTCAAACTCGTGTCCGTTCTGCTGAAATCGCATCCATCGTGAAACAATTCCCTTGCTATTTGTGTGCTTTAACACAAATTTCCTTCCTTCAAAGTTTAGTCTGGCTGCCATCGTCATTTCAATTGTTAAGGGTGATTTCTTTTCCGACACCCTGTAGTTTTATACGCAGTAATGAAGACTATATGAGTAATTATAGTTTAGCCACCCCAGGCAATCACCTTTGTTTGCAAACCTCAGATTGGAAATAAAAACTCTTTGTCTGCAAACTCTGAACAGTTTTTAAAAAATTTACAAATGCAAAAATTGTACATGTCACTCAACATAGTAGTGATGGACTGAAATGATTGTATTCCAGCTTTGTACTGTCATTCTCATCCCATTCCATGATGCAAATATATTCTGGTATTCTTCTCTATATAGCATGTCCTCTTCATAGGTGTTGAACTATCAAAGAACCTATTCCTAAAAAGGGAGTGAAGCTCCACCATGTGTGACTATGTGAAGGTGATGGATGTCATAGTCAGTCAAGCAGAGCCGGTACAGTGAAGATGGACCACCAGCTAATAGGATTGAGAGGGCAACATCCCCAATTGATCACATTGAGATCAAACTCCCACCCCTTTACAAGCCTAAAAAAAAAAAAAAGAGGGAGCGAAAAACCACAAACCCAATCCTGATGGGCCTCCAATAATTTTATAAAAGCCAGCCAGGTTTAATTGAGCGAGGAAGAAGTAGAGAGGAAAGAGATGCCAGCGAAGAGCCTGAGACAAAGAGACGGTGTGCATTCAAATGAGAATTATGGAACAATTTCAATTCTGTGACAAAAAAACAAACAAAAAACAAAAGGAGGCTTTTTGGATCACACTTCTTAGCGACTTCCTGGAGAGCGGAATGCAGCCAACAGCCACTTCATTGGGGACACTTACACCTTCTCATAAGGTCTAAACACTCACACAAAGACAGTGATGCTCATCAAAATGCTGAACAGTTTTGGTTTTGCATCTTTTTTTCACCCCACAACAGAAACCACAAGCAGCATGACCTCATTCTCATAACACCTCATGTTACACTTCATTTGGAAGCACCGGTACATTTGGGAAAAGTGTAGGAATCAAGATTGTAGGGGGGGGGGGGGGGGGGGGGGTCTGTGTTTTGGTTTATGGACCTGGGATGTGATGGCATGCACCAACTAACTGAACACAGGAAATGGGGGGAAAAAACCCCGCACAGCCTTCTTCCTCGGATCGTTCAATTCCCAGTTTGGTGCAGAAATTTGCGCACTAAAGTCCCGCCCACGCACGGGGGGATGAGGCGCAGCATTAACACGGCCACGCCCTCCTCCTCCTCCTCCCTACATCCTTCCACCCGGATTGCGACCACCACTGGAACGCTGCACGTATTTAATTACAAATATTTTAATGAATTCGCATTCGCACTCGAGGAAACTGTGGATATAAATCACAATCGTGCGCGTTTAGGTTTGCGTTTTGGATATTTTTTTTGTGTGCAAAAAAAAAAAAGCAAAGTTAATGCACACTTTTGCCTTGCAGCGATTGCCATGCGTACGCGGCCAACTAAAGTTTCACCAAAAAAAACAAAAAACAACACGTCCACACCCACGCATTCAGCATCCAGTGCAGCCAAAATGTGATGCCTTTCCTTTCCGATATTAACTCCAAAAGCCGGACTCGACCTCCAAGCGTCCGCCAGTCAAAGAGTATTTCTCATGCGTATTATTTCACAAAAAAACACATAAACGATTGGATTGTCTCACCTGCTCATACCTCTAATGGCTCCTTGTTACACTTTTTAATTGTCCTTCTTCTTTTTAGTTCAATTCCATCCTCCTGGTTTCAACCGCGGTTCCAGTAGGTCCTCATTTTTGTTGGGGGAGAAAGTGATCCTTCTTGAAGAACTTGAAGCTTCCAAAAGGATGCCAAAAGCTGGACAATGTGCCAGTGGTTCTCTGTGGGTTCAGACTAAGCTGCAGGTGCGTCAAGCAAGCAGTCCTGCACCAAGACTGGTTTAAAAAAAAAAAAAAAACGAAACAGGAGGGGGGCGGTGACAAAAGACCCTCTTCTCCACTAGAAGGTCTGCTGTGTGTTTCTATTAAAATGGCATCACGATGTGATGCTCTCCAGTTGGAGCAGGGAAGAGGATGATGATGATGATGATGAGAGAGAGAGGTCCCAGTGAAATGTAAATAATGATTTGCTAGGGAGGAGGGAAAAAAAACCGGAGGGGGACCACAGCAAGCGGGAATATCAACTCATTCCCGACTGTTTATTCATACAGGTATTCGGTACACGTGTCCGCCGCCTGCGTGGAGCGTGTAAGTGCTGAGAGGCTGCATAAATGATTTCAGCTCAATGGGACTCAAACATGGGAACACCACAGAGTAATACACCCCTCACATTTCAGTCATTTTATTACAGTACACTTTAGAGTAGTCCTTGTACAGCTTGTATTAAATGTTAAATTATAGCAACATGAGAAGTAAAATAATTGTTTACAGCCAAGCATACATGAGTGCTGCACATACTTAGGTACATAGGTGGGCTGTGGTTCATTCATTCATTCATTCATTCATTTTCTACCGCTTTTTCCTCACAAGGGTTGCGGGGCTGCTGGAGCCTATCCCAGCTGTCTTCGGGTGAGAGGTGGGGTACACCCTGGACTGGACTCCAGCCAATCACAGGGCACATATAGACAAACAACCATTCACACTCACATTCATACCTATGGACAATTTGGAGTCGCCAATTAATTAACCTAGCATGTTTTTAGAATGTGGGAGGAAACCGGAGTACCCGGAGAAAACCCACGCATGCACGGGGAGAACATGTAAACTCCACACAGAGATGGCCGAGGGTGGAATTGAACCCTGGTCTACTAGCTGTGAGGTCTGCACGCTAAACACTTGTCCGCCGTGCCGCCCGGCTGTGGTTCATTCATTCATTTTCTACCGCTTTTTCCTCACAAGGGTCACGGGGGGTGCTGGAGCCTATCCCAGCTGTCTTCGGGCGAGAGGCGGGGTACACCCTGGACTGGACGCCAGCCAATCACAGGGCACATATAGACAAACAACCATTCACACTCACATTCATACCTATGGACAATTTGGAGTCGCCAATTAACCTAGCATGTTTTTGGAATGTGGGAGGAAACCGGAGTACCCGGAGAAAACCCACGCATGCACGGGGAGAACATGCAAACTCCACACAGAGATGGCCGAGGGTGGAATTGAACCCTGGTCTACTAGCTGTGAGGTCTGCACGCTAAACACTTGTCCGCCGTGCCGCCCGGCTGTGGTTCATTCATTCATTTTCTACCGCTTTTTCCTCACAAGGGTCACGGGGGGTGCTGGAGCCTATCCCAGCTGTCTTCGGGCGAGAGGCGGTGTACACCCTGGACTGGACGCCAGCCAATCACAGGGCACATATAGACAAACAACCATTCACACTCACATTCATACCTATGGACAATTTTGAGTCGCCAATTAACCTAGCATTTTTTTGCATGCACGAGGAGAACATGCAAACTCCACACAGAGATGGCCGAGGGTGGAATTGAACCCTGGTCTCTTAGCTGTGAGGTCTGTGCGCTAACCACTCGTTCACCGTGCCGCCCGCCAGATATGTGTGCAGATCTGGTCAGTTTCAAGGCATTGTGCTAAATATTGACACCAAGGACACAGTTTGTTGTTATTTTAATAGCTCTCCCAGGTGCCCACTGACTGACCGTCTCCACGGTTTTCCATTTTCAGCCTTGAGAAGCAACTTTAGTCCCCAATGCATGTAAAAAAAAGGTCACAAGACACCAACATTTTGACTTGGACACAAGACACTTGGACACAAGACACTTTACACCGATTTCCATGCAAGAGCCCATCTGTAAGAGATGTTTGTACTACTCCTAAAAGATGATTTAATCACAGTCCAACCTGCTGAGAATTTAATTTCAATCGGGGTCGGGGGGGGAGATTTAACAGAATATGAAGGTGTCTGACACCATTTATGTAAACAGAATTAGCGGAAGGAAATCCCGACACTATCAGTATGTCAGGCTTCTCCCTTACACTCATTATGAACTTCAGTTGACAAGGACAATGGTTTTCCACTAATGTGTCTGACATCTGAAATGATGCAGCAGGTCTGGATCAGGTGTGTCTAAATCATTGCAGCAACCCCGTTTGACCCTCGTCTTTGCTCACTTTGATTTCCTCGCGGACCACCGACCACCTACGTACAGTTTTGTTTAATTAAACCGTATATGCACGCGCGTATTTTGCAGCCGGGCTTGATATATCACATCATTCACGAGCCGCACATAACAGTGGAATTTCATCCCATGCATTTAAAAGCAGCGATTACAAAAGCAGAAGGATTATTTTAGAAATAATGCTCACAGAGGTTGGCTTAATCCCATAATGGGAGAAGGACACTAGGTTTGATTTAAGCAGTTCTCAACATCATTGCAAAGGCCGAAAATGCATCAATTTGATGCATTTAATGTTTAGAGTTAATTAGTACAAGTCATAGGAGAACCATAGAAGAAGCATTGTCATAAAGAGCTCAAGGTGGTCATGTTGTTTGACGGTATAAAACATTCAATATTTCATATTCATAGTCTGATTTAACTCAACCAACCTCATCACTCTCATCATATATTTCTCTCACCATCTCATATGCCTCAGCACCATCACTTTATCATTGTCAGTCATCATTCATCCCATCTAACGCTCCATCAACCTCATCATATGCCTCATCATTCATCTCATCGTCCAACTTTGCTTGCAACTCATCAGTCATTTTGAGTTCCTGCACCTCATCCACCATTATCTCATTTCCCCATGTCTCATGATACAGTAAACCTCGGATATATCGGATTCAATTGTTCCCACTGGTTTTGTCCGATATAAGCGAAATCCGTTATATGCGTATACCGGAAAATGTCCGTTTTACGCATATATCGGATTTATATCCGGTATATGCGTAAATCGGATTTTATCCGTTATAAAAAGGCACTTCCTTGACTATGTTTCCAATGTACCTGGACGCGCAGGCAACGCTGCAAACGCTGCAAATGACGTCGTATAGCGGCCTGTCACGATTCGGCGAATCGGAGCGCCACGATGCGGCCATCCGATATATGCGAGGGAAATTTAATGGAAATGCATTGGAACGGGACTGGAGATTTTGTCCGAAATAGGCGAAATCCGTTATAAAAAATCCGATATATGCAATGAATTTCTATTGGAAATGCATTACAGAAAAATCGGTTCTTTTTTATCTGTCCGTTGTGAGCGAATTTCCGATATATCAGAGTCCGATATATCTGAGGTTTACTGTATACTCTCCATCTCTGCATTCCATCCATTCATCTCATTGGCCGTCACTCATCATATATGCTTCCCCATCATTTCTCCATCTACTCCATCATGCCTCTCAACAGTCATCTGCTCTCATGCCTTCATCCATCTCATCTTCTTACTACATTTGCTGTAGTCGTGTAATTCCTTACATCCCTACCTCTTAATCCCAGCAGCACTCCCATGAAGACCTCCAACCTTTCTTTGTCAATGCATGGCTGCACATCGTCCATCGCTTACAGCCCGATAGCTCATCTTGTGCCACGAGACGGGAATGCCATTTTATCATCATCAATTTTTCCCAACCTATGAAAATGTGGGTCTGGTTTTCTGCTCTTTAAGTGTAGTAGATGTTTACAGTCATAAGGGAA
Source organism: Doryrhamphus excisus (assembly GCF_030265055.1). NCBI lineage: Eukaryota > Metazoa > Chordata > Actinopteri > Syngnathiformes > Syngnathidae > Doryrhamphus > Doryrhamphus excisus. The sequence continues at coordinate 24,807,664 of NC_080468.1, read as the reverse complement.
CTCAAGTGAGACACTATGTTAACATCAAAGCAAAGATCAGCAAAGCCATGCAGAGGAATGGGAAAAGCAACACTTTCAATTTAAGTGCAATGCACTTTACTTGAGTCAATGCACTTCATTTAGTCAATGCCCTTCAGTCAAGTGAAATGCTTCTCCAGCAATCATGTATTTGGGGCTTGACTTTACCAAGCCTTCCTCCCGCACTGCAGAGTTCTCCTGTCATCTTTGGGGTGCACGAGCAGGAGTATCTGATGCAACATCAGACCAACTGTGACACATGCACTCACTCGGGGCGAGAGTGATTGATGTGGATTTTAAATGCTCCGAAGGATTTTGGAGCTTTAGCACCAGAATGGTCTTCATTGACGATTCCACACATGCAGCAATACAACTGCAGAGCACATGGAACATTGCATGCATGTTCTCCATATTAGTTCAAAGAGAATGATACAGCAGATGTACGGTGGAGACCGCACCGCCACCACGTAGCTGTGGTCCATCCACCTTTTGGGATGTGAGGGAATTCAGCTCATTCGTATTCATGAAGTGACTGTCACAGCACCAACATGGGTTGGCCATCCTAGCAGTCCTGCAGCCAAATATTTCATCCGTCTCCGAAGACCGAGCCTATGGGTGCCTTAAACATCTGCGGCCAGTTTCAGTGAAGACGTTTACACAGAGAAACAAAGCCTGAGGGCTCCCTACTGCATCCTTTGAACAACACTGTGTTTAAACTGTTGGCCAGACTGTGCAGTGTACTATTCCAGTAAATAAATATCATTTCAATAATGGCAATAGTTTAGCACAGGGGTCTCAAACACGCGGCCCCCGCCTTGATATGAAAGTTTAATGTTAGTGCGGCCCGCGCAAGTTTGATATGGATGCTGTATGGTATCATGTACCCAGAAAAAATTATTACGTTTGATTAATGTTCATGTTAAAGGTTAAATAACTGTTAATAGTTATCCTCCCTATTTGTGTGGAAGTGGTAAGTTTTTGGCTATTTAAGTTTAAAGGAAATAACTTGAAGGCTACCGTTTAGGTTTCTAGCTCTCTAGTTTGCGAGTTAGCATGTGTCTCGAGACCCTGCAGTTGCGCAATATGTTGTAAATAAAAAAAGAGTATAAATGTGACTATAGTCGTGTTTTGTCATGTCTACAGGGCTCTAATAATGCTTTGTTCATTTTAATCTGAAAAAAATAATTTGGCTTCCCACCAACTATATGTGGTTTCTTAAGTTTTTATTATTTGCCGTTTTATTATTATTATTTTATTTATTTATTACTGATTGATTGATTTTGTTTATTCTTGATTTGTTTATTTCTTTTTCATCTTATTTTGTGCAGAAAGATAAAAATTAAGATATTTGAGAACAGTGGAATGTTTGTATTTTTTTTATTATTAGCTTTTATTGTAGAAAATCGGAACCAAAGCACTGAAAAAGTTTGCATATTTTTCTGTTTTTAATAAATGCGTTCTTTTTTGGGGGGGGGAACCTGATGCGGCCCAGCCATGCCCAGACCCTAGCTCCAGTGGCCCCCAGGTAAATTGAGTTTGAGACCCCTGGTTTAGCAGTATTACCATATACAGTATGTTCCGATTAAGTGAGTGGAGACCATTTCCTGCTGACACACGGGTGTAATACTACACTGCCAGAGATAAACCAATCAGAGATCAACACATAATACACACAGCAGGTATCTTAACGTCCACCACACCTCCAGGGCTGTCCAACAACACCGCTCCTATCTCTGCTGTGAAAGCCAAGTGAAGTGAATTGAGAGCTTGCTAGCATGTCAAAATCGTACTTGGAGGGTTAACAAAAGACAAACGACAGACTCCGACAATGATGAGAGGAAACCCAGCATGTTTGATGGCAAAATTGATGCGATGACGGTGGCGCTGCCGGGAGGACTAACTAGACGACAACAGATTCCCACAATAATTAGAGAACCAGAATGTTTGATGGCTAAATTGATGGAATCGAACTTGGGTCTCCAAGCTGTGTGGCCTGCGCATTAACCACTTGCACGCACGTCAACCTGTGTGAGTGTTGTTGTTGTTAAATAGTAGAATAAAGCTCAACTAAACTCAATAAAATCATACAGTAAATCACCCCGGAACCATTCAAGTTGAGGGTGTTGCCACCCGAACGGTTCAGGCAGTTTGTTGTGGTTTTTGATCTCGTTTTGCTGCATTCGTCGCACTGTTTACGATTAACTAATCACTACTGCCAATGCAGACGTATGCTGCTTTCCTTTTCCACTTTCTCATTCATGGCAAGTCATTATTAAAGATGGAAAATGTACTTGTAATAAAATGTAATACTGCTCAATGACTGCGTCATTCCATAACTGCCCTGTCTTCTGTCTTCTTCCTGGTTTCGGTTCGGTAAATAAACGACCTGGCTATGAATAAAGCATTTACGTTATGTCTGCAGTTGACGAAGCAGTAGACGGGGTCCATCATTTTTTTCTTTCTCATATTTAATCTTCCTAGTACCGATCGGGTGTCATGCTTATTTTTAGAAAAGAGAGACAGGCCACATTTGGAATCAGTGATCTATGAGAGGCGGCATGGCTGAGTGAAAGCGTAATGAAACTGTGTGAGGAATTACAATTGGACCCTTTTCGCATGACTAATTCATTTGGACTGATTGTTGTTGCTGGACTCTGATAGACGAGTTTATACTTACAGCTTTTTGATAGCATCTTTTTGTTGCACACTCAAGAGGAATCTTTTCCAATTTCAACCCACGCGAATCCAGTATATGATTTATTTGATGATGCCGGGTGCATACATCACCACAGGCATGTTCTTTGTGTTGATGTAGGAACAGACTTCCACAGAATTCCCAGCACAGGATAGAGTCTGCGGAACGGATCATTGGAAACCGCAGAATGTCTTCGGTACATTAGAGGAGGTGAGGTGCAAGTTCTAAATTTAGAGAAGCAAAACACACACAGACACACTCTATGCACATCAAGTTCTCGAAAAAACGTTGAGCACGTTAATGATGGAATTTCAAAAACAGGTTAACAATGGTTGCTGTGGATGCTGTGGACGGGGGTGCCTTGGTTGACACGACTGTTAATTGTGTGGAAGACGGGAAGAGTACGACCGTGAGTCCAACCTGTCCTAGACGTGGAACACTGGGCCAACGACTCTGCAAGGGTACTGGAGGGTACAGGGGAATTTGCCCAAGTCGTCCAGATGTGCCTTGTGGACTTGGAAAAGGCATTCAACCCTGTCCCTCACGGTGTGCTGTGGGAGGTCCTCCAGGAGTTAGGAATAGGAGCCTGGTTTGCCTGTTCACAGTCACCAAATCTGTTCATCATTTTTATGGACAGAATTTGAAGCCGTCCAGTTTGGGGACCTGGGGATGATGTGGTCTCCATGACTTCATTAGACTCTGACCTTCAGTGTTTACTAGGGCGGTCCACAGCTCAGTATGAATCTTCTGGGATGAGACTGAGCACCTCCAAATCTGAGACTGTCGTCCTCAGCCGGAAAAGAGTGGAGTTTCGGTTGGGAATAACGTCTAGAAGCGTTTGAGTATCTCTCGATCTTGTTCACGGCGGGTGTGCAGGTGTGAATCGGTGCAGTGTCGCACCCTGAAGAGAGAGCTTACCCAGAAGGCAAAGCTGTCGATTCACGAATGAGTAATGGATGCCAGATGGTGCAGCTGTGCGAAAGTACGTTGGCTAACCTCAAACCCCGATGCCTTAAGATTCGCACTGGACATCAAGTTGAAAGTCAGGGCTTTTAGCTCGATGGCTAGTGCTACCAACTCTCATTTTGTTGACCTCGGTTTGAAACCAGGCAGGATTATGGTCCAGGCTTATAGCTCACCAGCTAGTCCTCTCATCTGTGGACTCGGTGGAACATTATATGGAAGTAAATTGATTTCATACAGGCATCTCATCGGGGTGCCTATTGGACGTCATCCTGGTGAGGTGTTTCGGGCATGCCCAGTCGGGAATAGGCCCAAGGACAGATTTATGACACCCTGAGAAACCATATATTGCAGTTAGCTTGGTAACACCTCGGTTTTTTCCCCCCAGTGGAAGGAGACCACACTCTCTCTCTCCAAATTGAGACTGCTGTCCCCACCTCCAGGGTTGAGCATCATTTGAATTCAAAAATTCCGGTTCTTAAAATTGTGATTGTGTGAACCTATGAGGTGACTACAAGGTCAACTCTAACAAAAAGAGGTATTATGGAATTGACCAAACCATTAGAAAATGATTTTATTACATATTTAGCCTATTCGTGCATAAAATTCTAACGCTACTCTGCAAGAAAGTAATGGACAAAATGTAACCTTTCACTGAATGAATTGAAATATGAAATTGTTCATAACTTCTGGAATGTTGATGCACACAGAAAAATGATGCATTCAATGTCATCCAAGCATAGCATCATTTAAAGTGTTACTGAGACGTGTTAAAACCTAGTAGGCGTGTGAATGTGTGACAATGAGCGTGGTTCAAGCCCAAAGATCAGAAGGTCAGAGTTTGATTTGCATCACATTCAAATTCTATGTGTCTCTAACAACGATTCCTTAAAAAAAATTACATTCAGATGCAATAACAAAATGAAATAACACACATTCTTTTTAATTTAGTTTTCTAACCAACTACAGTGGATTAAATGGAAATCAATTTTGGAAATAGTGTGTTTTCTTTTATCTAAAATTAATATAACATTTATTTTCAAAGTTGGCCAGTGTGCCCTTGAAGAGACAAAAAAGCTTTCTCTCTAGGGATGCTGAAAAAACCTTCCTGGGCCAATGAGGATAGTGGGGAGACAAGAAAGCCAAATTCAACCCTATTTATGACAGCAGCTACGTTCGGTATGTTTTTTTTTTTAATGATATCCCTTGCATGTTGTGTAGGGTTGTGAATAATAAACCGATACAACCAGATCCGATTTGACAATCGAGAGAAATGGCTGCTTGAGGGCACAGGGGCCTGGGCTGCTGACAAAATTTTGTCTGAGCTGAAATATTGTTATTACAGTTTCATTATGAAAATGTTGACCGAGCTAAAACATCATTTTCATTCCACCTATGTATTTTTACCACTTTTCATTGCAGTATTTATTTATTTCTTTTTCATTTCTTATTAATAAGCTTTGCTTCTTCCTACTCCTTGTGGAACTGCAAATTGATTATGTGATGCATTCAATTGTAACCTGATGCATGTTCAAATCAAATCACACCATTAGCATTACCATAATTGAATCAAAGGCTTTTTATTCATTCATTCATTCATTTTCTACCGCTTTACCTCACAAGGGTCGCGGGGGTGCTGGAGCCTATCCCAGCTGTCTTCGGGCGAGAGAGGCAGGGTACACCCCGGACTGGTCGCCAGCCAATCACAGGGCACATATAGACAAACAACCATTCACACTCACATTCATACCTATGGACAATTTAGAGTCGCCAATTAACCTAGCATGTTTTTGGAATGTGGGAGGAAACCGGAGTACTCGGAGAAAACCCACGTATGCAAGGGGAGAACATGCAAACTCCACACAGAGATGGCCGAGGGTGGAATCGAACCCTGGTCCTCCTAGCTGCTCTAGGAGCTGTCCTCCTAGAGCACCGTGCCGGCTTTTTATCGATATATAGTATTATATATTATGTTGTTCCCATCAAATAAAGCGATTCAGCAAGTCGTTATTTTGGTCCCTGTCTAAAAATAACTGCATTTGACATGTTATTCTGTTGTTGTTTATCTTTTGACTTTATTTTTGCTCATGCCTTATAGCATGCTTGGGGATATGATGTGCTCTTTTACACATTTGAAAAATGCTGCAAGAATGCCACTTTCATAGAATTGGCTTCTTTATTTTATAATGTATGTTATCTTGGATGAGTTTGAGGATTAAGTACTGATATGTCATACTACTATGTTGGTTCACTTTGTCCACCACAGTAACTTAAGAAAACGTAAGAAAACAAGATAAGAGCCAGAAGGAGTATACATTAGAGGTCTACACGGCTGTGCTTTTCCTTCCCACAGCCGTGGCACGACAGCCACAGCCCGTCCACAGCCGTGGTGATATTTGAGCGGCCAGCCGTCAGCCGGCCGAACAAGTGCAAAAATTAAATTACCTCTTTTCAGCTCAAGACAGTATAAATTGTGTGAAAAAGATGATGTAAGGAAGGATTATGGACAATATAGATGACCTTTCAAGAAACAAATGAGGCTATCAATATTTTTTTATATTAGTTTTCCATAGCGGCGGCATGGCGGTTGAGTGGTTAGCGCGCAGACCTCACAGCTAGGAGATCAGGGTTCAATTCCACCCTCGGCCATCTCTGTGTGGAGTTTGCATGTTCTTCCCGTGCATGCGTGGGTTTTCTCCGGGTACTCCGGTTTTCCAAAAACATTCACATTCCAAAAACATGCTAGGTTAATTGGCGACTCCAAATTGTCCATAGGTATGAATGTGAGTGTGAATGGTTGTTTGTCTATATGTGCCCTGTGATTGGCTGGCGACCAGTCAGGGGTGTACCCCGCCTCTCGCCCGATGACAGCTGGGATAGGCTCCAGCAACCCCCGCGACCCTCGTGTGGAAAAAGCGGTAGAAAATGAATGAATGAATGAATGAGTTTTCCATAGCCGTGGCCATGTTCTTGAGATTTCTTCAGCCCGCCCCGCGTGGAGCCGTGGAGCCAGCCGCTCCGTGTAGACCTTTAGTATACACCACTGACCAATAGTCTTTAATGGTCTATAATATCATAGTCTGTAAACATCCATTGACTATGAGAAATGATGCAACTGTTCATTGACAACAGCCACCCCAATCAGTACAACTAATTCAGGCTTTAATAGCAAGGATTTGCCGAGGTTGGCCTGCGATCCCACTTATCCGTCAGAGGTGCTGTGGGCTCAAAAAGAGTGCGAGCCACTTCTTAGTCCATTTTAGGTCCACAAAGTCTTGTAGTGACAGTGTGCGCCACATGTTGATAGTGTCAAGCACAATATAATCCTATAAGTGGTGGCTTCCATCCAAGTGGTCAAAAGCCACTCCAAGGAGGCTGCATTCTTTATTCTGATTCAAGGAATATCCGAAGAAGAATTCATGTGCTTGTTCAATAGAAGAGTTTATCTCCAGGTGCTGATGAGGCCTTTATCAGTAACTAATGACTCAGCAACGCATTTGCCATCTGCCTGGACTGGCCATGAGCTTAAATTGTCTTCCCATGCCAGAGAGTGTTGTAAAAGCCATCATTAAGCACTTCATTCCACACTAAGTGAAGGATTACGTCTGACAATGTCGCCATATCTAGAGATTCAAAGAAGCTCTCGTTGGCCTCTTGGCTTTGACCTATGAGTCACTTCATAATGGCGCCTTCAGGATCCTCATCGTTGGATGTTTTGTTTGCATGTGCTTTAGTCTGCAAGGCGGCTCCAATGCTGAATGTGACGGTGACTCGCCTCCTTTTGCACAAGGTTATCAACGTCGGCAGCCATTATCATCTTGGCTCTTGCTTGAAAGGTATTCACTTTCTTTTTAACGAATCATCATGTGAGAGCGATGTGATTGTTCTATTGAACGCCCTCGGTTGGTAAGAGGCTGCATTCAAGGCTATGCAGTTTGCATTCATCAGTTTGAAAATACAAGCTGATAAAAGAGACGTAGTTGTCGGGATTGCTTTGCTAGGATTGAAACAATTAAAATAGAAATTATAGACATAGTCATATCGGCTAAATCTCCAAGTGATACCTGCTGTCAGTAATGGGAATCTCACTTTGTATGTGACCACTCATTCATCCATATCATTAGAAAATGCAATCGGGTCTCATAGTGGGCTGAGTTACATCAGGGGTGTCCAAACCTCTTCAATCAAGGCTATACCGGACCGTAGTGGTGAAAAGAGAGCTGAGCCAGTTGAGGTGGCTCGGGCATCTCGTTTGGATGCTTCCGGCCGCCTCCCTGAGAGTCAGGGCACCCTCGACCTGGACCCAGATAAGCGGAGGAAAATGGATGGATGGATTGATGTCTGCTATATTGGGTAATATAAGAGTAAAGATGAGTATAGGGGTGTTAGTTCAACTCTAAAAGACTCTAATCTATCGAGAAGGTAATAAACAGGTTTTCTTTGCTATGATTATAAATATATTTGATATGGAAATATGGACCACCTTCGGCCATCTCTGTGTGGAGTTTGCATGTTCTCCCCCGTGGGTTTTCTCCGGGTACTCCGGTTTCCTCCCACATTCCAAAAACATGCTAGGTTAATTGGAGACTCCAAATTGTCCATAGGTATGAATGTGAGTGTGAATGGTTGTTTGTCTATATGTGCCCTGTGATTGGCTGGCGACCAGTACAGGGTGTACCCCGCCTCTCGCCCAAAGACAGCTGGGATAGGCTCCAACACCCCCCGCGACCCTCGTGAGGAAAAGCGGTAGAAACTGAATGAATGAATGAATAGAAATATGGAATCCTACTTTGCAGAAATCCATTTATCATGGCCGGGTCTTGAACCAATTAACTGTGATCAATGACCACGTGGGTAGGATTGGCTGTTGTTTGAATTTCAATGATTCTGGTTCCAATTCCAATTCCTCATTTGAATTCCAGTTCCTAACTATTATTGATCCCAATGCTATTAAGAGGCAGGCTCATAAAAGTTTTCATGGTTTAAATGACGCCACAAACTGAAGTGTTTTTGGGATGGAATGTCTGAACTTCCCCAATATATATTTTTTTTATGATATTAACTTTTTGTCAACTTCTCTATGAAATTGTGACAGATCATTTTTCACAGTAGTACACTTTCACAAAAGAGTGTGTGATGCTGCAGGCACATAAACATGCACAAGTCTGGGTGCAGAATATCAAATACATAACTTGTAAAAGGTTTGTCTATGAGCTATGAGTTTTGAACTACCATATTAGCACTTTGTATACTTGGCTGCTTCAATGTCAGTGTACGCTATTACACCCTTATTTGATGTGCACACGTAACTAGGATGCAGGGCGAATTGTATGAATTATTATTTTGAAGGCAGAAGGTGTGCTGTGTGGGTTGAGAAGGTCTCTTTGAGTTTTTGCTACAGGAGACACGATGCGTACATGAATAAACTTGCATCTTGAAGCCGTGGCTCCTGTCCTTTATTAACAATGATCTTGAAACCCTCAGTTACATTGGTATATTGTTTGACTGATTCCCTGATTCTGACTGCTTAAAGGAAGATGTAGCGTGTGAAAGACAGGCACTACACCATGAATCTGGAGGTCTTCAATGTTGGTCATGCACACTCCTTCATCTTTGTGTTGCAAGAGTTGCCCTTATATGACCGGTCTTCCTTTAAGGAAGTTGCATCGTCTTCATTGGTGCTCGTTGGCTTCTTTTTCATTGGTGTTTGCGGCTATTTCTCCTATTTCAAAAAAATTTAACAATCCCAGGAGAATTGGAATATTAGGCCCAGTTCCCATGGATGCCGGATGCCCAACTCTACATTGAAGGAGACGCTGGCTTTGGACACCCCTGGTATTTACTGTAGAGACAGTGACATCTCAGCAAGTTATGTAAATAATATTTTATTTCAGAATAATTTTGGACACTGCACCCCTAAAAGCAGAAAAACAGCCAGTCCAGCGTCCATGTTGTGACGTAAAACATTCTGTCACTATTGTCTAAAATACTTTCTAGTAAGTTTGGTAAATCCCAAGGATGACTAGACATAAAAAAAGCCTCTGGTGTGAAGTGAGTCACTCTCAAGGTTGGAGGCAAGATGGTCCGAATGGAAGTGTTCAAACAAATCTGACTCATATGAGACTCTCGGGCAATACATGTGAGAGATCGGAAACTGCATCAGCTGGGCGGCAGGAAGATGACATTGTCACATTTGACATGCATAGATTTAGCTTGAGAAGGTGCTGAATAAATGCAATTAGTATTAATAAAAGATAGCAATATAAAGACAGATTATGGCTGTCTTGTTCTAACCCATCAGAGAGGCCAAGAGAGAAAGAGTGTGTTCGCTGTTCGCTGCCGTGTCTCCAATCTGAGTGGATTAAACAATACCCTGCTGTGACATTGGCAAAACCTCCAAATCAACTTGGTTTCATTTTACCTCCAACCCAAACACCACCCGCCTATCTCTCACGTACACGCAATAAAGTAACACTGATCCACCAGCAGTGTGAGCGGGTGGACGTCAGACCACAGAAATACAGATGATGCTGCATGCTTGCGTTACACAAGAAGCTGCCAGGGTCAGCTTGCCAGACAAAATCTTTGACCAGAAGCGACTGGCCTACTTTTCACTGTGAGTAATCTCCATTCATATAAAAAAAACACTTTTTGGCTGCTTCTGAGGCCCAAAACATTGAGCTCAGAAAAGAAAGCAGTTGCGCAATCCCCAGTCTGTAAGTTAAATAACATGAGCACTTCACAAACAACTTGGAATTGTCTCAAACTGAGCTGGAAGACGAGGATCTAAAGTGCATGAAGTACAATTAGCCGACTCAATGAGCAACCATGACAGTTGTACAGCTTGTAATGGAGTATAGATTTACCATCCACCCAAAATGACAACAATTGTATCGGAAAATAACAAAGCATAGTGATAGCATCACAATATGGGGCTGCACGAGTACTGCCAACATTGGGGGAGCTCAACATGGTCCCCTCCCTTGGGAAACTGGGCTGCATGGGTTTTTTTCCAACATGGTAAAGATCCAAGACAGGATATGAGCTGCTGAGAATTTTAAGGCGAAGATGATACAGTGGTGGCGGCACGGCGGTCGAGTGGTTCAATTCTATGTGGAGTTTGCATGTTCTCTCCGTGCATGTGTGGGTTTTCTCCGGGTACTCCGGTTTCCTCCCACATTCCAAAAACATGCTAGGTTAATTAGCAACTTGAAATTGTCCATAGGTATGAATGTGAGTGTGAATGGTTGTTTGTCTATATGTGCCCTGTGATTGGATGGCGACCAGTCCAGGGTTTTCCCCGCCTCTCGCCCACTTCCACACGAAATGGGAGGAGACCATTTTTTTTCACTGATGTCATACATGCCATGGCTGACCCCATGCAGTATGACATTATAGTCACGTCTCATCAATGTAACATTACTGACACCTCATAATTTTGTAATTTCCCAGTGTCAGTGAACGTGTCCATGTGTCCTGACTCTGTGGGAGTTTGCTGATGTTGTTTTGGCATGTCGCCTGTTTTGTTTTTGCAATAAAAATATCCTCATAGTAAATCTATACAAGCTATAGACCGACTACTGTGAATGGTTGTTTGTCTATATGTGCCCTGTGATTGGCTGGCGACCAGTCCAGGGTGTACCACGCCTCTCGCCCAAAGACAGTTGGGATAGGCTCCAGCACCCCCTGCGACCCTCATGAGGAAAAGCGGTAGAAAATGAATGAATGAATGAATGAATGATACAGTGGTCAACTATGACACTGTTTGGCTTGTTAGCTTCTCTGTGGGTTAAAAATTGAGAAACTTTTATTGTAATTGTTGATCTCAAATCCGAGGAGAGATGTTCACATCGTACTTGCCTTAAGGACGTATCCTCATTCCGACGTAATTAGCCATGAGAGTGCTACTCCATGTAGTGTAGCATATACAGTATGTACAAGGGATGCTTCCAAGTGTGACTCTTGGTTAAATATTGAGCAGATGAAGCCAAAATGCTGTAAAATTTATATGTACTATAGAGCATTTCTTCATTTCTTACTTGAACAAAAATGCATTGAATGTATGGATTTTAGCATAAGACCAAAGTACCAAAGGTCTCAAGGTGCTAATGTATTTTGTGAAGTTTTTACTCCATGAAGAGTAAAAGTATCATGGATCTATGCCTAAACAGCTAAAAAAAAAATGGATCTCCATTCCAGTCACATGCCCTCCTTTGTCCACCATATCTTCTGGAGATGTGATCAAAGATTCCGACAGATTGCGACAGGATTATTACATATTCATCCTCCTCTGCCAACCATGTCTCATTAAGCTACAGTGAGGCTACATAAAGTGATGACATATGAGTGAAAAGCATGACCAAAGGGCTCCGCCAGTGGAGTGACAACACAACATGGCCCCGCCTCCTACTGACAACATACCATCACCGCATGACAAGCTTGGCGAAAAGAAACATGTCTTCCAAATAAACGCTTCAGATGCAATATCAATTGTTGATGAGGGCACACGAGTCGGGAGCAAAAACAGTTTTGACCGCAAGACACTTGATTAGGTACACTTAAAATGACATTCAAACATGAATGGCACCAAGATTACCGTGTTTTCATTTTGTGCACAATCAGCTGCCTCACATCACGGATTAGCACAAAGATATTTGTCCCAAGGGTGCACAGCAAGGGATGAAAGGCGGGACAAAGAAGGACAGCGGGAGACCACCGGGTGAGACAAAGGCATGCAGGACAAAGTGAAATGTTGCTGACCCTGCGGAAAGCAAATGAATGACACGAATATCAAATGGGTAGGCGAGGCAGCAGACAGACGGATGGATGGATGGATGAAAAGCTGCAGAGAACAAGCTTTAAGGCACAGGCCGGACTGGGAATCCTCCACAACAAAGCAAGTGAAGAGAGAGCAATGTCATGAACGGTAAAAGAGTTAGACATGAAGGATTCTTTGTGTTGTCTTCAGGGCGTCTTATTTCAAAGCTTTCCAACTGCTGGAAATAAAGAGTGCACCTTAAACTACAGTGCAAGGCGACGAAGTATTCAAGTCCACTCGAGAAAAAAAAAAAAAAAAAAGCACACTGAATTGAATTCTCTCACAGTCTACTGTGGTTCTTTAACCAATCCCTTGGACACCACTGATCTTGACAATCTCAATTTAGGGAATGAAAGAAAGAACTGAACTCCCCCTGCGGACTGTCAGGTTCTGATCTTGACTCACCTTCCTGCCGGATGAGTGACAGACGCGAGGAGCGAGACAGACAGGTTGACAGCGAGGGTGCATGGAGACGAGAGACAAGACGTTAAGCGAGACATAGTGGCGTTAGCGTCATTGGTCCATAGCGAGGTACTGCCATCTTGGTCTGAGAAAAAGACCTGCTTGTCCTAGTCCCATTCTCGACTGGGAGCTTTGCTGGAAGTCGATTTTTCCACCTAAATTAACTCCCAAAAAAACACTATACAGTTTAATTAATTAATTAATCGTGATTAATTGGTTCCAGACCTGACCGCTATAAGTGAATTTCCATGAAGTAGGAGTCAATATTTTCGTAGAAAACCTGTTTCTGACTTGCTAAATAACAGTATTAGAGCCCGGGCGACATGAAATAACACCCCTATAGTCACCTTTCTATTCCCATTATCTGTTTACACAGAATAGCCCTGCAGGCTACAGCACCACTGCAGGGATATAAAAGATGGCCGCTGCGAGCACAGCTAGCTAGTTAGCTAACTAGTTAGCCTCTCCATTATAACTGAAGAATGTGGAAAATGGACAAATTAAGAAGGCAAAAACATACCACTTCCACACGAAATGGGAGGAGACCATTTTTTTTCACTTTTTTTTCCACATGCAGTATGACATTAAAGTCATGTCTCATCAATGTAACATTACTGACACCTCATAATTTTGTAATTTTGTAATTTCCCAGTGTCAGTGAACGTGTCCATGTGTCCTGACTCTGTGGGAGTTTGCTGATGTTGTTTTGGCATGTCGCCTGTTTTGTTTTTGCAATAAAAATATCCTCATTAGAACATGAATACGGATATTGTCTAAATAAACAATAAACAGTTGATAGTAAATCTATACAAGCTATAGACGGACAGTACTTTAAAGTACTGAATAGTGTCATTCCTATTGTATTGTCCCTAGGGAACATATCATAAAATACTGAGTGGTGTACTCACATCTGTGAGATACTTTCATTGCATTCCTTTTACTTGAATTAGTTAGTTTCACCCAGCAGACAAGTCCTGCCGTGGTTAGGTGCAGTAAAAAAGAAAACAGAGCTCCAGGGCTCATTCTTACACCTGACAGTTTTCTAACCTTGCTTGTGTTTGTCAGACATGTTTTTTTTTACTTTTTCGATCCAACCTGATTCATCCTCTGCCTGCTCTCTCCACTCTCTCTGGCTTCCTCCTGCATCACCTCCATCACTTACCGAACTCTTCTTCACCCCAACCCACTGTGCTCCTCCTCTGTCTTGCCTTTGAGTCATTGATGATTGTGCATGGTGCTCGCCTTTTGGTGCTTATCTGGCTTTAGTGGCTAATGTGCACACTGCGCATGTCCTTAGAGTACCGATGCAACTGTGCTTGTCAAGGTAGACTTTGGGGCTCTTTCTATGGTTTGCATTGAGTATAAGAGCTTGCATGATCTTACACTACCTCATTACCTTTGAGAAAATGACTCAGGTTCTTGGATCTGACCCCGTTCCTCTTATGGAAAGTGGTTAGCAGTTCAAGGTTACATGTACTGGAGTGACCTTAAACAGACGAATTGATTCAAATGGCAGCAGGCAACAGGGCAGCCTTGGTTGTAAAGTAATCAACCGCCATTGGATTCTGATACAATTACTGTTGTAACGCAGTAATAATTCACTATTATATGTTATATGCTGTGCTAACGCAGATGAATAAGCACCTTCTTACAGAAGATGGTAATGTGTTTTACAGTATACGTTTAACATGAACTCAGATGAAAGTGAAGTTCTCCAAAAAACACATTATTATATGCATACATGTAGAACATCTATGGCGGAGGAACCTGGAATATTTCATATCTGTATCTTTTAGTACAATAAGATTTTTGCCCCGGCAGAAAGAGACGTTTAACTACATAGAAGAAGGCAGAAGGAGAATGAAAAAGTCATCAGAGCCAAGTGTCGCGCTAAGTCACCTTCATACAAACACACACCAGCACACAGCTTCCCTTAAGCAGTCAACAATGGATCGATCTAATGGGGAGAAAAACCTCCCTTTAATGCAGTAAATCCCGACACCATCCGGAGAGGATTTATCCTCGGGTCTTTGTAGTCGGGCCTGTTAGTAGTTGCCTCACCTCAACATTTCTAGTATAGCTCAGCTTGATTCATAGTCATGGCAACAATGGGACACACTGACTTTAGTTCTTCTGGCCCACTTAGATGCTCAATGGCTCCTCCTTCAAAACTACAAGTGTCACTAAGTACGCTTTGGAGGGGCAAATCCCGATGATGATGATGATGATGAACATAATAATATTGAGTTTTTTCTTCATAAGCCTATTCAAAGAGAGTTGTGGTCTTACATTCCGGTCAATACGGTTTCCATGACAAAGAAAGGAAGCATCAATCCGTGAAGCTGTAGAACTCCTAATTTGGACATTCTGCAGCACCTCTCGAGCCCAAAATAAGCCATCGAGTGCCTAAGCCCACACAAGAGAGCAGTCGAGTGAGGAGTGCTGCCATTTTCAGCGGCGGGGGAATGGCGCCTGAGGCAGCAACAAGGCTCCAGGCAGCACAACACTTTACCTTCTTAAAATCCTGCACAGTGTATCAGTGCACGATTCCTACACTGGCTATAGAAAGGCCACCGCTGTATGGGTAGTTCATGTTTTGGGATGTATAGAGCCAAAATCCCAGCATGCACAAGAAAAGTACACAAAATATAATCAGTGTCATATATTCATACATTGGTTCATCCCAAACAACACAGTGCTAAGATCAGCAACATTATCCCCATCCCTCATACATCCAAGCATGTATGCCAGCGTATGAATCGGTAAATACCGTATCTCTTGCCCTACGGCGCTGTGACTTTAGGTGTCATATCTGTGGTTCTGGTCAGGCGGCGTCAAACTAGTGTGTCTTAATAATAACAATAAAAGACGAGTATAAATAAATAGGCGAGAGTGCGTCTTCGCCCTGAGCCAAGCCACAGGCACAGGCAGATGGAGGGCGCAAATAAGGCTTGGAAACAGATGTGTCTCTGACAGTGTGAATGTGAGACAGAGCGAGTGGAAGGTGGGGGGGGGACATGCTCATAAATAATGGACAACTCTCCTGCCGAGAAGAGGACAGTTATTCGGAGAGCAAAACGCACAAAACACCAAAAGTGACTTAAAGACGTGCAACAATCCAGTCCTACTCAAAGATTGATTCCAAATCAAATATACAAGCACTTCTTGTCAGGCCATTAGATCTCGTCACCAGTGGAATCACCAATGATGCTCATTTCTGTACTCCATGTTTGTTTGTGTAGCAATATAAAAACATATAGATTAGGGGTCTCAAACATGCGGCCCGAGGGCCAAATGTGGCCCACAGGACACTAGTTTGAGGCCCCCGCCTTGATATGAAAGTTTAATGTTAGTGCGGCCCGCGCAAGTTTTTGATATGGATGCTGTATGGTATCATGTACCCAGAAAAAAATTATTACGTTTGATTAATGTTCATGTTAAAGGTTAAATAACTGTTAATAGTTATCCTCCCTATCCGTGTGGAAGTGGTAAGTTTTTGGCTATTTAAGTTTAAAGGAAATAACTTGAAGGCTACCGTTTAGGTCGCTAGCTCTCTAGTTTTGCGAGTTAGCATGTGTCTCAAGACCCTGCAGTTGCGCAATATGTAATATTATATATGTAATATGCAAAAAGTATAAATGTGACTATAGTCGTGTTTTGTCATGTCTACAGGGCTCTAATAATGCTTTGTTAATTTTAATCTTAAAAAAATAATTTGTCTACCCACCAACTATATGTGGTTTCTTAAGTTTTTATTATTATTATCATATTTATTTATTACTGATTGATTGATTTTCTTGATTTGTTTATTTATTTTTCATCTTATTTTGTGCAGAAAAATAAAAATTAAGATATTTGAGAACAGTGGAATGTTTTATCAGAGCTTTTATTGTAGAAAATCGGAACCAAAGCACTGAAAAAGTTTGTATATTTTTCTGTTTTAAATACGTTTTTTTTTTTTTTTGGAAAACCTGATGCGGCCCAGCCTTGCCCAGACCCTAGCTCCAGTGGCCCCCAGGTAAATTGAGTTTGAGACCCCATGATATAGATGAACAAATTTGGAATGGCTGGCTTGTCGAAAAGCCTGCGGATGACTTGTCAGCTCTCATTGGCTTTTTTTGGGAACGCACCTATTTCCTGTCCCTCTTGTATCCTGGTGCACTTCGGCCTGCCTGTCAGCGCCCACACGCTGTAGTCGCACGCTGCAACACTCTCACGTGACATGTGGGAGAGCAGTGGAGTTGGCACCACAAGCAGTGTGTGTGTTACGACGTGGAAAGGAGCATGCAACAACATTGACCGCATCCTCATATGTTCATACCTTACATTGATAACTTTTAATGTCAGGAAGTTTTCCAAATGGCTTTTGACAGTTTTTAAAGATAGTATCAGGAGGATAGAACCTCAGGTGGTACCAAGTAGCTTTTGCAGAATATGGGACTTTATTTTATTGAATTCAATTGCAAAACCATAAATAAGTATTATTTGTTAGTTACACAAAAAATAACCAATTTCCACAAACAACTTGGTGTAATATACGGACAAACAAACAAATGACTTTAGTTAGCGTTTTGAGACGGAGAGCAGTGAATCATGGGAATTTCCTGGACAGTCAATGCCTGTGGCCACATGATTCAGAACATGCTTATTAGCTTTATAACAAATTTTATCAAGCCGAGAATGTTGGTCCCACAGGAGAGGAGCCTGACACCTCAAGGCTCAGCATCATACTGCTTATTTGGATTCTACTAAAATACAAACTAAAATACAAAATGCTAGAACCAATAATCATATTGTAGTAATATCACTAATTGCATCAGGTAATTCCATGACGAAGCATACTCCATTATAGGCCATACAAAGCAAAAAGAGGACGCCAGTACTCAATGCAGTAAGAAAGCAATGATTGTAGTAAACATTGTGGTGAGCATCCTGTTGTCAGCGGTGACATTTAATAGCAAACCCCCAGATGCATTGTCGCTGGCCCCCACCATTTCTTCTTAGAGGAGTAAATACGAATTTTATGGCTTGACGCCACGCTCTCAAGGCGAGAGTGATGGCTCTGCTGTGCCTTGACTCACAAGTGGAAGGAGGGCGCTTGCATGGCTGATGGAGGGAGAAAGACGGTAAAAAATGATGTCCAGATGACCTTAATGAATCCCAGTGACCTCCTGATAGTACATAGTATTCATAGTCAACACGGCAACGAACAAGAAATACAGTGGGGGTGGAAGTATTAGTAGTAGTCCCCTGCTGATTTTGTTTACCCCCATTACAAAGATATGAACAGTACAGAAATTTTATGGATTGTTATTTTAACAAAGAGAATGTACCAAAAAAAAAGACGAATTACTGTGAGTTCTAGTGTGTAACCCGCTACTTTTTTTCTCACACTTTGAACCCTGCTGTTTATACAATGATGAGGCTAATTTATGGCTGAAAGAAATAATGGACGGTGAATCTTATGCAGCGATTATATTTTGATCTGACAAATCTTAAGTAAGTTTGATCATATGTTGAATTATGACAGCTTTGAACTGCTTGGACTGCGGCAGATGTTGAACTCAGATGAAAAAAGCATCTTACATCTCATTAGCGCTAATGAGTGACGCGGGGAACATCGAGTGGAGGTAGAAGTTTGGTAGCTTGGGTGTTCAAACTAACAAAAAAATAATAATAATAAACAAAAAAACAAAAAAAAAATATATATATAGCCTTTTCTCTTTAGATAGTGCCTTTAGCTTTATTTTCCACATTTTTTGGCACATTCATGCACTGACTGCTTATTAATTTATGAATTGTTGAATGATTATTTGCCTTTTACATAAAAAGTGAACATATACTGCTTGGTTCCTCAAAGCATGGAACTACATTTGGGGCAATTTCAAGGATTCTGTGCAACTGGAGGCAACATTTGCTTAACCAAAATAATAAGGAGGAAGACAGCAAGAGTTTGGGCGGTTTGTATGGAACTTGCTTTGGCATCTGTTCCGAGGAGAGTGTGGGTGGATGTCAGACCAGGGAGTGCCGGCACATCGACGTGAGCCTCATCACTGATTTTAAACATTTTCATTTTCAGAGGACAAGAAGAACTTTGTCAACACCTGTGAGTACCTTTCCCAAAGTGTCAGCAAAGAATGCATTTCCATGATGTATACATGATGGATACATCCTTTTTACGAACAAGGAGGCATGGCTAGCATTTTAACAAGTCTGAATTGTACTGTTCAAGGTACAGGTCACATTTGAACAACAACAAAAAATGACTATTGAATATTGCCTGCCTTGCACGTGTAAAGCATTAGCTCGGCTAATTAGCTAAAAGCCAAGCCCCTCTATTTAGGCTAACAATATTGCAGTACCTACCACACCCACTTTTAGCCACTGTCCACTATCACCAACAGAATTGGAAAGGCTGCACCACTGCATGATGAAAATGACAGCTCGAGGAAAAGGGCTAATTTGCCTGGAGATGAAAGTGACACAGAGAGACTGACAAGGTGTGTGACATACGGAATTACGAGGTTGGTCAATTCTGATGCTGAAGAAAACAACTTGGCGGATAAAAACGGTAATGAATGACTTTGTGGTAGGCAACTGTTTAACTAGCCGTGTTACATGCCCTGTTTGGTAAACAAGCATGATATCATGATAATGATATCAAAAGTTTAAAAAAAACTGTGTACTAAATATCCCATATTATGATGTAGACACCTGCAGCTCTGCAGGCTTTTTTCCTCTTTAAATTTTGTGAGTGAACGAACCTGTGATCTCTCTTGTCCGTAAATTACGGCCCAAATATTTGATCTCAATGCAAACTGTGACTAAATACTTGGTGGGATGTTTCTTGTAGTTGGTCACCAGGGTTACAAACAGCCCCAAAGCAGACCGTTTCCATCCATTCCATCCCAGCCCATTACTTGTGTTACTAATGCTTTTCCTCGCGACTGTGGTCCAACTCCCTTGATATCATTAACCAGCTCCCGCCTTGTAATTCTGGGCTGATCCATGACCACTCTCACAGTCATTTTTACTCCATGAGGTGAAATCTTGCACAGAGCTCCAGAGTGAGGGCAATTATCCTTATATCTTGTATGCTTTATTTTTTTTAGATTGTATTTCTGCCATTTATTACACTAACGGTGATGTCTTTCTCTTGTAGTCCATTCCAGTCTTGTCCAAGTCTACATTCTTGTCCCTGAGGTCCTTTGACAGCTCTTCTTACCCGTGGTGGTGAAGAGGTTTGTATGGAAGAAACTGATTCTGTGAGAAATATCTCTTATCCATATAGCAAGTTGATTCATCATGGACCCATTATAGGGGTCAGAATACTTGCTGGTTAGTAAAGATTCAAATACTTTGTACTGTAGCCCCTGGAATCCCAAAGTGGGGTACGAGTCCCCGAGGGGCATTGGGTATTGCCATCAAAATAAAAAAAAAAAAAAACAGTTTGACTATGCGGAACTCAAACGCCTCATGTGAACAGCCACAGTGCAAAAGAAAGGCGACAGCTTGAAGTTGTTCTGTGTGCATTACATGAACAAATAGTTAAGTTTGATGATGACGTTGTGCATTAAAAGTGGTTCATCTTGGTGCTATGACTAATTGGTGCATTTTCGGAGCTGTACAAGACTGTCATTTGTTTGTTGACTGAGTTAACTAGGTGTTGGAAAGCCCCCAATTTTGCACGTGTTAGTAAATGTATGCTTTCACATATTGCATTGCACAGAGGTGAAGTTTAATAATGTGCATTTTAGCTTGCTGCATAATCTGTGCCCATACTGTATGTCCATTTGGCTCAGTAATAAGCCTCGTAGTGAATAAATTTCCAAACTGATTTCTGTACATAATGTGACACCGTATTTTATCATTATTTACACGTATACACGTACACCAATTATTTCCAAAGCACAGTAAAAAAGCATAAAGATCACAGTTCACCATATCCTTCCAGATCTCGTCACCACTTAAACATCAAATACACATACAAATACATTCACCAGAAAAAAACAAGAAAAACCTACCAGGTGATATCTTTACTCAGTAAAAAAAACCCATCCATTTTAAATCAGTAACCAATGTGTTGTTTCATTGTGTGATTTATATTTAAGTGTGCAGGAGTCAGAAGTCTGAAGGGGTATGCGCCTGTGAAAAGCCTATTCTTCCCCAAATGGGAGCATGACATTAATAAAAAACAAGCATTGCCCTGCTCCACAAGTCATAGAATCAGAATCTGGGACCAAAAGCTCATTGGTTTTGTTTACTGAGGTGAGCAATCCAGCAAGAAGTAGAGTTGTTCTTTACTCAAAGCTAATAAAGAATCTTTTCTGCAAAAAAGCATCTGCGTAGAGCACGATGCAGTCTAGTATGTTGTCTTGTCAGGAACTTTTCCCCGGGACGAAATGAGGCAGAGCGCTGTGTAATGACAGACAATATGCTAAGTTTGACATTTAACCTAAATGGCTAAATGCAAGAGAGTCAAATCCCATCTCCAGAGTCTTTGCACAACAAGACGGCGGTAAACTCTCTGAACTTTTACTTTGGTTGTTAGTTTATTATTAATATAAATGTATGTAGTTTGTGTTTTTGTCACATCATGACATTTATGTTCTTAGACTATGTGGCTATGAGGCGTTACTAATGGAGGTATGCACTTATTGGTCACAAAATATGTCAAGTCTCACATTGGGGTTGTTGGACATTTAACAAAGTATTGATATTCTTCATATTTGAATTCATTACACAGGCTCAAATCAATCAAATGTGGGTCAACATATGCTAAGCAAAAAACTAAAACAGCATACAGACAAGTTTGTGACTCACTAAAAATAATTCCTCCCTTAATAATCTTCATTACTATAAATAATATTATTCCGGAAAATAGTTGAGAGCATGTGTAATTAGATTCAAATATTTAATTGTGATTAATCACATTTTGTCCACAGTTAATTTGTAATTAATTACAATGAATCGCAGATAGCCGTTTTTATCTACAATAATTTAATAGAATAATTTTAGTACACCTATCAACATGAGACTGCATAATATGGTTGCTTTAAGCAATTTTTGGTTGGTAAACATTCTATTTTTTCAAATAGCTCAACACCAAAACGGTGACTTCAACAACATGGATACCATGGGTCTCATCTTTGACAAACACTGCAGTTCAAGCACAAAAGCTAATAAATGATAAGAATAAAGCTAATAAATTCCCTCACCAGCCTTTACTGCCATCTCATTGAGCGATGCGTGCGCCTGCTCAGTTCCGACTTTGTCACATCAACACAAGTTGAAATATATAGTTGTCCTCGGCTACCAGCTCGTAACCCAAATTTCTGGTTTGCAGTTCAAAAGAAAATAAACAGCCCAGAGGCGGCTTGCATCTAAAAAACACTCGTTAGTTGGGACACTCAGAATCAGAATCGGCTTCATTGGCCGTGTATTATACCACACTAGGAATATGAGGAATATCGCTCTCTTTTACAAGGTATCACAATAGTTGTTATAATATTGTTGGAACAATAATAACATGTTTACATATCAGGAAAAGTGACTTTAACGTAAGTCTTCAGGAGCCCAATTCCTGTACATTTCTGCCCTTCTTGATACCAGGCCATCTTCCTAAAGTATTCACACATGTCTGCTGACATTTCTGAGCAAGTGCTGCACTGGAGGTACCCAGATCACACAGCTAACTTGATCACTTGTTGGACTTTCTCGGGTGCCCTGAAGCCTTCTCTTTGAACTTCTTACTGATCTGATGAATGGTTGTTTTCAGTGCAGTCATACTAATAGGGATATCCTTGCCTGTGAGGCCAATTTTTGTGCAAAACAATGACGAATGCAGGTTTCCTCACAGGTAACCATGACAAACAGAGGAAAAAGAGGAAAAAACTTCAATTCCAATCACAATTCATCTTTTACAGCTTCAAGTCTGTATTCCAACTCAATCAGCATGACAGATTGAGAGTGTTAATCAGAGACTCACTAACACGAACAGATTTTCCTTTTGTTACAGGGCTAAAATGCAGTGGAAAAAGTGTTTGAGAGATTAACACAGTTTCCCATAGGAGTTTTTTGAAGTTGGGCTACATGGGAGGGCGGATTGCCGCTGCTGCGTAATGCGCTGCTGCGTCTGCAATTCTTCTTTTAATTATAACAAAGTATTTATTTACTTATTATTCAACTTTTTCCCACAACCAGCAGAACATGAACCGAGAATATTGCAAAACTGTCAATTTAATGCCAAAGTTGCTGATAGCACTTCGGCCAAGACTGTACGTAATAGTTTATAAATAGTTTATAAATCTGCAGGGAGCGTTAAACGCCGCGCAGAAGGTCATCGGAAAACCTCTCCCCTCCACGAGGGACATGTACACCTCTCGCTGCCTCAGCAGGGCAAGAAACATTGAGCTGCCACCCTGGCTTTGAGCTGTCTGACCTGATCCCACTCAAGAAGGCGCCGCAGGGCATCAGAACCAGAACAGAACCGAGAACAGTTTCTCATATTTTCCTCTATCAACAAAATGTGCAATATTTATTATGACTGCAATACTGACTGAAATGTGCATCATATCACTACCCCTAGTGAACAACATATCACTTATTCTTTATCTTTCTTAAACTATGACTTTATTTCAAAGTTGTAAATATTTGTGTATATTTTTGTCTATATTTTTGTATTAAATTAAATTAAATGTCATTGTTCATGTGCATAGTGACAGTAAAAGGTATTCTATGATATTCTACATAATAATAAACAATTCCACAGACTATCAAAACTGTCAAAAACAGTCGTAGTCAAAGTGCTCTCAGCAACTTTGCCATTACATTGACAGTTTTTCAAATGACCAGGATGGATAGGATCAGGAAGGAGTACATCAGAGGGACATTACATGTTAGAGGCCTTGGAGATAAAGTCAGAGAGGCCAGACTGAGATGGTTTGGACATGTCCAGAGGGGAGATAGTGAATATATTGGTAGAAAGGTGCTGCGTTTAGAGTTGCCAGGTAGGAGGCGTAAAGATGGTACAAAGAGGAGTTTTAGAGGAGTTGGTTATGCAAAGGGTTAGGTTTTTTTTGGCACTAAATACAAGAAAAAATGGGAAGTGCAAAAATTCTTCTTATGAATCTATCAATATTTAAATTTTTATCAGTTCAAGTCTTCCTTATATATTTTGTCACTGATTAGATGTAAATTGTGTCCATCAGGTCCATTTGTGTTCGAGTCGAGCCTCCTGCCTCCGTCGGCGATGCATGAGCTTTTCCATTATGTAGATTTCCTTGACCCAGAGTAGGGGCGTCCTCCTTTACCATTCACTTCTTATGGCTTTTTTGTCTGCTCTGAATAGAATCTTTACCGTCATGTTTTGTTTTAAAGACGTACAGTATAAGTGATAGAAATATTAAAATAAATGTCACTTTTTCCTCTAACTCGCAGTGTGTATTCCCGTACTTGTCTTATTTTGCAGTGTTTACTTGTGAAATGCATTCAACGGCATTCGATTTAAAAAGTATCGTGTGTTCATTCCTTATACGAGATTCAACCTGACAGTAGAGTTGCTGCCAATATTGATATCAGTTGATATTGATACTGATGTGCTGGACAGTGTCGGTATATCGGATGGAGGTAAAAATCCATCTCCAGCTGTCACTTTTAATAACATTCATTCATTGAGGCTAAAAGTAGCTACTGTGGCCTTGCTGTTGTCATGCAGAAGAAGCACAATGGAAGCAGATGTACTAATTATCCATCTGGGATGTTCAAATGTAGTTTGCGCGTGCAAGAATATGCTCTCTATTAGAAAAAAAAAAACTCTTCAAGGTCAGAAAGATAGGGGCAGAAAACAGAACAACTTTCTTATATCACTACAAGGAGTCTGGATGTTTCATGTTATAATTGGGTTTTTGGAAGTCGGTAAAAATGTATAATGGGAGCAAAAAGTTTTTGTGACCTTCAAGGGCAGAGAGTTAGCTCCTTTAAGGGGACTTGACCAGCAGGGGTCAGCCCACACAGGATTGAAAAATACACCCATTTACCAAGGCTGTAAGGCGGTTTGTATCAGCAAGGTTTGCAGTTGTTGTTGAATTATGTTTTGTGGCATTTCCCTACCAAAAAGGGGCCACCCATAGGAAGTCAACAGGAAGAGTGCGAGTGGAGAATAGAATGGCTTGACGCATGCATTATTTACAAGCAGTCATTTGTCTAAACTGGCTAAAAGGATGTTGACATCAGGAAAAGTACAATACTTTGAAATGAAATGACTTTACCGCTTTTACTTGAAAGTGCAGTTGCTTCCTACTCCATGTCTACTCTCATTTCCTCTCTTCACTCAGTGTTCTTTGGCCCCTTCCGCGGCCCACGCCTCCTCGAGAGCCGCAACCACATTGCGGCACCAGCCTCCTCTTTATTGTTATGTGTGCCCTGCAAAGCAATTTGGAGACAGAACAGCCTTGTTAGGGATGATTCCCTCCGACCACGGCACACACATGAAAGCATCTCAATCACTTAGATTTGTCAAGCAGCTCAGGTTCAGAGCCGAAGTGACGGATCTAAGTCTCTCTTGGCAAATCCCCCCCCGTGCCCCTATCTGCTGCTTCTCTTCTTTACTTTTCTTCCTTTCTCATATCTCATTTACATGTCATATGACAACTACTGCACACAAACATTCATTCATTCATTTTCTACCGCTTTTCCTCACGAGGGTCCCGAGGGTGCTGGAGCCTATCCCAGCTGTCTTCAGCCGTGAGGCGGGGTACACCCTGGACTGGTCGCCAGCCAATCACAGGGCACATATAGACAAACAACCATTCACACTCACATTCATACCTATGGACAATTTGGAGTCACCAATTAACCTAGCATGTTTTTGGAATGTGGGAGGAAACCGGAGTACATGGAGAAAACCCACGCATGCACTGGGAGAACATGCAAAACTCCACACAGAGATGGCTGAGGGTGGAACTGAACCCTGGTCTCCTAGCTGTGAGGTCTGCGCGCTAACTACTAGACCACCGTGCCACCGCACACAAACATAATACTTTTATATACCCACAAAAGTAAAGTTTTAATGATGTCATCACAACGTGTCCTTTTTGTGAGCACCGAACATGACAAAACTAAGGAAAAAGGAAAGGAAAAAAGGAAAAACTTCCTCAAGGACATGATATCACCTCTGACAAATGAGTGAGCCCAACTCAGTCAGTCAGCTACAAACATGAGAGTTTGAACATTTTGTTTTTCCAGAGCAAATAGTCTAACTTAGCATGTTGCTGCAGTTAATGAAAAAAAAGAGAAATAGTTTGAGTTTTTCTTATAAAAACCCATTATTTTTATGTCAAACTGAAAACCATGGTCTTCCATTAGAGATTTGGATATGAAGTCCAAGCACCTCTCCTCCAGGAAAAAACTCAGCCACTATTGCTGTGCCTCACTGCAGAAAGATGTCAGCAACAACTCCTGCCAGCTCGGGTACCAGCGGAAAAAGGATCTGCACAGCTGACTGACACCTCTCTGTACTTTATTGTCCCATTATGCAATAATAATGATGTCACATTTCCATGAAATACATTACACAGACTGTAGAATGTCATGGATAATAAATGTTTCTGCATATAGGCTACATGCAGACAAACCCATGTGCACTTAGACCAGGGTTGGCAACCTTTAGACATTTTGCCCACTTTCTCCTTAAAACATTCATTCATTCAAGAAGGTTGCGGGGGTGCTGGAGCCTATCCCAGCTGTCTTCGTGGCGAGAGGCGGGGTACACCCTGGACTGGTCGCCAGCCAGTCACAGGGCACATATAGACAAACAACCATTCACACTCACATTCATACCTATGGACAATTTTGAGTCACATGTGGAAGGAAGCCAGAGTTCCCGGAGAAAACCCACGCATGCACGGGGAGAACATGCAAACTCCACACAGAGATGGCCGAGGGTGGAATTGAACCCTGGTCACCTAGCTGTGAGGTCTGCACGCTAACCACTCGACAGCCGTGCAGCCTTCTTAAAACATAAAACAAAACATAAATGCTTTATTCATTCATTCATTTTCTACCGCTTTTTCCTCACGAGGGTCGCGGGGGTGTTGGAGCCTATCCCAGCTGTCTTCGGGCGAGAGGCGGGGTACACCCTGGACTGGTCGCCAGCCAATCACAGGGCACATAGAGACAAACAACCATTCACACTCACATTCACAATTTGGAGTCGCCAATTAACCTAGCATGTAGAGTACCCAGAGAAAACCCACGCATGCACAGGGAGAACATGCAAACTCCACACAGAGATGGCCGAGGGTGGAATTGAACCCTGGTCTCCTAGCTGTGAGGTCTGTGCGCTAAGCACTCGCTCACCGTGCCGCCCCATGAATGCTTTAAGAAGAATATAAAATGTGAATAAAGCGCACAGTAGCGTTGCTTGGACAGGCATGGACAAACAGCTCATTAGCATTAAAGCTACAAGCACGCAAAGCAACATGTTCCCAGGAACGCCTACTTTTAAATTGTCTAAATTTCAGCTTCATTCATCAAGGCCAGATGTTGGACAGTCCACAATTGTGACCCATATCTGGAAGTTATTTTAAATTGCTGAAGAAGAGGCTGGTATTTAAGTGGAAGTGATTGAGGACGTAGGGGTTGACAAGGTGCAACAGTGTACTCACAGCCTCGTACAAGCAAGCATCACGTCGCCTGTGTCGCTCTCCCACCAGAGTCACCTTGTCACAGTCACTGAGGGCTTCATTAAAATGGATTGCGCCCTCCCTCCCGTCTCGCCCTCCTCTCACGCCTGATTCGCTGTCACTCCATCACATCTTCCCCCTTATTCTCTGCTGCCAATATTTGTCTCTTTGAGTCCCATTCCGTCTGCTGAGATATGGGCTTTGCCCTGACAAAAAGGCAACTACACTGGTAAAATTTAGTCCTCAGCCTGTGCCTGAAAATCATTTTACAATCGAGCCACAGCAGATGATTGCACACATGGGAGCTCCATTAAAGTCACACAGCGGCTAACATGAGAGAGAGAGAGGCTGCCATGTTCTTTTCTCTCTTTAGAGGACAGTGCATTTGATTGGACGTGTTAATGCGATGTAGATCTTTAGCACACAAATTTTAGGGCTTCCGTCAACACTTCTATTCTGTTTGCACCAGTGATCCCAATAAAGCCACGGCTGCGTGCGTTTGAATTTAGTAGGAAATTGGTAGTGTTTTTTCCGGGCTTTAGCGTCATTACGGAGATCTTTCCCATTTCTGTAAAATTAGAGTCGAGCTCTCATTCTAGTGTGTACAAGAAAAAAAGCTGGCAGCAAAAGAGATAAATGTGCACCTGCAGCTTTGACAACAAGGGGCTCATCTCTATTTATATATTAAAAAACACACATTCAGTATGACGCATTGCAGTGGCAAACAATGTTCAATTAAGCGTGAGTATTTTGATTTTTGTAAACCTCTTTTTGCATTAGATGGTGCAGCTGTGTCTAATGAAGTGGCAGGCAATTTCCCATCTCTCCTTTTTGCGTTTCAACACAGTTTTGCAATTCAAGTATATCATCTTGGTAGCCACTGTTTTTATTTCTATTAGGCGCAGGAGTGAAAGCAAACGTGACTTTATAAAGAGGAAGCAGCTCCTGATGAGTTGACTTAATCATTAAACAATACAGCGCTTGGATTTGAACGGACTGCAGTGCGCTCTCTTTAATAGGGTGTTTAAGTTCATTCAGTCTGTTTGTGGTCCTCCTTCGCTCCCCTCTCGAGACTGCTTCTGAGTGTTTTGGATAATGTCTCTGCTCGTAATTACCTCGCCTCGGCCGGCCACGCAGGACTGTTGATGAATGCACACCGCAAAAACTACCTCAGCGACATCTTCTAAGCCTCCCGAAATAATCTAGCCGTGCTCGTCTCGCAGTCAGACAAGCGCTTTTCTTTGTGTGGGTCAACGCAACCTCGGCCTGCTTCAATACTTTCACCCCTGAATGCACTCAAAGACTCTTAAAAGGCACAATAACAACGGCAGTGAGGATCGATGGAGGGCATGAATCACAATGGTGGACACAGTCGTTAAGAACCGAGATTTAATTCACTTTTCCACAAAAACTTGTGCTAGATTACCCCGGGCTGCAAGAAACGACTATTTTAATAACCTGTCGGGGTCGGCACGGTGGATAAGTGGTTAGCGCGCAGACCTCACAGCTAGGAGACCAGGGTTCAATTCCACCCTCAGCCATCTCTGTGTGGAGTTTGCATGTTCTCCCCGTGCTTGCGTGGGTTTTCTCCGGGTACTCCGGTTTCCTA
Organism: Doryrhamphus excisus; assembly: GCF_030265055.1. NCBI lineage: Eukaryota > Metazoa > Chordata > Actinopteri > Syngnathiformes > Syngnathidae > Doryrhamphus > Doryrhamphus excisus. The sequence continues at coordinate 24,778,415 of NC_080468.1, read as the reverse complement.
TTACATTCCAAAAACATGCTAGGTTAATTGGCGACTCCAAATTGTCCATAGGTATGAATGTGAGTGTGAATGGTTGTTTGTCTATATGTGCCCTGTGATTGGCTGGCCACCAGTCCAGGGTGTACCCCGCCTCTCGCCTGAAGACAGCTGGGATAAGCTCCAGCACCCCCTGCGACCCTCGTGTGGAAAAGCGGTAGAAAATGAATGAATTAATTAATCTGTCGATTATTTTTTCCGATTATTCAATGTTTTTTTTCACCTCTTTTTTTCAGAAATAGAAGCTCTCAAATAACAGAGCAAATAAGTGAAATAAGTAAATGTACACAAACATACAATCATAATCATTTTTTTTAGTCGATTAATCTGAAGTTTGTCATTTCAATGAATGGAGTATTCGTTGGACCAAATGAATATGCAGCAAACTTTTAGAGTTGGTGGATGGGTACACATCATATCAGAAAAGAATACAAAAATTAAAGCAAACACCAAGATAATAGGTCGATTAATTAGGTAATTGATTAACCATGGATTAATTGTTGCAGTTCTTGTAGCGAATGAAAGGTGAGCTAAGCACAAACCGACAATGTGGAAATCACTGCAACTTCTCTCAAAAGGTGAACACGGTGCAGTTATTTATGAGATGAAGTGTGTGGGACGTGAAGAGAAGACAAGGGCCTTTTGTGTGGGACAGCAAAATGTGAGAAATGATGTTTGTTTTGCTCATTTCTGCTGCATAAATCTCGCTGATAAGAAGCGTGTCCTGGTACACCGGCATCATCCGATATAGCACACCAAGCTGGAAAATAACCGTTAATAATAACTGCCCCCACCCCCCACAGAGGATTTACAGCAACACTATTGAAAACACTCCGTCTCGCTTCTCGACGGTCCCTCAGGTGGCCACTGAAGCTGCAAACGCCTCATCATGGACGGCCCCTGCTGCCCCCCCCCTCTGCAGTAAATGTGGGAGTCACTCGAGGTCGCTCGAGCGTCTCCAGGAAAGACTGTGACTCAGTGGACCAACCAAACGTAATCTATTATTTTATCCTGGTGGTGGAATTGTCTTCATGGTCTGTGGTCTAATCCTTTAGTTGCTTTGAATATTTTCTGGGGTTGTTCTGCAGAGGGAGCATCAATTAAGTATACTAGATGGACGAAAATCATTACTCAACCGAGCAAGACTGTTTGGACAATTGGATGCTTTGTGGGAACACTTTGGGAAAGACCGTGTTTCTGTTCCCAGTGCATAAAAAGCATGCTTGGATGAGTTTGATGTGGAAGAAGTCCACCTTTGGAGATGATAACATCATTCATTCATTCATTCATTCATTTTCTACGAGGGTCGCGGGGGTGCTGGAGCCTATCCCAGCTGTCTTCAGGCGGTACACCCTGGACTGGTCGCCAGCCAATCACAGGGCACATATAGACAAACAACCATTCACACTCACATTCATACCTATGGACAATTTGGAGTCTCCAATTAACCTAGCATGTTTTTGGAATGTGGGAGGAAACCGGAGTACCTGGAGAAAACCCACGCATGCACGGGGAGAACATGCAAACTCCACACAGAGATGGCCGCCCATGATAACATCAGTATCTTCATATTTCATATTTCTCGGACCAAAGTTAGAAATAAATATGGATAGTTTTGATTGCGATTATGTCAATCCAGGGATCATTGAGAGAAGCGGGTTCCACTGCATTACCGCAATCCATAAGAAACAGGATCCATGTCTTGCTGCATGTTCATGCTCAAGCAAGAAATCGGTCTCGGTCCACCCGTTCTGCACAACAGGATTCAGTTGATTGCATTCACACTTGACGACAGGAAGTGTAGGAGCAGTGTAATCAAAGACTTGCAACTTGGACTTGGCATCCGTGACTCAGTCTGAAGACTTTGAGTAAAATGCGTCCCCACACAAAACATTTAACTACCGTGATGATTATTGTATCGTTTCCAACAAAGCGGCAAAGGTTCCCCACAGCATCGGCCGCATTGGATACATACACACAGAGTTAATTAGGTTAACTAAATATTTTATGTCTTGAGAAGTTCATTTGGCTTTCTTGCACTGCCTAAATCCGGAATGCTGTGTCTGCACTCTATTTCTGGGAAACAGTCTTGTTACTAAAACAATTGATAGATGGTGGTTTTGTTAAAATGATATTTTATTTGATAAACAGTGCTTACCATTATAATTTTAAGACTGGCAACTTACTTCCCAACGCTGGTAAAAATGCACCAGAGTCCCTTTTAACCCAACCAAACATGGCCAATGGGGATGCTGACGGGTCAAAGAAAGGGGTTGTCTTATATTCGGGCCAGACACATACACATTGACACACATTGACCTTCTCTGTTCACCTTCTCTGTTCTCTGCAATCTCTGTTAGGCATTCCTCACAAGTTATTTCCATGAGAGCAGACATGATGCTCCAAGATTGCCCCTCTGATGGATTGAAACAATTATCTTCTATCTTAGTGAGCCTCTTTGGTCTGAACAAACTGGTATTGATTGCACGGCAACCTTGTGACTGAGAGGACAGGCGATGAACAACACCTTCCTTCTTGTGTACTCCAACAACTATAATCCTGGCATGGGAAGGGGGGGTGGGGGAAAGATCTTCCCATTGCTCGCTAAAGTGTTGTAACAGACTCATGCATTATTGATGAACACAATCGGCGGCTACCAAAGTGTCAAACACAATCAGCGAGGCCGAGGCCAAACTGATACAAACTGTTACATGAGCGCCCGGCGGAGGACAACAAACAGCCTTTAAGGATTTCGGAAGACGAGCAGAGATGCCTTACAAAGATATCGAGAAAAAAGCCAGCAAACAACAGGACATCGTCAGACTTTCTGTTTGATAAAAGGTATCAGAACCCATTCAGTTTTACTTGATGCTATGGAGGCTAATTACCTCAACCAAGGACGCTATGTATTTTATCTGTGTGTACTGTCTTTGCACTCTCCTGAACCGATGCACACAAAATGGGGAAAATTTGTAAAACCATTCCGGTGTTGCCTCTGCTATTATTTATCTGACAAATACATCACATGGTGCCAATTTTATTAAATGTCTTATGTCGAATGGACTTGAAATTTCAGCCACATGCTTAATATGTAACTTAAACAGTTATTTACAAGTGCCCGCAAGGCCTGCTGGGTAGTCCAGACTCCTCTGACAAGGTCTTCTACATATTTGCAATCGAGCAAAAATGTGACAAATATGGCACAAAGTCGGGTGGCACGGCGGTCTAGTGGTTAGCGCGCAGACCTCACAGCTAGGAGACCAGGATTCAATTCCACCCTCGGCCATCTCTGTGTGGAATTTGCATGTTCTCCCTGTGCATGCGTGGGTTTTCTCCGGGTACTCCAGTTTCCTCCCACATTCCAAAAACATGCTAGGTTAATTGGCCACTCCAAATTGTCCAAATTGTGAGTGTGAATGGTTGTTTGTCTATATGTTCCCTGTGATTGGCTGGCGACCAGTCCAGGGTGTACCCCGCCTCACGCCCGAAGACAGCTGGGATAGGATCCAGCACCCCCCGCGACCCTCGTGAGGAAAAGCGGTAGAAAATGAATGAATGAATGAATGAATGGCACAAAGTTGGTAGGACCACAAGCTACCCAGCATGCCTTGCGGCAGGACTATGTTGATGTAATTGTGGCTTGGGTATTTTGTGTAGATATTTATTTGTATGACACATGAAGGTTACATTGTGTGTTCTTTGTACAATCTATTTCTTGTGCGACTTGTGCATGCCAGAATAGCACCGTCGAAACCAATTGAAAAGGAATGAGTGCAATGTATTCAAATGTTACTATTTGTTTTCATCATGGCTTTAATTTAATTCTTTTATCACACGCGCCGGTATCACTGTAAGCTGTCTGCCTTCTCTTATCTTTTATTGTGATGGAGTGTGCATGAACTGGATGAACTTAGTCATGATGAAGCCAATTTCATGACAGCTCTGTCAGGAACATGGCCTGGCTAAATTGAATTAACCTTTTTTCAGACTTCCAGATAAGCTCATGAAGATCCATATTGCTGCTGGCGCCGCTCATTCTCATCATCATTATCATTATCGTCATGCCGCTTGACCGTAACCAATCCTGGAACAGCTTTCTGACTGTGCAGGCATGTGAATTATATGCAAAAATAACCATTCCCACACTTAATTAGTTGTCCCTGAATGGACGAATCTTCATAAAAGGTGTGCTTGGATGAAGACGGTGAGCTTTATAACACTGTGCTTGTGTTTTAACTGATAGCAAACAGCAACATCCTACCATCCTGCAACACCCTGAGGCTGCAGCCATCTATTCATCTATCCTTTATAGCACCTTTAAAACCTCTGCAGCATGTGTCACGCACACACAAGTCTGCCCGAGGCGTTATAATAGTAATCACTGGACCACTGCGTTTAATGCCATGATTGCTTCAATAAGCCACCGCATAAACATGCTGACTATTAAACACTACAACACAACTCTCGTGCAGATCAATACTGTGGTGATGTTTTGCAACAAAGAAAAGGTGCTACATTCACAGAAAATTAATGACAAACATTCTATACATGGCATGCTCCCCACTTGCCTTTTGGAGGCGGATTGTGTACGCTCCAGATGGAGAATTAGACAGGAAAGGCATTGGTGCACCTGTATCCCCTTCACATCTCATCTTGTCTCAGCCTCTCATGCAAACACTCGGCTTGTTTTATTTTTGCATGTCGACTGGATTTAAAAAAGAAGCTGCAGGCGTGAGCTTTTTTTTTTTTTTTTTTTTGCAGCAGGAGGAAATGTTCATACGAATACACACCTGTCTCATCTTCTTCATGACAGAGTCACACCGAAATAAACAACAACAACAACGAACCCCAAACACAACTGAGTTTGTTTTTTAACTAAGTGTGACAGAGTTGCTGTGTTTCACTTCATTTTATTACATTCTACAGCTTTTTACCTGTTTTTGCTCCCTGATAGCTAAGTACTCAATTTGGGTTGGGTTGTCATGGTGATAACATTAACTGGAAGTGACCCCTCTAAGCTGTATAAAAAGATTACTAGAGGTTTCCTCCAATATCTTGGCCGTATGGTAATATGATATGATATACAGTATATAGTACATATGGCTTAGCCTACAGGGTTGCAGGTGTGCTGGAGCCAATGGATATATTGGTAAATACTATATAATAAAACCTGCTGGTTGGGAAGTACATCTTCCCTCGGTTCTCATGTGTCTGCTACTGTAGGTCGCAGAATATTGTAGCTTGAGCAGCTGGCAGGTGGGAATAATTCCACAGGAATGATGTGTGGCTGCAGGAATGCCTACTTCATTGGACCATCACCAAAGCAGAACAGCATAATGTGGAGAACTGACACATTCAGATGGGGGAATGTTTATATAATGGAACCTCAGGCTTCATAGTCTATCTGTTCCAAAAGCTCAGATGAAACCAGATCAATCTTTCCCATAAGAAATAATGGAACTCCAGTGATTTGTTAAATATTTAAATATTGTCATTCATTCATTCATTTTCTACCGCTTTTTCCTCACGAGGGTCGCGGGGGGGTGCTGGAGCCTATCCCAGCTGTCTTCGGGCGAGAGGCGGGGTACACCCTGGACTGGTCGCCAGCCAATCACAGGGCACATATAGACAAACAACCATTCACACTCACATTCATACCTATGGACAATTTGGAGTCGCCAATTAACCTAGCATGTTTTTGGAATGTGGGAGGAAACCGGAGTACCGGAGGTAAACTACACAGATATACCAAGCAGAGAATCGAAACTAGGTCTTCCTGACTGTGTGGCCGATGTGCTAACCACTCATTCAACATGCGGCCCTGAAAGTGAAAGTCAAATAGGAAATGAATGTATCAATAATTAACAAAATAAATACTAGACAAGAAAATAATGGGAAATGAAACAATAAACTATGTTTTTTTTTTTAATCTGATTCAGATGGTTAATTGTATGAGACCACGGCTCGTTTCGCCTGAGGTTGAGAATAAAGAAAGCTCCATTGTGAAATAAGTCTTCCCGCCTGTTTAAGCCCACACTTACAAAATACGACAGAATGGAAGTTAGTCTTACAAGGTACAATACTAGTATGTACGGCTGACAAAAGCCAGGAAATGCTCAGGTGGCATGCGTGGTGGTTGCCAGGTATGGGCACGCGACTAATTTGTGACGCGCGCTTTTTAGATGTACCTTGTCAAATATCAGTGTTTGCATGTTGGCTAATTCATGCCCTATATCTCGTGCAATGTGATCAATATAGTTCAATGGCCTCCTCTGTGAGGGCAGGGTAGTCTCAAATAAATGACATCAGATATGATTTGTTCCTTGGCACGGAGACAGTGACCAGCAATTTGTCTTCTACAACAAGCTACAATAGAAGAAATGGGTGCAATATCTTCTTAGATCTCCGCTTTTGTTTTGTGCTCTCTCCAAATGATATTCTATACTCTCATAAGAAGCCGTGTGTATGAGCCATGAAGCCCGTCCGGCAGGGCCTTTTTGATGGTGAATGGGGCCATGTACTGGAAATCTTAGATGAGAACTTCCTGGCCTCAGCCATCCAGAATATGGGTGATGGATGGGTCTTCCAGCATGCTACTCATCTGAAGCAACAAATGAGTCGCCCAACCTTAATGCCATAGAAAATCTGGCAACCTCACAACTTCAGAATTTGGGGAACATCTACCAAAAAAGATGTTCATGTTTTTATAAGTGGTTATTTCCCACACTGTATGTGACCTCTGATAGGTATCTAGTATACTGTGTTCAACTCGTGTTTGTTAGCCACAATGACAGACTGAAGGCTGTTTACATGCATGCCATTTCCCCCCCAAACTGATTAGGAACATGCTGCTGTCACAAGGCACGCTGAATATTCCAAGCACGAGTGTTGGGAAGCAGTGGAAATCTCTCAGGGGTCTGCTCCGTCGGCAATGGATAAGAGGCTTACATTTTCAAGCCATACAAAAAAAAAAAGTTTTTGCACACAAATGGGATTAATTTCATCATTGTGCAGCAAAGCATTGTGGCTGGCATTAGAAGCAGGGAAAATGGGAAAATGGCCCGGGGTATCCATGTCACATTCCGGCTTTTTTTTTTTTAATCATGGTGGTAAACAATTTGCTGACTCTGTTTTTGGACATGGTTAAATATGGCTTTCATTCAGTTTGGTAGTTGAAGCCATTAAAAACATGAAAAAAAAACAAAGCTGCAAATATGCTAGAACAAAACTTCCTCACTTGAGGATAAAGAGATGGCCCGAGTTAAGTCCACAAGATCCACATTTGTATTCTGGAATAGAAGATGAAGACAATTTGCAGACTTAAATAAAGCTGTCTTTCTACTTTGAAGCCACTGTCACCCTTGTGAAGGAAAAAAAACAACAGGGATGTGCTGGTGTGTATGTGATATGTTTGCAAAAAGCATCTGAATGGACTAAGATTAGAGCAAGATGAGAATGCATGATGGCGAATGAATTGGCTTCTGTGAGATGGTCACTAACTGTGAGGGAGCCTAATTGGAATGAATGGTTTGGTTTGACTGTAATGGATTGAAATGACACCCGCCTTATGAACACACTCGGACTCACAATCACATTTATTGTGGTTTTCCAACAGCCGAGATCTCATACCATTTAGTTCTGGCCTAAAATTGTTGCCAAAATTTTGCCAGGTTTCACACACTACCTCGGTAATCGTACGATTTTGCACATAAACTTATTTCAACAAACTTATTTTTAAAACTTATTTTTCCTTAGATGTGGATGGACTACTCCCAGCATTACTTGTCTATTCAGCCATCTTGGATAACACAACACAGACTCTAACAATACTTCCATTACAAAATACTAAGTACTAAGAATCAAACCCGTTGGTGAAACTCAGTCTTGTCATGTTGTTAATACACTGTGTGAGTCCACAGTCTTTATTACCAAAGTGCCTTTTAGCTTGCTTTCAACCCAAAACCAACACCAGAAGTCTTTGTCCCCCATCCCTATTGCCTTCTATGACGTCATGACTGCTTGACTGTATTCTTTGCTAACTAATGTGGTTAAACCTCAAGTCTCAAGTTTTGTGTTAACGTTACTAATTAATTGGATTTACATGTTTTTGTATGATTCCGTTTTAGCCAGACCCTTTGGAATGAGTTTGTAGGAATGTTGGGTGGTGTTTGGACCACATCAGCCATATTTCTGTCAGAATACCGCAGTGCCACAGTGGCAAAACACGTTCACAAGCAATTCAAATTACAATTACACCAACTGGAAAAGGAATGTACCAAATCTCAGCGTGATAGGATGTGAAAACATTTGGACCAATCAGCTACTACATTCCTTTTCTCGTTTATCTTAGTAGCAGACAAGTGCAAAACACAAAAATACACAATTGCACTACCCGGAAGGGGATTGTACCCCTGTTATACCTTCATTAAAATATTTCCTGGACTCCTTCCTAACTAAAACCTAAATAAAAAACATCTTTGTTGGCTTTATCACGTCTACTATTCAATGGTTTGGTCAACTTTTAACATATGAAGGCCTTACTTTTTGCAAAAACTACTTCCTGTATAAAGACAAAATTAATTTATTATACATATTTGGTCTTTCTTACCCCAAATAACAAGGAGAAATGAGAAATGCACTGCAGACAAAATGCTCAGGTCTCATGAGGTTAGGACAAATAGTTGTTTATGTCCATGCACCTGCAAAGAGGTTTTGCTGAATGGTGGCTATATTTATCAGCCAATCTTGCTGACACGTGCTTGTCAATTGCCCATAATAGGTGTGTACCAAATTTGGTGGTGATTCAGGTAAAGGTCACCGTACATTGAGGTGTCACAATTGTCAAATGACTGTCTACACTTTGCAATGTTTTCACCCACTACAATATTATAAAACCTTCTACTGTATGTGGATTAGAATGCTTTTGGCTGGTAGTAAGTTATGAACAAATTTGTCTAAAGACCGACCAGGAAAAGTATACATCATACTCTCAAATAGATGCGATTTCAATCATTTGGTGCAACAAATAAGCTGTAATATTAAAAAAAAAAGCAACCTGAACTATGTTCATGTATTAGCACTCCAATTAATGGTCCTTTTCCTGACTAATCTGCATAACGGATACATGTAGTATGGCATTACTCAGCTCTCTGCATAGCTAATTGGCATAATGTAATTAGCAAGAGGTACCTCTTGAGAATCTGTAGCAAAAAAAAAAAGATTGACAAACAAACACACACGCACACACACAAGCATGTCACATTATGAAGACAGATTACGACTTAATGTCAAGTTGACTTGCAAGTCACAACTTCTTCAGCGCATCTTGCAAAATCCAACCAAAATTAACATTTAAAACATGAGATTTAAATCAATTAGTAACTGGTGTTATTGATAAATAGATATGGTATTATGAAACGTTTTCACAGAAATGAATTACATAAAACAGTAGAAGGCCAAGCTATGTTTCCTCGACAAACTCCAGATAATAACATAACACCACGATTGATGACGCTTGCAGCTATTCCCACTTGTTGTATTTTCAAATTTTCTGCTTCCCTCCGACCAATTTAAATCCCATTTAAGATGAATGTGGTAAAGCATTTCCATTAAATTTCAAGTCACACTCACCCCCGGGTGGCTCCTTAATAGAAGAGGGCTCATGACCCTCAAGCATCTTCAACTAACCTGCTGTAAGCAAAGTATTGTGATGAGTCTCTTTTCTATCGTAATGTGTGCGTGTGAGAGAGATTACAATCTGTCTACTGTGGGCCCAGTGGTCACCTACAAGGACTCTGCTGCATAAAATATGAGCATTTGTAAGCCTAAGAGTGCAGGCAGCACTTTTTTTTAATCAGAATGTGCAATAAATTATGTCTGCATCTGATAAGAGGCCATGTTTTCAGAAAGTCAAAGATCCTCGATATAACAGGTGATCGCTATTGTTTTTTTTAAACACCCTAGACCAGGGGTCTCAAACTCACGGCCCGTGGGCCAAATGTGGCCCGCAGGACACTAGTTTGAGCCCCCCGCCTTGATATGAAAGTTTAATGTTAGTGCGGTCCGTGCAAGTTTGATATGGATGCTGTATGGTATCATGTACCCAGAAAAAAAATATTACGTTTCATTAATGTTCATGTTAAAGGTTAAATAACTGTTAATAGTTATCCTCCCTATCCGTGTGGAAGTGGTAAGTTTTTGGCTTTTTAAGTTTAAAGGAAATAACTTGAAGGCTACCGTTTAGGTCGCTAGCTCTCTAGTTTGCGAGTTAGCATGTGTCTCAAGACCCTGCAGTTGCGCAATATGTTGTAAATAGAAAGAGTATAAATGTGACTATAGTCGTGTTTTGTCATGTCTACAGGGCTCTAATAATGCTTTGTTCATTTTAATCTGAAAAAAATAATTTGTCTACCCACCAACTATATGTGGTTTCTTAAGTTTTTATTATTCGCCGTTTTATTATAATTATTATATTTATTTATTTATTACCGATTGATTGATTTTCTTTATTCTTGATTTGTTTATTTATTTTTCATCTTATTTTGTGTAGAAAAATAAAAAGTAAGATATTTGAGAACAGTGGAATGTTTTATCAGAGCTTTTCTTGTAGAAAATTGGAACCAAAGCGAAGTTTTTAAAATTTTTTTGTTTTTAATAAATGCATTTCTTTTGGGTTTTTTTTGGAAAACCTGATGCGGCCCAGTCTCACCCAGACCCGAGCTCCAGTGGCCCCCAAGTAAATTGAGTTTGAGACCCCTGCCCTAGACAAAAGTCCTCTGTATCAGAGGTCACCAACCACTGGGCCGAGCCCCGGTTACTGGTTTTTGGGGGGTAATGATTTCAATAAAAAGCCAGTTTTTAAAATTAATCTAACGTGTGAATAAGATTGTGAATGGTTGTTTGTAAGTTAAGATAAAATAAGGTTTTATTAGTCCCACAAGATAAAATGTCTTAAAATGACTTATATACACTATATACATACTAAGACTAAGTCACGTACGGTTATTGCACGGTTATTGTACAGGATTTTTTGGGGAAAATTAAAAATGTATTTATTATACAGTCTGTAGACAACTGTAGTCTATATGTTTCCTGTGATTGACTGATGACCAGTCCAGAGTGTAAAACGTCAACATTTGCAGTACCTGACATAGCTGAAATCAAAACTTACACATTTACCCGTCCCTTTGAAGAACAGGCAATAATATGTGATTTATTTTTAACGTAGTGCAGTTTGTTGCTGTTTTTCTCAATTTATGCACATTTTTATTCTGATTCTTGTGTTTTCATATGATCAGACCCTCCAGGATTTGACAATGTTGCGATTGTGCTAATTTCGCACTAATCCCCAGAAATTATGTGCAGCCTTGCAAATTAAAATTCATTTTTGGACAATCATCTGCAGTTGTCCCTGAGTTGCACTCAGACATGCACAACAACTCTCTAACCAATCAAATGTGTCCCTGCATCGCCCACCCACGTCCTTCCTTGTTTACATTGACACAGATGTCGAGGTGTGATGGTAATCCCTAATTGACTCTCATTTACCAACACAAATCACCGCTATAAATCGCTTTCTGTCTTAAATTGTGGACGGAGCAGACAGCACACAATAAGGGAGCCTTTGGTAGTGTTTTGTTTAAAAATGATGGATGGACACTTTCACTTACTCCGGCAAATTATTTATTCCAACAAACACCTAAATGCCTGGTTCGGACATTGAAGACACGTTTTTTGTCATGTCAAGAAAATTCTAGTTGTACTTAGACACAAGACAAATTTACTCAGTTTGTACGTCTTTGTATGTTGTCCATTCAGCCAATGTGTGTCTTTTGTATGTTTTTCTGATGTCTGGTTTGAGCAAAATGGCAAACATTGAGGAAAAAGCTGAAAGAAACAAACAAGCGGTCTTTGTATTGACCATTGTGTCGACGTGTGTCCAACATAAGAGGGCATTTTTTTGTAATATGAACACAAAAGTGATGAATTGTTTGACACAGACATAAATGGGGCTGACTTAATCTGGTTCCACTGTATTAGGGATAGGAAATTACCACAAATAACAATATAAATTAGTATCTGGATCCATTCCTTCATTCCAACACTAGTGGTCAATATAGGCGGCTCAAGCTTGGTTCTGTCCAACCTTTCATTTCTGCAAGAGGGCAGTTTCCCTTTCTTCATGTGCAATAAAAAAAAAAAAACAATTTGTCAAAGAAGACAGGCCTGTTCATTATTGTAATTTGGCCTTTTCCGAGTAGAACAACACTTCATAGCTTCAGGCCCCCGGGAAGGCTGACAAATCAATTTTAACTGTGTCCACAAGCACCAGCACTGATAACGCTTTATTATTTGAGGTCCTTCTTCGAATTGTATTTATGCCAGCACGCAGCCAAAATAAATGCATCATCTGGAACCAACTGGCACACACTCCGGCACGGCCGCTGTTTTCATGCTGGCTTGTGGCCACGCTTTATAACAAAAACAACTTCCCACCAACTCCATGATCCTCTTCACAGATCCATTTCACTTCTGTCTGCAGCAGGTCTACACTTAATTTAACATTCCACCGCGGCTTCCTTCAAAGTGATCAGGTCAGTGGTTCCAATCCCAAAGATTTCCTTGTCGCATTTCCCCAAAGCTGACCTGGTCACTCAAATGAAGCGGAAATGGCAGACGGGCTGAGTCAAGGTTGACGGTAATTCATTTGCGGGGAAACAAGATGCAAAGAGTAAACACACTTAGCTTGCAAACTGTGCCATGCTGTTTTTTTTTTCTCAATGGTCTGCCCCGATTGTGCCCACGCTTTGTCAAGGTGAAGCATTTGTTTAGATTTTGTTTCATTAGGGAAGTGGCTTGCTCTCCTTGGCTGAGGGTGCCCTTCCACAGCCTCCAGCTCAACAGTAAACAGATTAGGACTGCAACATTTGTTGATATGATGGTGTGTTTACGCTCTATCATATCAGTATTTAGAATTAAAAGTACTTTCAAACTTAACGTATATTTGGGCCCCACTGGGCGGCAGAAGACGTCAACACAACATTCACTCATCGTCATGAAGGTGAGCTGGAGTCTGTGACCAGTACACCCTGTACTGGTCACCCAACAATCACAGGACACAAATGGACGCCATTCACACCTATGGACAATTTGGAGTCTACGGTTATTTTTTTTTTTTTTTTTTGGAATCGGGGAAAAAGTCAGAGTACGCAGAAAAAACTCAAGGTACAGAGTCCACTGCAGGATGTTCCAATGATGAGTCCTTTTTTGGTGGGAATGGGAATGACCAATCATCGCAAAATAGTCAGTCACATCTGCGAACAAACAACAGGTGTCCGAACACCCCCCCAGAGAAAACCAGCCATGCACCTCACAGCACATCACTGGTGCAAAAGCATCATGTCAGCTCGGAATGATCCAAACAACATAAAACGAGTACTCCAGCGACAGCCTTTAGGTACTCAAGACCAATCATTTATTTACTGAATGCTTAAGTCCGTATTCATGAACAAAGTCCCTCGTTCTCGCAATTGAACAATCCAATGTGACATGTGATGCCTCATTCGGGCCTTATATTCCCACGCAGTGCTTCATCTTTACCAGACACAGCGCTGTGTGCCAAGCACAGACCAAATATTTGCATACCCACACCCCCCCAAACGCTCACTTGGTTCTCTTTACACCCGCAACAGACGGCCGCCGACGCATCGTCCAGAGCCAATATCCTGCCGCTTGTCCTGACAAATTCATTCATTTTGCCACTGCTATGGTTCACTGGGACGTCCACTTGTGTGCGCCTGTTGTTTGCCAGCTGTCTCTCAAGCAATAAAAATAATAATAATAATAATAATACATGCAAAGGAAAATCACTGGAATTTGGGATTAAGCTCAACGGTAGGTTTACTTTAATATACTTTAGAGTAGTCAGTGTACAAACCGAGTCAACACGCCATTTTTTTTTTTTTTGTAGCAGCAAAATAACTGTTGTGTATCCAGATTGTATTTTTAACAATTCAGTTTATTATTAACTAGCACTCTTACTCAATCCACAATGTTAATCTAAGTTCAAAGCTGAATATTTAGGACAAAAAAGTCAGGTTTTGTCTTTCTGCTAAGAATATCTCAGTGCGCACAATAATTTTGGTGTGCAGAATTATTGGCCAACTAACAAAAATAGCATATTTTCCCATCTCATCTCTTTATTTTCTTGTGTTAAAGTCAAAATAATGAATAACTAAAAATGTACAAATAAACATTGCTAAGATGTCCACTAAAAAAAATCCACTGACCAATATAACCAGCCTTCCTTTCTAATTTCCTGTGCTTCCTTTCAAGCCCAGCTTCCCACATACTGTTCAGAGCGGTGTACTGTTTTCCTTTATGGTAAATCTCCCGTCTAAGAAGAGCCTACAAATTCTCAAGAGCGTTTATGTAAGTCAGGTGAGGAAAGGGGCCATGTCATTATCCTTTCATCTTTTCAGACCATGCAGTGGAGTACTTTGATACGTGTGATGGAGCAGCGTCCTGCATAAAAGGAAAGAAACAGGCTTTTTCTATGCTACGCCTTCAAGAAAGTTTCCTCTCCCAACTGGCAGTAGTTGTGGGAGTTGATTTTAAGACCATCTTTAACCCCAAACGATCCAGCTGGATCATTTTCCGATGATTCCAGCCCATAGCAGAACCCTCCTTGACCTTGCTGGTGTGTGAATTGAAGTGGAGTTTTGTACCCATTACTGATCCATCTGGTCCTTTTCATCAGTCCGTAAAGACTATGAAAAATCAGTCTTCAGGTGTTTCTTGCCCCAGTTTTATGTGTCATGTTCAAAGGTGGTTGGATTTCAGACTGCCACGGGTCAGTGAACACCTTTTGTCTCAGAGTACTCCTAGTATAAGCAACTGTTCTGGAATATGCCAGCACTGCAGACCAACGGGTTTGTTGTAGCTTCATGCTTGGTTTTTCATTGTTAACAATCTTGACAATATGCATCGTTTTTCTCAACACGTTTCTTTCGACCCTTTGACTATCCTCACGAGGATCGTGGGTATGCTAGAGTCTATTACAGGTATGTTTTGGCAATAAACGGGGTACACCCTGGACTGGTCGCCAGCCAATTGCAAGGCAGATATATACAAACAACCATTCAGAATCATTTACTATGTTGATGCTCCGTTAGGTGCTAGTGATGTTTTCGCCTAGTGACACTTTTTTAATGCTATTGTTGCACCATCTACTTTAACCTTGCCAAGTATATTATTGTATTCTGCTGCTACTTTTTCTGTTTACTGTCATTCATTAAAGACGGTAGTTTTTGACTGCAATGTGGTCATGGAAAACGATCCCGTGCAGCCCTGGAAAGATGATTGGATTAGAAAGATGATATTACATCGTCCTCCATTCGATCTTCACCAACGTGGATCAGCTCGTCAGCCATCCTCTTTTTACTCCTCTTCCAGTGACATACAGGAACCCATTGTTCCGCACCCAACTGGGTATTCAGGTGATCGTAGAACGTTTATCCACCGTTGCCACCAAACTGGTGTTTGATCAGCAATCACTCACCCACCAGAACTGCCAAGCGAGGGTGGTCATAATTGGTCTGGTGTCTGTCTGTTTTGGAGAGCAGCCCAGAGTTACGTGACACTTGATCTGACTTATTATTAGAGTTCCGCAGGGAACTTTGATCAGACTTTGAGGAGGCGTTAGTCAGTCAGTCGTCTTCTGGCTCTACACCAAAATAACGCTTCCGTAGCGTACCACTCCATCAATATCCTTATTCCGGCAGGTGAGAGTGGCAGGGATGCGATATCATTTTTCTCTAATATTAAGGATGAGCTTGCACCGAGGGATGAGACAGTCATTGGAGGAGCTAAGATCCCTTGTCATTGAGTTGGATGATCACGTCAATGAACACAAGGTGGAGTACAATGTAAAGCCTCCTGTCACTGCCTTTCATCCCTGTGGTAACAGCTCTTTATCCTGCCAACACGATACAGCTCGGAGGTGAGCAAAGCACCTGTGCCTGTGCTTGGAGGTCATGTCATCTCCAAGTAGCCTGCTCCACCCACAGGACTGGGGAACACTCACTATGGACCACTCTACCGTTGAGCCTTCAATCGGTGCACCGTCAGCTTCCACTGAGAGCATTGTGGAGGTCTACGCATCCATGAATCTCACCCTGTTGTAGAAGTTAAATATTTCTCAATCTTCATTAAATTACTATTTATACTCAAGTATTAAAATTATTTTACTTTGATGACATGCAAAAAAATGCTTTTTCTTTTCTCTCTGTCTTAGGGGGACTCACAGGCACCATCCAGATCACGCACAGCCCCTCCCCTTCAGGATGCATCGCACTGCAAATGCCTCCCGTTTTTGTTTTATTGTCAGATTATCAAGAATAATAATGTGACATTTACAAGGCATTATACAGGCTGTAGAAAGCCATGTCATGTAATAAATGTTTCTGCAACATACAGTGTTATTGGTGACATGCTGACAAACACGCTGACCGGCCCCCACCCCCCACTCAGACAGTAGGCGGGGCTTGCACACCAATCCGAGAAGCCACACTCACGGTGCCTTCATCTGAGGTGTCTTCCTAGTATTTGATGGGGTAATGTGCAAATTCAGTGCTTTTTACTGAACAAAAGGTTAAAAAAAGATTGGAATCATAAAGAAAATACATGTAGAACACATTTTTTTTTTTCAATCATGGCAAGTGAGGCTCTAAATCTCCACTTCCCTACGTCCTTTGTCTCACATATCCTTGGATTTTATCTGTGGGCTTCCTACTTCTGACAACAACACCACTAAATATTGTCGACCGTTTATCCCCCTGCCTAAACTCTCCTCTGCTATGGACACTGCCAAGCTCTTCATCTTTCATGTTTTCTGCATACGTTGCAGACACTACGTGTCAGACTGGTGGCCTCGATTTACCTGTGCAGTGTGGAAGTCTTTCTGCTAAGCCCGAGGGGAGACTCTAGTATGTCTTCAGGTGAGCATCCTCAATCTAATGGACAGACGAAGCAGACCAAAAAACAAAACCTGGGGCGGTACTCCACTGCATCTGAACATCAACAATTCGCTTTGTGGTCTGCACTCTTTTACACACACAATTTTGGTGAGTTCTGCTAAGGGCGTGTCCTCCTTTTGTTCTGTTAAGAGCTACCAGCCTCCCCTCTTTTTCCTCCCTGAAGTCAAATGTAGTTCACCACAACCTGGCTTTGAGTTATACACCTGGCAAGAGTGTCTGGTTATCTTCCAAATACATTCCTGCATCGGCGGTTCAACTCCACCCTCAGCCATCTCTGTGTGGAGTTTGCATGTTCTCCCCGTGCATGCGTGGGTTTTCTCCGGGTATTGTCCAAATTGTCCATAGGTATGGTGAGTGTGAATGGTTGTTTGTCTATATGTGCCCTGTGATTGGCTGGTGACCAGTCCAGGGTGTACCCTGCCTCTCGCCCAAAGACAGCTGGGATAGGCTCCAGCACCCCCGAGACCCTCGTGAGGAAAAAGCGGTAGAAAATGAATGAATGAATCACATTCCTGCATCCTATATCCCTATGAATCCTAACGTTTCCCATCTCATGTCTGTCACAAATAGCCCTCTGAGACCTCCTGTCATGCCTCCTCCGAGGTTGGTCAACAACCATTCCGTCTATTCGGATAATAGGATCCTTAACTCTGGGGAGGCTGCCTGAAGGCATCGGTTGAGGAAGAGGGTACTGTTGGGTTCTGTTTGCCTTTATTTTGTGCATTCACCTTTTTGTCCGACCCTTTGGGTCCTGCGGGGGCGGTGCCACAGGGTGTACCTGTAGCCAATCTGGGCTACTCAAGTGAATTATGCTATAGCTAAGTTCATTCATAGTTCTTTGGTCAGGACAAGAGCTTGACGTGCAATTCTCCACCAAAATGTAAGCGGCAGCAACTCTCTTTTCTTTTTGACTAGCTATTTAGCTTGCAGTGTAGTATTACATAGGTTTTTATATTTGCAAACTTTTCACTCAATCAGTCCTCATCTTGCTCCATTATTTCCTTTCAGGACCTTGTGGTGCTTCCTGAGAGGAAAGATCCGATAATGATGCACAATGAAAATCTGACCAATCACAGCTCTGCTGCGCTTATCGATGTTGACACAAAGTTTGTCAATGTCAAACTCCACCAGAAGGTTCAAAGGGGGCAAAGTCAGCTAGCATAAACCAGGTTTTAGGTTACGTGGCTACAGGATGAGGACACTGCATCGTTACATCTTTGTCATCGTGCTGTCAAAGCACTGAACTTCCGTATGTCCATGTAACTTGTTCCGGATGTTTCGACCTGTTTGTCCTGCCAGTGTTCGCTACTTCCTGTTTGACAGCCGTCTTGCTCCTCTACCGTTATTCTGACTTGTGAGTTTAGGCCCAAGGTTTGACCTTTTTGCCCTATTTCCACAGTGCCTTATACTTTAACTCCCTTTGTTGCACCGCATTTCAGTATTCTATTGGTCCTTTTTCCCTGTTTGCCACTATTCATTAAAGACTGTATCTTTTAACTGCATCCTTGTTTGGCTCTGCATTTAGGATCATCACCAGACTGAGCCACCAGCCACTGAGTGAACTGTATATGGTTAAAAGACGTGAGAAAAATTCAATTTGAAAATCTTTACTGCTGTAGGTGGACTCCTGCATGTACACGGTTGACTGCACAGTAGCCTAGTGTTGTTAGAAGATAAGATTGCGAAAAAGAAAACAAGATAAGCAAATGACTTCGAAGCATGTTTGGAGTGTTTTGGAATTTGTTTTGCATAATGTCAGGGGGAGTAGAATTTTAACATTGCATGTGCGTGTGTGATGCACCTGTGGGCGTGAGCATGTGCGCTCCACTTTGAATTTATATAAGACACATGGGGTTTGTAGAATTTTCCAGTCCCTGTTTGCATAACGCTGCATAATGAGGGACAGCAAGAGTGTGTGTGTGTGTGTGTGTGCGTGTGCAGAGTCATTCCTATTTATGGAATGTGTGTTTTTATAACATGCATGCAGCATTTGTGTGTATGTATTATTAAAAGAAGAGATTAGGGTGAGCCGGGGACTCAACACCTGATTAATGCACAAAGATGGATTGGAAAGTGGATTTGTGCCAACGGATTTTAAAACACACACACACACACACACACACACTGTACAATTTCTAAATAGAAATAAATGCTAGACTTATTTGCTAAAAAATAAACATTCGGAACGTTTATCGTTTCAATAGCTTTTTCCTTGTCTATTTAAGGTCTGTGATGGAATACATGTGTTGCCCTTCTAGATCAAATTGCATAGAATACATTATTGTTGGAATTACCTTGTATGCTGTATAATTGTAATATAGCATTTTGCTAAAGGAATAAAAGTCATCACATCAAATACTATGTGTTGTTGTTTTGGGCTAGAACAAGTCCATCCATCCTCTATGCCGCTTATCCTCACGAGGGTCACAGGTGTATGCTGGAGTCTATCCCAGCTGACTTTTGGGCGAGAGGCAGGGTACACCCTGGACTGGTGGCCGGCCAATCACAGGGCACATATAGACAAACAACCATTCACACTCACATTCATATCTATTGACAATTTGGAGTCGCCAATTAACATGCTTTTTAAGAAAGACTAAACTGAGATTGGAATCCAGATCGTCCCGATCTCCTGACTATATAGCCAACATGCTAACCACTAGGCCACCATGTAGCCCTGTCAGAACAAGTCAGTTTAAGACCAAATAAACCACCGTTATGATAATTTAAAATAACAATAATAATAATGATGAAATATTTGCATTAATGAGTCATCTTTCTCACAAGAAAATTGTACTGTCTGTCAAACATTTGCAGCATTTCTTGAAATGCTGGCTTTTCAATAGTGGTGACAGCATTAATAGTTCCAGTTTGAGGTTGAACAATGCCAGCTTACTGTTTTTGTCTTTTGGTAATAACAATAAAAAGAACAATTTATCATTTCAAAAGAGGTACCCATGTACGTATTTAAAGACAAATATTTGTGTTTTTATGTGTTATTAGTACTAGTATAAACATTTTTATTTATTTCATTTCTGCCATGTTCCACAAATGGCCGCTGAGCCACACTTTGGACATCTATGCCTTTGCTTTTCACCAGGAAGGCAAGGTGATGCCAGGTGACACAGGAGCGTGTCCAAGGTCTGCTTTCTTGGCTTTTGTTGATAGTCAGGGGTTGGATTGCATCATGGAGGGGTTTTTACAGCTTTCAGACCTGCATTGACCTGCTAGATCCAAGTTGGCGCTCAGTCAAATACAATATAGTATAATGAGCATAAATAGAACCATTTAGGGATTAAAGGTGCAGACAAACGGAAACATCTCCATTTGTTTTGATCTGACAATTCTTGTTCTGGGTATGTGGAGGAGGTTTAAGTGTATGGATCGGAGGGAACGTGTTGCGTTTTGGGCGTGGAGAAGTTCTTGTCCATAAATACATTGATGTGTGAAGAGGGAAAGCTTATCGTCAATCCTGGTGGAAACGGGAAGCCAGTGGAGTGATCCAATGTGTGGGGGTGATGTGCTCATGTTTGCACACTCTCATCAGGACCGTAGCTGCAGAGTTTGAGATGAATTGGAGCCTCTGCAGGCTTTTGCTAGGGATGTTGTGGAGTTATTACAAAAGTATAAGGAAGTCCTGCAGAGATGCACGACTTGTGCATAACAGAGAGATACTGGAGCCAGAAAAGGTGATGCTGGTTAGTACATACGGAACGTGTTTTGGTCTGGTGAGGGGTGACAATTAATGGCAGTTCAAGGAGCTGTTGCGTGAGAGAAAGTTGTGCTCCATCCATTACTTTATCTCCTCCAGACAGGTGGGGTGTTTTGATGATGGATGACGGTAATAGTGAAAGTGAGGATGCAGCTGTGACATTTGCATAAAGTTGTGTCATCAGCGTATAGCAGTGGAATAAAAGTCTACAGTGGTTGATGACCAGAGCAAGGCAGATTATGTAGAGCAGGGGTCTCATACTCAATTTACCTGGGGGCCACTGGAGCTCGGGTCTGGGTGAGGCTGGGCCGGAACGCATTTATTAAAAACGAAAATAAACAATTAAATAAATTATAAACTATACCCTTTTTCAGTGCTTTGAGATGAAAAAATACATAAACAAATCAAGAATAAAGAAAATAAATCTGTAATAAATAAATAATAAAACAGCAAATAATGAAAACTTAAACCACATATAGTTGGTGGGTAGAGAAATTATATTTTCCAGATTCAAATTAACATTCATTAACATTAAGTAAATTGAGTTTGAGACCCCTGCATTACAAGAAATACTTTACATGTTCACTGCAAAACAAAACATTATGAGGAGTTCCACTTCCATTGGGGGTAAGTATATGAATCAGTGACTCTGTGATCGATACCGGGGTCTATTTCTGATCCGGGACAAACAACTCAGTTTGTATATACAAGTATAAATATATTTCCACTGCAGTAAGCCATGTTCGCTAACAAGGGCTGATAACATCTGGCGAAACATTTATAGTAGACAATTATACAGAGCGACATGCGTTTAAAATGTGCATTTTGCACCCCCTGATACTATAATGTGTCGTGACGTGTCATCTGTTAATTATGTTTAACACGAGCTAAAGGCGTACTAATGAGTGTTAAAGCGGGGAATGGTTGCGGAGCAGCAGCTGTGTGAAGAGTGTGCGTAAGGCATAATAAACAGGCCGGGATTACACATGGAATTGACACACTTCAAATCATCTTATGATGATGTTTACCTGAAGTGAGACTCTAGTTATGAGACCAAATTACTCAACCTGAATAAAATGTATTGATATCTAAAAATCATGTGGTTATCACTGACGTGAATGTTTTCTGACTGCACAGTTTTATTTGCTACTATTTTTCCTGAACTTAACATTGTAGAGTCATCGTTTTACATGTTTTTCATAATGTGGCGTCACTCATTTCTGGTTCACGGATTAATTTCTACTACGTGACTTTGCATTGCTCCTCGAAAGCCTGTACTCCACCTGCAAAGAGACTGAATTACTGACAAAAGAGCTCACCCCGTTCATGCTATTGTTCTTTGGAACAAACACAACAAGGTTATGAAACCGAGGAACACAGACGCATGCACATGGTAATATTCATTCATTCATTTTCTACCTCACAAGGGTCGCGGGGGTGCTGGAGCCTATCCCAGCTGTCTCTGGGCGAGAGAAGGGGTACACCCTGGACTGGTCGCCAGCCAATCACAGGGCACATATAGACAAACAACCATTCACACTCACATTCATACCTATTAACGCCAATTAACCTAGCATGTTTTTGGAATGTGGGAGGAAACCGGAGTACCCGGAGAAAACCCACGCATGCACGGGGAGAACATGCAAACTCCACACAGAGATGGCCGAGGGTGGAATTGAACCCTGGTCTCCTAGCTGTGAGGTCTGTGCACTAACCACTCGACCGCCGTGCCGCCACATGGTAATATATTGAGGCAAATTTATCAATTTCATTTTCATTTATCGTGTGATTGATTAACTTATTTATTATGGTCCCAGGTCTGGTGCCCACAAGACATATTTTGTTCTCCTGAACTAGAAATCCTGTCATGTTTTAATCTCACAATATTTTGTGACACCACTATTAAACACTGCAAGAAATACACAAGTTTTTTAATGCACCTACGTAAATTTAAAAGTTTGACTCCCTCGTCAGGTTTTTAGTCAGCGGGTTTAGAAAGTGTCATATTTCACGGTATCCCATTAAATTGTGTTCATAAAAGGCAGTCGGTCGTCACGCCTCATAAATATAACATGATGTCAGAAGAGAAGGCAGAAGAAGAGTAACGTTAAGACGCAGTTTCAACCTCCACCGAGCCTGAGTCTGCAAGGCAGTCTTGCTATAAATTGGAGGAGCTGGATTCAGCGTTTTGGAGCTTTTCTCTGCAAAATGGAACTTGTCTTGACTTCGGAGGAGAGGAAGTGATTAAAGCATGGAACACTGTCATTTGGGGGAGTCAATTGATTGATATGTAACAGATTTAAAAAAGAAGGGCAAGTTGCACAACTCACTGGTATATATATATTACACAGTAATAGTGTATGGCTTTCCTAACGACCAAGTGAGAGGCACTCGAGAAAAAGCCATTGATTTTTGCCGTGCAAGCGAGATAGCAACCAGCCAAAATAAAAGCAAAGAGAGAAGAGACCATGGATTATCAGAGGAAAAAGACACAGAAAAAGAGTTAAGTTGCATCAGATATGGACTCCAACAAAAACAAATGTAACACCACATCTTCTGAACAGCTCTTCTCACTTCTCAAATGAGAAGTGAAGATGCAATGGCTGCAGCTTGCATGAAACCACAGGAAGATGGCATCCTTCTCTTGGCAGACCATTGATTACGGGGCAACGCAGTATGCTGCAATTTTCATTAATAGTGGAAATGAAGGAAGAACCACATCTGGGTCTGCACAAATAGCAGCTGTATTTAAGTTAAATAAAAATGTACTGTTATCTGCAAACTTGCAAACCATCTTGATGAGGTTATAAACAAAAGCAAAGAGTAAAAAGGGAGTAGAAAGGGGTGAAAAGTGATATTTTCGTGAGCATTTGTGCATGATGTGCAATTAAGAGTGGCCTTAAGGCTTGTATAAAAAGGTAAGAAAGTGCAGTGACGCGAAGTCAGGGTTGCTGACATAAGCAACAAGCTGCAGAGGGTAAGAGCAGAAGTTATGACTATAATGTTAATAGAAGACTTCATGAACAAAAGCACAATGATACTACCGTCTGAGTGCACCGACTTGGATTTTATATATATATATATATATATACACACACACACATATATATAAATATATATACATATATATATAATGGGATTTTATATTGTATTTTATATATATGTGTGTGTTATTATATATATTATTTTATATAATATTGCAGAAACATTTATTATACACCACAACCCGTATAATGTCGTCAGTCAGTGTGACATTATTACTCTTGCTAAACAGACAATATAATGCTTAGAAATCTCATATATGGAGGCACTTGCAATACTTGATTCATCATAAAATGTAAAAACACAAATGTTACTTAGTTAAAAAACATACTGCGGGTGTTGCAAAATTGCATTTTGTTTCTCGTCGGAGTAAAGAAAGCACATATTCATCTGATTTGAAATACAAGAGAAACTGATATTCATACATTTATAAGTATTGTACAGTGTACTCACAATGTTGAGTACTATAAATTTGTACATGTTGGTGGGTCTGCATTGAAATGATTTGTGAACCCCCCCCCCACGACAGGGCTACCCCTACCCCACTCCTCGAAAAGCTGATATGTGGATGTTTTTGTCCAGATAGCGTAGCATATGTGGTATGGTTTTGTTTGTATAACAAGTTACAATGACATTATGTACAAACTAAGAATAACTGTGAAAGGGAGAACTCCTTAGGTACCCGCTGCTGTCCTTAGCTTTCTGAAACTTCCCACAGCAATTCGGTTGAATCGCTCTGTTCGACTTATTTCTATTGTCCCACTTGTATGTTTTATTGACTTAGTCCGCATGGAGGTGTGCTGTTAAAGCGTCAGCATGAAAAAGCCTGTGAGATGATAATCTGATTACGTTTGGCCTCAGAAGGCCGTGGCAAATTGTTGCCGACATATCTTCCATTATTTTTTTTTTTTTGTGCCGAGTGCCAATGCCGCCATGCATGCAGTCATGCAATAAGTGTGTTGTTGATAGCAAAACCAGCAGTGTACTTATAAATGCTTCCATTCCATTCATTTAACGCTTACTCATTGTTATGAATACATCTACATCTCTTGGACTCCATACAGAGGCACAAAGCCAGAAATCAACACTGTGAGTAGAAGCATTAGCATGAGGGCTTAATGTTAAGTCCTTCATTTGCATAAATTAAGAGCCTATTGATATATTGATCACACAGGTTCCAGTAAAGAAAAGTTTTGCTGCCCACCAATGAAAAATGAGTCAATTTGAGCGTATGTCCTGGCGGATGAATATAGAAATTGGCTTCAGATGCGATTCATCAATCATCACCACAGGCTGGGACTGACACCACTGTGATGGAGATAAGAAAACATACCTGCTCTACTGAATTGTTTGCCAAACAAATGTCTGCAATTAAGGTGCATGGATATGAATTTAATGCAAAAAACAGCTTCTTGGGAAGACTTGGTAACCATTCATCCACACCAAAATTGTATTCAACAATATTCCAATAGTCCCCAATGTCTTGCTGAGATGCTAAAGTATAAGATGGGACCTACTGGAAGCCAAGTCCGTATTTTCAAGGGATGTGAAGAGAGACAGAGGGACTGGAGTGTATTTTCACTCTCTAATTAATGGTGACGTTTCCATCTCATGGGGGGTGATGAGCTTTTTATGTGATTGCACCAAGTTTTTTGGGGGGGGGTCACCTTCATCAGTGTGCAACACCGCAATCAACATCCACCTGCCACTCAATACCCTCGCTAAAAAAACTACTTTCTCCAAGAAACGTTTGTCTATGAGCTGATTTTTTACAGTATTTCAGTGAATACATTCTTCATATTTTATGATATCCTCTCAAGGAACAATAGTATATGTAGAAAGGATATACTTTATAGTAGTCAGTGTACAGATTATGTACGTAGAAGTATAGATTTATTAGTCACTGAAATGACATATATTATTGTCTAAGGCAATGGTCACTGTGACTAAATGTGCCATTGGTCCTAAGAAGGACCCTTTTCTGTCCTGTAAAGTGCCTGGTGTAAAAAAAGTCAGTACAGTGAATCAGAACAGTACCTGCATAACATAACATATACATTTGTTATTAGTGACTTTACAACAGCAATCGACCAGGCAAGTCTCTAAAAGCAACTGGTCGATGGTTATCGACTGGTTGGTGACCCGTCGTCTGAGGACTGGAGTCTCCCGTTTTGGGCTTAAGTGTTTTTGATCGTGTTTGGAGTTAAGCACGTTTGACTTGATGGGATTTCACAATCTTGCACACAGAACTCTGTGGAAAATAGCATTTAGTTGGCCTCGCTATAAACAAAGTGCATGCATTGACGTGTGTAACAGTTAGTAGTCGGGTATCTACTACGCCTCTGGCATTTGAACATATAAAGTCCCCTATTTCAACCACAAATAATTTCACTGTGTACGAGTTAAAATGACACCACTATTACACCCTGTCTGTACAAAATAATACATTAAAAAGGCATAAAACCATCCTCCCCTGCCATCTAATTGACAGTTCAACTTCATAATCCATCTCACAGGTGTGGCATAGTAAAATGCTGATGTAATAGCATAGGTGTGCTGTAGGTTGGCCACAACAAAAGGCCACTCTACACAGGTGTATTTTATTGGTGACATTTTGAAGATAGTAAGCATGTTTGAGGTGCTCTGGCTCAGTGACATGGTACGTATAGCTACTGGTTTTCAGACCCCCCCCCCATCTAAATTTTGGAGTGGCCTTTTTTTGTACAATAACCAGGCTGTCTCATCAACATCTAAACCTGTCAGGTGGCTAGATCATGACTCATGAATAATGAATGGATTTGTGAACAATATTTTAAAGAAATAAGCCTTTTGTGCAAATTGAAAAACTAAATTCAACATTTTGGGATGGATGGCAAGGGAATTTTCCCAAAAATGGACATCAGTTCCAGACAGTGAATCCCCTCCATGAAGCAATCTTCATCACCTGGAACAACATTCCCAATCCCCTCCAGGAAACACTGGCATCAAGCATGCCCAAACCACTTTTTGGGGTGATTGACAAGAATGGCAGAGCTCCTAATTAAGCCTGATTCATGATTTCTGCAGCTGTGAGGTCCGCGTGGTCATTTTCACACCCATGCCCCCTTGAGCAGCCCCGTTCCATAGGGAAAACCTCCACTCCGCACACTACTACATTTTTCTAAATACACAGGCGGAGACACGCGGGAAATGTCGCACAGTAGAAACACTGAAACAAGTTGTGTTTTAAGTCTGGTTGTTTTTTTTTTCTGCCGTGTTCACCATGCCTTTTGTAAAGCACATTCTCCTGCCAAGTCCCTGTGGTGGAAAGAATGACAATCTGCCAATTGCGGCACTCCTCCTATTCAAAAGGACAAGTGGACTGCCTTCTCTTCCTTTTCTGTCGCTGCAGCAAATAAATACGACACAAAATATCCTCTTTTGCTCTGTTGGAAGTCGAGTAAACAATGGCAAACTATTCCGCTCTAGTTTGGTACCGTGGTAGATGTGAGTTTCTGATACAGAGTATAAAGTCACACAAAACGGTCCCTCAAGGGGATTTCCATGCGGACTTGTTCGTGTGGAAAGTATAACCCAGCACTTTACTGAGTGCTTCTTTTTGAACATTTCCATTTTAGGGGAGGTTTCAATCTTAAACCTTGGATCAGCTGATGAACAGCCTATTTCAGGGGTCTGCAACCCTTAGCGTCATGCCTCGTCTTCCAGTAAAGAAAAATGGTCTGAAGTGGCTTAGATACTTTTTCTTTTTCAAATTTTACATGACATGTCTTTGCAGGGGGTGGCACGGCGGTCTAGTGGTTAGCGCGCAGACCTCACAGCGAGGAGACCAGGGTTCAATTCCACCCTCGGGCATCTCTGTGTGGAGTTTGCATGTTCTCCCCGTGCATGCGTGGGTTTTCTCCGGGTACTCCGGTTTCCTCCCACATTCCTAAAACATGCTAGGTTAATTGGCGACTCCAAATTGTCCATAGGTATGAATGTGAGTGTGAATGGTTGTTTGTCTATATGTTCCCTGTGATTGGCTGGCGACCAGTCCAGGGTGTACCCTGCCTCTCGCCCGAAGACAGCTGGGATAGGATCCAGCACCCCCCGCGACCCTCGTGAGGAAAAAGCGGTAGAAAATGAATGAATGATGTCTTTGCAGGGAGGAGATTTCTTTTCTTTCATTTTTTTCCATTCAGAAAATAGATGTGATATTTTTAATGAATGATTCTCTCATTTATTCTCCATCGGTGAATGGCCTCCTCCTCCGTATGATCTCTAGTTCAATCACAATGCCATAGTTCCCAAATCACTTTCTTATCTGCAGTTGGGTGCAATACTGAAAATGTTGACTACTTTCTAAAGCACATCGTCATTGGCAGTGAAGGCAACGGAATATTTCCTTCTTAGGGACGTATTCATGTTATGGTTGCTCACCGCAGGGGGTTGCGCACTGTCAAGATGTCTTTTTGTGTCTTACCGGCTGAACAAACCGACTCCTTCCCCCTTCACTTGCTCATCCAATCAGCTGTAACAATGCAGTGTAGATGGGTTCACGGACTAGCGGTGCACATTTGTTCTGCTTTGGTGTAAAAAAATTTTTTTTAATCACAGAGCTTGGCACAAGCCACATGTGGTTCCAGAACCACGGGTTGCCAACCACTGGCGTTTTTTCTCTAGAACCCGCTACTGAAAAAAAAATATATATATGCTGCTAGTACGTCACAGTTATGACATAAAAAGTGGAAATTATGACATTAAAAGTCGTTGAATCATTTTCTACCACTTATCCTCACTTGAGTCGTGGGTATGCTGGAGACTAGCCGAGCTGTCTTCAGGTGAGAGGCGGGGTACACCCTGGACTGGTCACCAGCCAATCACAGGGCACATATAGACAAACAACCATTCACACTCACATTCATACCTATGGACAATTTGGAGTCACCAATTAACCTAGCATGTTTTTGGAATGGGGGGGGAAACCCACGCATGCACAGGGAGAATATGCAAACTCCACACAGAGATGCCAGAGGGTGGAGATGGCCGAGCTGTGAGGCATGCACGCTAACCACTCGACCGCCGTGCAGCCACAGTAAAAATAATTATTAAAAAGGAAAGAAAGAAACACTTTAAGATTAAAAAAAAAAATCTAAATTACAACATAAAAAGAAAATCACAAGATACAAACTTTACAAGTTTTTCAATGGAGCACGTGTCTCATGGCAATTATGAAATTAAAAAAAATCTCAATTACAACATCAAAAGTCATAATTATGAGAGAAGAAAGACATAATTAAATGAA
Source organism: Doryrhamphus excisus (assembly GCF_030265055.1). Classification (NCBI taxonomy): domain Eukaryota; kingdom Metazoa; phylum Chordata; class Actinopteri; order Syngnathiformes; family Syngnathidae; genus Doryrhamphus; species Doryrhamphus excisus. Next base: position 24,749,305 of record NC_080468.1, on the reverse strand, counting down.
AAAGCCAAAATGATGAGATACAAACTGAGCACATGCCGCCTTCATCAAATGGCACTTGACGTGCATGTGATGTATTTCATAATTTACACTTTTTCATCTCATCATCATAACTTTTTATATCGGAATTTTGACTTTTCCCCACACAATTTCAACTTTTTAACTCAGAATTATGACTTATGATGACATTGGGATATTGTTTTCTTTCAGTGGAGGAAAAGGGCTTCCATATATTTCAGTTGAATGGTTGCTTGTAATCGATTGCTTATTCAAAGGTTTTTTTGTCTCTTTACCGTTTCTTCTTTGATGCTACAGTCCAAAATGCTACTTCTTTCAATTTTCATCAGGAGTGTATTGCCCCTTAAAAAATATACTGTAAAAAAAAAACTTCAATTCATCTTGTACAGACTACAAATTGAAATCATACTCCAGTTTAATTACAAGAAGCTGACGGTGACCTCTGACATGAAGTCAAGTGACAGCGTTTCTTTGGCCAGGTAATCACGTTAAACGTGTTTAACTTGATATGACGGACAGTATATGTAGAGCTGCCGGGACTGCCCGAGAAGCACTGGCACAAACACAACACAAGGCTGCAAGATGGCGCTCACATCGTTCCTGTCCGGGCTGACACTGTTCATCATTACTACTTCCAGGGGTAAGAAAGAATACATTATCATTGGCTTTATTTAAGAATAATAATAATGTTATCATTATTATTATCTTCATTTACACTTGGGGTGTAAAGGTACAGGTAACTCAGGGTAAGGTTTTAGGGTTTTTTTTTTTTAAACAACTTTTTCCCCCAAAACTCTTTTTATTATTTATGTTGTTATGATTATTAAGGGGGGTGTCCAAAGTTTGCCACCAAGGGCCACATACTGAAAATGAAAGGATGCAAAATATTTTTATTCATTCATTCATTCATTTTCTACCGCTTTTCCTCACAAGGGTCACGGGGGGTGCTGGAGCCTATCCCAGCTGTCTTCAGGCGAGAGGCGGGGTACACCCTGGACTGGTCGCCAGCCAATCACAGGGCACATATAGACAAACAACCATTCACACTCACATTCATACCTATGGACAATTTGGAGTCCGTTATTTTTATGTCTTTTAAAATGTTGCAGAGAGGCTAATATATATATATATATTTATGATTTATTATTAGTTATTATCAACATCTTTTGATTTTTCCTTTTTAACAATTTTGCCATTTTTTGGGGGTGGTTAAATTTCTGTAATGTGCTGCGGGCCAATAAAAGTCAAGCAAGAAAATGACTCCTGGGCTGGTTCAGTTCAAAGTTCCTCAGCCAAAGTGCAGCATTAATAGTTGCATCATGCCCCTCATATCCTGCAGGTCTCATCTCTACTGAACAACGGCAGCACACTGCTGTCCCTTTATCTAGGTGAAGTATTCAGGGACCAGAAGGCACCCAGCAGAGTGGCATACTTGCATCAGTACAGTATCTAAAAAAACAAACTGAAAGCCTCTATAAAACCAATATTTTAACTGCAGCTATAAATTGTGTGTTTCCAAAAAGTTAGCTTTTAATGAAATGTCATTGTGACCTTTAACTGAGCGAACAGCACGATACATCCTCATGATTCAGTGTCTTACTGTTATTATTACAAGATTGATGACACTTGGAAGTGAAAGTCTGTCAGTGCTATTGTTACAACAAGTTGATGCGCAAAAACAATGGTCATGTCTTCCCAGAAGTCTCAGAGCTCACACAAAAGATATTGTTGTCATGTGTTCAATCAAGTTTGTTTTTTTTCTTTCAGGATGTCATGCACATCTGACAGGTAAGCATCGTCAACATTACTGGTTTTTCCAGGAACAACACTGCAGAGTCCTCCCTGGTGTACTTCACCTATGTAACTAATAACATCAGGATTTTACATTAACCGACTGTATCTATCCACCAAAACCTAACAAGCCTCTCCTGCAAAAAGTGAGCTCGAGAAGTATTGGAGCGGCGAGGTAAGTTTCTTTATTTTTGTTGTTGACCGAAAATATTTGGGTTTGACATCAAAAGACAAATACAAGACTGGAGAGCAACATTTCAGCTTTTATTTCCAGGTATTTATAGGTCAAAACAACATGAACGCCAGAGAGCTATTCATTCATTCATTCATTCATTTTCTACCGCTTTTTCCTCACAAGGGTCACGGGGGTGCTGGAGCCTATCCCAGCTGTTTTCGGGCGAGAGGCGGGGTACACCCTGGACTGGTCGCCAGCCAATCACAGGGCACATATAGACAAACAACCATTCACACTCACATTCATACCTATGGACAATTTGGAGTCGCCAATTAACCTAGCATGTTTTTGGAATGTGGGAGGAAACCGGAGTACCCGGAGAAAACCCACGCATGCACGGGGAGAACATGCAAACTCCACACAGAGATGGCCTAGGGTGGAATTGAACCCTGGTCTCCTAGCTGTGAGGTCTACGCGCTAACCACTCGCCAGAGAGCTATATGGGAGAAAAATTGTAAATGATGGAAAATCAATCAGAACCATTGTACAAACATTGGTCGTAGCCAGTACAACCAATTTTGAATGTCTTGTCGAAAAATAACACTGGAGTACTACAACCAAAGAATTAGAACTGTGAGAACTGTAAAGATCGACCCTAAAACTATAAACAGTGACATCAGCAACAACATCAGCAGAGAACAGGAATGAAGGCATCACTATAATATAAATATATAACAAAAGCAATGGCTAAACCAGTAGATACAAAGATCAGGAATTTGCTTAAATGTACACAAATGAGTCTAAAAACTTCATTCGTCAACCTTTGTATCACAATTATTTAGGCTTATCTCTGTACTTTATGGTAAATTCCAACCTAGTTGATCCATCTTCCATCTTTTCTTGACAATTGATTTTCAATCATAGACTGTTCTGAAACTGAGTGTAGACATTCAGAGCTATTTATAGCGATGTATTAGGACACACCTGGGCAAAAAAAACACACCTCAAATGAAACAAAAGATGCTATCGTCTACCTTTCATGTCGTGTATTCATTTTTTATGTCAAACCTATATGTTTTCCACCTACAGCAAAAATCAAGAAACTGACCGCACCGTTCCGATACTTTAAATTGTTGAATGTACCACATTTCACCAATAGTAGTTTCAGAGAACAGACTGCAGTACCAAATCATGACAGATAGTACCTTTTAAGATTTGTATTTCTTCAGCAAATAGGCTCACCGAGCATGTTGTTGCTCATAAAATGTGACTGTAAAAAGTGGATAAGTGCACAATATTGCTTCTTGGAGCCATGCACTATTGCTACTACAGCTCATTAGCATTAAAGCTACAGACACACAAAAAGATGTGTTCCCAGTAGGTTACTCATTTCAAATAATTTATGATGATCCGTCTGATTAGACTGTGGCATGGCGCCGTTAAACGGCAGAATCATCAATGGTCAAGACGCCCCCCCAGGACATTGGCCATGGCAAGTCAGTCTAAACAAAGATGGTTCTTACTGCGGAGGGTCCCTCATCAGCCACCAATGGGTGCTAACAGCGGCACACTGCGTCGAACAGTAAGCAACCGTTCCCTTCCAGGTCATAGCTGTTTTATTGCTTTTGATTTGTTGTTTTACATTTGTGTCTGCTAGGAACAACATGTTTGACACAGAGGTGTACATAGGCCGTCGGAGTCAAAACGGTTCAAACCCTAACGAGGTGTCCCGAATGATGGCACTCGTGAAATGTCACCCCGAATTCGACTTCGGTACATTGGCAAACGACATTTGCCTTGTGAAACTGTCGGCGCCTGTAAACTTCACAAACTACATCCAGCCCATCTGCTTGGCCGACAGTGGCAGCACCGTGCACGCTGGGACCAGCACTTGGGTCACCGGCTGGGGGAGCCTTTCTGTTGGTGAGGTTCAAAGACGATAGAGGTCTAGGAATTCAAGTCATGAGGGAGTCCTCCTTTGAACATTTTTCTTTGGCAATTCCAATCAGATTGGGTCTTTCCAGACATTCTTCAGGAGGTCAATCTGCCGATTGTGGGGAACAATGAGTGCAACTGCTACCTTAAGGAGAGGGCAATAGAGAACTCCATCTGTGCTGGGTTCAAGGAAGGCGGGATGGACGCCTGTCAGGTGAGCAGCAGATCCAGCGCAGTGACTTACAAAAAGGATATTCACCGAGTTCTTCATTTTCCACAGGGAGACTCAGGCGGGCCTTTGATGATCAAAAAGAATGAGTCCTGGATCCAACTGGGAATCACCAGTTTTGGTATTTCCTGCGCCTTGCCTGAAAAACCCGGCGTCTATACCAGATTGTCCAGTTTCAAACAATGGATCGTGGACAACATCAATGACGATGAGGACACTCCCATCTTCAAGTTGTTCACCTCCTCAGGGGTGGACAGCGACACACAGTTCGACTGCATGCCACTCACGGACGACAGCGTATTTGGAGGTGGCGAAAGTGTCGCTCGTGTCGGCGCCTTTTCATGTTTCATCACGCTGTGTGTCACTGTGTGGTCAGTGTACATTCTAGCGGGTGTTACGAACGTGTGACGGATTGTTTCGGGTCTCTCTTCAGAATGAAACACACCGTTGCATAAATGGTTATATTATTAATAATTCATCAATCATCACAAATCTTTACATTAAAAAATCATCAAGCATCAAGAAAACAACTAATCATTAAATGTATGGTTATTGTATTGCCAGTATTGCTGTGTGCAACTTTTCTGTTTAATCTTGCACCAGATTAAATCTAAAAGGAAAATCATTTGATGTTTTACCCTTTTATTCCACTTCATCGGGTTATAAATATTGAAAAAATTCACATTACACCTCGGATATAACTATCGGATATTGCGCCGCATGATCACAACAGCATGTGCTAACATGCTAACAAAGTAGCAAGGAGGAGGAGTGATACTGAACATGTGACTGTCACTGTTTTTCATTACAGTCTGAATAAAATTGCAACTGAGTGCAAAACTTGCAATGCACAAGTTTCAAATGGTGGCACAGAGCCGGGGGAAGTTTAATACCACCAATCTCATCGTGTATTTGTAGCAGCATCCCAAAAAGGAACACAAGGGTTTCATTGTTTGGTGAATAATGTTGGGTTTCAATATCTACTATACAATATTATCACTTGATCAAGTCCTTTAACCTAGCAACACTCCAAAATAGATAGCAAAAGTAAGTATGCTATGTGTGGGTATTGTATTGGATTAATATATTTATCCACCTATCCATAAGGCTGCATATCAGAATTAATAAAGTTGTATCGGGACCCTACTGAGGTTGACGTACGACATTAACTTAAACATGCAAACTATAAACAATTGCCTTCCAAATGCGTCCACTTGATCAGAATGGCAAAAGCTTCTTACAACTTGGTATCGCTTACCTGTTCAGGTTGATGTCCTTCCTCCACAAGCAGATCCACATCCAGACATTTTGAGCAATCTCGTTGCATTGGACTGGTATCTAAACCAAAAACAGTATTATTATAAACAGATGTTTTTGTAGTATTTTCAAACTGATGACACAAAAGGCTGCAAAACAGGAGAGCCATCGGCGGTCAGAGAATGACACCAGTTCAAAAATCTTTTGCAGCATTAAGTCCTTAAAAACAGTAGTATGGTCCTTTCATCGATGCTGGTTTATGCCTGGACGAATGTAATGATGCGATGTATGTGAATGCACCGCATGTTCTTGTCTGTGCTGTTGACTTGCTACGCCGCTACGGGTTGTGCGCCATGTTTATGTTCAACTTTGTCAAGCTGGAGCAGGAGGGGAAAGGCACTGAGTGGATTCCGTCCAACATACAACTGCCAAAGTACGCCATGAAGAGCGTCCTCCCCCGCTGCAGCTCCGTTGTGTTGCACATAGTCCCTTTAGAGGGGACCTTATGCCAGTTCCACTTTCCTGACCAATGAATGTAGTTAGAATGTTGTATTCTTATGTTAAACTATGCCAAAGTTTGCCCTTTGGGATGGCTCAAAACACTCAGTTTTAGAAAGCGTGGTAAAACCATTCCTTTGTGATGTCACAGAGAGGTGGACTTACTTATATGGTTCATAGTTAGGAAGCACTTTGGGCGTGTGACCAATCATAGTAGAGTGGGCATGACCGGAGGCGGGCCATGGGTGGAATAAATTAAAACAGACCATTTTGTGCGGGAAGCACAAATCAAAGGAAATACAGGAATAGGAATACTTGAATAGGTGCAAATTCTGGAAAATATAAACTATTTTCTGTGCGGGTTATTGTGCGAGGAGGAGACCACAACACAATACAAAAGGGATGAAAAATTAGCATAGGGACCTATTATGCTAATTTTTCTTTGAATAGAAGATATTTGTAGCGATCTTGATCCTGAATATCGGATCGGGCCTTCAAAATAAGAGCGCTCTTTGCCCCATTTGTCTAATTGTGTCAACAAAATAAGGGTGTCATTCATGTTTTTTGGAGGATCGGTACCAGATCGGATCTAAATATTTGTGTTTTAATTTCTAATTACGGTAGTCGAATATAGTCTGGTGCTACAACGCTAACATGAGTTTGTGCAGGCTATTTTGACAGATGCTGTAATTGCCATTCCTTATGTTAGCCTTCCATGTGCTCATTAGGAAGAATTAAAGTGACCTTTAAAGATATTTTCAAACAGAAGCTAGCAAAGAGCTTGTCTGATGATACAGTCATTGTCTGGACATTTTTGCTTGTGTCGCATCCATATTCAAGCTACCGTTGCCAAATCCCCCCCCACACACACAATCACCAATGGCCAAATTCATGATGCTCCATTGTTTGGCCTCATCTGTTTTCTTGCATCCTACTCTGTCTTTCTCTCTTCCTTGACAAGGTGAGCTTGCCCTTTCTTTTCCAGTCCAGCTGGGGGAATGCTTATTGCGAGTCGGCACAGCCAAGACAATTAGCCAAACAGCTAAACACAGCCTGTATCAGTGGGAAACAGCAAACAACGTGACGCGTGCACTCACATTTACACAAAAGGAGGAGGAAAAACAATTGTCCATGGGAACAAAGCAAGGTTTGGGCAGAGAAAGGAAGAAATGCTGCAGATGCTTTGCATCCGTCATTCCCGCGCACAAACAGTCAACCATTTTTTAAGAGTTTAATGATGGGACCCTTTTTTTAACTGGCGTTAAGCAGTTATGCCGTGGCTACTAAAGCAAAATCTGGAACAAAAGCCACCTTGGCAGGCTGGTCTTTGGACATTCCAGGCCCTGCAATGGATATTTGTCAGTGCTGTCAGCCAGCACAGTGATATTGAGCTCTACTGAGATAGTTAAGGGGGAAACTAACCTATGACTCTATACAGCAAGGGTCTCAAACACGCGGCCCGTGGGCCAAATGTGGCCCGCAGGACACTAGTTTGAGGCCCCCGCCTTGATATGAAAGTTTAATGTTAGTGCGGCCCACGCAAGTTTGATATGGATGCTGTATGGTATCATGTACCCAGAAAAAATTATTACGTTTGATTAATGTTCATGTTAAAGGTTAAATAACTGTTAAAAGTTATCCTCCCTATCCGTGTGGAAGTGGTAAGTTTTTGGCTATTTAACTTTAAAGGAAATAACTTGAAGGCTACCGTTTAGGTCGCTAGTTCTCTAGTTTGCGAGTTAGCATGTGTCTCAAGACCCTGCAGTTGCGCAATATGTTGTAAATAAAAAGAGTATAAATGTGACTATAGCCGTGTTTTGTCATGTCTACAGGGCTCTAATAATGCTTTGTTCATTTTAATCTCAAAAAAACAATTTGTCTACCCACCAACTGTATGTGGTTTCTTAAGTTTTTATTATTTCGTGTTTTATTATTATTATATTTATTTATTACTGATTGATTTTCTTTATTCTTGATTTGTTTATTTATTTTAATCTTATTTTGTGTAGAAAAATAAAAATTAAGATATTTGAGAACAGTGGAATGTTTTATCAGAGCTTTTATTGTAGAAAATCAGAACAAAAGCAAAGTGTATTCATTTTTCTGTTTTTAATAAATGTGTTTTTTTGTTGTTATTTTTTTTGGAATACCTGATGCGGCCCAGCCTCGCCCAGACCCTAGCTCCAGTGGCCCCCCAAGTAAATTGAGTTTGAGACCCCTGCTATACAGTCAGCTGCCATGCTGAAGGGACTGTTTGCAAATGTTAAGGTGCTGAATTTGAACGTGCCTCAAGCAACACTACTTTAAGTACCTGTAAAGATGTTTTAAAAAAAAAAAAAAAGTCAGTACTAAATGAAGAAGAAATAAAAAGTTCCCATTTAGGCATGATAGTGTGCAATACAGTACTTGAATAAATGAAATAAGCCAGTGACTGGCTGAGTTCCAATGGAGCCATGCTTAGGGTACAAAGCCATTTTAATCTTGGAACTAATCCTGCCTGTGTTTTGCTCGGAGCTAAATGGCAATCAGGACTGCATCCTCTGAGTGACAACAAAGCATACTTCATAATGCAAAGAAGTCCTGAACATGAACGCAACACAGACTTGGAGCCTGGCACTACAAGTTAAGCTCCCTGGCGGTGTGCAAAGCTAACAAAGACAGTGCTGAGATCAATAGCTCATATGTGGACTTTCTTCTGATGTGTATCTGAATGAATCTGAATCTACACACACACACACACACACACACGTAGAGACACACAGAAAAGCCAATCAATCACTTTAATCGACTGGGTAAATAACAAAACGGCTGGGCCGAGGAGTGGGGAATGAAATGAAACGACGGCGTAAAATGTGTCTGCTAACCACAGTGAATTGATAGAAACAGCGGGCCTATTTTTGCCCGCAATTGCTCTCTGCCATCCGCAATCTGGCCCTGCGATTACATTTTGAATGAAACAAAAAAAACAGCTAAGGTTAGCTCCTTTCCTGGGTGAGCGAGCCTCCACGCTTCGGTAATCAGAAAATTAAACTCAAGTCCACATAACTAAAGTTCCTCATGAACTGTCAGTCAGAAACTTACCAGTAATTGTCTTTCCGGGTGAGTCCACTTGGTGGAAATTTGCCTTTCAATTTGAAGTAAAGATGCTAAAATAGAACTTGGAAATTGCACTAGCCAACACTTTTTTGAACAAGTTCCTTTATGTCAATTAGAACCTTCAGCGACACCTGTAACACATTAGGCGGTACACTACTGACCTCTACTGGTCACTACTGGGAAAACACACAAAAAACAGGTTACCAAACACAAAAAGCATCTTTATTCTAAAGATTATGCATGATACGAATGCACAAAAGGCCATAAAAGCAAATCTGAGTAAAATGTAACAATTTGAAAGCTTGAAGCAGATGATTAATACTTTTTTTCTCCAACATAAAATATTAAAAACACTGATTCAACATCACATATAACAACAGTTTTAAAAATACATAACAATTATAAATAACAAACATTAACATATTTACAAGTTTTCCCCCCATGCGGGACATTTTGGGATGCAGGACAGAGGCTGTTTAACACGATAAGGCCTTCTCCAAAACCTCTACATCCACCATGGGCAAGGACGCCACTTGGAAAAACACCCTAAAAAATTGATTCAAAATGGTTAAGTTTCATCAAATAAATATCCCAGCTAAGCAGAGAAAAAATACAATATATACTATATAATAAATACATTTTTAAATCAATGTGAAATGCCTACACTTTAACTGTTACACTGCCATTTACTGGCTTGGCATGCTTACATCAGCTATGGTGGTTGGTTTGAGTGTTCTTACTTGTGGGAGTATTTGCTCAGGATGGCGCTCAATTTGTCCTTAGGAAGCTGCGACATCATCGAGTATACCATCCAAACCACGGGCGCCACGTCTGACAATTCATATCCTGTGTGGAATTGCAGGATGGGAGACTGGAAGCACAATGGGAAAAAAAAGTATGCTAAATCCTGCTAATAAAAATAACTTCTATTATAATGTCACTGCTAATAATAACAGTAGTAGCAACGTCCCAGGCATACCCATCCACCCAGATCCTTGGTGAGCATGGCCAGCAGCAGACAGCCGGACGCCAGCAGTGACCCCCTCACCACCACCAGCTCCATTTCCAACAGGCTCATCTCACAGAAGTAGCGAGCCAGAGTCAGCGTGTCCATACCGGCGTTCACACACTGTGGAAGCAACGCAACTTAGGGAAAATTGACGACAATGTGAGCGCAATGCACTTGCACATACTTTGGCATAGCGACGTAGGAAACAGTATGGGATGGGGATGTTGATGTCAAAAGAAAGCGTCCGCAGGATGCTGGCCTCCATGGCGAGGAGCTCCTCCTTAGTGTACGCGTCGTCACAAATGTAGAGGAATTCGTCGACGGATGGCACGCTGTACTCCTGCAGGAGGTAAACATCCTATTAGCGGATAGATTTATGGTACTAGCTCATACAGTAACATGAATGGAGTGACGTTCCCAAGGCAGGAAAATTTAACATTGGTCATGTAAAAAAAATTGAAAAATTGCTTGCGGCTGTAGGCAACCTCCTGACACAGCAGTCAGTGTGAACGTGTAGAATGAAATTAATAATCATCTGCACTATTAATGCTGGGTGAGCAGTTTGCTCCTTACCGCTATTACAATATTTAATATTTGAAGTTTTCATTCACACCAAGAACTTTCACAGAAATACTGTAAATACCTCAAACTCCCTTTTTACACTTTTTTTTCGCTGGGTGCATAGTTGACAAAAAGCAAATAACTGCTGGTGTCTAAAAAAAATTTAAACGACAGCTGTGGCTGTAGGCAACCTCCTGATGTAGTCTTTTTAACTCCACCAATAGCTCTCTTTGAAATATCATGCGTGGTCAGCACTCAGCAGATTTACTGTTGACAGTGAACTCAACACCATTAATGCCAACTGAGCAGTTTTTGCACTTTACTGTTAGAGGTAGCCCTCGGGTTATGTACAAGGTCCGTTCCTCGAAATGTCATACGTTTTGGTGTAAATCGGATCACCGAGGTTAACTGGTTCCAAACCCACCAATCATGAAGTATGACCACTTTATTGTCGAGGGGGCGGGGGTTAAGATGACCAAACTGAAGGATGTGCTGCTGTGCTCCATGTTGTGAGATTCAGAGGAGCAGGGAGGGATTTCATGGGCATTGCTTGGCAGGTTTTTCATTTTTGATGTGGGGGTGGACCGGCCTGGTAGTTGATGATGGGGGCTATGGGAATATTCTTGGAAGGAAAATGGCCGGTGTGGATGGGGGGTATGGTCTGAGTGTCATGTCTACGTATATGGAGTAATGAAAGTGTAAAAAAGTGACTATAGGAGTGTTATTTCATGTCTAAAAAACATATTTAGAAGGTCTTAAAACAGGTTTACTATGCTCAAACTACATTTATAAATAAGGAATTCCAACTTGATGCTGGGTTGCGGAACAAATTAACTGTGATAAACGAGGGATGACTATTGAAATTATTGTGTCTGTTGTCAGATCATTAAAACCTGCATTAGATTTATTCATAATGTATGTATTCATTAATGAATATGTGGAGCCTGCTTGGTTTTTGCTCGAGAGGGAACGTATACATAAGCACAAAACAACAAAACTAAGGAACTGTAAGCAGAACACTTGCTCATAAATTACTATATGGTCAAATGGCAATGTTTTTCTTTCCCTTTTCTCATGCACTCTAAATGATTAGTTAACGGATCAGTTATACCGTACATAACGAGTAATGTCTTTGTGTGCACACCTCAAACTTGGAAGCAATGAGTACGGAGGTGGTGCCCACCAGCTGCAGCATATTGTGGTGGATTGGGGTCTTGGCCAGGTAGTGGTCGGTCAGCTTCACGGCCAAGTGCAGCGTCTCGTGGAACAGCTCAAAGTTTTCCTAATAAAAGGGGTTGTAGGAGGGTTAACATTGGATTGACTTGTCTATGTGTTGTGTGTGTGTGTGTGTGTGTGTGTGTGTGTGGATGTTCACCTGCACTTCCACCAGCCAGTCAATCAGGACGGATCGCATCTCCTTGTTGAGGCTGGGTTGCGTAGTCATGTAGTTAGACAGTACGAATTTCTCCTAAAAAGATTACAAAGATTTTTAAATGGAGTTTTTTTTTTTTAAATTAATTCCACTCTCACTGAGCTCACCTCTCTTTCTTTGAGGTAGGCAAAGATCTCCACCGCATAGTCAGGACACATAACGCAGTCTTCTGAGTACTGTGAGTCAATGTCAAATTCTGCTGGAACCTGATGGCATAAAGAAGAACGAGTCAGCACTTTTTTTCCCCCCCATTTACATCTATCAACATAGATGCCGCTGCTCACCTCGGGTCTCCTGAGGTGTGGCGGCACCTCGGAGACGGCGGTTTCCAGCTTGTCTGCTGCAGCTGCTTCCGTCTCGGCTTTAGCTTCCTTTTTGACCGATTTCTCTGCAGAAGTCTCGGAAGAGGTCCTATGCAATTAAAAATGGAGATTTTAAATGTTGGGAAAAAAAGAAAAAAGAAGAGCAGCTCTTGAGAGGAAATGTTACCCATTCTGCTTGGCTGTTTTCTTTGCACAGGAAGCGCTTCTTTTCTTCACCTGCTTCTTTGCCAGCTCTTTCTTCTTGCCAGGGAAGCTGATCTGGACTTTAGTAGACTACAAAACACAGCTACATTAGTGTGTTAACAAGATTTATTTAAATTATTCAAATCGGGCCCATCTTTAATCATGCATGATCAGGAAATTGGGGCTGCACAAAAAAACAAATTAGAAGAAAAAAGAAAATTGAAACCCAGTGTCCTTTTACACTAACAAAAAAAAACTAATTTAGAATTTAGCTATTTTACTTAACTAGACGCTAAACAATTTTATTTGTCATTTTACTCAAGGACTCACACTGCAGATGACTCCCCTTGTGAGCCTTCCAGGCCAGGGCGAGAATGATGTCATGTATTTCATTCTAACTTAATGCATGTTCAAATAAAATTAAAACCCTTAGCAACCAGTCGAGGCTGGACCCCGCCTCTCACCCAAAGTCAGCTGGGATAGGCTCCACCATACCCCCGCGACCCTAATACGGATAAGCGGCATAGACACTGGATCAGTGGGTGGTGCTTTCAAAGACACCACATAACTTTAGTTGAAATCACATGTTTTGAGTTTATTTTCTGGGATGTACAAGTATACTTAAATACTGATAAGTGTACTTCCCATTACAAACTGAGTGATATCAATATCCACTGACCGCATTCATCATTTCATGTAATCAGTTAATTACCTATTTTTGACAACTAATGCCAAAAGGCAGCATCTTGTACCATTACACTACTAGGGTATCTTTTCCTAACACAACAAAAAAGTAAATACAAGTCCTCACATTGGTGAGGTCTATGAAGGCTGTCCGCTTCTTTGCAGCTGCACGAGATGTGGAAGTGGCCCTCTTGACCCGAGAAGCTTCTTCCTGGAAAAAAAAAGCACATATTAAAAAAAAATATTTAAAAAAAGCACATATTAGTTATTAGTATTCAGGCACAAGTGCATGTCATTTTTATGCCACCGCTTAAAATGTATTAGAAATAGACACAAGGCCATACAGGAAACGGAAGTCAATTTCAAAGTAAAATGTTTCAAAATAAGAGTCTCAACATAATTGTGGGGTGAATGCCGACTATCTAGTAGTGGTCTGAATTCATGAAAAGCAAGTGGAGGTGGAAAAACTTAGTATAAATGAATTAACAGCATTCCTTTTTTACCTGGTTCTCAGACAAACTGGGCTTTGTTTTCTTGCCCACGGCAGCCACTGATTGTTTCCTCAAGGTCGGCATGGCTTTCAATTTTCTGCAACATCAAAAAAAACCAATGTGTTTAAAATGCGCTGTGGGTTCAATGAGCAAAGCAAGCAACGCATCCTTTCTATTTCAACACGCGTGTTTAAAAGTATCGCTCGTCAGCATCCCAAAAGACGTTTTTCCTACCTTAACTGATAAATCCTTAAAGTTGCAGTAGGAGGAAGGGGGAAATAAGCATATAGTTGATAAATGTCGTTTACGCCAACGTAACAGAAAGCCTTAAAACGAAAACTCTTGTTTCTCCAAGCGGGTACTGTTTTGCAGGACACGCTTCCAATTGGTCAGAATTTAAGCGCAGTGAACCAATGAGCGAGCTCGCAGTTTCTAAAGTAGCGCTCGGTTTGTTGAACGAGTATTCCCAGACAGTGGGAGATAAAGAAGGGGGATTTGGCTTTCCAAGGTTAAAACTTAAAATAAAAACAGTTAACGAGCCAGGATGATACACGGCATTCAATTAATCGTGGTGGTGATTTTTCTTTTTTTTTTTAAAAAAAGGTTTTACTCGTAGTATGTATGTGGTTTGTCTATGCATCGAACGTCAGCGGGAGAAGCTGTTACTTTACCCAAACACACTCACAGCAATAGCAGTTGAATGCTGCTCTTTCATTGGTTCTTGTGACCAAAACATGCAGCTGTTAGAGCTATGACTCTCTGAAGGGAGCCGTTTCAAAGAGCTATTTAAAAGACTGTCTCCTTTTTGTTCTAAATCAAGGAACGAATCACTGGTAGCGGTTATAGAATAAGATTTGGGGCATGAAAAAATACGCACCTAGCAATTTTTTTCTGAATTATTCAGAAATATTTATAATACAATTATTTGACTTGTGTTTTCATTGTAATGCATAAAGTGGCGCCATATTCCCCTGCTTTAAGAATAACATAACAATAAATACTAAAAATATAAACAAAAATAGAATAAAAACGTGTTTATCAATTTTATATGCCACTTATCCTCATTAGGGTCGCAGGGGTATGCTGGAGCCTATCCCAGATAACATTTGGGTCGGTAAATACAACAATACTGTGAATATTTGAATCAATCTGCCCTCCAATAGTGATTACAACAATGTTTTACTCATAAAAAAGTTAATTTGGACAAGAAAATCCACACAAGTATGAAACATACCAAATGTATGCTTGATTTCTACTTCATTTGTGAGATTTGAGGTAGAGGACACATTGCTGACACTCAAGTGTTGCTGCGTTTTGCACATAAAGCCCTGTCAAAATAAATTGCATCTTAGGAATCACAGAACCTCTGAAACATGTCACAAGAGACATGCAAGAAAGCAGCATCAAGTGAAGTGCATTTCCTCGTGTTGTCACAGGAAGTAAGTCTTCCGTGAACACTTTCTTGCATTTTAATACGCCATCAAGACACTGGTGAGTACGTCCGACATACACTTTGCCATTTTAATTGTATCCAGTTGGCTCTGAATAGTCTTCACAAACACATTCTGTGCTTTTTTTTTAATGTTCTTCATATAACTTAATTGAACACATTGTGACACTAATGGACTGGGGAGACTTTGAGCACTGAACAATCCCTCCTACTGGTGTGCTGACATGAACTTTGTAAGCAAAGGCCAACAACTGGGTTGCATTTCCAAACTGGCAGCAGACATGAGGCGATGGAGAAATCCCTTCAAGATGATGAAACTAGTATCTGAAGCTGAGCTAGGCTTACTGTCAATGCTTCTTTTCTACACACGTCGGGTAAATAAAAGACATAACCAGTTGTTCCATCTCCACAGGATCCAATGGATGCCTCAAGTGAACAGAACCAGTCGTCCTCCTGTGATAACTTTGCAGACAATATGGCAGACAGTGTCTTACAGTCATGTTTCGAGCAAATGAAGGACTTTGACCAGCAGACGACAACTTCCCTCCTGAGTAGACAAAGTTTGTCCAAGGTCAACTGGGCTTCCTGCGACACACTGGTGGCCAAGATGGACGCCTTTGCAGAATCTCTAGCCTGTGATGTCATCAATTGGGTCCTGTGTGGTCAAAGCCGGCAAGGAGGAGACGAACTGGGTGGACTGGCCCACCATTTGGCTGAAACCGTCATCACATCCTCCATCCGGGAAGCTAAGAATCTTTCGTAGATTAACAGTAATTAACAGCCAGTGTTGATTCTCAAAGAAATTAATCCAGTTTTAATTCACACTGCAGTAGCCCTGAAATGCCAGTAGAGGGCAGCATAAGCGAACATTCCTTCCAGTATAGTTCCTGTAAACAAATTTATCACTTACGGTTAACATTTATGGGTGCAAAAGCATTCTTATATGAAAATCAAACGAGAAGAACTAAAATCAAACTAAATACTGCGGTCTGATTTCTTTTTTTTTTTTTTGCATGTTTGCCATACGGCGATGTTTCACATCTACCTATCAATCCTCTATGACTTCCTCATATCCTCACTAAGGTCAGGTCCAGGGGTAAGCTGGAGCCTATCCCTGCTGATTTTAGGAGAGAGGCAAGGTATACCCTGGACTGGTCGCCAGCCAATCACAGGGCACATATAGACAAACAACCATTCACACTCACATTCATACCTATGGACAATTTGGAATTGCCAATTAACCTAGCATGTGTTTGGAATGTGGGTAGAAAACTGGAGTCCCCGCAGAACACCCACGCATGCACGGGGAGAACAAACTCCGCACATAGATGATGTTTCAGATCATCAAATTTAAATATTAGTCAATGACAAAGCAACGGAACAAAAAATGCAGTGTTTAAATGAAACTTTCTTTTATTAACGGCGAACTACAGTGAGAGCCATTATCCACAAATGGTGAAAACATAGAACAGCTAAGTCTTATGCAAGAGGATAAAAAAGACCCCTCAACAACATCTAAAGAACTGCAGGCCTCACTTGCGTCAATTAAGGTCAGTCTTCATAATTTCACCATAAAAAAACAGTTCCAAGACCAAAACCACTACTGAACAAAAAGAACATTCAGGCTTGTCTCAATTTTAACTGGGAACATCTTGATGATCCCCAAAAACTTGTAAATATCCTGTGGTCTGATCAGTTGAACTTTTTGGACAGTGTGTGTCCCAATACATCTGGCAACATTTAAGAAAAAAAAACATCATACCAAGAGTAAAATATGGTGGCGGTAGTGTAATGGCCTCGGGCTGTTTTGCTGTGTAAAGACCTGGAAGACTTGCTGTGATAAATGGAACCATGAATTCTGCTGTCTAACAAAAACTCCTGAAGGAGAATATCCGGCAATCTGTTGGTGACCTCAAGCAGGACAATGATCCAAAACACATCAGTAAGTCCATCTCTGAATGGCTGAAGAAAAACCAAATGAAGACTTTGGATTGGCCTGACCTGAATCCTATTGAGATGCTGTGGAATGACCTTAAAAAGGTAGTCCATGTTCGAAAACCCTGCAATGTGTCTGAATGACAACAATTCTGCAAAGATAAGTGGGCCAAAAGTCCACCACAGTGCTGTAAGAGACTCATTGCAAGTTATCACAAACTCTTGATTGCAGTTGTTACTGCTAAGGGGTGCCCAACCAGTTGCCTACACACACACACACACACACGCCTTGATGCATATATACATTAACTGTTGGCGGGTGCATTCATTAAAAGTGTTGCGGCCTGCTAAATGTTCTGTGTTGCTGTTTATTGCGGGCAGTTAACAGCTCTGCAGCCTTGCTATGAGCACATCGAGCTACTTATGAACGATTCTTTACGGGCTGCAGGCCTCAGAGTCTGCTGAGGAGCCTCCTCGGGGTCGTAACAAGCCAGCTATTTAAAAGCTCTGCTCAAACAGTATTTGCTTTACGGCTTTTTGAGGAATTCTCACACACTTAAGGTTGGAAGTCATTCTTGGACTTCGAACCAGTATTTATGTCACGTTGGGTCCAATTGAAGGCTCCAATGTTGGTCCTTCCAGTCAGAGACACAGAGCCATTGAGGTTACATTTTCATCGTTTTTGTTTAGTTTCATACTTCTTTATGTACTGTTTATCTTGCACCGTGGTGCAAACCAGGTATTGGAAAACGGCTTTAGGAAAAACATGATACTACATTTCATTGCAGATCTGCATTAAGGAGTGTAATATTGAATCATTTTCCTTTATGACATGTATCATGCAGTCGGTATCAATTAATTATGGTAATAGAAAGGTTTTATTTAATTTGAACATGCATCAGATTACAATTGAATGCATCCCATAATCAGTTCACAGTTCCACATGTCCAAAAGGAGTAGGAAGAAGCAAAGCTTATTAAATCCTACCCCTCCATCTGGTACTTTTACAATTAGTAACTGTTACATTTGTTCACTTCCTGCTTTCCATAATACAGTTTAAGGTTTTTCTTTGTTTTTTTTTAAAATAATGCACCTCGTACCGAAGTACGAGGTGATATGACCATACAATGGGTACCATAGTAACTGTCAATATAGTGATATATATAGCACATCATGACCTTCTTCATCCTTAGATCCACATTACGATTGTCGGATCCACTCCCTAACCTCTGACAGCGTAAAACTTCCCTTCTCAGGAGTTGCAATTCCCAAAGCTAGCATTCAATTCAATTCGTTATGTAGCAACTCTGATGCTATCAATTTCCTTGGAAGGAGAGTGGTGTTGAAAGGCCGTAATCGCTGCTTTGGACCTGTCGGAACATGGAAGTGTGTTTGGATGGTGTTGTGAGAACTCCCAGGAACTGGAGTCTTACGTGGCTGCTGCCGATCTGCTTCGACCACTGCTTTTGTCTGGGTTCCCACAACATGACGCTTGGAGTGTTGATTCAAACAGACAAAGGGTTCTCCTCCGGGCAGAGTCGTGCTTGTTTAGGCATCAACGCAGGTGTCAAGTATTGTCGAGTGTCTGCGGTCAGTGTGCGACCTTGCGGAACCCAAACAAACGCTTACTGCGGTTTCGTTTTTTTTTTTTAATTATTTCTAGTGACCGTCTCTATTGCAAGGTGGATAGATATATCCAAGTAGATATGGGCGGGTGTCTAAAAGCGGCTAACGGCACATTGTCAAAATAAAATTCCGTACATTAAAAAAACACAGCAAAAAGCTGAAATATTGATATGAATTAATTATAAACCAAATTATCAACCAAAAGTCATCTCTATTGCAAGGTGGATAGAAAAGTAGATACGGGCGGGTGTCCAAAAGCGGCTCTCGGCATATTGTCAAAATAAAATTACATTAAAAAAACACAGCAAAAAGCTGAAATATTGATATAAATTAATTCTAAACCAAATTATCAACCAAAAGTCAAAAATAAATGGATGGATGTCCCTCACTACATAGTCCCTCTCTCCATTTCAGGTTTTCATGCTGGAGCCTATCCCAGCTGTCTTCGGGTGAGAGGCGTGGTACATCTTGGACTGGTCGCCAGCCAATCACAGGGCACATATAGACAAACAACCATTCACACTCACATTCATACCTATGGATAATTTAGAGTCATAACATGCAAGTTGGCGGCATGGCGGTCTAGTGGTTAGCGCACAGACCTCACAGCTAGGAGACCAGGGTTCAATTCCGGTTTTCTCAGGGTACTCCGGTTTCCTCCCACATTCCAAAAACATGCTAGGTTAATTGGCGACTCCAAATTGTCCATAGGGATGAATGTGAGTGTGAATGGTTGTTTGTCTATATGTGCCCTGTGATTGGCTGGCGACCAGTCCAGGGTGTACCCCGCCTCTTGCCCGAAGACAGCTGGGATAGGCTCCAGCACCCCCGCGACCCTCATGAGGAAAAGCGGTAGAAAATGAATGAATGAATGAACATGCAAGTTTTTAGAATGAGGGAGGAAACCCATGCACGGGGAGAACCAGAATCGAACCTCAATCTGACTGTGGGGCCTACATGCTAACCACTCATTAACCACAATAAAGGAGTGACGACAAGGCTGTATTATCACAAACGTTTCACATTGCACCAAATTTTGGTGGGGGGAATATTCAATATTATGAAAATTTAGATTTTAAATGTAGATGACACTAGAAAGGAACAACTTTGGGAACTATTTGGATAGAAAGTGTAATATACTGCTGCTGCTGATTTGGTTTAACCGCAGCTTTTGTTTGGATTCCCACACGATGTCAACTTCAAAACAAACAGGAGTGTTGATTCAACCTGAAAGACAAAAGTGATTAGCGGCGCAATGAGAGTAGCGTTTGTGCAGGTGTCTTGTGGCGTCTCATCTGTTGGAGATGTGTCTGCGGTCAGCGTGCGACCTTGCAGAGTCCAAATAGACGCGGTTTTCGACACGCCTGCCGAGTAGTTAAAAGCCAAAACATCATCATCACCATCATCAATATTTTGTGGGGGCACAAACTATTTCTTCTCTTGATTAAATCCATTGGAACATCTGGGCACATTCAGGCTGTCGAGGCCTCAAACATCCGTTGCTGGATGTTCAGTTCGTGCTCGGACGATGCGACTTTAAAATCTTGCAGCTACATCTTATGTGCATTCAAATGGAGGCTTGCTTATTCTTTTAGAAAAATAATATAATATATTATTTAGAGGGCGGCACGCCGGTCGAGTGGTTAGCGCGCAGACCTCACAGCTAGGAGACCAGGGTTCAATTCCACCCTCGGCCATCTCTGTGTGGAGTTTGCATGTTCTCCCCATGCATGCGTGGGTTTTCTCCGGGTACTCCGGTTTCCTCCCACATTCCAAAAACATGCTAGGTTAATTGGCGACTCCAAATTGTCCATAGGTATGAATGTGAGTGTGAATGGTTGTTTGTCTATAGTATGTGCCCTGTGATTGGCTGGCGACCAGTCCAGGGTGTACCCCGCCTCTCGCCCAAAGACAGCCGGGATAGGCTCCAGCATGCTGCAACCATCGTGAGGATAAGCGGTATAGAAAATGTATGGATGGATGATTAGAAAAATAAATTAAAATTTCTGTTGAATAGAAATCTTTTCTGCTTATCATAATAACATCTTTCTTTACCAAACCCTGCTGCTTAACTTAAAACAGTATAAATCAATGGACACACTATGCTAATGTTAAGTAAACAACTTAGAAGTGGTGTTTTAAGGACAAGACATAGTTATTATAATGCCAAAAAGTGAGTTTTAAAAACAGTGAGCTTGCACTGCGGCTAAGCTAGCACAACTTGCTTACTGTCAGACAGAAACCAGCTACAAACTAACCCCATTGCTTTTTTTGGGAGGGTGGGGGGGACCAGAAACCTGCTGGAAAAATCAGCATAGACCAGCATGACCAGCATAAGTTGTATTTTCGTGCTGGAGGAGCAGCATGACCAGCATGCAAACACTATTTATATTTAAGCTAGTTTTTCCAGAAGAGAAGGTATACCATTCAATTTTTAAGAGATGGCTGGCAACCCTAACCTCTCATATAGAAAGCCCAACAATCCTAATTTAGTTTAGCTGAAATTTGTCACTCTGAATTCACTCATAAAATACTTAAAATGACATAAATTAATGAACACAGCGAACTGCTCCACTTAGCTTTGTTGTCATTGTTGCATGTACACAGCTCCCCCGTGTGGCTTGAATGTGCATGTGCATGTGTATTTCGTCTTCCAAAAGAAAGCAAAAGAAAAAAAAACATGAAATAAATCTTAGCAGTGACCTAAATAAAATCACCTGCCTCTGTCCTACTTCAGAGGCCAAACTGGAGGAACCAGAAAAATGTCATACTGTGGGTGGGAATTCAAATAAACCGGAGTGGAATAAAAACACTTTTAGGAGTGTCTCAAAGCTTGATGTTGCTGTGTTTATGCTATATGTGTCAGATGAATGCACAAAGTGTTTAAAAATACGATTAATAAGACGTAGTGTGGCCTGTTTGCATTTAAATAAGATTAAAATAGTAGTTATTTTTGCACTACTTCATTTATTCATTTCTCAAATGATCGCCGTGTGTTGTTTTTGTTTGCCTGCAATCTTTGTTTAATCATGATCAACTCATGAAACGAAAAAAAATCAGTATTGGTATCGGCAACACGTGTTCTTGAATCGATACCAACATTTTCAGTATCGCGTACTCGTACCGAGAAGTTAGACAGCGAGTTCCTCCTCCTCCTCCTATTCCTCATTCCCCCGGGTGATGAAGAGGTTAAGCCAGCCCCTCTCCGCCTGCTTGCAGCCTCCTTCTGTCCAACAACTCCAGTCCGGCTCCAGGCAGCCTGAGTGCGCACAGCAGAACATGACGCTTTAACTCCTTCCCTCCTCTTGCATGGGGATCGAACTTTTTTTTTCCACCAAAAAGTCCAGGAGCGACCCCCCCTCCCTACCCGCTGACCCCGTTGGGCCACTCCCACTCACCCTGCCTCGTCGCCCTTCTCCGGGGTTCCATGCGTGGGGAGCGCCATGGCCGCCCCGAGCGCGCAGCAGCAGCAGCAACAGCATCAGAACCAGGATTACTTCCGATCTATTAGCAGCGAGTCCACCACCTACATGATGGTTCCGGCTGGAGGTCCCGGTGGTACAGGGCGCAGGGAAGCGCCCTCCAAGATGTGGGTGGCTCTGGTGGTGGTCGTGGTCGTGGTGCTGCAGGTCGCCTCCACCACTGGGCTCTTTGTCTACCTGAACATGTCCATATCACAGGTAAGCACTGGCAGATCTTCTCAGGAGGAACACATGAGCATGCATGGAACATCTTTGCTTGACTGGACTTGTTAACCCTTGAGGCACCAATCTATACATTATGCTTGTTTTACTGCTTGCATTCTCAGTGCAGAACATCAGCTTTGGAGACTATACTTATATTAATCACAGATCAATGCTATTAGTTATTAACATAATCAAGGCTCTAATAACGTCATCCCAAATATTCCACTTTGCACCTAATTTCTGGAAGATCCAAGCCTCATCAAATGCTCCACATTCAACATATTTTTTCTCTGCTTTTAATGTAAATAAGTGGCTTGATGGTGCGAAATGTCCAGAAGAGGGCGCTGTATTGTTCATTCATTCATTTATTTCGCGGGTGCTGGAGCCTATCCCAGCTGTCTTAAGGCGAGAGGCGGGGTACACCCTGGACTGGTCGCCAGCCAGTCACAGACCACATATAGACAAACAACCATTCACACTCACATTCATACCTATGGACAATTTGGAGTCGCCAATTAACCTAGCATGTTTTTGGAATGTGGGAGGAAACCGGAGTACCCGGAAAAAAAAAACATGCATGCACGGGGAGAACATGCAAACTCCACACAGAGATGGCCGAGGGTGGAATTGAACTCTGGTCCCTTAGCTGCATGTGTGGCCTGCGCGCTAACCACTCACAGCCAAGCGCCATCTCAGCCAAGTATAAATTTTCTCAACATTTTCCAGCAGGAAGATGCTTTGACAAGATGTGATGATGTCTGAAATTGCACATTTTTTAAGTACAGCAGAACTTGTATTAGCATGTAACCCAGTTAGCAGGTTTTTTGGTTAACATAAAAAATGTACGCTACAAAGTTGCCTCAGTTAGCATGCATTCTCCGGTTAGCATACAGTATGGCATTTGTTGTTTCATATTTAGAGATGTTGTCCAACTCTCAATTTCCAATATGTGTAACATGAATGAACACGTACATATGTGTATAAGATGCAGGTTCCATTGTGAGCTACCGTATGGAGGTGAGAATCTATTCAATCCAAGAAACAACTCATGTCAAAACAGGAAAGTGGGGTGGTTGATCTCGCTGCCACATCGTCACGTCAAGTCGGTGAAAGTAGAAGTAACCTTAATTATTTCTTTATCATTCAGAATTGTTTTAGGCATGTGAAATTATAAAAAAAAATGTTATGTGTTAATTTTTTTTGGCTTTCTGGAACGGATTAGTTGAATATACATGATTTCTTGTGGAAAAAAATGGATTTGGTTTTGGTTAGAGTCACGCATTAATGACACTAACCAAGGTTTCATTGTACAATACTGTATAGTGTATTTCCGAATGTGTAAAAATGAATTTTAAATATGTTTCATATCTGTGTGAGGTTGATCATAGGCTATAATCGGCCATTATTCGCAAAATATCTATGGTTAGGTCTGACATTTTCAGTCCACTGAAAGTGGAAAGTTAGATTTTGAAGACATTCATGAAAGGGACCGAAGGCTAAAAAGTGTAACTTACTTTTTAAGGTTACGTTTTTGCCGTGGTTTCGATTCCCCATCCCATTGACGATGCAAGGGATGTGTCAGGGACGGCATCCAGCATTAAAACCAAACTAATTACGCAATTAAGTCACTGATGGGCAAAGCCAAATGACAACTCGACACATATAAGTTCTACTTGGTAGCCATGGATGCGGAGGCACTGGAATAGTTACAGATGTTGAAATATGGCCGTCCACTTGGGACATTTTTGTCTCCTGAAATCATAACAAATATGTTTCTACACACTTGAACAGAACCTCTGATGGTTTTGCGGCGTGGTTATTTGTGTGCTCATGGTTCTAATAACCATAAATGATACTTGGCATGGCACTAAAAGGGTGGACAGATGAGCTTTCATTCTTTAAGCATTATATTGTTTAGGGTGGAGCACTCATTAAATGCACAAATGTATGATCATAATTGAATGATATGAAGCTACACATATTTCTCACAGTGTGTCTTCAGGGGGGGGCGCGTCCCTATGCACGCCAGCTGTGAAAACACTGTCCACTCCTCACTGCACGGCCTCACGTGTGCATCAAGTGGCAGAGTCTTTCCAAAGTGATAAGGCGATGTTGTTGTTGTTCGCCTTGTCCTCATTACCAGTGCTGAAAGGAGATTTGGGCCCTTGTTTTGGCCGACATTGTGATATAAGATGTGGTTTTATTTACACAATGCTCGAACATAATTAACACGCGACTTATCTTTATTGTTATAAGCACACCTACTATTAGATGTAGATTTATGTATTTAAATACATACTACGGGATTAAAGAAATCGCTGTTAAGATAGCGCCATTAAGTGCATGCCA
Source organism: Doryrhamphus excisus (assembly GCF_030265055.1). Classification (NCBI taxonomy): domain Eukaryota; kingdom Metazoa; phylum Chordata; class Actinopteri; order Syngnathiformes; family Syngnathidae; genus Doryrhamphus; species Doryrhamphus excisus. The sequence goes on along the minus strand of NC_080468.1, from coordinate 24,724,580 downwards.
AAGAACCAACAGCTGGCACCAATAATCCTAAATTTAGTCAATGAGATGGCAGAAGACAGCTGAGTCTGGACAAGGCAACAAAGCCAAACAAAGTATATATATATATAAGAGATAAGATAAGATAAGATATGCCTTTATTCGTCCCTCAGTGGGGAAATTTGTATTGCACAGCAGCAAGAGTACAGAGTCAGTTAAGCAGTACAAAATACACAATATAGAAAAATAAACAATATAAACAACCCAAGTATTAACAAAATCAACAGTTTTTCCCAGAGTTATATACAAATACAGAATGTAGATAATATGAAACGAGATGAGATATAGGACCAGTCTATACACTGAGATCTTGCTAGAGAGTTAATTATGGAAATACTTCACATAGAACTTAGTATATTGCATTTAAAGCCCTTAATATTGCACAGTGAATGGGGTCTGGAGTAACTATACTGACTATAAAGCAAGTATTACACAGATGTGCATAGTGGTGTAGAAGTCTATTGGGAGCAGTGCTGGTTATATATATATATATATATATATGTATATATATACATAAACATATATGCATGAAAAAGTCCAAAAACAGATGTTTGTAAAAATAGTGCACAGTGATCTCATTGTGTCTAAACTTGTTTTCAGGCAATGGCCAGACCTTGTGAGTATGCACAAGTGTGTGTGTGTGTGTGGGGATTCCCCACAGCGGCTATTTTTAATTGGACAACAGCCCCTTCTCTCAATGTAGTCCCCGGTGTCCATTAACACGCATATGCAAAGCAGCTCGTTTGACAACTGAGCAGAGGAACACCAAAGTAGTACACCATGAGGAATTGTACAGGGTCACCACGGCAATGCTGCATTCATGCGCACGTGGAAACATGTGACCTCTGCTCACACAAATATAAGTTAAGTGTTTAAATAAGTCTCAGAGGTCCCACAAAAGTGCATTGGAAGTGTGCTTGTTTAAAAGTAGTTGGGAACACAAAATTTTGTATGTGTGGAGCCTGTTGGTTGGGAAAAAATGATGAGTTCCAGCTCCAAAAATGATTGTTCACAACTAAAACACTGGATGGTAGGAAGCACTGCCCCCAGCGTTTTGGCAGGCCACGCACTCAGCCATCACCGAAGCGCTGCAACATGATGAAGACGTCGTCAGAAGGGCCAGCATAGTGACTACATCGTAGCATAATGAAGTCTTTACAGCTCCCATGACTGGAGCTGACTTCACAAATACTTGGCGGACATCCACATCCAGGCTTTATTTTAAAAGATGTGTAGTCTGCTTTTTTACAAAGTGGGTGTCTACACGGGGTGCACACATGGAGCTCGGACAGGGTCAGAGGCAGTGTTTCATCTCCATGATGAAGGAGGTTTTTTCCTTCATGGAACTTTATGAACTATATGAGCTACAACGCTAACTTGGCACATTTGAACAGCAACATCATGCTAGTTTAGCTTGTTTGCTGAAGAAAAACGAAATGGTACTCTGCTCTGAAAACTCTTTTTTTTCATGATTGTCACACTTAAATGTTTCAGATCATCAAACAAATTGAAATATTTATCAATAACACAAAAGTCACAAAAGACCCCACAACACTTGCCTCAGTTAAGTTCAGTGTTCTTGACTCCACCATAAGAAAGACACTGGGCAAAAACAGCCAACATGGCAGAGTTCTAAGACCAAAACCACCACTGAACAAAAGGAACATTAAGGATCGTCTCAATTTTGCCAGAAAACATCTTGCTGATCCCCAAGACCTTTGGGAAAAAAATTGTCTGATAAGACAAAATCTGACATTTTTTGGAAGGTTTGTGTCCCATTACATCTAGTGTAAAAGTAAGGCCACATTTGAGAAAAATAACATCATACCAACAGTAAAATATGGTGGTGGTAGTGTGATGGTCTGGGGCTGTTTTGCTGCTACTGTAATTGGAGGACCTGCTTTGATAAATGGAACCACGAATTCTGCTATCTAACAACAAATCAAGACAATGTCTGCCCATCTGTTGGTGACCTCAAGCTGGAACCAACTTGGGTTCTGCAGCAGGACAATGATCCAAAACACACCAGTAAGTCCATCTCTGAATGGCTGAAGAAAAACAAAATGCAAACTTTGGAATGGCCTAGTCAAAGTCCTGATCTGAATCCTACTGAGATGCTGTGGCATGACCTTCCAATCCAAACCCTCCAATTTGGCTGAATGACAACAATTCTGCAAAGATGAGTGTTTCAGTGGTGGCCCAAACAGTTATTAGGTATGGGGGTAATCACTTCATCACACAGGGCCATGTAGGTTAGGTTTTTTTTGTCCCTTAATAATTAAAAGTTTCATTTAAAAATTGCATTTTGTGTTGTAATTGACTATTATTTAAGTGTGTTTGATGATCTGAAACATTCAAGTGTGAAAAACACACCACTTCAAGTGGTAGAGCTTGACTTTAAGATGTGTAGCGAAGCCTGTCTGGGAGTGTTTCAGCACCTTTTGTGAGGAAGAGGGTGCTCCCATGGTGGTCTGGAGAGTTAATTATATTGCATCATATTGTCTTAATTGTCATTTTATCATAAAGGCTGGGAAATGTGAAAAAGAATATATTGTAATATTTTTATGGAGTCACTTCCACTTGAGCTGTCTATCTCATGAAATCTGGATTATTTGTATCCCCCTGTTGTCTATTAGCATGTGGTTACATCTCTGTGTGTGCGTGTTTACAGATGGTGTTGAGAGTTCAATGTTTTTACTGAGATTTACCGCACTGATGGTCCCAATAAACTTGTACCAACTTTGCCAGCTGAGTCAGAGATATGAATAAGAGCCATTGTGTTCAATTATTGCTCAGTTCCATGGACCCAGTAAGGTTTAGCTGGAATTATATTTAAGGCTTTATTGTCAACATTGGCGCACTTGAGGGTCAAAACAATGAGACAACTAGAAGTCAGGTTTATCTATTTCAACACATTTTCAACCACTTCCTCTGTCATCGGTGTGGGTCCCGCCACAAAGGCACAACAATAACACTCGTAGCCGCCCCACACTTTGAGTACATGGTGTGCGCCCACCCATGCGGGGCCCTCGGCAAGTGGACCCCACAGAGATGCCCTGACCGCCTCGACTCTTTTGTTGCTTGTCCGCCTCCTCTGTGGGCCTCTGTGACTCACTTGCCTTCATTAGGTTATGAAACGGACATCTTTGTTCCGAAAGTTTTTAATGAGCTCTTTTTTAGAAAGCTAAACAAGCGTGCTAATCCTTTTAGAAGACGCATCATCAACATTTATTTCTAAAGCAGGACTCCTATGAGTTTATGCTAATGCTATTCAATATCCTGTAGTCACCGGGTTTGAAAAAATACTTAATTATATATATTAATATTGGTTGTGGCTGTAGGCAACCTTCTCGTGTAGTTTTTCTTACAAGTTGGAAGAAGCTGCATTTGAAGTATGACAAGCATCACCATCACTGAAACACAATCAAACGCAAGCTCCATGGGATCAGAGAGTTGCTATGATATGCTGTGATGTCTTATTATTGCCATTCAATTTGTTTATTTCAGCATTCTAATAGCACACTATTAGTAAAGGAATCGCACATTAGTGTGCAGATAGTAGCATGGTAATTTTAGTATGCCATGTCAACGTTGTACACTTGCACGCTCATGCAAAAATGTACACTGTAAAGACCTGGCCTAGCTATGTATTAATATTGGTTGTGGCTGTAGGCAACCTTCTCGTGTAGTTTTTCTTACGTCCACAAGTTGGAAGAAGCTGCATTTGAAGTATCACGAGCATCACCATCACTGAAACACAATCAAACGCAAGCTCCATGGGATCAGAGAGTTGCTATGATATGCTGTGATGTCTTATTATTGCCATTCAATTTGTTTATTTCAGCATTCTAATAGCACACTATTAGTAAAGGAATCACACATTAGTGTGCAGATAGTAGCATGGCAATTTTAGTATGCCATGTCAACGTTGCAAAAATCACACTGTAAAGACCTGGCCTTCTTCTCGCTCTTCATTCTTTCCATCTTCTTCCTCATTCTCAGCCCGCTTACGAGAAATCTCTGTTTGCTAACCTTTGTTTCTTTCTAGTCAGATATTAAATGCTGCCTTTATCTTTATTGGGGCTTCACAGACTTCAAATCAGCATGTTTCGCTTTGAACAACAAGGAAGTGGAGCAAAAAACAAAAAATAAAGAGAACGCTCCGCCCTGCGTCTTTATCAAAACATGATAAAATCCAGAACTGCACTGCTGACAATGAGGGGTCAAAGGTGAGCACGCGAAGGGCCGGGAGTGGTCTCTTGCCTCATTGTGTGTGTGTGTGTGTGTATGTGGACAAACACAAATGCAGGTGCACACCAAAGACATCTTAGGACCGGTTTGGCCGCCTGCTCACAGCATTCCTCGCTGCGGAGGAGATAAACCTGAAGAGTGAAAGCTGCCAGCGTGCCTCGTTACGGCAAACAAGACGCATGTGTGCACCACAGGAATAGATTCCGCGTAGATGAGATGATGCTTTGAGATTTTGAGGAGTTTGTTATTGAAGAGGCAGGCGATAAGCGTCACATCAGCGCCACCATGTGGTCAGATTGCCACAATAGGATGACATTCTCTCAGCCAATCAGTGACTACAAATAATATTGACAAATTCATCATGAAATATAGAAAAGTGTTTTTTTTTGTTCCTAAACACCTTTTTAATTTCAAGGTAGGCTTTTCTACACATCTTCAAATCATGTCACCATCAGTCAGCTACAGAGGTGAGAGCTGTAGCGTAAGAATTACTGTATTGTCAACACTGTAGCTGACATAGTTATGCTAGCGTTTCTAACACTCCAATCCCACTCAATCCCATCCAAAGAACTGCAGGTATTAAGGCTTATCTCAATTTTGCCAGAAAACATCTCAGAAAAAGAATCTCATACCAACAGTAAAATATGGTGGTGGTAGTGTGATGACCTGTTTTCTTCTTGCTGTGATAAATGGAACCATGAGGGGTTTCTAACACTCCAATCCCACTCTATCCCATCCAAAGAACTGCAGGCATTAAGGCTTATCTCAATTTTGCCAGAAAACATCTCAGAAAAAGAACCTCAGACCAACAGTGAAATATGGTGGTGGTAGTGTGATGAACTGTTTTCTTCTTGCTGTGATAAATGGAACCATGAGGGGTTTCTTACACTCCAATCCCACTCAATCCCATCCAAAGAACTGCAGGCATTAAGGCTTATCTCAATTTTGCCAGAAAACATCTCAGAAAAAGAACCTCATACCAACAGCAAAATATGGTGGTGGTAGTGTGATGACCTGTTTTCTTCTTGCTGTGATAAATGGAACCATGAGGGGTTTCTTACACTCCAATCCCACGCAATCCCATCCAAAAAACTGCAGGCCTCACTTACCTCAGTCAAGGTGAAGGTCAGTGTTCATGACTCCACCATAAGAAAGGAAGTGGGCAAAAACAGCCAGCCTGGCAGAATTCCAAAACCAAAACCACTGCTGAACAAAAAGAACATTAAGGCTTATCTCAATTTTGCCAGAAAACATCTCAAAAAAAGAACCTCATACCAATAGTAAAATATGGTGGTGGTAGTGTGATGGCCTGTTTTCTTCTTGTTGTGATAAATGGAACCATGAGGGGTTTCTAACAATCCAATCCTACTCCTTAATGTTACGTTGTTGTATGTGATATACGGCATCTACGTTGGACATTGGAGAAGTTGTAGAGTGACAGCATGTGTGTAAAACGTGGATAAAGTGCATAAAAAATAATTTAATATGGGACCTTTATATGGCGGTGTCATACAGATCTATTTTAACAAAGTGACCTAAAAACTGCAAAAGTGATCTGCTTTTGTAATTTTACGCATGTTTCTTTAAAATTTATAACCATCTGTCAAAACTGTGGCTAGCAAGTTCCAACAAATCACCCAAAAATAACAACGCCGAGAGCTTCACCTCCGTCGCTTCCTCGCATCATGAAAATCTTTTTTGGTGCACTCTTCTCAACTTCATACCAATAGTTAAAAATCAACTTCTAAGTGGTGTGAATAGTTTTAAAGTGATGGTTAGAGCGCCACCTGTTGTTGTTTTTTTTTTTGAGACAGTCTGCGGCTGAACTGTGGTGTTAAATGTCAACATGACCATCAGAGGACGTAGACTAGAAGTAGATGATAGATTGTGTTGCATGACACATCCATGTTGGATGTCCTCCCATGTTTGCTTTTCACTTGCGCTTGCCCGTGTTTGGCTAATTTATACTTTAGTGCCCAGCTGTGTGTGTGTGTGTGTGTGTGTGTCAGTGCCAATGAAACAAATATAAACTTGCATGTTACATTTAAGTGCGCGTCTATATTTGGACTTCTTGCTTTGTCCATCCATCACTGGCCTGCTGGATTTTAGTTACATGGCCCCTCTCAACTGTTGCTAATCCTTTCAAATGAGCGCTGTGGACTGCCAAAAAAACCTCACACACACACACACACACACACACACACATACACACACATGGTTTGCAGCAGGGTTTCCAACCAAGCCTCAGAGATATTCTTTTCAGGTTTTCGGTGACCAGCAAAGGCCAGCCAAAAACAGTCCGACCGGCCACACACATGCACGCGCACGGGTGTGGGAACAGTGAGGTATTGTTCCTCACTTCCTGCGGGAGTCGGAACGGGCATCACAGTAATTCAGTCAGCCTGGACATTTCCTCTTAGGTACTCCCCATCTTTTTGACTAAAATGTCCTGTACTGTATTAAAGTACACATTTTAATAAGTGTGCTGGTTTTGTGTGACTGTAGCTTTAATGCTAAGTAGCTGTGTGCGTTTCCAAGAACTCTACAATTGTCCAATGTAATACATGCCATAAGTCACATACAACATAATCATAATGCTCAGCATGGGTGTGCTGCTAAATGCCTTTAGCATATGTGCACCTGGTCCCCCCCCCCTCCCCAAGTGACCCACTCATTGCTTCAGATCCAAAAGAAGGAAACTCCTCACTGGGGACAAGAGCATTGAGAGTTTAGGAGTCTTGGAAATATCCACTACATAATGAATAAAATCGAGTGGTTAGTGCGTAGACCTCACAGCTAGGAGACCAGGGTTCAATTCCACCCTCTCTGTGTGGAGTTTGCATGTTCTCCCTGTGCATGCGTGGGTTTCCTCCGGGTACTCCGGTTTCCTCCCACATTCCAAAAACATGCTAGGTTAATTGGCGACTCCAAATTGTCCATAGGTATGAATGTGAGTGTGAATGGTTGTTTGTCTATATGTGCCCTGTGATTGGCTGGCGACCAGTCCAGGGTGTACCCCGCCTCTTGCCCCCCCGCGACCCTCGTGAGGAAAAGCGTTAGAAATGAATAAAATGAGGAAATGTTGCTGAATCATTGTTGGAAAAAAAAAATACTAAGGGGGCCAGCAATCCAGTCGCAGGATTTTTGGAGGAGGAAGTTTCATATTCAAATCCACTGGAGGTGCTCCAGTTGTGGTCATACTGGGCCGCCAAGTCCATCTCAACATGATGCCTGTTTAACTGAGTCTTGGTGATGCACAGAAAAGGCTCGATAGGAGACAGAACTTGGCTCGGGGAGTTTGATCGGAAAAGTAAATGAAGGAAATTATCCTACTGGGAGACCAAAAGTTGGAAGGAGGTTTGGCGCCAGACCCCAGCCACACATCACAGCGCTTGTGAAGGCAAAGCAGAAACTTTGAAATGAGCAATTAATTGTGGTGTAAGACAAGCGGTATAGAAAATAGATGGATGAGGAAGTACACAGGCAGGAGATCAATGAGACTCACACATGCAAAGTGCAGAGTGAGAGAACATGTCATGAATTTCATTAGAGACCCCCGGGGTCAAGAATGCTATGGGTGTCGACATTTGCCATTGTTGGGCTGAGTTTGGCCCAGGCCCCCCGGGTTAAAGAACCAGTTTATACAAATGAAGCTGCAGCATATAAATGTATAGCCCCCTTATTCTAGCCTCTGGCCTCGTCATCTTATCTTTTGCTGAGTGCAAAGATGTTGTCCGCCTTTATCGCCTTGCTAACACGTCTGAGACGCTTCTTTCCCACAATAGATCAAACCCTCCCTGCTGGCCTTGTCAGAGCCTAATGGACGCATGCACAACAAACGCAGCCTGGCCGTGTGTTCTCAGACACAAAGACAGCATGTAAAAACATCCCCCCACCAAAAAACGTAGGGAGCGTATTTTGCCAAGGCACACACCCCCCCGCTTTGCTTTGTCAGCACTCTCAGTCGCGATGGTGCTCAACTATATGAGTCCAGCAATCGTAAAAAGTCAGTGCACCTGTTTTGGGTTCAAAACTATCATATGTCGCAGTACACCATTCATTTTCTACCGCTTTTTCCTCACAAGGGTCGCGGGGGGTACTGGAGCCTATCCCAGCTGTCTTCGGGCGAGAGGCAGGGCACACCCTGGACTGGTCGCCAGCTAATCACAGGGCACATATAGACAAACAACCATTCACACTCACATTCATACCTATGGACAATTTGGAGTCACCAATTAACCTAGCATGTTTTTGGAATGTGGGAGGAAACCGGAGTACCCGGAGAAAACCCACGCATGCACGGGGAGAACATGCAAACTCCACACAGAGATGATGGCCGAGGGTGGAATTGAACCCTGGTCTCCTAGCTGTGAGGTCTGCGCGCTAACCACTTGACCGCCGTGCCGCCCGCAGTACACCAAATGAGAGAAAAAGAAGGGAATGCTAACTTCCTTATGGAAATAACAACAAAACTGTCTGCACAAATTGAGTTTGATTGCTGCACTCATACAATGATACCTTGCCGTGCGACAAAGACACACAAATGACTCGTGAAAATAAACACAGTACACACAATAAACACACTAAGTTGTCAAACAAAGGAGATAAAAATAGACAGGGTGTTTATTTACCTAAACCGCAAAGAGGATGGGCCTTTAATTGGAAGCTGTAGAAATGCTGTTACTTCCTACATGTGAAAACTCGTCTGTCATTTATTGTGGTTAATTGGTTCCAGACCAGTTCCAAGGGAACTCCCACAAACTACGATTCAATATTATATATTAAATTATATATTAATTAAATTATATTTATTATTATTTATTCATTCATTCATTTTCTACCGCTTTTCCTCACGAGGGTCGTGGGGGTGCTGGAGCCTATCCCAGCTGTCTTCGGGCGAGAGGCGGGGTACACCCTGGACTGGTCGCCAGCCAATCACAGGGCACATATAGACAAACAACCATTCACACTCACATTCATACCTACGGACAATTTGGAGTCGCCAATTAACCTAGCATGTTTTTGGAATGTGGGAGGAAACCGGATTACCCAGAGAAAACCCACGCATGCACGGGGAGAACATGCAAACTCCACACAGAGATGGCCGAGGGTGGAATTGAACCCTGGTCTATTATTATTTATTTAAATTATATTTATTATATTATATTATTAAATTATATATATAAATATATATATTTATGACCTTCTAAATACTGTTTTTACCATTATTAGAGCCCTCGACACATGAATAACTGTTATTATCATTGTAATATTATTATTGTTATTATCATTATCATAATTATTGTTATAATCTTTATCATTATGACCATCATTATAGTCATCATTAATATTACCATTTCCATCATTATAGTTAACAATTTTTTGATTTTTTAAAAAATTATTTAATTTTACAGACTTCATTGCTTCTTGTAGAGTGCTGTATCATTCCATCTGTTGTTTTTCTGAAATCCGCAGTATTTGTGCTTTTATTGTCAATTTATTAGTCCACTTTTTTGTAACATTTACATATCATTTTCTGGATTACATGTGTCTAATCTTGTACATGAAAAAACAAGAACTTTCTGGACAGGTTATTAACAAGCAGAAAACACATATGTAGTGAGCATTCACACAGTCAATAATCAACTGTAGTCACTTCCCAGGCCCTGCTTCTTAAAGGCAACTAAAAGTCACAGATATCAGATTACGCTTCGTGTCACGTCTTCTAAGAGCCATACTATATTTGCATTTACATTCCTGTCAAAAATATTTGGACTGAAGTTGTTCTCAGTGTGAAAAACACACGTAAAATAGATGGACTGATGGAAAAAAAACTGGCCCACATGTGTCCAATTGGATCCCCAGTTGATGCTATCGGCTATTGGGAGCCTCCCTAAGTTGTCAGCACAAAGCGGTGGTACATATGAATCTCATTAGAGCTCCTGATGCAGACACCCAGGGCTGAGTCACTCTTTATACGGAACCAAAAAGGACTGACGCGGCGAGGCCTCGCTCCTTTAAAGAATCTTTCCCATAAACTCACCCCCACCGCCGCCACTTTACCAAAGTTTGGCACGCAGGGCGGCGAGATGCCATCGTGCAGGGAGGGGAGAGCGCCATTGTGGAAGCACAAAGGGAAAGAGTTTCATTAAAAAGACAGAAGTGGAGCAGAAAGATACAGTATTAATAAGAAGAAAGGCTACACTGTTATCTTTCTTCACGGCAGCTTGTTACAGTCATTAGCGGCGCTCGCAGACCGTGACGCTCGCGACCTCCCTGAAGGGCTCATGTCGCCCTCCCTTCCCGAAGAAAGCTAACCTGACATTTCTCACTCACACGTGGGAGTCAAGGCACACAGAAAGGGAGGAACGTTTGTTTTCCTTTCCTTTCAGTATGTGTACTTATACACATATATTCAGGTACTGCATCACCATAGTTGGACAGTCACTACGAGTACATGCAAAATTGGTTTAAACCACTTTTTCTGCTTGTTAATAAAGTGGTCACATGGTGTCAATATTGTTACGTATATTGATGAGACAATAGCCATCTTAGGAAGTATGCTGTCCATGCTAATAATGTGTCAATCTTATTTATGTCTAAGATGGCTTATTTACTTGTATTATTACTACCACATTGATTAATACAAGTGCAAAGGTGACTATAGGGGTGTTCTTCATGTGTCGAGGGCTCTAATAATGGCAAAAACTGTCAACAGTGGACGCCAAGCTAGTCAGATGTTCCTACTAATACCTTATATTCTTATGTCTTTATGTTCTAAAGGTGCGCAGTCAAGGGGTAACAGAGGAGCTCAAGTGCCTGAGTCTACTCAACGCTCTGGACCAGGACATCCCTGACCAGCTGGCCCAGCTCCTGGGAGAACCCTGCATCAAGCTAGCCGAGGGCATCAAAGCCTACATCTCCAAGGTAACGTCAAAACAACTGTTAATATATTGTCGCTGCCACCAAAACACGCACTCATAGAGCACATGGAGGCTGATTAGGTGTGAAGGAATACGGTCCTCTGAGGGAACATCTGCAGGGGGTCACAGCACACATGGAGTTTTGGGTGCAACTGATTGTAGGCGAGACACGTGCAGCGTATTTTTTTTTTTTTAATTCCTGAGTGTGGAAACTAGAGCATATCGTGTCCGATGATGGGGATTTTAGACTCTGTTTGGGCCGTGAAATCGGCGTGACCGTTCAATTGTTAGCGGTTGTGCGGTTAATGCTGACGTGTTTTTGTCTCGGCGCTGACGGGCGGGAATTGTTACTCCTCTGTCAGGCGGCCAGCAGTGACTCACATAAACACCACTGACCTTCTTTCTTGTTTACATCTTGGAGCTTGTGTGTATGTGTGTGTGTTTTATCTGTTTATCACAGTCCAAGTGGCTGAAATCAAGTTGGGGAAGATAGCATAAATAGGTACGTGTTTATATCATTTTAGACCAATAAAAGGTCACGGCCACAAGTGTATAAGTATATCTGTCTGCTGCTATTTTTAGATGTGATGAGTGACCACAATGGCGCAGACACAAGATAACTCAGCTCATGGTTGTTTTTGATGACTATGGCCACTTTGGGTTTGCTAAGTATAGTATTTAAAGTGACAAAAGTGACTTTTTAGATGCGTTCTTAGCCATAAGCTTGGTCATTTCAGCCAATACGCTAACCTAGCATGGTGTTGCTGTAATGTAATGTTAGCACTGCAGCACACATAGCTATGCTAGTGTTGCTAAGGTTTGTTTCCTCCAGTTCTATTCCTTAATGTTATGTTCTTGTATGTGATATATGGTATCTATTACATTGGACAAGTGCGGAAAAAGTGTATTAAAAGTGCACAGTAGCGTTTCTTGAAGACACACACGCTGTTGAAGATGGGCATGGACACTTTACAGTTGATTAAAGCTAAAAGCACTAATAAACTGCCTAAACACAAGCATCAATTTCTGCGAAATTCTTAACAGAAGATTCTGTTTTTATTGGCCAATTCCGCAATTCCATTATCATAGGACCCTAAGTATTCTGGGACCTTTGAGAAGAACATAATATAATATTGGACATTTAAAGTTAAAGGGGACCAATTATTCTTTTTCCACTTTTCTGACCTATAAATGTGTCAAATGATGTCTGCTTCTGACCCAAACGATGTTTGCGCATTTGGAGATGAGCCCTGAAAGAAGTTTGGAATGGATTTGAACGATCGGTTTCAGAGGGCGTTCTAACACTGGCTGTTTGTGATGTCACAGAGTGCCACGCTTCCGTATATGGGCGTGCGCTGTAGGCCAGATACGCTTGCTGCCCTCGCCCAAGCTCTGCTTCTCCGCTTACGGTCTTAAAAAATGTGTTTACAATTCCTAACAAGGCAAACATCAGGCAGAAGTGGTTGGAGTTTCTGATTCCCTACCAGCAAAAAGAAAAAGATTTTAATCAGTCAGCAGCATTTCATGCTGGATTGTTTTGTGAACATGGGCCACTATGCTGCTGGATTAGCCGACAAACTGTTGCTGAAGTCTTTTCGTTACTTGGTCATGTGAGTCAGAAGAGCAAACAGTGAGTCACTATTTATCAGTGTCCTAACTTATTTTGTGTAAGTAATGAAACAACAGAGGTTGTCTGTGTAGCATTATAGAGTGTGCATACATGAAGCAGAGTGCAAATTACAACCTCACTGAGCCTGGAGTTGCTATTGGGCATTTCCCACCACAACATGTAATGACCCCATTAGATGTTACCAATGTTGTAGAAAACCGCTAAAATGCTAAAGCTCCGTACCATTGAGAGATGTTTTTTGAAAAGATTTAAGTTTATCAAGCCTTATAAAGTTAGATTCCGCAGCTATCCGGAGGTCCCCATGAGCACCTGGGAGTGTGACCAATCACAGCAGAGTGGGCGTGCCTGGAGGTGGGTCATGGGTGGAATCCATTAAAACAGACCATTTTCGCAGGAAGCAGAAAATCCAAAGAAATACAGATGCAAATAGGTGCAGATTCTGGAAGATCTAGAAAGCTTGCATGTGTAGCTGCTCTAGAGGAGTCCACAACTCTATACAAAGGGCAGAAAAATAAGCAAATAAGTGCCCTTTAAGCTATAGTCAAATTCCTGTAAGTACTCAAATTGAAGCTAGCAGTTAGCACAGAGTTTCAGCCCAACCAGCAGTTTATATTTGCAACATCTACAACATCATGACGCCATTGAATGTATGTTTATACATGTGGGTCAAAGTTCAGGAAGAAAAAGAAAGAGTATATATAAGAAGATGAGACCACAGACTATAAATGATGTGAGTGAAAAGGAAGTGGAAAGTGAGAGCAGATGAGAGTTGGGAAAAGAAACTCCGGAACAGCAAATATCCATTTAATTCCCTCTGAAAAGGAAAATAAAAGATGTGTCTGTAGTAAAGAGCACAAATGATGTGCGGATTGGAGGTTTTTTGCGAGCAAATAAAATGCATCAGCGGTACTAAATCTTGTGAGTGTCATCCAAACCAAACTGGATAACAAGAACTCCCTCAGCGGGAAGCGCACTTCCAGCAATCTAGATACAATATTTATGTAAAAAGACAATCCCTGGAAGGACTTGGTCTGTTTTCAATCAGCACCCCGGCACTTTCACATCATGAACGGGTGAAAATCACATCCAGCATGCAACGAGTGTGACTTTCAACAGACAAAAACCAATCAGTCTCTGAGCACACATGGCGGCCCTCTGCATTCGCTCAGGAGGAGACCATTTGAAGAAACATTAAAAAAAAGAATTTATGAGAGCCTGTGTTACTCAGGCTTTGTGTAAGTCCGTAACAGACTTTGACGAATTGACCTCCAAACTCTTTGTGTGAGCAATGACATCATCTGCATTTTTTGTTGCACTATAAAAATAACTAACAACAGGCGGTTGGTTGTGCAAGAATAATAATGTAAGGTCATACTGTTTATTTATGCACTGTGCATAAAACACATTGCATGATATTACAACATCTAATTAAAATAACTAAATAAGCAACTGCAGGAGCCTAGAGTTCGCTTTTGTTGTTGTAACAGTCAGTGTGCTAACATGATTTAACTTGACATCAAAAAAATCAGAACGTGAGCACTCAATACACTCATAATAACCAGGGGCATATTTACCGAAGACATTTGGGGGGCCAGAGGCAAACCTGTCATTGGGGCCTGACACATCTATTTTTTTACATTTATATAAAATGTGACTATGTAATTTAGGCAGCTTATCTGTCAGCTTAAGTTGCTAGTTAATAGCCTCCAACCCCCACCCCCAAAAATATGTAACAAGTGTGAATATAAGAAATTTCTCCTATTTCCAGAATTAGATATCGTCCTTAAAGTCCTTGGCTTCATGCAAATTCAATAGCGACCTTGCTGGTTGAAAATGGTGACAAGAAAAACTATTCAAGTTAAAGGGGTCCTATTGTGCTCATTGTGCTTTTGTATTGACTTGTGGCCTCCTATAGAGCAGCTACTCACAATAACCAGCACACAAAGCTTGCTAGATCTTCCATATTCTGCACCTATTCTGCAGCGCTTCCTGCTTCCGACCCAAACTGTCTGTTTCATTTGCTCCACCCAAGGCTTCCCTGTAGATAAGCCCACTCCGCTGTGATTGGTCACACTTCCAAACGCTGCTGAGGACTTCCAGAATCATCCAAAACCTCATTATCTGACACATGTTGAATACAATAATACAACATTCGAACATTATGTATACGTAGGTCAGAAAATAATCGGTATAATCGGCCCCCTTTAAGCCAAATTGTCCATTCATTCATTTTATTTCGCGCTTGTCCTCATTGATGTTGCGGGAGAGCTTGAGGTGTTGGTGTGAGAGACGTGGTACACTCTGGACCAGGGGTGGGCAAACCTTTTGACTTGTGGGCCGCGTTGAGCAAACAAAACTGTCAGAGCGGCCAGAATATATATTTAACACACACACTATTTTACGCTTATAAACAGTCCACCTTGAATTATTTGTCTGATTTTATCTGTAAAAGTGTTATACTATTAGCTATTTAAACATCGGACCACATCAAGCTACGAAATTGAATTTTTGAGTTTTTTTGTTGTTGTTTTTTTTTTTTTTTTACTGAATAAGACATCCAACTTGCAAGTCATGTTGCCAGCGTGTATGTTAAAAGTTGAAATACGTACTTAGAAAGCAACTGACGGGCCGGATTCAAACACTTGGTGGGCTTCATGTAGCCCCCGGGGCCGTAGTTTGCCCAGCCCTGCTCTGGCCTGATCATCAGTCAATCAAAGGACACATGCTTGTAGACACACACATTCACTCTTACATTCACACCTACGGATAATTTACAATGAACTAAACGTATGTGTGTGTGTTTGGGATGTGGAAGGAAGCTGGAGTACTTGCAGAAAATCCGTTACAAAGGAAAACTGAACCAGGATCTCCTGACTATGAGGCAGACACGCTAACCACGAGGTCACCATATTGCCAAGTCAAATCAATTGTATTTATACAGCACCACATGTGAAAGTACTTGGCGATGGAGGCAAGGGAAAACTCTCTCTAGGGAAGGAAACCTGAACACAACAAAGACTGCCTCGACCAATAATAATGCTAATTCAACCTTAAACACCCAGCATCTAAGTCTTACTACAGTATATTTCATACAAGTTCCAACAGTGTTCCACGGCGCCAATAAACGTCCTCAATAACCCCCGGAAGCGCTTAACGCCGTGCCTCATTAACACTCCGAGTCGACTGTTTCCATTTAAGAAGCTTCCGCTTGATTGACCTCGGTGTGGCCGCGACAACCGCTGCGAATCGCCCCCCCCTGCCAGGCGGCGACTTGCTGCTTATCTGATCCCGATTGTAACAAAGAGATGGAGGGTGATTGATGTAATCGCAGCGGCGTTTAAAGACGATAAAATGGCAGTTTGGTCTCGCTGTATAAAAAACAAGAAACTGTTATCTTATTCGGAGATACAGTCGAGCTGCTCCGACATGCTCCTGTATGCACGACTTTTACAAAAACACGAGGCGCCTATTAGCAGCCTGGTTGACCTCACAAAAATCCTTCTATTAATAAATGCCTCATTCCAACGCTGCCAGGGGAATTTCCCTGCAATAATCCAAGACAACCCCAAAGGACAAGCTCATAATTACAACAATGATGTCATATTTTAATATCATGTGACTGAGTGGAATGGAGGGGCTGGGTGGAGCTACTTAGGAGGTCAAGTAGAAAGTGAAAGAAAAGTGAAATATAATCCAGACTGAGGCGAGACCACTTTACAGGTTTCCTGCCCCTTTTCTATTAACCCACACAACCCATCACGGGAGTGTGAGAAGAAAAGCTGAATGAAGTTCAACGCTTTATGACGTGTCAAGTTGAAAAGTTACGCTTGGCTTGCTTTTCCCCTGTCACAGTCACAGAAAGTGGCAGGGGGGTTTAGAAAACACTGTCCGCTCACTGATGGAAATGTGATCCTCACATCAGGTGCGATCAGGGGGACAAACCCGAGGCCCCTCTGTGGAAACTGTACATGCGTGACCTTAACTTATGTCCATGACAAGGTGAAATTAGCCATTTTAGGTTATTTTTTCTGCAGTTTTCTGTGAACTTTGCCAAAAAAGAAGGTAAACATTTAGCTGATCTATTTCTAAAAGAGGCCTTAGTTCATCAAGTCCAGTTAAGACCTTGCTTTATGCACCAGGAACCAAACAGGGCCCTCCCCAAAACTTCTCACAAACTTGTAAGCAAAATCCCCTGTTACGCAAAAGTGACTAATGATGTCCCTGAAGCCCTTTTATCGGAAAAATCCATCATCTTCCACATTGTTTGCTCCACTTTGGAGACAAACGCTTGATCGTAGACATTTTACTGTCTTTGACTAGATGGAAAAGAAGCAGGCTTCGCTACATATCTTAAAGGGGACCTATTATTCCAATTTTTCGACCCGTTGTATTGAGTTGTGGACTCCTATAGAGCAGCTACACACAATAACCGCCACAGAAAACTGCACCCATTCCAGCTGTATATCCTTGGATTTGTGCCTCCTGCCAAAAGCGTCTGTTTTAATTTATTCCACCGAATGCCCGCCTCCGGGTAAGCCCACTTCGCTTTGATTGGTCACATGCGCAAAGTGCTTCCTAGCTACAAACGAAGGCACAGCTGGTGCTCCGAGGAGGAGCACTCATTGACAGACACACTTTGTCACAGGCCCCGCTGGTAAAGTGGAGCTAAGAAGTCGGACGTGAATTGCAGATACCTTCATGGACACACAGCATGTCCGACATTATTGCACCTTTCCGGGTGAGAGTGCGCTGCTTCTGGCTTCAGCAACAGTTTGACGGATATTTCACGTTCATTCATTCATTCATTAATTTTCTACCCCTTTTTCCTCACGAGACCAATCACAATCACATCGCCAATCACAGGGCACATATAGACAAACAACCATTCACACTCACATTCATACCTATGGACAATTTGGAGTGGCCAATTAACCTAGCATGTTTTTTTTGGAATGTGGGAGTACCCGGAGAAAACCCACGCATGCACGGGGAGAACATGCAAACTCCACACAGAGATGGCCGAGGGTGGAATTGAACCCTGGTCTCCTAGCTGTGAGGTCTGCGCGCTAACCACTAGACCGCCGTGCCGCCATTTCACGTTCATGTTCACAAAAAAAAAGTCCCATGTGAAATGTCGTTGACAGATGAAAATATTTTTCTCTTGCTCCAGTAACTTCTGCCTGAGCTGTAGCATTGCGCTTACAGCCACGCCCATAAGGATGTTCCATCCTTTGTGACATCACAAAGGAACAGTTTTGCAACACCCTCTAAAACTGAGTATTTTGAGCCATCCCAAACTTCTTTCAGGGCTCACTTCCGAATGCACAAACCTCATTATCTGAAATTTTGGCATCATTTAACACGAGAATACCACATTGTAACTACATTTATAGGTCAGAAAAGTGGATCATCTACACACACGGGAGCTGTAAGGGGGGTATAAAAACAAGCATGTAGATTTTTTGCAAAACCACGGCTCACACAACCAAGCGTGAGAAACAAAAAATCACAACAGTAAGTGGTGAGTAATGGTGAGTAATGACAGGTTTTAAACCTTCATTGAGCACCTCGAGCATCACAATATTAAAAAAGAAAAACTACACCCCAAACGCACGGAGAACTAAATGAGTTTTTGTCATACCTACTGTTGCTGGCTGTTGTTCTCTGGGTCATATCACTTCAATAATAACTAGTCATGATTCATGCTGATTGGCTGACTGACTCAAGGCTGCAATACTGGTAATGTCTGGAAAAAGTGAAAAAGTTTAACCTGTCAAAATTCCTAGATTTTTGGACCACCTACTTCCATCACATTATTGTGGGACCTCTGACTGATACATTGATTGTCTGTATTATTGCTGGCTCATCCGAGTACAAAGAAAAGCCATCTCAAACATTCCCAGAAGTCTTCAAAGCAGCAGAATTAGTGCGGTTATCAGACTTATTTTTTGCACTCACATTAAATAAAAATAATTTCCGCCGCTGATTAAAAACAAAACCAGTTGTCTCACCAGTGAGGAAAAACTACAACAAAGCTTTTGTGTACATTCTTGCCTCTCTATGAAACACAGTCCGAGTCACGTATTAATCATCGACCTGACCACACACACACACACACACACACACACACACACACACACATAGCCAGCCTAGGCCTGTCGAGGGCAAGCAGCATATTAAAGTATTGGGTTGCAGCTCCTACTAATCTGCAGGAGAAACGTTCCTTCATGTGCCTGCTTGTCGCTCCTTCACTCTTCCACTTCTTCCTTGATGCTTTTTTTTCCTTTTTCCCAGCCAGACTCATTCTTCTCCTGTTTCCATAATTATCCATCACCCTCCACCGGCTTGCATTTCCCCCGTCATTCCACAATCTGTGACAAGCAGCTACCTTGTGTACGTACACCAATACACCTGTCTGGGATCAGAAAAGTAAAAAAAGGAGGTGGATGCTTGCAGTGAAGGGTTCAAGGCAGACACACTAAATCAAGCAAACAGTGAATCAGCAGGCGTCCGTCAATGCGCCTCGTTTTCACAGCTTGTATTTACGATCTCCCCGGGAGGAAGCTGGCTACACTAAATCTCGGAGATGAGCTGGAAACCTAAAACACGTGCACGACAAAGACATGACACCCAAGTGGATCGCGTGTCGTATCATCGCGAGCTGGACCGTTGTCTTTTTTTTTGAGGGGGGTGGGGGGCGGCTAAGGTTTATTTGTTATTGTTATCGCAGCTGCACAGTTTGTGGAGTTGCTGGGTCACAGATGGAGGCAAAGACGAGACAAACGCTGGTGTCGGCTGGCCAGACACTAAGAGGGGGGCAGCGTGTGGGATCAGGGGGTCACACTGGAAGCAAAGTTGAAAGGCTGTTTTTTTTTTTTTAAATAAACAAACGTGGCGTGCTCCACAGAGGAAGTTTCATGCATTCCTCACACAGTCAGAAAGTCACTTTTGTGTAACTAGCAGTCAAATATGAAACCGAAATCATCAAAACTGAGCACTGCTACCTCCAACAAGATTATGCAATCGCCCCTCCTGTATTGCAGATAATTGCTTCCAGCCCTCGCTCCGATAGGCACATTTCTATGAAGTCATAGTTAAAGCAAAGAAAATCTGTTTATGACCATTTAAATTTTTTTTAACATTATTAGAGCCCTGTAGACATTAAATAGCACCCCTATAGTCACCTTTATACTTGTATTACCCAATTTTGTTGACATGAAAAGCAACAATAAGACATAATAACTCACCGTTAGCATTGCGAAAGTATCTCAAATGTAATGTGGGTGGATCGCATGGCATAAAAAAAAAATCGCCATAAGCCTATCAGCCACTCTCACTGTGATGTTTGTCACTTGACAGCCAGTCTAACATGAATTTGCCATACATAGATGTACATTCAATAAGACAACACTGCTAGCTGTGTTTTCATCACATGCGCAAGCTATGGGATCCACTGTGACACAAGAGCTAAGCTAACTAGTTAGCCTCCAATTTATTTAATAGAAGCTTAAAAATGGGTTTGAAGCTAAGTAAGGACAAAGTAAGAATCCAAAAAAGTACCACTGCCACACGTGATGGGAGAACTTTTTTTTCCACTACTATGTATGAACCGTGATGTAGCAAGGGACGAAGCAGGAAGTAGTGAACAAAATATTAGTTTTATGATCTCTGAAGTCGCATACATAGATGTACATTCAATAAGACAACACTGCTAGCTGTGTTTTCATCACATGCGCAAGCTATGGGATCCACTGTGACACAAGAGCTAAGCTAACTAGTTAGCCTCCAATTTATTTAATAGAAGCTTAAGAATGGGTTTGAAGCTAAGTAAGGACAAAGTAAGAATCCAAAAAAGTACCACTGCCACACGTGATGGGAGAACTTTTTTTTCCACTACTATGTATGAACCGTGATGTAGCAAGGGACGAAGCAGGAAGTAGTGAACAAAATATTAGGTCTCTGAAGTCGCATATTGTCTAACAATAACACCAAAAGAGGCGACTAACATAATAACTAACATAATTTGGGGGCTTTTTCACTCCCCATGCGCACCAGACATTAAAGGAACAAGATGCACATATAACACAACGGTCATTTTTTTTGGTCTAAGCGGGAGGAGACATGGTTAATGTTTTTACAAGGACAAGTTCCACATCTGTTTTGCAGTCATTTGTCTTTGTCCTGTTGCAGGATGTGTCTGTCCTGCCTGTCAGGACAGAAGATACAAAGTGTTGTGAGTTAAAAGCATTAGAATCCTCTCTCATCTGAACAATGCTGGTCAAGCCTACTTCAAAACACATTCATCTTACAGCTAAACCAAAAGGGACTAAATCGGGATGACATGGAATCCTGCCAGTGGTCACTGAATTTATGTACCTCCTCGATGAGGTGGGAATACTTCATTGCTAAAATATCCGGGGACAGATCCCTGAACGACTCCCTGAATGCATCGTAAAAATACCTGCAGCTAACGAGCTCCAAAGATCCAAGCAACCCCCTCTCGCTTTTTGGTGCTTTTATCTCTCAGCTCAAAAAAAGAACTTGACCTCATAAATATATAAACTCCTCAGCAATTCTCAATGAAATAAGAGTTGGAATAATTTCTGCTGAAATCTATGGTATTTATGGAATAACTGGACTGAGTTTCTAATATTTCGGTATCTTTAATACTGTTTATAGAGAACATATAAACCCTTTTCCCCTACAATAACAATAGTTCAAAATAAATGAAACCATCACCTTTATCATTTCCATTATAGATGAGTAAAGCTATACTGGTGCAACGCCAGCAAAGACAGGATCCAGACATGAAGATAAAATAGAAAGTAAGATCCCGACCATATGAGAAGCTGGAGTCCATCCCAGATAGTGAGAATATTTGGCATCAGAGGATGACAGCCGGCATTAAATGCAGACACGTCTTGTTGATAGCTTGAAACCGATTGTTTCATTTGACAAGTTTACGAGCAGTGAACATTGTTATGCTAGTTCAGGCTGTTTGTGCTGGAACACGGCAGACAAAGCATGTAGGCCGCAGTAGAAAACCCTTCACTTTTAAGGGTTCCAAAGACAGAAAACCTGCAGCTCTGGATTCACACCAACAACCTATAAGAGGATGGAACATCATTTTGTGTTGTTGTGTGAAGCTGAGGCAAAGGTGCTGCCAATTTTCTTTCTTTTTCTTCAAGGGTGCGGGGGTGCAATTTTCTGCTCTCAGGACCTGTGGAACGCAAGGTTGAGACCGACACGCTTGGCCTAGCGAGACTGTAGAAAGATACGGAGGAGGCAACAACAGGGTTCTGTTTGTCGGCCAGCAGAGGGCAAAGGCATGAGTATGCCAAACACTAAACTGTTAATTAAAGGTCCCATAGTTCATATTTTTCAACAATTTTCGATAATACTGGAACGTAGACATTTAAAAGTGCTATTGGGAACACGTTGTTTTGTGTGTGCGTAGCTTTAATGCTATTTAGCCATTCTTTTTTTCACGTCTGTCTCTTTTTTTGCACTTGTCCAAAGTAGTAAATGCCATATATGACATACACTGATCGCCAGGGAAAACAATATGAACAAACTATTCAACAATGTTTTATTTTAAGGCTGTTTTTTTTTAATCTAGCTGTCTATCAAATCAAATCAACTTTATTTGTATAGCACTTTTCCTGCAAAGACATGCAACACAAAGTGCTTTACAGAATTAAAAACAATTACCACAATTAAAAGGAAAAACAAATAGTAAGAAAGCCCCTCCCCTCCCACCCTCCACACTACACACACACACCCACACACAATCGGGGGACCAGCACCCGGGCCCCCCCGACTCCGACAGACGGGCGGGCGGACCCCCACATTAAAGGGAGGAACCCCCAGCCGGCCGAGTTGAAGGGACCCAAGGATGGCACCCCCCCCAGCAGACCCGACACAGCCCCCAGTGTGGAGGACCCCCCCTGAGGAAATACTGGAGTTAAAAGCTAAAAACTAAAAGCATAAAATAGGATTAAAAAGATAAAAACATAAGAAAAGTTTAAAAATATTAGTTAAAAGCCTGATTAAAAAAGTGTGTCTTTAATCTTTAAAAAAAAAAATCAGCAGTCTCTGCAGTCCTGAGGCTCTCTGGCAGGCTGTTCCACAGGTGGGGGCCATAGTGGCTAAATGCTGCCTCACCGTGGGTTTTAGTTCTGGGTTTTGGTATTGTTTAAAAGGCCAGTGCCGGAGGACCGCAGGGTCATGTAACATGTAATGTCCCTTTATGTACTTGTTCTGATCCTATCCATCCTGGTCACTCTCAATGAGAACCTCAGCATCCGCATTTCTGCTACCTCCAGTTCTGCTAGTTTAACAGCAAAAAAATATTCCCTTAAATTTCCTTGTCAGCAGGTGATTTGACCCTTCCAAATCACTACACGCACCGCCGTAGGCAACTCAGGGAAAAACCAAAAGTTCAGTGGCTCTAAAATGGTCATCACGGCCGTGTTAGATGTGCCCCCTCGGGAAGCCATTTTACCCACCCAGAGTGTGGGGGCTCGCATGGCCACAACCCGGGTTACATTGTACTGCGGTTCCCCACGGAGTACATTCGATACACACATGCCTCAACCCAGAACCGTCAGGTCCAATTTGCAGGTTGAGGTGCAGAAGAAGCAGGCCGGCTGCCAACAACAACACCTCAGTGGAAACTGCGAGGACTATTAGCTTACTTAGGATCCATCATGTTCTGTATTTTACAGCCTTTCCACAGATTAATCAAGGAGATCAATACCAAGGGAGCTCAGTGGCACCAAAGTAGTAATACGGGAATAGGAGGGAAAACAAAGTAAGTGAATGGATACGGATGGGGAAACAAATCCTAATTTACAGTGTGCGTTTGCAGCACTCCGAGATAAGACGGCAGCCTGGGAGTAAAAAAAACAAAACCCGGAGTGTCAGGAAAAATAAAACAGACAGGCAAAGAAGGTGAGCCCCAGTGGGACTTGGTTGTTGATGATGGAGCGCGGCGGGTGAGCAGAAACAGATGACAGCGACAGAAACAGGAATTAAGACGGCCGGTGGACTTCACAGAGATTGTTGACTGACGGCTAACCATGACAGATGGATTCATAATGAGGCCAATAAATGAGGTCAACGGGTCATACATGCCGTTTCCTTGTTGAGCTCGCGTGTACACGGGTGTATCCTACCTTTGTAGGAAATTCATTCATTCATTCATTTTCTACCACTTATCCTCACAAGGGTCGCGGGGGTGCTGGAGCCTATTCCAGCTGTCTTGTCTTGGCTGTCTGGTTTGTCTATATGTGCCAATCACAGGGCACATATAGACAAACAACCATTCACACTCACATTCATACCTATGGACAATTTGGAGTCGCATGTTTTTGGAATGTGGGAGGAAACCGGAGTACCCGGAGAAAACCCACGCATGCACGGGGAGAACATGCAAACTCCATACAGAGATGGCCGAGGGTGGAATTGAACCCTGGTCTCCTAGCTGTAAGGTATGCGCGCTAACCACTAGACCGCCGTGCCGCCCTTTGTAGGAAATATTGACTTTAAATATTTACACTAGATTTACGGCAGGGGTCTCAAACACACGGCCCAATGAATTATGGCTAATGTTTGTGAAATATTTATGCAAACATTATTAAGTTTCTGCCATGCTGGAAAAAAAAAATCATAAAGAGCAACTCCCATAATGGATGCAAGAGAGTGAGCGTGAATAGTCTACAGCAGGGCTCTCAAACATGCGGCCCGTGGGCCAAATGTTGCACGCTAGTTTAGGCCCCAGCCTTGATATGAAAGTTTAATGTTAGTTTAATATGGATGTTGTATGGTATCATGTACCCAGAAAAATTATTACGTTTGATTAATGTTCATGTTAAAGGTTAAATAACTGTTAATAGTTATCCTCCCTATCCGTGTGGAAGTGGTAAGTTTTTGGCCTTTTAAGTTTAAAGGAAATAACTTGGAGGCTACCGTTTAGGTCGCTAGCTCTTTAGTTTGCGAGTTAGCATGTGTCTCAAGACCCTGCAGTTGCGCAATATGTTGTAAATAAAAAGAGTATAAATGTGACTATAGTCGTGTTTTGTCATCTCTACAGGGCTCTAATAATGCTTTGTTCATTTTAATATGAAAAAAATAATTTGTCTACCCACCAACTATATGTGGTTTCTTAAGTTTTTATTATTTGATGTTTTATTATTATTATTATTATATTTATTTATTGCTGATTTTCTTTATTCTTGATTTATTTATTTTTCATCTTATTTTGTGTAGAAAAATAAAAATTAAGATATTTGAGAACAGTGGAATGTTTTATCAGAGCTTTTATTGTAGAAAATCAGAACAAAAGCAAAGTTTATTCATTTTTCTGTTTTTAATAAATGCGTTTTTGGTTGTTTTTTTTTGGAAAACCTGATGCGGCCCAACGTCGCCCAGACCCTAGCTCCAGTGGCCCCCAAGTAAATTGAGTTTGAGACCCCTGATTTACAGTTTTGACTTCTTTTTTCCAGGTGACTGAGAACATCATCTCCAAACAAACCTTCATGGGTGAGCATGCACACACACATGCACATACACGTGGACGCCCTCGCTTTTTCTGACCCTTCTGTCCCCCCCCCCCCGTATTATAACCTCAGTGGCCAGAACCATGCCTCGCACCTTCAACAACTCGGGGTCAAAGTTCATGAGCTCACTGGTCCAAAGGCCATCGGCTCACTTGACCCTCAGAGACACCAGCTCGCAGCTCGGTGAGTGGCTGGGGAGAATCTGGGGGTGGTGGGCGTCCAGTGGGGGGCACAGGAAGGAAGTTGTGAATTAATGATTGAGACCGGTTCTAATCAAATCAATCTCATCCTCACACAGGCTACTCTCAGCCAGGGCTCCACCAGTCCTGCCGTCATGTGGTGCGCTCCTGGGCCAATCAGAGCTTGGGGGCTCACCTGCACAATATGACCTTAACCAACGGGAGGCTGCGAGTGCCCCAGGACGGGCGCTATTACCTGTACTCACAGGTGAACTATCCTGTCCTTGGAAGTAATTCCTGTCTCTAAAAGTACATAACTGACATGTGGGACGCCCTTGTTATTCAGGTCTACTTCCGTTACCCATCCCCCGCCGCCGGGGACGGGGACCAGCGCAGTGTCAGCCACCAGCTGGTGCAGTGCATCTACAAGAAGACGTCCTACCCGAGCCCGATTCAGGTACAAAAGCACTCGTCTGGTCGACTGGTTGTGTTGTTTCATGACGCCATCTTCTTTTTTTTTTTCTTCTGCCAGCTTCTGAAGGGGGTGGGCACCAAGTGTTGGGCCCCCGACGCCGAGTACGCCCTCCATTCCGTCTACCAAGGAGGACTATTTGAGCTGAGGGCCGGCGACGAACTCTTCGTCTCTGTGTCGTCACCGACGATGCTGAACGCCGACGATTCGTCCAGCTACTTCGGTGCCTTCCGATTGGATCTCTGAGGGCGAGGACAGTTCCTGTGGAACAATCCACTAACCGAAACCTGGAGGTTGAGTTTCCAGGTGTGATTGGAAGGATTTGTAGTGGGACTCAGCAAGAGGACAAGGAAAAGGACGATTCCGATGTTCCTCCTTTGAGCAAACGCAAATCAGGAGGGGGGCAGACAAGAGGACTGTGCTGCTTTTTTAGTAATTATGAATCTGCTACTTGTTTTCCAAGGGAATCTTTTCATTTGGACTCCAGACGGAAGAATGTACGGACAATAAAAAGACGACGGACGTTGAAGTAA
The DNA here is from genome assembly GCF_030265055.1 of Doryrhamphus excisus. NCBI lineage: Eukaryota > Metazoa > Chordata > Actinopteri > Syngnathiformes > Syngnathidae > Doryrhamphus > Doryrhamphus excisus. The sequence goes on along the minus strand of NC_080468.1, from coordinate 24,697,996 downwards.
AGTGGAGCAAATGAGCGTGCCATAGGGATGGTGTACATAAAAATGTGACTGAGGATGAAGGCTGGTGATTTTAAAAGTTGTTTTTTTTTACTCGGGATGGACAAAGGCCATCTCGCTAAGGACTGCGCCGACTTTTTAGTGAGAGCAGCGAGAAAGAGAACGATGTGTGGGAGAGCAGACTGAGCCAGACACAAGCGAAGGATAAAAAAAAGACGGTGAAATGAAAAGAGGCCGAAAACCAGTGAGCAGTTTAGTCTCCTCTTTCTCTTTTTGCTTCACTTTCACATGTAAACAAACAATCTGGTCTTTCCTGTGGAACCTGCCAAGCTGCAACTTGCATTTAAAGCATGCAAGACGTCTGCATGGGAACATTTGCACATTGCAACGTTTACTTTTTATACACTAAACACTAAAAAGTTCCAATTGAACAGCCGACAAGTTTTTTTGAGAATTTCTAATAAAGCAAAAAATGACTTCAAAATAAACAATGTGAGGCTTTTAAAGCCAGGCTGTCAAATCAATTGTGTATTCTATTTATGCGCAGATCAACACTCACAAGACAAGCTAGCCTTTGTATGCAGAGGAGGAGGATGTGGAAGAGCGCCAGGTACCGGGTACTATCGGGAAAGTAATAACGATGTTGAACGACACGAGGAAGGAGAACTATCAAGGTGCAAACCCATGACGTAAGAAGGTAATCAAAGTCTATCAGCAGTCACGTCAAAGAACTGTCAGATGAGATTGCAGCACTTTGCACGCCAAGCGTTGGGCTGGCAGAAAACGTGGATGCTTTAAAAAAAACGATAGTACGATAATATTGCAAATGATGTGCTGAGTGGATGAAAGATGTGTTGACACGCAACCTACTTGTCTTATTTATTGAATTTTCTATTCATTCATATTTCATATTTTTCAAATTCTCTCCTTTAGATCCTTTACAGTTATTTTATAATTATTAATTATAATTATTATAATGAGCTGTGTCCGTATTATTATTCATTCATTAATTTTCTATCCCAGCTGTCTTCAGGCAAGAGGCGGGGTACACCCTGGACTGGTCGCCAGGCAATCACAGGGCACATATAGACAAACAACCATTCACACTCACATTCATATGAACAATTATGAACAATTATGAAATATGAACAATTTGGAGTCGCTAATTAACCTAGCATGTTTTTGGAATGTGGGAGTAAACCGGAGTAGCCGGAGAAAACCCACGCATGCACGGGGAGAACATAAGATGGCCGAGGGTGGGATTGAACTCGGGTCCACTAGTCCACTGTGCAGCCCGCAGTATTATTATGTCATATTAAATACAGAAATCAGTATTTCTGCATGGTGGACTAGTGGTTAGCACGCAGGCTTCACAGCTAGGTGACCCGAGTTCAATTCCACCCTCGGCCATCTCATGTTCTCCCCGTGCATGCGTGGGTTTTCTCCGGGTACTCTGGTTTCCTCCCACATTCCAAAAACATGCTAAGTTAATTAGCGATTCCAAATTGTTCATATTTCATAATTGTTCATATGAATGTGAGTGTGAATGGTTGTTTGTCTGTATGTGATTGGCTGGCCACCAGTCCAGGGTGTACCCCGCCTCTTGCCTGAAGACAGCTGGGATAGGCTCCAGCACCCCCGACTCCCGTGAGGATAAGCGGTAGAAAATTTAATGAATGAATGTAGCTTCACATGAGATGTCAGCCTCTGCATACATCGCAACAAAATCCTCAACAAATACTCGTGCTTGTAGATAAGGACCAATAAAAGTCTGCAACATGCATGTTTTGGGGATGTGAGAGGAACAGACATAACTCCCCACAGAGATACAGAAATTTGGATCTCCAGACTGTTAAGCCGACCTGCTAACAACTCATGCGGCATTTACTGGAACTACTTATATGATTTTAACAATATTTTACAGATAAGTGGTGCATCGGCCAAGGAACCAAGCATCACATTATGTTGTAAAAATCCAAGACCATAAGATTGTTTGGGCTTAATGTGGGTTCACTCTAAGTATACTCTCTTAAAGAAGGGATTTTTGGAGTAGAAGAACTGCCAAAAAAAAAAAAAAAGTGCTGTCACGTCTGAGCTGCAGGTCAAAATGTGCAAGAGGTAAACACATGCAAACACTTTGCCGACAGCAGCTCCAAGCAGAACCATCTGCTGCACATTTGGACCCGAGCGAGCCGCAGTCAAACAGTTTGTCCAGCAAATTATAGGAAAGCACAGAGCAGATTTGGGAATAAGGAGGAGGATATTCGCAGATGGAAACCACGCTTCGACCAACACAACCTCGACCCCAGCGAGCGCATACGTCCACGCACGCGCTCATAAGTGCAGTGGCACGTCATCATCATCATCATAATCATCATCCAGCGTGAAGACTGAAACGTTGTCACATCGACCCTTGGTAGTTAGCGTGTTTAGCATGTGTTCCGTCTATCTGGGAATCTATCCCAGCTGACTTTGGGTGACATGCAGGTTACAACCTGAACTCATTCATTCATTCATTTTCTACCGCTTTTCCTCACAAGGGTTGCGGGGGTGCTGGAGCCTAAACCAGCTGTCTTCGGGCGAGAGGCGGGGTACACCCTGGACTGGTCGCCAGCCAATCACAGGGCACATATAGACAAACAACCATTCACACTCACATTCATACCTATGGACAATTTGGAGTCGCTAATTAACCTAGCATGTTTTTGGAATGTGGGAGGAAACCGGAGTACCCGGAGAAACATGAGATGGCCGAGGGTGGGATTGAACTCGGATCTCCTAGCTGCGTTAACCACTAGTCCACTGTGCAGCCCGCAGTATTATTATGTCATATTAAATACAGAAATCAGTATAAACCGGAGTACCCGGAGAAAACCCACGCATGCACGAGGAGAACATGCAAACTCCATACAGAGATGGCCGAGGGTGGAATTGAACCCTGGTCTCACAACCTGAACTGATTTCCGAAAAATCCTATCACAGGAAATGTACATTGGATAATTCTTCCAGCCTAGAACAAGAACAAACAAATCTTCATCCCGTCCTCAGACAATTGGTGTCAACACTTTCCATATTGTCATGCAACAGCTGCGTATCGGGAGTGTGCGTGTTTGAAATTAGATAGGCCAACATCATTGATTAAACTCCAAAAACTGCTCCACAGTTTTTTGGAGAATGTGTTTCCCATCCTTGCTAAATCCCTGCTAATCCCTTTGTCTGTGTTTGCGACTGCTAGACTCAGAAGTCTGCATTCCCACAACTACGCTCTATACTGATACATGTAGAATATCCTGGTGGAGCAGCACTCCGGAGTCCACTTTTCCAGCTGTTTTCCCATCCAGAACTCACGCTGGGAAGTTATTTTAATACCTTCTGAACATGACTGTGCATCTTTTAAGGGTATAAACCACCAGAGCTGCTTTAAACTTTGAAGGCTATGGTTTATAAATAAAACTCTATACTTCTCAGTATGTTCACATGCAGAATGTCTACTGCTCCGATTTTGATTTTGCGGCTCTTTTTGGCAGACTCAAACGTGGTCACAATTCCGCCGTTCCCGCCCACCGGTTAGCTAAACAGTGCAAAAAGTTGACAAAGCCATGGATTCATTAAGAAGGAATGTTAGGCTTTTCTTTACGGTGTCATAAAAGTGCCACGCATTAACGTGGAGGCAATTAATAAAAAAAAAAAAAGATGGCTTTGATGGTGGATTAAAAGCAGACCAGTGCCTACCAAGCTTCTTCTCATTTATTTTTTATTGTGAAATTTGAAAAGCCATAATAATAAAGGCTTTTTTTTTTTTTTGGGCCATGTACATCCCAAACCTTACAACTTGCTTTCATTTACTCCGCCTTGAGACGACATGACGCTATTTTGCGAGCCGTACGCTAGCATCAATTAGCAGGACATGTTCCTAAAATGACATTGCGTGCAATGTCTGAAACGAAACAAAAGTGCTTGCCAAATGTTTGAACACATGAAAGAACAATTCCGTCGCCGTCGATAAATTAGACAAGACATCTAAAGCCTTAACACCAAAAGTAACTGACAGTACCAGTACCGTGGTTTGAAGAACCACCTGTTTCTTAGCCTTCCACATGCATGGGAATATGGAAAGACGGTTCACACATCATTCCATCCAACTCCCGAGACGATGCAGCTGTGTCCATGGATGCCACAATTTCGGGTTGTGTGTGAAGGGTGTGGACGCGGTACCTTGGCAGTGAATCTCAACCTCAATCTCAATTTAACCACTAAACCTTGGAAGGCGAGCCCTCCATCCACCTCTCTTCTGAGGGACTTGGTCAAGTGAATGTCAGCAGAAAAACGAGACCTCGTGAATTCGTGAAAAGCAAAGCGGCGGCAGACAGAAGCAGCGTGACGCTTGTCTGTTTTCACCTCCCGCGGTTTGATGTCTTGGGAGGATGTAGCGAGTGTCCGAGGTGCAGCAGTACATCATATGTCGCTTTTGGAGGTGATTGAGACTAGACAATACAATACAAACTAGACAATACAATAGGGTGCATCAAATTTGAATGGGAAATTTAAAATTCATAATATCAATTTGGCAGCACGGCGGTCAAGTGGTTAGCACACAGACCTCACAGCTAGGAGACCAGGGTTCAATTCCACCCTCGGCCATCTCTGTGTGGAGTTTGCATGCGTGGGTTTTCTCCGGGTACTCCGGTTTCCTCCCACATTCCAAAAACATGCTAGGTTAATTGGCGACTCTAAATTGTCCATAGGTATGAATGTGAGTGTGAATGGTTGTTTGTCTATATGTGCCCTGTGATTGGCTGGCCACCAGTCCAGGGTGTACCCCGCCTCTCGCCCAAAGACAGCTGGGATAGGCTCCAGCACCCCCCGCGACCCTCGTGAGGAAAAGCGGTAGAAAACTAATGAATATCAATTTGGCAGCACGGTAGTCAAGTGGTTAGCGCGCAGACCTCACAGCTAGGAGACCAGGGTTCAATTCCACCCTCGGCGAAAACCCACGCTAGCAAGGGGAGAACATGCAAACTCCTCACAGAGATGGCCGAGGATGGAATTGAACCCTGGTCTCCCTAACCACTAGACCGCCGTGCCGCCCCGTTCTTATTTATTGTATGTTCTCTTTTATCTTGTATTTTATATTGGTGTTTTTATATCTTCTGTACAGTGACCTTGGATGTCCTGAAAGGCGCTTTGAAATAAAATTTATTATTATTATATTCACTTTTTTTTTTATTTACGTATTTAACAAGAATATTTTGATGGTCAAGATCAAGTGTCAGATTTGGAAGGGGCGTGGTCTTCCCCGGTGTTCCATCCCTCAAACAAAGCAGCATCTGTGCCCTTTCCAACAGAAAGAAAACTGGGCGTCAAAGGTCAAAGCCATATGTGCTCTTTTTGTCTCCGACCTTCAGACATTCAGGGGTGACTGTTTCGTGTCACTGCAACATGACTGCTATTGTGGGCGGTGGCTGGGTTGCTAGGGTCGAAGGTCATATCCATACACAGGAGAGCTCTACTGTTGCACTTCCTGCCACTAATCAGTGATTAGATGTCTGAAATTTCAATATCTGTTTTTTTTTTTTTAGTTTGAACAAAAGGCCAACTGTTATTCTTTAATCTGCGCCCCCTCCGCCTCTAAATGCAGCGCCGCCCATCCTGACCTATAACAACCGCCCAGTCACCGACATGCAGACTTTATCTCAGCGCTCCCTTTTTCCCTCCATCTCTCACACAAACACAACACATCCATCACACACGTCATTATCAACAGCAACGTATTATTGCCCACTTTACTGTGTGTTTTCCTTACAGCCAACCAGGAAATGAGCTTTATAAAGCTCTCTCTCTCACACACACACAGATCCCAAAACATCCTGAAGAGACTAAGTGGGGCCAGACAAGAGCTCAACCTGAAACACACACACTCCTTTTCCAGAGAACAATGCGTGCGTTTCGACCCTGCTGGCCCGACTACCGGCCATTGGAAGCGGGAATGTCAGAGGCATTGGGAGCCAGGCTATCAGAATCCCTGGCAGGGCACCTAAAACAATGCGCGTATTCCTGCAGTCAAGCTACATGCATTACTGAGAGCTTGATAAGGTCTTTGAAAAGCCTCACCCCCCTCACCCCCTCCTTGTAGAAGCACAAAAGGCTCAGTAGCAGGAAGTGGTGCATAAAAAAAAAACACTTTCACACAAACTCTGAAAAGTCTTTCACTTCATTTGATTCAGTTGCACGGTATTCTATTGGTTAGCGTGTTGGCCGCCCAGTCAGGGGATCAGGGATTCAAACCTCTGTTTGGGCACCAAGATTGGTTGAAAAACAAAACAACACTTTGCAGGGGCACCCCTGGAACTTAGCAATTCATTGGTCATCAGTCATTGACCATTTGTCTCATCATAAAACTGAGAATATTTGTATTAACATATATGTATGCTAGCATGTCTAAGGATTTTTGAACACATCCCATATGGGCACGAATACCTTCTACATGATTTAAGTTGGGTCTGAATCAGTTTAAAAACAAGCTACGTTCAATTCAAAACCCTGGACTGGTCACTAGCCAATCACAGGGCACATATAGACAAACAACCATTCACACTCACATTCATACCTATGGACAATTTGGAGTCGCCAATTAACCTAGCATGTTTTTGGAATGTGGGAGGAAACCGGAGTACCCGGAGAAAACCCACACATGCACGAGGAGAACATGCAAACTCCACACAGAGATGACCGAGGGGGAATCAATTGAATCCCGGACTGCTAGCTGTGTGTCCTGCGCACTAACCACTCGTCCACCGTGCAGCCCATATCCAAAATATCTTCATGTTGAAAAGAAAGACCGCTGTGGAAGGTTAACTTGTCTTCACGATTCTAAATGACTTCAACTGATTGGTTGTTAGCCAACATATACAGTAATGCTAGCATTGTGTTTTGCTTAAGCGGTCGGGGTTGTCATCATCGGTGGGGTCAGAGTGCACCGTCTAACAAACCCCCAGGTGAAAGCAAAACCGCAGAGAAACAGTATGAAAAAGGGCCATCTTATATTCAGGGTCCTGAAGTTTCTCCATGCAATGGCCTACCAGCTCCCATAATGCAACATGGCAACAATGTTCTTTAAAAGTAGTGTATATTTTACAAGCTGATGATGATGAGAAACTTTCTAGTCTTTTGAGTATGCAGACACGTTGGCGTGTTTTGGCAAGAAAGGTCAGCGGTGGTGTCATGCGAGCGGCGGCGGCAGCGCTCGACTGAAGCTGTGGGAACCTGCCGCCTGGTTCAGACCTCAGGTGAGGCCAAGAGGGCAGAGATGGAACAGTGGCGAGCGGCTCGGGTTGCATTCTGCACACACAAAACACAATCCCCAAATATGCACGTCATGTGTTCACACACACAAGACAGGTGATGTTACACTTTGGAGGTGTTGGGTAACTCCTTCCATTGGAGTGTTACCACGTCCACATGCTTTCGAAGCGCTGTAATGCGTGCAGAGACAATGGTGGCGGCGGGCCCTGGGAACTGGAGCACCGTCTCAGTTCATTGGTTGGCTCCTTAAACGAAGGAGGAGGCGACCAAAAAGGTATCTCGGGGCGGAAAAGTAGAAGATGACGAGATGGTAAAGGAGGCAGGGGATTTAAAGTCGCAGTACGGCGAGATGAAGAGAAGGCAGGTGGGTAACTCGAGCCCCATGTGAAGTGTCAGCACACAGGAAGCAAGCTGAGTCATTAGACGGCGTGCACATTCCACCCACACACGCACACACGCACACACACTCCCCTCCTCCCTCTCTAAATTCCTTTTTGCAGAGATTGTGACAAGCTGTGCTCCCAAGGGCCTACGAATCAAGCGCGCCCCGTCACGGTGCATTCATAGGCGAGTGATCCAAAAACAAATAAGCATCATGTGGGACGTGTACCTACAAACAAGCATTGGTACGGTTACTATGGCAACACTGCTAACAAACACAGTCGAGACACTGCTCAATAATGTTTTCATGAGTGGGGAACTCCAAAACGCTCGTTTCCCTGAGTGTCCATAAAGTAATCCTACTAGTCGTACTCTTCTTTGACCTTTTCAAAGGGTCAGTGAAAGAACATAAGCAAACATCTCATATTTCCACACATCCGCCATATTTTCACTGGTTACAAAGTTACCCCAAACAAGGAGGCAACAAAGAAAAGTGAGGAAATTTAATTTTAGGTTCAAAAGTGATATTAGAGGAACCTGGGACAAAAGGAGAAGAAGCTTAATGGATTTAATTCCAAGTAAAACAGGAATAAATAAAAACAGACAGTGGTTTTAAGTCAGTGAAATAATTTAGTGGGACATAAATTAGATGATTCCATGAATGATTCTCTATGTGTCAGTTCATTTCCCTGTAATGTCTTCTCACACCGTACGCATCACTGGCCCCCGGGGCCCGTGCATTCACAGGAGAAGGGGGCACCTGGAGAATCCATCAAGCCCCGCTTCGGAGCGCTCTGTCTGGGCTCGCCTGACAGCCACGGGGCAGGCACCGAGTTCCCCAAACGTTGTCTGTCCTGACGTTGTGCATTCTTCCCATCCTGAATAATATCTGCTCCTTAATCCTTTGCGGGGTGGAGGAAGAGGGGGGCCACTCACTCCTTCACATACAAAATAATGGAGCAGAAGTGATATATTCCAGAGTCTTACATCCGTCTGGCTCAGACATGAAATTGGGGATGAGTCATTGTTTTTTTTGGCTTTTTTTCATACTTGCACAATTTGGCCATTATCCTACAAACAAAAGCATTGTTCTGTGTGCAAAAAAAGCTGCAAGGACGGCATCTTCACTCCATAGGCTCAGTTGAACAGGATTGAGTCCGGGTCTCTGTTGGCTATCTGTGCCATATGTTTGAGTATGTCCTTTTTGGTGATAATACCCAGAAGTCTCCTGAGAGAAAAGAGAAGCAGTAAGGTAAACGCACCCCAAATGAACAGCTGCTCCCCGCCTCCTGAGGGGCCTTGCTTTGAATACTGTTGACGAAGAGCCATTTTATAGCACGCACACACACACACGTTAAGGGGCGTATACACGTAATTTCTGGTCTAATTTATAGTCATCTTGTAATCTGACAACATCTCATATACTTCAGAACAGTCTTTTGCGCTTCTTGCACAAACACACACACACGAAAAGCACACAAAGAAATGCAAACAATGTAAGTTAAAGGTGATTGACAGCGTGTCAAAACATCCACTATCACCGACCAGTTTTGGAAAAGCTGGATTACTACATGATGGAGGGGACAGCGCAAGCTCAAGGGCGAATTTGCCTCGAGACCAAAGTGACAAGACAGAGAGAGAGACCGACAAAGTGTGTGATGAAGGCTGTTCAAGAATACTAGTTTTCACTATACAGGGTGTCCAGCGGGTGAGTAGTTTGTTGTGGATCTGAGTGGCCCATTGGAGTTCCAGTTGGATGTACAGTCGTCCCTCATTTATCACTGTTAATTGGTTCAAGACCAAACAACGACAAGTGAAGTATGATTCAATATTTAAAAAATTGAATCTTTTTGTAGTTAGAGAATAGAAAACCTGTTTATGACCTTGTTTCCTATACCTTAATTTATTCATGGTGGTCTACTATATTTTGGGAGTAATCAGATAAAAACAGATACGGTTTCAAAAAAGCAAGTACTGACAAGTCTAGGCTAGTGCAGATTTCTGCAGACTCAGCAAAGCATGCACGAATCACTTTCTATCAGCACTGAGCATGCAATGGAGCTGCAAGTGCGTCCCTCCGAACTGCAAACAAATATTAATGATAATGACTTTCCGCAAATGTAATGGCCACCGTAGTAGTCATGGGCCATTACTTTATTAAGCCCTGGCCACCACCCACCAGAACCCACCACAGTCACAACATCCAGAGGAAACTTGTCACCTACAATGTGAACATGATCCAAAACTGCACGTTTCTATATTGGCTGATTAAAATGGGGTGAAAAATGACGCTTATAATGGAAGTCAATGGGACTTTGGTGTCTTTGTTGTTGATCTTTGACACTTAGCCCACTAACATTTATTATATGGAAAATAACTCATATTGTATGCATTTATGAAAGCAAAAACAGTGACGTAATTAAATCAAAGGGGCATTTGGAGGGTGTATTTTCTTTTACATGTATTTTTTGTATCGGTACTCAAGTTGACAAGTAGTAAATTAAAGGGAATGCTGTATTTGTATTTTTGTACATTTATAATATTTTTATGCTTGAAAATGCTTCATTTAGGCCAAGAATAGGTAACATTTACGTGAATGTGCATTTTTGGAATGATAATAGGCCGTGAGAATTTATTAATTAATCTATGAAAATCCGTGATAGCGTGAGGGAGCGATGTTCAAACCGGGATGACTGTCCTGCCAAATTCTCTTTGGAAACAGCGTATGGTTGAGAATTAAACATTTCTTTTTGACATTTAATAGGTTTGTTGTCCAAGGCAATTAACCTTTAATACCCTCAGATAAGAATGGCAATAAAAAATTAATTTCCCGGGTGGAATTAATCCAGTAAAAATATTCTGTGTGTGTTGTTGCATTGGAGGTTCTTACGATAGATTAGTGTAACGGCTTTGTCCTAATAGCATCGCTCTATACAGCAATGTTGCAACAATGAGCACACCATGGATGGATGATTTTAAAAGGTTATTTCGCAAAGCTAAATTTCTCGTCGCCACTGGGGATCAATTCTGATTGGGCCAACTCGGCTCGGGTTCATGCTCGTGTGTGTTTCCTCACCCATTGTGTGTGACCAGGCACTGCCGCAAACCCAGCTTGCGAAAGATGTCGACTGTGATGTCCATGGGCGTGTGGTCGGTAACGGTGAAGGGGCTCAGGTCCATGATACCTCTGAGGCGGAGGAGGGGCAGGGCATCGGGAGCCTGGCTGGGGGCATGCTCGGTGAAAACCACCTGGGAAGCGCTGACCACGCCCTCTTGCCGCTGGCGGGCGTTGTCTGGATGAGAGAGAGAGTCAGCATCGTTTTAGCTTTTTGCTTTGCCAACATGGACACACACACACACACACCTATTGATATGAGCAGATCTCTTTTTAGCACAAATCCCACCAGCCTCGGTGACTCCTTGGAAACAACCACGGGAAAACCGCTGTAGTGTGTGCTCTCCACCATCGCCTGCACAGTACAAGTGGTCAGCATCCAGCAGCTTTATCCATCTCTGCACATATTTAAAATGCTGCAACTACAATATTCGCTCCTTACTACAATATTGGGTCTGTTGTTCTGTGTTGTGACATACAGGACGCAAATTTACAGTTCACTTTCAAAAAACAAACATAATTACAAACAACATATATTTAAGCAAAGTTAATAAAATGTCAGTGAACCTTTAAGGCTGTCAATGATGTTTAAAAGGGAACTAGGTTATGTAAACCTTTCATAGGGGTCATTTGGGTAGCTGAGCAGTCCACATTTGCTCCATAGTAGTATGTGTGTGCGCTTACCTCCACCTCGCCCACAGTCATGCCCTCCTGCGTGAGCACAGCCAGGGTGGGGTCTGTCCTCCTGGGCCTCATCACATCCACGGCCAGGCTGCTGTGCTCAAACTCCTCTTTGGGCTCCAGGAAGGGATAGCCATTGAGGCGGATGTGTGCCTGTAACAAACACGCACAGTTTGGTTTTGTGGAGGTCATTGTGCACTCACAAGAGCCTTACCTCGTAAATTCCCTCCCGACCAAACGCATCTGCGACCCATTTGCTAGTCATGGTGGCGGCCATGAGAGGAACAATATACTCCAGGCCTCCCGTCAGTTCAAACATGATGACAACAAGTGACACCGTCATGCGTGTCACACCACCTGTGGACACACGGAGGGGAGCAGGGAGGTTAGAATCCACCTGTTCTTTAAAAGGCACCTGCTTCTAGAAGTGAATCTTGACAGTTTGGATAGTTGTGAGTTCGCATGAATAATGAATCCAAAGGGGGTAGAAATGTGAAGTCCATTACAAGTTTCTTTCAACACTGTGTGTGCATAGTTCTTTTTTTTTGGCGGGGAAGTCTGGAACAAATGACAAATAAACTCTGGATTGTCGGTTGTATATGTTAATTAGATGATTACACACTCCCCAAACGGGTCCCTGGAGTTTCGCGCAGCACAGAAACAATATTGCTGATGACATCCACATGTAGCATCAGCGGAGGACATCAAATGACTTTGTAAGCACTCTGCAAACAGTCAAATCGCATCAAACCATCTGTTGTCAGGATATCTTTGATGCAAAAAAAAAAAAAGTGTGACATGCTTGCCAACTGCATGCTTGTGGCAGTCTTTACACAGGGGTATAAGACAAAGCAGCACACACGATTCACCAGAGGAGGTAAATTAATAAAATATCCTGCATGGTTTAGAACTGTTATTATCAATAACTGTTAGTTATTGAAATTGTATTGCTGTAATTCTGCTTACTATCATGGTTCATGTTTTCATTGTTACTATTGCCAATGGTATGTTTGACTGTTTCATTTCAGTGATCTCCCCTTAGCCAACATTGACATTTAACTAATGCAGTCCTGTTTGTTACTGCTGTTTTTTTCTCTCTCTCTTTATCTCTCTACTATCTCTGACGCTTTGGCATTGTTTACCATGAGAATAAAACACTGTAACAACATTTATAGGTGGAAAAAGCATAATAGGTCCCCTTTAAATTGCCCCCCACCCCGCACCAGTCTTTTGGTATTTGCTTGATTTAAGTATAAAAATACATTCTATTTCTGCCACAAAAGAAAAATAATTGTAAGCCATTCTATTGTACTATGGGAGTTTGAATGAAACTAACTGAACTGAACTAACACAAATTAGTCCCAACCACTTCTGTGTTGGAAATACAACACAGAGCCCGCTTGATGAAGTCATTAAGTGAGGCTTCTCTTACCGAGGCAGGCGGCGGCGCCCACCATTGCGTAGAGCCCCGGGGTGATGCAGTCGGCACCTGGCGAGCACCAGCCTTTGAAGATGAACCAGTCGTGGTTGTAGTAGGCAAGCTGCTCCATGCCAACGCCAAGCAGCCTTCCCGCTATAGCACCCACCGCCATGCTGGGGATGAAGAGCCCTGATGGGACCTGGATTGGACGTAGACACATTGACACAGCTGTTACCTTTAAAAAATTATTATTATTTTTTAAGCGTCATCAAGGTGACCAAGGTAAAAACTAACATAAAGTGTGTGCAGACGCAACAGTGTGACATAATAATGAAACAGACATCTCTTACGTTGGTCCACACAATGCTGACAGAGTCACCCCTATGCATGGATACTGACCTTCATGCCGAAAGTGATGACAGTGATCATCATCTTGAAAATTAAGGCCAGGGACAGCTGCCATAAAGCTGTGTAGAGACCTTCTCCAGCAGGACGATCCGCCAGGCTGTTACCTGTACTTGTTTCAGATGTATTGCTGGGCTACAAAAAGGCACCAGAGCACAGAGTATTATTATGATGCAGGACAAACGCACAATGTAGATACAAACAATGTATCCCCTCGCAAATATAAAGGTATGGTTATACTTTCCGCACAAACTAGCCGTTCGAGAAACCGTGTGTGACTTGATACGCTGTGAGGCTCCCAAACTGCAGGGGGCAGTGTATTAAAAACACAAGTCCACCATGGTACTAAGCTTGAGCGGAAGAAGTGTGCTATTGTGTACTCGACTTCAAACACGGCAACACATGCACGTCTACTTCTTGAAGAAGAGGAATTGTGTTGTGTTTGTGTGTTGTGCCCACTCGTCCTTTGAATAAGAGGAGTGATGCAATCACAGTTCTACCACCACAGGGATTTATACCCTGGCAAAAGAATGTGCTTACAAAAGGCATGCTTAACATTGCTGAAGACAACACAGGAAATATGGTCATGGTAATGGCTTATTTTATTTTAACAAAGTTACAATCAAATACTTCACATAATTCGATTCACAATTCCACATGTCCAAAAGGAGCAGGAAGAAGCAAAGCTTATTACCCATTTTACCCGTTTACGTCTTGCATATAAGTGTTTCTAGTCTAGTTTTTCCCTGATTTCTCCTCTCTTGTGATAAAATTTTTGGGTAATAAGTTATTATTACAGGCGGCACGGCGGTCTAGTGGTTAGCGCGCAGACCTCACAGCTAGGCACGGTCTCCCTGTGCATGCGTGGGTTTTCTCCGGGTACTCCGGTTTCCTCCCACATTCCAAAAACATGCTAGGTTAATTGGCCACTCCAAATTGTCCATAGGTATGAATGTGAGTGTGAATGGTTGTTTGTCTATATGTGCCCTGTGATTGGCTGGCGACCAGTCCATGGTGTACCCCGCCTCTCGCCCAAAAGACAGCTGGGATAGGCTCCAGCAACCCCCGCGACCCTCGTGAGGAAAAAAGCGGTAGAAAATGAATGAATGAATGAATGAAAGTTATTATTACGGTAGCTTCATGGATTATTTTAGCTGTTTGAGGTTTTACTAAATCAGCGAATTTTAATATTTGTGATTTTAGAAATAAAGAATTTGTATGTTCTCTATAACGTGGCGTTATGAATGAAATAAAACACACTGCAATTCTGAAGTGCAAAAAATATTGTCACTGGAAATGTAATTGTTTTAAAAGTACAAATAGTGACAAAAAGTGTGAGCAAAACAACAGCACTAAAAAACAAAGTGTAGCTAGTGTAGTTTTTTTTTGTGCGAGTAAGAAGTACTGTTTTGTTTGTCAAAAGAATTAAACTACTATGCTTAAAGGTAGGCGAGCTCGTATATACATAGATGCCGGTATTTCTGTACTTCAACTGTGAGGATTTCCTGCTTTTTTTCCAGTGTGTCTCCGTAACGTAAAATGTACAGGTGCATGTAGTGGGAATTTTCCGCATGAAAAGTGCCGCTTGAGGGGTCGTGGGTATGACAATGACGTCATTTGACCACACGGAACCTTGTGGATGCGGAAAGCAAAGAACAGACTTAACTTAACACAGACGCACACACATACCTGTTTGTATCCGCACAGTTGGGAGGAGTCAAGAAGCGAGCAGTCATTGAACAGTTCCGAAATCAGCTCCGCTCCACTCATTCGGGTATAGCTGTTAGGGAAGGCGAGGAGGGCGGTCAGCGCGGCAACCACAAGCACCTCCATGACAGGGTAGTGACCCAGACGGGTGGACTTACCTGGTGGTGGGAGGAAACCACATTCACATGTAAGCACACACAGATTAGTTTGATGTGGTGTTAAAAGGTCCAATATTATGTGACTTTTTATTGATGTTCTAACAGTGTCCCTAGAGTCTGTTATTGGGCAACATCTCCCTCACTTGTTTGTGGCACCTGCCCTGCAAAGCAGGCTTCACTACACATCTTAAAATAAAGCTATCTTGGAGTCACATGTGTGCTCTAAGTTTGATTTTGTTTTTCAGCAGCAATTAAACTAACATAGCTATGCTTGTGTTGCTAATATTTGTGTCCTCCTGTCGCACCCATGATATACATGATACACATGATATACGTATGGCATCTGTTAAGTTGGATAAGTGCAGCTAAAGCGACTAAAAACACTTTTTAACACTGTTGTGAGATCTCAGACACTTTTGCCGTTGCATTGTTTTGTAAAACAGTACAATATGGCACACACAAAAAAACATGTAAATATACACCACTCACGTCTGCGACACCAAGCAATGTTTGCTCTGATGAACAGCGCCCCCCACAGGCCTCCAAATATCCCCAACAGGATGAAGGGCCCTAGTTCCACCAGGTGCCATGGAGCGTGAAACTCCACATAGAAGAGCACCAGGCGACTGTTCCCGAACGGGTTGATGGAGCGTAGAGTGAAGGCGGCCACCAGGGCGGCGAAGAAGGAACGCCACAGAGTCTTCAGAGGAAAGTAGTAGCTTACCTTGAGGAGAAGAAATTGAAATGTTGGCTAATATTTACATGCTTAACTAGCTAATTCCAGAGTCATTTAAGAGGAACTACTCAAGGCATATGCCAACATACGCGTTCATTACAAGTGTCGGCGCCAGTCAAGCGTATTTGTGTATGTTTGTGTGTGTGTGTGTGTGGTTGTGCAGTCATGTGGTGCAAAAAACAAAAACAGTTTAGTTGGGTTTGGCTGTCTGCTGCTGATAAAAAATAATTTGTAACAGAACAATGAAAAAGAAAAGAAGCCGTTCTTTCATGTAGGGCTTGCATGCGTCTCTATAATCAAACTTGTCAGGTTTATTTAGTTCTAAATACACATGACATCGTTGGTCAATAAATAATAGTACTTTACCTCCTCCAGGCTGAATAAGACTCCCCCTATGGGAGCGCCAAACGCCACAGACACGCCCACCGCAGCGGCAGCAGATAACACCTGCATTGCATAGAAATAACTTTTAAAACTTTAGACCACTTTGTTTCTTGCTCATTTTAATGCCTGGTACAACTCAAAGGTACATTTTAATAGCTCATAAGAATGACATTTTTTGGCAGTGCAATGCTGTGGCTATTCATGTCAGAACGTAAGTGATATTGGTTATTATCAAGAAAACCATGTTGTTGGATATCATCTCTTAAATTAAAGTCTTATAAGTTATAAAACAAATGTACCTTTAGTTGTACCATGCACTGAAATCGATAGATAACTGAAGAAACAAGGGTGGTCTCATCATTTTTTTTTTACATGACTGTATAAAAAATGGTGCACCATAATTATAAAAAATAGCTCTGATAACCGAAAAAAAAAAAAAATGAACGCTCCAATGGGGCGAGACTACCCCTACTTTCCAGAGGTGAGCAAATCAAGCACTCCTTTTTCCTCCTTAATGATCTGTCATAACGTCCCCTGAGCTCACTTGTAAACAAATGCTGGCTGTGTCAGAGACATTTCACATGCAAAAAAATAAATAAATGGTGTCATCCACCTGAAATGCCACATTGCCACCACACCTGGGGCTTGTTTGCGTCAATGTTTGAAAAGTGCAAAATGTTTGCCAGAGACCTCCATGGGGTCACACCAGCTGCTTGGAGCTTGTGCCCGAATATAGTGCACCTAGCTGGGCTACGCCAGGTGGCTCCTCTCGCTCTATACTCCAGGTCGCCTGACCTCTCCCAATACTCTATTTGATTCAGACCAATGAGTTGGTAGCTAAATGTTATCGTATCGTAATAAAAGTAGTGTAGTAGTAGTAAAAACACACAATGAAAACAGGGTTTTACCTCTCGTCGCTTGGCTTCGTTCTTGCGGTACTTGGTGAAGAGGTGACACAGAATGTTGGCGCAGCAGCACGCCACGTGTACCAGCGGCCCTTCCTTGCCCAGGCTGAGCCCGGACGAGACCGCCAGCACTAGTGTGATGGTCTTGATAATCAGGGTCCACTTGCCCAAGTAGCCCCGGATGATGAAGCCACTGAGGATGGTCTTAATCTGCAGGGAGTAGAAGAACATTTTGGAAGAAAGTCTGTATTCATAATGCAAGAAACATCAAATTTCATCCGTCTTGGATTGTTGACCGTTGAGTGACCTTTCAGCAACGGTATGATTTAAAAAAATCTAATCTGATCTGTGTTTGTGGGAAGAGAGTGAGAAACTGG
This sequence comes from Doryrhamphus excisus, assembly GCF_030265055.1. NCBI lineage: Eukaryota > Metazoa > Chordata > Actinopteri > Syngnathiformes > Syngnathidae > Doryrhamphus > Doryrhamphus excisus. Next base: position 24,680,428 of record NC_080468.1, on the reverse strand, counting down.
CCTCCTGAGCAGGAAATGGTTGTGTTTGTGTGCTTTGGACTGAGACCGTAACGGAATCCTCAGCTCTTCGCTTGCTCAGAAATTAAAGCGAGAGAGAAAAACACAAACAGTGGACCACATGCGAATGTTCAGGAAATATGCGTCTCTTACCTCTGGGATACCGGATCCGCATGCATACGGCGCAAAGGCCCGGACCAGTGTCACGGACAGGAAAGCAAAGAGAAGAGCCCAGAAGATGTACATCAGGTAGTTGACGATGTAAGCAAAAGCACCCTGTAAAACAGTTTATAGCCAGCAGATGGAGCCAAAGTCCTGTAGTAAGAGCTTGTTGCACTTACTATCACGCAATCATACAAGTTATGCATTGGATTTGTCATGAATTCAAATAATAATAACGATAATCATGATACATATATTCTACCTGCGAGGTCCCTGTGATGAGCTCGGCCCAGCTCTGCCACTGTGGACATTGGTCACGCTCTTGAAAGGTGGTCTCGTTGGAGGTCCAGCAGCAGTGCTCGTGGTTGAACCAGAAGCCCACAAGACACACACCTTCCTTCATGTCCGTCAACCAGTGGGCCGCAATGTCGATGCCACCAGCCAGAGCGCCTAGGGGAACAGAGGGAGAGAGGAATTCAACTCCATTTTTCTTTACAGAACCCTATCCATTTCCTGACTTATCAAGTTGAGTGCAGCTGTGCACACATTTCAGGTTTGCGCATGCTGTTGGCGTGTGTGCGTCTCTTCCAAGTGAAACACCATACAGCTCCACTCGATGAGAGAGACAGGTTCAACAGCCATCTTCTCAGTTTTTTTTGGTTGTATCTTGAACTTTTTTGTTCGTGATGGACGACCTTAGTACGTAATAACATTTTCAGAAATGTGTACGTGTGAGAATAGAGCATGTATGCGACATTTTTGCTCTGATTTTACATTACAGTTACGAAAACACTCACTTGTCCCCCATCTGTTGGAGCCTGTGATGACAACAACTGAATGTGACGTTCACGGCAATTTTTGTACTGTAATTGATTTTTATGCACTATATGTATTTTGGCAATACAAAGTTTGCAGAATAATTTACTATAATTCACTCATTCATTCATTCATTTTCTGCCGCTTTTCCTCACGAGGGTCGCGGGGGGTGCTGGAGCCTATCCCAGCTGTCTTCGGGCGAGAGGCGGGGTACACCCTAGACTGGTCGCCAGCCAATCACAGGGCACATATAGACAAACAACCATTCACACTCAAATTCATACCTATGGACAATTTGGAGTCGCCAATTAACCTAGCATGTTTTGGGAATGTGGGAGGAAACCGGAGAACCCGGAGAAAACCCACGCATGCGCGGGGAGAACATGCAAACTCCACACAGAGATGGCCAGCCGAGGGTGAAGGGTGGAATTGAACCCTGGTCTCTTAGCTGTGAGGTCTGCGCGCTAACCCCTCGACCGCCTATTTACTATAATGTATTTATGAAATAATTTATTATATTCATTAACAATTTTATAACTATTTTTGATGCACCTACCCCCAAAATGTACAAGTGCATGGTGTGTATTATATGTTGCTGAGCGTTACCTGCCATGAGTCCCACCAGCAGCATGAGCAGCCATCCAGAGAAGGCGTCGCTGATGCTGAGCAGCAGAGCCACAATCGACTGCTTGCTCTTGTTGGTGATCTGCATATAAGAAAAGACAGATGCTTTATTCATCTCCAAGAGAAATAATATAAATATTAAAGACAAAGTAAAAAGAAAAACTGTTGCTACTCCTCTTTCAAAAATGACTGTTAGTTTGCAATTTAGCTGAATTATGTGCTTGGAAAAACAATGAAGCGAGTGGAGGAGATCTGGTTAAATAATACAGAAATTCTACCCCAATATTACTCAGCAATTTCAGCTCATAATAAGGGGTTTTGTGTGTGCACTGGACTTCATGAGACTTCACAACACAGCTACCTCTCTGTGTCTGTCACGGTCCTTGCTCTTCTCCCGGACCCAGTCGATGGTGTTGAAGTCCTCGTAGGTGCCCACCCCGGGAAGCGGGTCCTCCAGTGGGTCCACAAGATGGCTGGGGCCATTCCCGTTCATCGCGCCGCCTCTGCTGCTGCTGCTGCTGTCCTCGAAACCTCCTCAGGGAGCGAGAAAGAATCAGGTGGTGCTTAGTAGCCATAACAACAGCAGCAGCAACATACATTGTTATTCTCGTTTTGGTTGTGTTATGCTCTTTCTCTTCATCTGGAAAACAACAGAAATAAACCAAAGCTCACAATAACTATAATGTGGAAGCACTCTTTCCAGCATGTAGTTGAATTTAGCTAACTTTGTCTTACACAGCAAAAAACGCTGAATGTTTGCCTCAAAGGATCTTACGGAGGAAGACCGGCAGCCCTTCTCCAGGATCTCCATAAGACTTAATGACCTTTGCATCTCATTTGAGAGTGTAGAGTTCAACTTTTATCAGCCTTATTCCGCCATCACACTCACCGCATTCACCCAGTTCCTCTTTCACCAGCTGCTCTCTTGGTCCCAAACATAGCTAACAAGACCACAACTGGACGGAACTCTTCTGAGCTATCCTGTGAAGTGGACTGTAGCAGTAGTGACTGGCTCACACTAATCATTCATCTGTGCTTTATGACGTTGTTCACCTTCTGCATCTTGTGCAGGTCTTATGTAAATTTAAATTAAATAAAGCAACACCACTCAAATTGAAAATCTAGCAAGATACATTATGGTCCTCTCCACCATACCTTTCGAGAGCACCAAACGTTAATGGTGGGCAGATGATCTAATGATCCAAATATCGGTAATATCGATTCAAATCTTGGTATCAATATTGATTGTTGTGAACTGGGCTGCACGGCGGACGAGTGGTTAGCGCACAGACCTCACAGTTGGGAGACCCGAGTTCAATTCCACCCTCGATCATCTCTGTGTGGAGTTTGCATGTTCTCCCCGTGCGTGGGTTTTCTCCGGGTACTCCGGTTTCTTCCCACATTCCAAAAACATGCTAGGTCCAAATTGTCCATAGGTATGAATGTGAGTGTGAATGGTTGTTTGTCTATATGTGCCCTGTGATTGGATGGTGACCAGTCCAGGGCGTACCCCACCTCTTGCCCGAAGACAGCTGGGATAGGCTCCAGCACCCCCCGCGGCCCTCGTGAGGACAAGCGGTAGAAAATGAATGAATGAATGAATGAATTAATTAATTAATTAATGTATGTATGAATGAATGAATGAATGAATCCTTCATTGTTAGTTGCAGTGTAGCCATGATAAACATCCTCAGGCTAAACAAAGCCACTTCTTTAGCCGAACAGCACATGCCAAGGAGTGTACAACAGGTTCTACAAGCTCAGAGCGTCAGACCTGCTCTGCAACAACAGGAGGAAAAAACAAAAGAAAAACCCAAACAGCCATGTACATCTCATGGTGGTGTCACACCACATAAACTCCCCACAGAGATGGCCGAACTCGGGTCCGTAGCTGTATGGCCTGTGGGCTAACCACTCAACCGCCGTGCAGCCCCCTAGACAACATATAAAAAAAAAAATAAGTTGAGCTACCACAGGCTGATAAAGTGTGACCGAGAGCAACCACGGCAAGTAACTGATTATTCAGATGCATGACCAAGAGTTAGAGCATGTGACACGCAAGCACATCTTATCAGTAGAACGTGTACTTCTTGGTGACAGACCAATGTTGTGAGAAGTGTTAAAAAAAATGTGACAGATTAAAGTACTCAGTCTTTTCCCGTCAGCCTCTATTTAACATTAAAACATGGTTCCCAAAGTGGGTACGTAAAATGAAAAACAATTACCAATGACCCTGAATGCCTCACACCACAAGGAGAACAGAGCAGAAATGAGACTTAGCGTGAAGTCGCTCATTGCTTTGTGTGCATCATATGAACAAATAAGTAGGTTGGATGATTAATTTGTGCATTAAGAGTGATTGTATGCTTTTTCTTTGTTTTTTTTTGGATACTGCTTTATTATGAATGTGAAACGTTTCCCCTTCAATTTCGTATTAAATATGCAGACTTAAACCATAACCAATACAAGTGGATAAAAAAAAAAGTAAAGCCCATTCAAAAGGAAGGATAACAACATCAAATTGAAATACAAGAAATGTAGTATAATTACCTATCAGTGCTCATGTGAAACTGTACAATACTAATTTTTGACGTGAAAGTATTGTAAAATAAATTCATTAACCAATTAATTATGTTCAATATTTAAGTGAATTAAAAAGGTTTGTGTTTTATAAGTGTGCAGAAGTAGGGTATGTACCTTCAGATCAAATTTCTAAAGGGGTTTGTGACTTGGTTTGGGAACCACTCATATAGAGGATCTTTGACTCGTGTTTTTGCAGTAGGTCCTTAAAAACAGCAGAGCACTTCCTCATTGTAAGAGGATATGTAGTATTTTTGCAGTAGGTCCTAAAAAAAACGCGGAACATTCCCAGGATATCTAGGATCTTTGACCTGTGTCTTTTTTTTTGTAGATTCCTAAAAACAGGGATGATGTTTGACAAACATTTTGCAACATATTCTATAACAGCATGGAATTTGTATGTGCATTTGCAGCATAAAATATGTCCCTGAGAAGAAATTCGTTTAAGTTTTATCACTTTTCTTAAATAAAGTGTTACTACCTGAGCTGAGTGGGGGGACGTCATCCGTGGAGGAAAAGTCCAGCGTTGCTCCGGCGATGTCCACCATCTCATCATCATCGTCTTCACTGCTGCTACCTCCACCTCCACTGTAACTACCACGGTGCTCCATCGCCGTCGCGCCTGATGACACACGCACACGCAAACAAACACACACACTTTAATGTCCAAGGAGACGAAAGTTTTAGCCCTGTGTCGTTACCTCCAAATGCACCACTTCCACGACGCCAACCAGACCAAAAGTGGCTCATTTTACCGTCATTATAATCTGAAGACAAGTGTCTGTATTGACTGTTAAGTCATTCGATGACAGTGTGTGTCCACTTCCGGGACATTTGCGAAATTATTTAAATGCTGTGCTCCTCCTGCGGCGTGCGTGTGTGTGTCTGAACAAAACTCGTCATCCAAATTGTGAGCGAACATGCTAACATTTACATTATAATGTGAGATAGCTTGATGAATGGTACATTTAAAGACCGATCTTACCTGTAGGACAAGACCGCCCGTGTTAGTCTTGTGACTCGGATTAGAGCCTCCTCTATTGCTGCTTATGTCAACACAAACAAAAAACACTGAAATGTAGACTTGAGCAGCTCAAATATATTCGCTCGACTTCCAAAACGAGTTCGCGTCACACATAGTACTGGGTTTATCTCATTTTTTTACGAAAAAAGAGTGGAATAGTCCGCCGTTACGTTGTTTTGCTACTTAGAAGTCAGAACTGCAAACACATAGCATCAAGCTAGCTAACATTCAATTTCCGCTAGTGAAGCTACCAGCTGGATATAATCGTCAAAATAAAAGAAACATCGGGGTTGTCTTATTAAATTTAATGCAAATATATATATATATATGTACATGGACGGATGCTTGCACAATTTCGCTTGTACCGCTGTACAAGTAATGTCATTCTGTTCATACGCTCACTTTATTCTGAAGGCAACTTGCGGAAAAGCTTCTCGGCTTCCACAGAGCTCAACATTACGCCAGGAAAAACAATCTATTTCAGAGCTATCGGCGCATCTCCATCTAGGTCAGTGGAGCAGATCGATTCAGCGACCATCGCCTTAGCGCCTGTTAGTGGTTTTCTCCGTGGATTGTTATTTTCCTTCATATTAGCACATTGTTTACGTAGACACATGATGTTATATAAAACAGCATTGTGGAATTTATTGAAGCGTTTGATTGTATTTTTTTTGTCTTTTATGCAGGGTTCACGAAGAAACAGTAAAAATATGAAACAAAATATATAGTCTGATACGTAGTAAACTAAGTCATTAATAATGTTTTTGTTAGTGAACCTTGCTCCTTTTCCCAAGCTGTCAACTGCCCAGTCATTCATCTTTTTGCAGCCCACTGTAAACATTTCCTGACCCACAGTCCCACAGACTTTTGTTTTTAGAGGGCCTCCTCCTCCCCACTTCCTGCTTTCTGCATAATGCCACCTCCAGGCCATGCTGAAATCATGGTTAGAGAAAGCTATTTAAACAGCTAGCAATTAGATGCAAAATGAAATGCCATTTTGTTTGACCTCCATTGGAACTATACCCGATGGGTATACCATTTACCATAGAAAGTCATTATCAATATTCTGTATTAGAATAATCACTATGCAGAATGGACATTTCAAGAGTCACACTGACATTAAAGAAGTTGCATGTTACCCTTTAAATGAGTCTCCTGCACCGCAAGCCTCTGTCTCCCGCCGAGCTCGGATCATCCGGCAACCTCCATTTGGCCTTGGCTGTATTTACTTAAGGACCCCCCATTCGGAAAAAAAACACCCCTGGAGGGAATCAATTTCAGCACAGTGCACACAGGAGGTGTATATATCACAGCAATGAGACCTACAGGGAGTTTAAAATACTGATATTTATCGCATCCTCAGAAAGTAGGAATTTTGTAATGCTATTTACAAAGAAATGTGATGAATGACAATTAAACAGAAAAAACATTTCAAAAGGCCAAAATGAACAAGTTTGATTGCAAATCTTGGCTTAGTGCATATTCGTTCCACAAAATACATCCAATAAAACCCTTCCTAAACTTGATTTACTGAAACTAAAACCGCCCTTGTCCAAGGGTCAGTGCTGGTGCTTAAAGCTTCGGGGGACTTTGGCCCAGATCACAAATCACCAGGAGGTGGAGGCAGAGGAGGACAGCGGGCGCTTTGTAAAAGTTTAATGGATGATGAAGGCTGGATAACAAACACAAAGGACACAAACTTGCCTGCCTTGATTGCTTAATTGCTCAATTCCGTCCTGACCAAACTTGCTTCTCTAAATTGTGAACTCGTGCAGTTACAAAATTGGAAAAAAGGTCAAAATATACACTTACTTTTTCGAAGCATTCCATACAAGCCATTCCAATCTATTGAAATCCTCTATATACATGATGTGTACACTATACACAAAAGAGTTTTCTGTACATGTATGTGACCAGAGTATCAAACTCCACACAGTAAATAGCTTCAAAATACAAACAAAATATGATGTTATAGACAATTGCAGGGTGTCAGCCAGCAACAAAACCAAAAATAATACTGAAGAAAACTTCTAAATGTGAAGCACCAAAAAAAAAAAAAAAAAACACACCTCTTTGGTCGTGAGATCCACACAAGTGTAGTGTCTTACAGTACATCTAGCAGGCACATCATGGCAAGTGTTCTTAAAGTCGTGAATATACTTGAAGTTCTGAGCACGCTCCTTTGTCATAGTCGATTGTGTGCATGGCAACCCGAGTGTTTTTAAGATGTTGGTGCAGTTTAGTTTTGGTCCAAGAACCTCAGGGTCTTTGCATGCACTTTTGAATGCTACTTACATTTGTGCTTTAAAAAGGAATAAATAGTCAGAACTGTCCATAACCCATTGACATTCCCATTCCCAGACCAAGGCCCAGCCCTAGACTCTCCCTTAGACCCCTCAGCTGCTCTTCTCCCAGCCGGATCTTGTCCTCCAGCTGTCTCTGCTCCACCAGCAGGGCGGCCTTCATCTTCACAAAGTGGCTAAAGGAGACAAAAATGTGTAAAATGTATGCAGTTTTTTTGAAAATATTTTGATATTATATGGTACCTATAGTCTCTGTGCTGGTCCGGGGAGAGACAGCGTGCCAGAACCCTGCTGACAGCCTGCTCCCTGCGGTCGACGTGGTCCTTCAGATCCTGAGCCTCTGAGAGCTGCCTCATGAGCTGGCGCTTCTTCTCCAGCAGGGGGAGCTACACAGCAGCCAATGAAGAAGAAGAGCTTCAATATGTTTTATACAATCAGTTTTTGAGTGAGCTTCTTGTCCTTCTTCCTCACCCTCTCGTCCTCATCGGTATCTGGGTCCAGCGTGTCCAGTGTGGTCTCCACCCTGAGTAAGCGGGCCGACAGCGATAGCAGCAGGCTGACCACCTTGTCCAGGTCACCGATGAACATGCGGAACTTGTCCACCTCGTTGGGCTTGCACGCCGCCACCGCCATGCTCTCCACCTCCTCGCCCAGCTGCGCATTGGCACGGATGTCATCCTGAAGTCCACGCTGGGCTTCTCTCAGGACCCCCAGCTTCTTGCGTAGGCTCTCCATCAACTGTCTCTGCGCATGGCAAACACATTCAGGTGAATCAAGGGAACAAAACAGAAGACAGGAAGACATGCAGAAGATGCGTTCACCTTGTAGGTGAGCTCGTCATCCTCTTCATGCTCCTTGTTATCACTGAAGTCCTTCATCTGGGACAGGAGCTGAGCCTTGGCAGCTGATGTGCTGTAATAGGACGAACAGCTGGAGCTCGTGCCGGACCGCCTGACGAAAACACCAAAATAGTTCTTGTTCACAAGCTAGTATGAGATGATGTGGGTGATCTCTTTGTGGAAAGAACCTTGCCATGGTCACACACACACACACACACCCCACCCACACACACACACACACACATTACCTATCCAAGCTGTCAGTGTTGTGCTCCACACTCTGAAATGTTCCCCTCCAGCTCTCCGTGCCTGTCTCCCCCTTGCTATTGTGGAGGAAGAGTTCCTCCAGGCTCAGTCCCTCCCTGCAGCTCTCCAGCTCTTCCTCCACAGAGCCGCTCTCATCTCTTCTGGTTCCACACTCTGACGCGGATTGTGGGTCCGGCAAAGTGTCGATATCTGTCTCCAAGACGTTGACGGGCAGCGCAAAACAAGGAAGCTCGCTGGTTAACAGGTCATCCTCCACAGGAAGTCTATCATCCTCCTGGAAGTCGTCGATGTCTGTTTCCAAGGGGACATCCAGTTCTGCTTCCATGCTGTGCGCGGGGCTGGGGCTTAGGGTCATCTCCGATTCGGTTCCAGTTTCTGGGGGCCTTGGCAGGTCAAGACTTTGCTGCTGCTGCTGCTGCTGCTTGTAGTCCAGCACAGAGAAGGGCCCAGAAGCCAACACACCACCAAGGCATCCATCTTCCAAGACAGGTGGAAGTGCATTATTGCTATGAATTCTGGGAGAGGGCGTTCTATCCCACACAGTGCCAGGTCTCTGGCCCGGTGGCGGCTTGTGAAGATCACTACGACTGGTGTCTGCCTCAAATAGACTGTTGAGGCACAGGCTCCCAGGTGCTTGAGGGGGCGTTGTCACCCTTTCGGGCTGTTGGAAGTACATGGCAGCTAAGTTCCCCTCCCGCTCCCTGGTGGGTGGAGCCACAGGCCTGAAGGCCCGCCTGGAAAACATGGGACTGAACTGGGCAATGGAGGGCTCTGGGAACTGTTGGCAACTGGATGGGATGTGCGAAAAGGCGGGTTCTGGGGGCCGAGGTTGGTTGCAACTACAGCGCGGGCAGTTCTCTGCCACTTCCTGTCTCTGCGGGGGGAGGCTGTATGACCTCTGTCGGCACGGTTCAGCATTCAGATGCTCTGTGGAGGTATGTTGTGGAGGCGCAGTAGAAGAAGAGCAGAACACCATGTGTTGGGACGCATGCCTGCGGTGGAACTGCTCCCACTTGGGGGGCGGTGGTCTCGGAGGTGGGTTTTTCTTCCTGTGGGTCAACTGTGCGCTGTGTACCACCTCCCCCCGGACGTCAGCTGTTCGTTCTTTGACGTCAGTCAGTGTCTGATTGACAGCAGAGGTATGCGACGGCATCCAGTGCTGACTGTTGGGGAAGCAGATATCGTTTTCGGACATGGCGCGTCCCCTGACAGAGAGAGGCGCTGGCAGGGGGGCCACATTGTGTCCATTGCAACTGTCCAACCGTCTGGGGGTCCATGATCCCTGGTGGGGAGCCTCTCTGTGTTGTTCTCGTCTCCAGCTGGTGTAGTCCCTGGGATGTGGACAAATAATTTAGCGTTTCACAACAACTATGGTGCATTCATGGACAGCAGAACAAAGTGCGAAATCTCACTGCTTCACAAAAAAAACACATGAAGTGACAAACATGTCAAAATTGTGGACCTTTTTAATAGTGATACACACATGTATGCTGTACATTTTACCTGTATTGTCACACATTTATAAATTATGACCAATTCAGGTGTTCTCTGAGGAAAAAACAGCCTACTTTTCGGAGAGAAAAAAAAACATGTAATCAAAAATATGAATTTGCAGGGCTTTGCATACTGAATAGCAGGTTTTTGGTTGAGGTCACTGTAGTTGTATCTGCCCATGTGGCGTGAATGCTAACAAACAGGAATCCCCCGCACAGCCACATATCATTAGAGCCATATTTTAAGCACGGATGATTGCTTTTGTCCACTTAAACCTCATTACGGCCAGACGACAGCCAAGCATGACTGAGCAGGATTTTCTGCCAAATCTCCCCACCCCAAAGTCTCCAGGGACTCACTTAGGAACAATCAAGACAAAGATGACCCAAAAGATGCTTTGACCTCCCTCTCTCTCCATCAGAAAAACAGAATCAGACATATGGTGGACAATGGAGGCCACAAATTACATACTATTTGTTTATATGAAAAGGAAGTGTCTCACCTCTCCGTCAAGCTGTACTTCCTGTTCAGCTTGCTTGTTTCCTGTTGCCAGGCAGGATACTGCGCCTGAGTAGAACATTTCAAAGTAATTACACCACAAAGAATCCAGCTGGTGAGAAGTGTTCCCGGCAAAGGGAAATGGGCGTTCCCTTTTGACAATGTCAATGGTGATATAAGGTATACAATGTTAGCGTCATAATTTGGTTGAAAAGGTTCCCAGGAAGTACTATCAAGAGTTCAAATAAGGACGAATCCCCCTTTCCCTTCCCCTACAAGAGCCCTCAATCATCGGTTTGTGGTAAAAAAAAAAAAAAAAGAGAGACCAAAACCACCACCATGTTAAAAGTATTTCAATGATCCGCAGAGTTTTCAATCAAAACACATTCAGATTCTTACCGCTTGCAGGATACAAGACGTAACTTCAAACCGACAGATCAACCACAAGCCACTTGGACAGGCTCAGACCCTCTCTGGTGCTGGTCAGTTCATTTCAGGGGAAATAGCACTGTCTAATACCACGCAGCTGCAATGTCTTTGTTTCAAAATGATGACATTTGAAGACAGCGGTTTGTACTGAGAAAGCAGCACTCGGGACGGAATTTATTTTTGTTTCAGACCATTTCAAGAAATGCTTAAGGGGCGTACTAAATCGTAGTGTGTTTGGGCCCACTTCACACCGCTAATCTGCACGGAATTTCGGTACACTTCCACTGCTTTGGCACGATTGGAAGAGTTTGTCCAGGGCACAGCATGACTGCACACATTACAACATGGCCAAGTCATAGAATGACTCCGATGCTTGGTAAATATATCTTCTGTAATTGTTAAAGGGGACTTATGATGCTCATTTTCGGCCCTTTGTATTGAGTTGGGGACTCCTATAGAGCAGCTACATGCAATAAACCGTACTGTATTTCTTGCATTTTCAAAACGGTCTGTTTTTATTTATTTATTCCACCAATGGCCTGCCTTGGGGCACGCCCACACCACTGTGATTGGTCCCACTCAGCTTGTACGTCACATATAAGGAAGTCCAACTCACTGTGATGTCACAGGGAGCCGGTGTTTTGAGCCATCCAAAATTCGAGTTGAAAAATTTCCACATTTCTACACATCCCACAATATGGGTCATCTCTTGTCATTAAAGGGGAACTGCACTTTTTGGGAAATTTTGCCCATCATTCACAATCCTGAAACATGAACACATGTTTCTTTCCCTTTTCTGTGCATTATAACATGAGAAAATGAGTTAATAAGACCTAGCTTACAATGCTGCCATTGGGATTCGACTGTGAAGCCCTCTAAAAAAAAACCTCTAACAGCGTTGCATGGTTTGATATCCATACTGTGATCATGCATTAACACGTACACTGATGATAACATGTCATAGTTGCAGTATCTTGCCGCATTGATGATTTAAAACACTATCGAAACCTCTTTTCTATGAGCACTGATACACATATGTACTAATGTTCGTTCTGTCAATAAGACCAGCATAGATACAGCGACAACACTTATGATGTCCGCTCTCATTGGGATGGCTCTGTGTTCAAACACAACACGTGTGCTCCAATCCTCAGGTAAAACATGCAAACGAGCATCTTGTTGAGTCTTTATTAGCAAAATCTGTGAATGACGCAAAGTCTAGCAATTAGCGACGCGTTGTTAGTCCGTGAGATAAAAAGAGTTTTTCATGTTAGCTGTTTTTTAGTTTTTTTCTGAGGGCTCTAGCGTCAAAATAGGTACAGTATTTCCAAAGACGAACGTTTTCTCACGCTACAATGCATGTTTACATGTGGCCATGTTTCACATAAGGATTGTGTGACAGGCAAAATTCCAAAATAAGTATAGTTCCCCTTTAAGAGGAAAGCACTGATCTGGACAGTGTGCATCCAATCAACTGATTGATATTTTACTCATCAGTTGACATTTCACTTCTTTGTCTATGAAACCTATGAAGCTGTTTATTATGCAGATTACATGTTATCAGGCTCCCATCAAAAGGTGACTTGACGAACTGCATTAACTCAATGGAGTGAACTCAAAGAAGTGAGACTTACTTGTGTCGGGGTGTAACTCCTTGTGTCCAAAGATGCCTGTGAAGGTTGGTTAACTGGGTAGAATGCAGATCGCTGGAGGAGACTTGTGCCGCAATGCTTGGGATGCACGTTCTGGTCATGAAAGTCCTGATTTCTTTCTCTGGTGCAAGAACTGATGAAAAAAGCATTTTTTGGTCGCTGCAGCTCTTCTTCACTTTCTTTTTTAAGATATTCCTTCTCCTTTGCCCTTTCTAACTCAAGCTCAATTTCACGTTCGATTTCCCACCGTCTCACCCTCTCCTCTCTGTCCTTCTCCCTGAGCCTCTCTCGTTCCATTTCAAATTCCCTCTCCTGTCTTTCCTTCTCCTGCTGCATCTCTATTTCTTGCAACATTTCATCCCTCTCTTGTACTCTGGCTCTTCCCTCCCATTCCTTCATTTGGTCCCTCTCCTTCTCCCGCTGTCTCTCCTGGCTGGTACACACTGATGGCCTCCTGGCTTCCATTGGGTTTAGTTTTTCTTGCTGTAGCCCCCCTTGGTAGGAGTATCTCCTTTGGTGTCTGTACTGAACATGCTCCACCTCCTGGGACTTTCTCTGTGTGCGACCCAACAGAC